>NC_068320.1:11629399-12829399 GCF_025860055.1 Xyrauchen texanus | reverse complement strand
CATTGGCAGTCAGGCTGCCCCAATACCAGCCTGCTTCCGAGAAAAGAACACAAAGATCCACATGGTCACGCACCCTCTTCCACAGTTTCTGTTTCAGTCGTTTGCTTGTGTAAAATGAGATCCCAACATACTCCTCTAGCTGCACACTCACAAAATCAACAACATGTGGCTTAACACAGCTACAACCATGGCTATTCTGCTTGAGCAACTGTTGTACAGCAATGCAAAAACATTAGCGGGAAACATTTTTTTCATGAAATATTTAAGTAAAGCATCTACTGAATGTTTTTCTTGACAGTTTTTGCATTTTTGATGGCAGATGCTTGACAGATGTTTCACTTTTCGAAACCTTAACGGTAAACTCACATACTTTTTCTCAGTAGCAAAGAGACATTAAAGGAATATTCCGGGTTCAATATAAGTGAAGCTCAATCGACAGCCTTCGTGCATGATATTAATTACCACAAAAATAAATTTTTATTTGCTCCCACTTTTCTTTAAAAAAAGCAATTAGTGAGGCACTGGAAGTGAATGGGGCCGTAAACATTCAAATACTCACTATTTAAAAACTTTAGCCAGAAGACATAAACAATATGTGCGTAAACATGATTTTAGTGTGATAAAATCTCTTACTAACCTTTTCTGTGTAAAATTACGTTCAAGTTTACAACTTTGTTGCCGTGACGATGCAATGTCAACAAACTCTAAAAAGACTGTAGTAAAAATTATGATTTAAACAACTTAACAACTCAAATAAAACTCATGTTTTAACAGAAGAATTAATGTAAGTGCTTTTATAAAATTATAAGCTTCACATTTCTGTCTTTAAACCTTCCAAACACTGGCCACATTCACTTCCATTGCAAGTGCCTCACTGTAACCTCCATATTTTCGTTTTTTTTTTTTCTTTTTTTTTTGTCCAAATACAATTTTGTTGCAATTAACATTATGCCACAAATGCTGTCGATTGAGCTTAACTCGAATTGAACCCAGAATATTCCTTTAAAATTGGATCTCTCATCACAATGGCACTTATGTTGCTCTCTTATATACTGTATACTGTACAGTGACAATAGCTGGACTCAGTTTACTCGTTACAGAATTCACGCCCTGGCACAAACACGTTAAACCAGAAAGGGATGCAAAAGAGACATTATAGCCTATAGAAAACAAACATCCCATGGAACACAACAAAAGCTTAATAGCAACAATGTCACATTTTTGTCTGCAAAAAGAAAACATAAAATGTGAACAGTGAAGGCTTTGTTAGGAAATGTACATATTGTATCCTTACATTCACTTACACACTTGTTATTCCCATTCATCTCTCAGAATTTTTCAAGATTATTTTCTGCTCTGCCTCACAATTAACAATAACAACAAAACTCACAAGACTCAAATTAAATTCATCCAATTTAAGTAAATACATAATAATTAGCAGTCTGCACAGTCCACATTCAATATACAACATTTCAAAACCCTAAATCAAAGAATCAAAAAAACTCTCAATAGCCTGTGTAATTTTCTCAAGCATGCCTAATACTACAGAGAGCATGATAGTACAGACGTCCAGCTAGTTTAAGCACTGATTTAGGAGATTAAAGTAGGCCTACACCTAAATGGACAAATAAAATTGTTATTGCAATGTCATCTAAAGGTTTAGCCATTTAAAATGACCTGTCATCACGTTTAACAACACATTTGACGCAGTTTAAGTATAAATGAATCAATGCGTGTTATAGAAAACATTTAATTCAAGCCAAATAAAGAGAATATGGTAGTAAAACGAGCATTCAACGTTTACCAGTGTTTTTAAGGTCTCTCCTGGCAGTGGCAATGCGACTCTGCTGCTCGGACTCCGCGACTTGGGTTTCGGTTCGCGATCTACTTTCATGCTCGATGCTTTCTGTGGAGTCGGATGAGTGACAGGTCATTGGAGAACCCCGTTCTGCATCCAGTCAATGTCTATAATTATCCCTCAAAGACGAGTGATTCCTACAATCAACCAAAACATGTGAGAGGTCTTCCAGATCGTCCCTGGTTTATGTTGGAGAGCGCCAATCTGAAAATGCAAACATGTTTGAGATAATGTTAATTTCCATAGCCTATGCATTTAATAAATGTAAAGAAAAGCCTATGGTTATAGCCTAGTGATAAAATAAATTACCAATTTTGCTTTCATCTCTCCTGAGTAATTAAAACGTCAGTCTAAATGTCCAAAAGAGGCAAAATATATAGGGTTTTTTTTTTATTTATTTATTTTATCTCTACCCGGCTTTTTAGTTGTTGTTTTTTTGTTTTTGTTTTTTAAATGAACGAAAACACAAGTTTCATAGCAAAAAACTGGACTTGCCGTGTGAATGGCACAATGCGCACGTGTAATAAAAACAAAGGCTTCATGCCATCACGAGATAGCAAAATACGCAGAACTGGCTCTCTGTTCGAAACTGCGCTGCATGACACCTCCTAAATGACAGTACGACAAATAATGTACATTTGCTTTATATTTTTCTCCTTATCTTTCCAGATGTGTACTACATTAAGTTTCTTCAGCATACATTAAACGTCTGCTTTTTGAGACATAATAAATTAGTGAGATATAAAAAATAAAAAAATAAACATATATTGACATAAACTTGAGCCTGTACGACGACACACATAGCGACAGAAGGAGAAAGCGCACATCACTTACCTCTTGTCTAAGTGAAAGCAATAAGCAACCAAGTCCAGCGCGTTTCACGTTACAGACGTTCAGTGGCACCATGGTTTAGACCCCTCATTTATTAATGGCCAGCTGCCGGAAAGAGTGATCAGTATCAACCCAGCAGCGCACCTTGATGCTCAGCAGATTGCCACTGGCATTATGCAGTGGAGAGATATGAATAGCTATTCCGCTGTCGCGTTTTCCTTTACATTTGCATTGATTCTTATGGGGAGCGACACTCCACTGTCCGTCTCGCGCCGTCTACAAGCGCACCGCACGCGCCGTGCGGCAAAACTCGTTATTGCAACGCGCCTCAAACGAACAGAACACATATGATTACTCTCTTCTGCCGTGATGAGATATTCCTACGTATCTTTTTTCTTCTGCTTTTTGTGTATGTTAGTGTGCTTGTCGTTAACGACTAAATCCACATTTAAAAAGACTGGTATACAAAATACGAATTTCCAGGAACTTTCCAGGAATCGTGTCACGTGGTCACAAGCGCGAGCGCTTTCTTAAGGTCGTGCCAAATATTTTTTTTGTTGTTTATTTGTTTGTATTGTTAAGTTCTGCCAAAAATATTTTTACCAAAAGCCCACGCTGTTTGTGATGATAAATGTATCTCTGCAGTTTGCTCAGCAGCATCATGACAAGAAAGATGTAAGATCTTTCAAAGAAAGATGGTTGATGGATGGAGAGACAGACAGACAGACAAGAAAGATGTAAGATCTTTCAAAGAAAGATGGTTGATGGACGGATGGACGGACGGACGGACGGACGGACGGACGGACGGACAGACAGACAGACAGACAGACAGACAGATAGATAGATAGATAGATAGATAGATAGATAGATAGATAGATAGATAGATAGATAGATAGATAGATAGATAGATAGATAGATAGCAGGGGTGTGAAAAGTACTCTGAAATTATACTTAAGTGAAAGTATTGTAACTTAGTGGAAAGTTTACACAATTAAAAGTCCAAGTATCTAGCCATAAACATACTTGAGTGAAATTAAAAAAGTATCCACATTAAATTGTACTTACGTATTAAAAAAGTAACTTTTTCTAGATAGAATAAAATTCAGAGAGAGGAGAATGTGTGAGAAAGGATGCTGTAAAATCAACTGGTTTGTTAAATCACCTTTTTACTGTCTCCGACAACAGTGGCATTCGCACACCTGGTTTTAGAATAATCTTACAATAACTAAATTTTTGCAAAATGATTTTTATGTGGCCTGTTGTATGTAACATGGCAATTTCCTGGTGGAATGAACACTGCAGGCACTAAAACAACAATGACTTTTATCCCCAAGTAAACCTCACATTATCAGTTACTCTTATTCACTCCCTTCCTCACACAGTGCTATCTTATGACATATAAAATCATTTACTAGAACACATGACTCATTTTAACATTTGCATTACATAACCAACTACATTTACAAGCTTGTTTAAGTGTGATTAAATTGTGTGGTAGCTCAACTGACTGAGTGTTGCATATACAAAGGACTGGGGTACAAGTCCTGAAGAGGCCACATGTGAGCTAAAAGTGTCATAGAAGCACCATGTGACAGAGCGGAGGGCGGGGCCGGACATGTAATGAAACACATCATTTATTTAGCAAAACTTTTGCTACAGTCATGCAATGTTCATGGGAGAAGGCACGCACACGCACAGGCACACACAAATTGCGATGTCAGAGCACCCAGCCCCTTGTGACAAAAAACATTTTAGTTAGTAATGTTTTTGTTTTTGTGAATTGTTTTCTGAGGTTTGCTAAACTTGCTGTTGAGTAGATGGATTCTTACTCTGATTCTATTATTTGTAATAGATTATAGTTATTATTATTATTATCAGCATTGCTGGTTTTATAAAGAATATTAAAATTAATAGTAGCCTAACAAGTATACTAGTTCAGCAAATAGGGAGTAAATTCATAGAGATTATTTAAATATGAAGGCAAGAAACAAATGACATGTGCACATTTAATTACAAAAGCCTTTTGTTTATATATTTGAAACATGAATTATCATTTTTTAATTAATAACTGTCAAATCTGTAGAAGTATCAGGCGTTATTAAGTTTAGGACAAAACCATCAGTGTTTCTCACTTGATGCTCATAGTTATGAATAAATACATCACATTCAGGTGTTTAATTTCGTATTCAATTAGGAATTCAACATCGGGAAATTATTTATTCGTTTACAAAGCCAATATAAAAAAAAAAATTATAATTACTTGTTTTTCGTAATTTCTATTTAATGCTCAAGGAAAAAATAGGAAATTTGACAAATAGCCACGAGACATTGTGCGTTTTGTTTATTTGATTTCGCTTAATATTTTATTTGCATATATGGGTGGACCTGAAACGCCCCTTTCTTCTGATTGGTCAACTTGCACAGGCGTCTTCCTCCATGCTGTGAGACAGAATAAAAGTTATCTGCTGTTTAAAGGTTCAGATATTTTTGTCTCAGTTAATATTAAATTCTCTACCATTTATTCTCCGAAACTCGCCATGTTTATTACAGCCGATTTATCACTCACAGTGATAACTGTGAGTGAGATACTGTGAGATAAACCTGCTGTATTTGTAATTGTTCCGATTTGAAAAGGCATGGTTTTAAATGAGATGACAAAAATAGCCATACATTCATAAGACTATGGAAGCATAGCCTACATTATATTCGCCTACGGTGCGTAAGGGACCGTATGAAAACTCCACCCACATCTAAAACGTCACTGGCGTCAGAGCAGTCATTTATTTGACCATTCATTCACTATCATTTTCTATCTAAAAACACATTGTTATTTAAAATAGAAAAAGAAAAACATTTTTATTTAAAAAAAAAAAAACATTTCACAGGTTTTAATGGGTCGCCAGAGTGATGGCTGTGCGCATGAATGTACATTATACACTTATATTATAACTAGGAATGTCAATCGATTAAAATTTTTAATCAAATTAATGACATCGTGATTAATTGCATTTAATTGCATATACAAATATTTGCTGAGAAAGCCACTCATATAACAATAATTCAATATATAATGATGAAATAACTATACATAGTATATATATATATATATTCAGATAATTAAAATACATTAAATTCTTGTTTAGAGTTAATCAGAAGAAGAGTTAATCATTATAAGACAATACAAAAAGTGGCTTGTTTGTGTTGTTCTGCCTACTGAATGTTGTTTTGTTCACTGTATAAACTGCGTGTTGCCCATAGAGCTAAAATTTAAAGGACTGCCCTCTGGAGTAAACAGGTGGTACTACAAGCTTGCATTTCTCAGGAATCTTCCTTATTTTGGTCCGTGGGCATGCGATTAAATGCGTACATTTTTTTAACGTGTTATTTTGTGTAAAATTAATCGCACTGAATTAACGCATTAAATAAACAGCCCTAATTATAACACATGAGATTATTAAAACACACTGCTATAACAACTAAATTATGATTGGAAGTGAAATATAGGCCTATGCACAAGATAATGTTTATTTTATAATGTTTACTATTCTGTATTTAGGCACTAATGCTAATGGCTAATGCTCTTTGCTGCCAGAATCACAAGACATGGTCTTGGAAAATATTCATATAACTAAGAGTTTTATAGTTATCATCCTCAAATATGAAATTATTTGTCAGATGTGTGGCTTCCCTCCATTACGTTTCTATCCATCAACAAGGTCAGTGTCTTATATTAATTCATATAAATATTTATGCAGGGGAAAACAAATTGCTGATCACTTTACAATAAATGTGATCTTTTCTAACAATTTGTTTTCATGACTTTTATTGATTTTTACTTTTTAACAACAAACTTCTAAGTGTCTTCTTTCAAAAGAGACCAAAATTATGATTGTAATACAATGTGGAGAAAAACTACAGCCACTATATTTTGAGTATGTCCTTTTAGGGTTGAGGCCAAAACAAGGGGCGCACATTAACAGGTGCAATATGTTCACGTTCCAAAGGTTGTAGTAAGTTCCCAGTGGGGAGACTGATTTACTACAGGTGAGATTTATCAGTCGATCTACTGGGAACTTACTACAATGTTTGGAATGTTAAATATTTTGTGAAATGTTTATTTATTTATTTTAAATAATCTAATTCTGTTCATATTATTGGACTTACTATAAAACTTCCACTTGTAGTAGCTCAGTCTTTTAACTGACAACCTACTACAACATTTGGATTGTAAAAGTGTAGCCTACTTTTAATGTTTTATTTTTAATTGCACGTCAACTGAATGAGCGATTGGACACCACCTGTGTTTATAGTGAGTTGAATTTTCAGACGGTCCCTTAAGTGCGCGCAATGAAAGCGCGTTTTCAGTCATTATTCTGCAGCCACACCAGATCTGAGTGCAGTGTTTTATGTCTGTATATTATAGTTATATACCATTTATATTTATATACCATAACATCAAGCCAAGTGTGCGAAATCTTCTCAAGCTTGCCGCTGGGCTGGCAGACAAACATATAAAAATATCTCTCAAATTTACACATAGGCGTCCTTCACATTTGTCCGATAATAAAAGGGACACAAAACAGCCGCGTACGACCCAGTAGGTAAAGGCCACCCATATTCCCATTCAAAAACATGGCTGTGGGAATTATTTGAGATTGAAATTAGTAGGCTACTCGCTGCCATACAAATACTTATTGTCTGATATTATATATTAAATGTAATAATATCTTCCAATGTATTATTTATTATGTTATTTACTGTTGTAACTGTTATAATTCACTGGCATGAATGCTCATCTTATAGTGGTGATGGCATAGTGGGCTACAACAAGTAATTGTTTGTTTGTATGTTTTCCGTGTATTAACGTCTATTCCACGCAATTCTATGTTGGTGGCTTACTGCCCCATCTTTTGGTCACGACCGGAATGGTTTACAGTCTCTGTTATTACAGAGACTGTAAACCTGTTATGGACCTCCAGTCCATCAGAGGGAAGCAACTGTACTGACGTTTGGTGTGACGTCACGCACGCGGCAAAAACAAACTTTGACGCACGCGCGTCGCGGCTTTTGTAGATTTTGTTTTCTTGTTCAGGTTAGTGACTGTTTATTACCATAAAACAACAGATACATTTATTTTAATTCACCAGGTTTTGCTTATTCGCATACTAAATATGAGCAGGGTTATATTGATTATCATCAAGCCGGAGTTTCAGCGTTGTAAAGCTGTTGCTAGTTTCAAAACGGTTTAAAGTTTTTTTTTTGAAGTATAACTTAAAATGTGTGCTAACAAACAATGATTCTATTAAAGAATACACGTATACACCGAATGTTATGTTCAAATAATACATCTGTTTATTACAGGTATGTTTGTAGCCAGCTAGCAAGTTTCGTTTGAACAATTTTTATGGTAGATAAAATGTGATTTTCAATTAAAATGAAAATTGGGTTTTGTCTGCTACTGTAACAGTGTATTATGAGTGAAACAAAGCTTTCTTAGTCAAAAAGTTGCCCTTGTGCTTTACCTTGCTGGATGTTGTTGCTTAATGACAAAAGCATTTGGTCAGCTCAGAATGGTAATGTTTCATAATGTCTGTTAAAATTAGGAGATACCTGGTTATGGATTCTGCAGAGACTAGATATGCCCACCTACTGCAGCCCCTGCGGGACCTAACCAAAAACTGGGACATTGACCTGGCCAGTCAGCTCGGAGAGTATCTAGAGGAGGTGAGAATGTACAGACACATTGATCAAGTAGTACCTTAATGATTTAACAACTTCTGTCCTGTTCTAGAGACTCATATTGTTGATGTTGTCTGTATCGTTGACAGCTGGACCAGATGACTATTTCATTTGATGGTGGTAAAACTATGATGAACTTTGCAGAGGCTGCACTTCTAATTCAAGGATCAACATGCATCTATGGTAGAAAGGTAAAATATTTAATGCTACTTGTGTCCGTTTTGCTGGCTTATTTAACTATATATTCATGTTAAGTTGCTTAATCAGAAAAGATTTCCAAATTAACAAAAGAGTCTAATTTTAGCTTAGTTGTGTCAAAGGACATGTTTTGATTTTTGATTTTAGTGTTTTCTCATCCTAAATACATCTGTCACAAAATAAGCAGAGATTTAGGATGGCACAAAGATGATTCAGTCTTTTCTGAAATTTAAGGTGGAGCTTCTTCACACTCTTGTGTTTCAAACATTGGACTACATCTCTAACAAAAACAAAAACAAGTAAGTGTTAATGTCCTGAGCCTCCAGTTTCTGTTTCTTCTTTTAAAGCGTTAGTTCACCCAAAAATAAAAATTGAATGCCATCCCAGATATGTGCAACTTTCTTTCCTCTGCTGAACACAAATTACATTTTTTAGAAGAATATTTCAGCTCTGCTGGTCCTCACAATGCAAGAGAATGGTGACAAAACCTTTGAAGTTTCAATAAAGACATTAAGGCTGCATTACTTTTGTAATCCATATGATAAACAAAGTGGTTTAATCAATGTCTTAAGCGGTCTAATCGGACTGAAATGTAACTAGATGGTACTAGGAAGTGTAATCAAGCTTGAAATGATGATGAACAAGGAGACTTCTGATGTCAAGATTTATGTGAAAAAGGAGTTCTCTCCCGAAACTGATTGGATCGTTTCAGAAGACAAGGATTAAACCACTGGACTCTTGTGGATTACTTTCATGCTGCCTTTATTTGATCTTTGATGCTTCAAAGTTCAGGTCACCATTCAATTTAATTGTATGAACTAACAGAGCTGATATATTCTTCTAAAAATCTTTGTGTTCTGCAGAAGAAAGAAAGTCATACACATCTGAAAGTCATACACATCTGGAATGACATAAAAGAGAGAAAACGATGAGAGAATTTTCATTTCTAGGTGAACTATTCGACTGGTAGAGTATGCAGTTGAAATATGTTGTCAAGACGTTTGTGTAACTCTCAATAGACGTGACAAACAAGGTTCTTCGGCTGATGGTAACCAAGACAAATCCCCTTCAGGTGACAGAGAAGATGATTGTGAGGTGTGTAAATAATCGATAACGGCCACAGAGAGATTATAGTGACTATTTTTAATACATTAAATTATGGACTTTAGTGTATTTTCACTTTTAGTGTCTGTTCCAAGTTTACTGGATTTATTTCTACTGTTGAGCTGCTCTATTTGCTCTGCAGTTCTGAATATGACCTAATATGAATTTATTAACCCTTTTTTGGAAATGATTTGAAGGCCAACAGTCAAATCTCTGTTTTTATTGAGATACTCATTCCTGATGATGCGTCTAATAGAAATTAATCATCTGTAGTGCTCTGTGCAAACACTCAAGCATTCTCCTTCAATTAGACTGTGGTGTTATCTTGAGGTTTTGTATCTGTGTTTCAGTTTGATGAGATTGAGCAGGATGAGAACGCCAACTCTGTGAATATAACAATGAAAGATCCAACAGAGGTAAATCAGTTTTCTCCCATTTAAGTCATTTTTGTGTGTCATGTCCTAACAATAACTAACAGCACTTAATGTGTAAAGTGGATGTCCATACCATTCTGTTTGTATAACTCTTCCTTATGCTTCTCTAGCCAGTGAGGATTATCCGTCTCCCTCCTGAATCTCTCATTCCTGCAGAATCCCATGAGAAACAGAAATACCCCCTTCTCAGGTAAAGACACTGCCCTCCAATCAGGAATTCTGACTCAGACAGAATTGCTTTGACCTTATCTGATTAGTGGTATGTCCCATCAATACCAGTTCATTTCTATTGCTTTTTTCATCTCAAGAGAATATTATCTGAGCAAGGGACAAGGGAAAATATATTTTACTAACTGATAGAGCACTTTATAAGGGTAAAAGATTTACAATAGTGTGTGTGGGAATTTGTGTCTGTCCAGTCATAAAGGGGAGATTCTGGGCAGCTGTAAGGATTTTCGAATTAATAATTTCACCATGGATGAAACAGGACTGATGCGACTGGGGTCTTTACTCACTCACTTCCTTAAAAACATGTCAGAAAACCAGTTCAACTCTTCTTTACATGCACCTATGCCCTTACAGACAGGTAAGGACACACACTCATTACTTATTGTGTAAGACTGTCCGAAATACTTTCAATTGAACTACTTTATTTTGTTTGGACGCACTCATAAATCCCAGGACCATCAAACAGAAGACCAATGTGATAAAAATATTGATGTATTAGATATTTTACTTATTTACTATTTTCACCTGTTACTTTTTTGTATTTGGCTGATGATTGTCATCTGGTGTTCAGAGGGTGTAGCTGAGGTGGGTGATGTATACACTGATGAAGATGATGCTGGTGGAGCGGTTTGTCCTCCACTGGAAGACCATGGCATGGAAGTGGAGTCTGAGGAGTGGCTTGAACGGAATCAGGTATCGCTTTTGTCTGCAATTAAATGTAGACGTTATTTCTTTTTGGCATTTGGGAAAAGGTCTTGTCATTTAAATTTTGAAGTTTTGCCTTTCCCTCTTAATTGTTCAAGGCCACCAGTGAGGGGAGGATGCTGAGACCAAGACCTGCAGTACAGCCAGTGTTCGAGGAGCCCAAGCAGCTCAAGGTACAAACACCCTGCACTGAAATGAAATAGCCTTTTATCTAAACACAGACTGACAATATTAATCCATATTTTTATCCTCACTTCAATGCAAATTTGGTTATTTGGTCGTTCTGGCCCCACCCTCCTCCGCTCCACAGTGTTCTATATTAAAGCAAGCCCCATCAGTACATAGATTGTGTCTCCAACATATGTACAGTATATATAAGCATAGTAACAGAGCCAAGTCTAAGTCATTTCAAAATTATAGTCCCAAAATAAGTGCTTTTATTTCGGTCTTGCTATGCTCCAAATCTTCATTTTTATTCTGGTTATAATCGGGATTTTGGTTGCACAATAAACTGCATCTGGAATTTTATTTGGACTTTTGTTACCACTATGTCTGTGCCCATCATAGTAAGGAAAGGTTTAGAAAGTTATCGGTTATCGTACTTTTCCACCATCTTAGTTATCGTATCTGTAAAATCCACTATCGGTCGACCTCTAGTGCATGCAAGACCTCTAAATGGAGAATTGCTTTTGAATTTAAGGGAAAGCTCATTGTGTAAAAGTGCCAAATGACCAATTTAAGAATTCTGTATTACATTCACAAGTACAGATGTATGCAATTGTATGTGCATGTTCCAGGAAATGATGGACCCTTGGAAATGGCATGACTCGTATGCGTCGTTTGGGGAGGACAAGCCTCTCAAAACAGGTGTGTTGTCAATCTTACTTTCTCCAAGATGTGTCATCATCACATTTCCCCTTAAAATAACTGAGAAGTTAACATAAATTAGCTTATCTTTTCCAAAATTACTTTAAACCTGTTGGACATTTCTGTCTTCTCTGCCCTTTAGGGAAATGTTGCAAAGTGCCAGCAGGTCTTGAGGAGTCAGGAAAAAGGAAGAGGAAGGGCCCTTCAAAACTGCAGGACTTTGGGAGCTGGTTCTCCAAAACCTGTAAGTTGTTTGTATCTATTCCAGTATTTACAGAGGAATGTGAGAAATCACTTTGTTTCTTGCGATTCTGAGAAGAGCTGTTTTTGCCTTTTACAGTTGAGGCTGCAGATCGCAAGCTAAAGAATGGACCTACTTATCCTGGTAATTCTCAAAGATATTGCTTTACAAACAATTTCTGCAAGGATTCGTAGAAATTTGTTATTATAAAAACAATATTTTTGTTGTAGACCTTAACTACATCTTTGTGAGTAAAATGGGCCAGCGCCTGAAAGTACAAAAGCAGATACTCAGGAAAAGGGTAAATACAATTTTTAAATAATAAGTGATAGTTTATTTGATTGTGTATCTTTGTAGATGATGTGCCGTTTAACTCGAGGCATGTTTTTTTTTTTTTTGTTTAGGGTGTTTTTGTCTCCGATGAGGAGTTGAAGAGAACTTACTTGGAACCAGAGAATCATGAGGATCAGATTGAGGAGGTCAGGCATCCAGACGTAGAAGGTGAGAAACATCCCCTAGCGCACACAGATCAAATTCAAAGTCACTTGTATCACTTTTGTCTAATCTACATTTACATTTATGCATTTGGCAGACGCTTTAATTCAAAGCGACTTACAGTGCACTTATTACAGGGACAATCCCCCCGGAGCAACCTTGAGTTAAGTGCCTTGCTCAAGGACACAATGGTGGTGGCTGTGGGGATCGAACCAGCGACCTTCTGATTAACAGTTATGTGCTTTAGCCCACTACGCCACCACCACTCCACGTGCTCCAAATCAATTTTTCCTTTTATGTTTTTTTTTATATATAGGACTGTTGCTCTCTTCCAAAACTAAGTAGATGTATTTTGTGTCATCTATTATTGGATGGAAACATTATTTAATAAACTCACAATATAAAAATATTTGTGGTATTTTTAATTCAGGCGAGGACTTTTCAGATCAGGAACATGACAACTTGGTTGATGAACTTGAGCCTGCAGAACATCTTGGTGAACAGGAGCAAATATTCCAAGACTTGCATATGAGCCGGATAAGTTATGAAGATCTGGTGAAGAAGAGTGTGGTACGAAAGCTTGGTCATACAAATAATTTCTTTGTAATAATGCTTAATATAAATTGTACATTGGTCATTTATTTCTCTGTATGTAGGATTTGTTTCTGGTGAACTCTCAGAAGTACGCACAGGAAACGGCATTATCGCGAAGAGTGAAAGAGTGGGAGGATGGGATCAGCCCTCATCTCACTGCTCAGGTAACGATGGATACATTTTCACAACAGAGAATATGTCCTCCTGCAACTACTTAATGTGACCTCAACTTAGATTTGTTCTCCTTAAAGAATAAATGTAAAGGGAACTATTGGTTGTAATTTAACTGGATTAGGTGGGCCCCATTTTTATATTTTTGAGGTTTTTCATCCATACAGGAGACATGTCAAACTTTTGACATCCATGAGTATGGAGACAGGATTGTTCAGGCACTTTCTAGTGTCGGGGTGAAAAAATCTTTTGCGGCCATCGTCGAAGGCAAAGAGAACACAGAAGCCTGCAGATATATGCTGGCTACATTACAGCTGGTGGGTATACAGAGCAATAATTCTTGATACTACTACTCTGTCTGAGAGTTTAGTAATGCACAGGGATTCGACAGTAATGGAAAATCTGGAGGGAATTTTAAAATGGATTTACAGACCTGTAAATTTCTGTAGTGCATATGCATTTTTCTAGATTAGTTCTCTAAATATTTCATTGGCTAGCATTAATCTATGTGAGTGCTTGTGCAGAGTAAAACTGGTTGGCCACAAACCAATATGATAACATCCTATTTCCAGCGGTGGAGCCTCGAACCTCCACCGCTGGTTCCACGGTTTGCCTTTATTTTATTCTGTGGTTTGCTGTGTTGGGGCCTGCGTCGTTCTAAGTACAAAGCCAAAATGCTCGTGTATAGAGAGCAATTTTCTGAAATAATTATACATTTCATACATAAACAAAAGCAATTTCATTTGTGGATTTAAAAGTATTTATTTAATTATTGTAGCATTAAAAACAAGTTCATCAAAGTATGTAAACATGTTGACGTTCAGGTAGACAGTTATTATTGTATATTTATATACATGTACTGTATATACATATTTATATTTACTCAGGCATATACTGTATACTTGCTCTTGAATCACTTAATAAATATTTTGAAATATTTTTGACACTTATCAAAATCATACATTTTAATAACTAGCCAATTTACATCAATACAAAATGGGTGTTGTTTTAAAGCTTGGAAGCTGTAACTGGCATAGCTAGCGCCTGGCACACAGCTGAGGTTTGATGCAGAAGCATAAATCACCATTTTTGTAGACATTTGTATATGAATAATATTCAATATATAAATAAGTTTACTTAAAACATTACTACTTGCATATGAATTGAAATCTGCCCCATCAATTATTTTTCCAAAATTTTTATCCAGTAACCGTGAACGACATGAAAGGCCATGGAAAAGTGAAAATATAGAAAAGTCATGACATTGTACCCTCTTTAAGTAACCATGCAATTAAAGAGTCTGTTTTTGATCGAGGTTTGTGTAGTATAGGCACTTGGGACATTTAAGAGGTCCTATTTGCACAACTTGGAATCATGTTTTAGCATTAACATGAAAAATTATGATTTTTAATCTAACCTAAACTTTTCCATTGCAGGCCAATGATTACACAGTGGAGATTGACCAGGAGGAGGGCCTTGAAGAATGCATAGATACAATGGCTCTCACATTACTGACTACACAAAGGGCTCATGAGCGCCTCAAAACCTACAACGCACCCTCTGCTACAGATATTCCCTGACTTGTTTATTGCTTATCATCTCTTATCTGTGGCCCTTAATAGAAGTGATTTATCATATACAATTCATGAGACAGAAAGGCACCACAAAGATTTTCTTCATCTCAGACATTCAGATTATTATAATTTGTTTTTAAATATTTGTTAGGTCAATGAAAAATGCATTCTGATATACAGCATCACACTTCTATTTGAATTTGGTCTTGAAAAATATTTGGATTGATCTGAGTGCTGAGATGAGGACATGATTAACAGGTGTGCTCTTGCTAACTGTATTTTGCAAATGAGACCTGCTTTTATTTTTATTAGGCTGCTTTGTCATGTCATAGCTAGAATTATATTATATAAAAGACTTATAATGGTTTAAGTGGTCTGTTTCTATGAATTTTCTCTGATTTAAAGTAATATCCAAGATGTTGACTTAAGACCTTTTCAATTTGTATCTCCAAGTAAGCTCAACTTCTGAAATGTTTTTTAAACTTTTTTGTTTTTTAATAATAGCACATAAGCATAAACATATAAGTAATAAAAACAATAGTGATGCACTATTTAAAAGTGAATTGTTCTGTGTGTGTGTGTGTGAGAGAGAGAGAGAGATCTGTGTATTCCAGTATTACTCTGAATTAGTGAGGATTTCTCAGTTTGTTTTGAAAGTGCCTCTTATAGTTTGGATTATGTTCTTGTATTGGTGCCGGTGTATCCCATTCTGATGGGTATGATGGTACAAATTTAAGCGACTGAACACAAAGACTCAAGTCACAAGTAAAATGATTGTGTGGCAATTACAGCCTTTAAATCATGCAGATAAACTGTTGATCATTTTGACAATGAACTTTATTGTGCACAACACGCACAATGCTGCGTGCTAATCTGGAAATCATTTAACATAGTTTTTAATGTGATTTTGAACACTCAGCAATCTGGTGTCATTTTTCATTCTATTGTATTAGTCCAGAAACAGTCCATCTGGATTAACTCTCTAGATTAGTATGGTGTGGGCCACAATATAATGTCCATCTTCATTTATGCCTGGCCCACCCAAACCTGAACTTGGCCCACCTTTAGAACTACACCTACACCCACCACTCCAACTGTTCGAACCACCCGGAGGGTCCTATGGCCCACCTTACATTTTAGAGCTGGAGCCAGCCCATCATATACCCTATAATCCCTTCCTGCCGCCTCCATTCCTCTGCAGTCCCAGTCAGTCCAACCAGTTTGGATGAAAGTTTTTCACATATTTGGCAATATTCATTAAGTTATGAGCTCTTTCCTCACAAAAGCAGTTTATTTAGCACACTGAAGCATCTCCTCCATAGACACCCATTAATAAAGAACGGCCTCTGGTCTCGTTGCGCCGCGTTATGCATTGCACTACTACAACGCTGAAAAGGGTCTTTGGTCCAAGTATTTCTAGCAAGCCAGTCCATCGGCGGCCATTTTTTGAACGCTTTCGGGAGGCTATTTCCAGTCATGAAGGCGTAGCTCCAATCTACTTGAATCGGGGAACACCGAAATCTCAAAAACGGTTGGTCAAGATTACGATCAAAGAACATATTTCAAATCAACCGTAAAATCTGACAACACTGGAATCATAAATTGTGCTTCTTTACCTCAGATTACGCTACAAAACGGAATTTTCCCGGCTTGTATAGCTAATGCGCATGCGCGTCCTCGAGTTGATTGACAGGCGATGTCTGTCTCTAAAAGATGATTTGGCTCTATTACCAGTAAGGCGGGACTTCCTTTCTACATCCGTTGACCGTTGGGTGCTAGAGCTTGGTCGGGCGTGTCACTACTCGATCCGTACCAGAAACACGATTGGCGTTCCAATTTCAATAGAAGTGGCCCGTCTCTGCTAAATAATCTCTGGCTCTGGTGCACCAGTCCGGTTTGAGTAAAGTAAACTTTTAATTCGAGGGCGCAGATTCATTTAACGGCAAAAAAGAAAATGTTGGTCACGTTGGATTATAGCGATTTCTAAAAGATTACTGTAAAATTAATTATAAATATTTTATTACTTGTTAATGTTTAGTAAAATTTTTAACTTCGTCATGAACGGTCGCGTTATAACCACTGATCTATATATAGGTCAGTGGTTATAAACCTTACTGTCAGTTGATGGCAGGTTGGCACAGGTAAAGAAACCACTCTTGTCAGACCTGTGAGGAAATGTGTAAATTGATTGATATTATTCAGAATATCGCTTCAAGAGGTTTTCCTGATTAAATGTATGAATTTTATAAACGTATAGCATTTTCATAATGTTTTCCCAAACTACTGCGTACGTGGGTTTCACGCGCATGGTGTTGCCAATGGAGCTATATGTAAACAGAGCCCCAGTCGTATCCACGACAACAGACTCAAACACCCAGTCGCTCTCGTGCTTTAAAAATGGACTCCGCACCAGCATCCTATTACGGGCCCCTGGATAAATGCAACCCTGTACTATCAGCCTTTAAAAGTGACCTAAAAGAGTTTAAAGGGCATATAAAGAAACTGTCAGGGTCGCCAAACTTTGACCACCGATTATATTCTAGAGGGTAAGAGATAAACAATTAAATAAAGAAATTCAACAATCTTTCTTTTTGTTGGTGTTTATTATATTATTACGTATTATCTAGGCTATAATGTTTTGTAAGCTTCGTCTCTGTTGTTTCAGATGCAATGTGTTGTTTTGTTTGACTGACAGGTCTATAAAACTGTTTGAAACATGGAACAAATATAAATCTCGCCTTCCTCACGCGTATTATGAAGAGAACCTGTTACAAACAGCAGATTTCCTCCTTGACAACAAGGTAGGCTAATTACCTATCTGTAAAGCACAATTAAAATGTGTTTTCTAATGCTTTTAATCTTCATTCATTCACCACATTATGTTTAATTTTATAAATATTTCTTTCCTTGTCGAACAAGTTTTACAGACTTGCTCTCTGGCAAGGGTACAGATTCTTTCTGCAGCAGCTTTGCACTGTAAACCTGGAAAGCATAAAAGATGCGGAGCATTTCAAACAGTCCTTCTTCCCAGATGGCTTTGATACACAGAGGGCACAACTTACGGTTAGAGATCTTTTCTGTGGTACATAAAGTAAACATAGTGTAATGTAGCAGTTCTTCTTTATGACAGAATCCTTCTGTTTTGATAAGTGTTTCTTTTGTTGTTTTATTAATTTATTGTGTGGTTTTCATAATGGATAAACTCCGGTCCTTTGTGTCTTTTAGTTCCGTGCTCTGCAGGGAGAATACCAGTGCATCTTCTATTTGGAGAGAGAGAGATGTGCACCGCCAGATCACTGTGGGGTGCAACGGCTCTTGAGCATCCTGGGATTTGTGCGCATTCTGATGCAGGCTGTTCTGCCACATGAAAGTCTGTGCTGGATACTCTATAATGGTACTTTCAGCAATACATCTGAGAGTGCTGTATTACATCATAATGATGACAAATAGTGTTTGTGACTAAATATTTTTTATATTTCCCCAGGTTCCTTACACATGTACAACATATGCAGATTGTTGATGTCTGTGGGTCAAGCTTCACAGGTCGATGTACTTTTCATATTTTTACAAAACATACTGTATGCTCTCAGTTCTATTTGTTTTTAATCTTTAGTGTTTTGTCTTCTTTCAGATTGTAGAGTTTTTACTCTGGGCATGCACATGCCTAGAGACCTCTGTTCCTCTGCTGACTTCCAGCTTCCTGCCATGGAGGGCCACACTATACTGTGCTGTGTGTCAGTGCTATTTTTACAATCAGGCTTCAGTTCAGGCAGAGGTGAGTTTCACATGAAAACAATGTTTAAAGTTTTAAAGTTGCTTTTTAAATCAACTTGGCTTTAAAGGAATAGTTCACCCAAAAATGAACATTTGTAGTAATTAATCACCTTGTAGTTCCAAATCCAAATGACTTGTTTTTTTTATGTGGAACACAAAAACAGATGTTTTAATGTATGAACAAAAGTATCATAAAAATAGTTTATGCTATTTGTGCATCATATTCTAAGTCTTCTGAAGGCATACGAAAGGTTGTGGCAAGAAACAACCTGAAATGTAAGGCATTTTCAGTGAAAATCTTGATGTCTGTTGCCTGTTCACTAGTGGCTGATTCTCACCAAAAAACAAAAACTTTCAAAAGCCCTCGTTTTCAATCATTAAAGTGAGTCATTATCAACTAGGGCTGGGCGATATATAGAATATTTACAATATAATCGTGATTATTTGGTTACGATATAAAATTAAGCGATATTTTTATTTTTATGTGTTTTTTATTTGGCCTCGTGATACCCTGCATCCACATGTGTGGACTTTGTATTTTGGCTTTGCTGTAGCCTACGCAACGCATAATTTCAATTAAAACTGACTGAATACTATTCACAAGACTCTAGACTGTCATTAAAGGGTTAAACTTCTGGTGCACAAAGTCACGTGACACAACAGCATGCCGTCGATTTCCTTGAAGTGCTTCTACGTGCACAGACCCAACAATAGTGCCTCTGGTAAGAAACCTCTAAGTTTTTTTAATTGTAACCAGTTTGGGTGTAAATATCTGTGTCGCTCTGTCTCCAAGCATTTGTCCCGCATAGGTGCAGGGTCTGTTTCACGCTGGATGCCCTTCCTGATGCAACCCCTAGTGTGCAACACTCTCACTCACACAATACACTATGCCGCCCAAAAAACATGATGTCCACATACGTGGATTTTGGGATATTATTCCCTCAAATGTAAAAAAAGACAACTTGTTAGTTATTTTGAATAACTTTCAACATTAACAGATCTGTGGATCATTTCGCGTAATTTGAATATACATTTTTCTATTTTTTATTTTATCACTGTACTATACGATTCTATACATAACAATAGTAAATGCATTCCTATATATTTACTTTAATTTTTAGAGGCTTTCTGTGGAGTTAGGATGAAAATATGGTGCATTTTGAATGCCGCTGTCCACATATGTTTGCATCACTTTTTAGGAAAACTATTTGCTCTAGAATTTTTATTTTTAATTTTGCTTGTTTATTAGGTGCTACTAGTTACTAATCAAAAAGTGAAATGGAAAATGCACACAGCAGTCACACTCGGGTCTCAGGAGGTTAAGTTTCATTGAGAGCACATCAGAAGACTAATTTCACGATCTTTTAGGGCTGCACAATTACTCAAAATGGCGAAATGGTTATATGTGATTATTTAATTAGAAAAGGCTGTGATTAATGACAGATAAACATGCATATTTCAGAATAAACAGGTGATGCACTGTTCTGTGCATGCGCAGGGCTTATGGCCTTGTGTTTTTAGCGCTTTTAGAGCAGTTTACTGCAGGTTCAAGCAGTCCCACAATTCAAAACATTAGTAATCGCTACACATTATTATACAAATCTACTGCACAATATAACAGAAAAGCAGGATATGACAGCATTTCACCAGATGCAGAACTTTGTAAACTGTCAAACACACTGTCGTTGAAATTAATGTTTCAAAATAAAAGCCCCAGGTGAAGGGAAAGTTAATAGGACAGAAATAACTAACTTTTTTTTATAAAAATATATTAAATCTAATCCTCAAAATAATAATGATAATTCATTATTCAATATTCAACTGGATTCCTAAAAATACGTATTTTTTCATTCACAAATATTTTTTAGTAAAAAATATATGAAGGTAAATAATGCCTTTTATTAAGCTGGTATGTATAATTGGATATAAAATATAAATGTAAAAGTGTATATTGATGATAATGATTAAATCTCAGTCTCGCTTGTGTTCATTTAGTAAAAAACTATGGGAAACATGCCTTCATTATTTTTAACTAGATTTTAATCAGTGTCTTTAAAATATTTAATCTGCTTGGCTTGGATGACATGATGTTTTTTCTGATAAAAACAAAATTACTTTTGAGTAATTTCAGAGCAAATACGTAATTATCCAGATATATATCGAATATCATCAATATGCCTAAAAATATCAAGATATCATTTTTGTAGCCATATCGCCCAGCCTTACTATCAACAGCCATTGTATTGAAATGTCGAAACGGGATATTCATTAAAATATCTTCTTTTGTGTTCCACATAAGAAAGGAAGTCATACATGTTTGGAACAACACAAGGATTAGTAAATGATGACAGATTTTCATATTTGGGATAACTATTCCTTTAATGGTACAAGACTTTACAACTGATTTCTAAGGTCGTGATAGAAGACCACTTCACAGGCATAATATCCGTCTGCCTCCTGTTGTGCTTTACCTGGCAATAGGTGTTTGCGCGACGAGCTCTTGGCAAGATCAGTGAATTAGCCAAGCTGGAGGAGATGACTGGTGCCCAAATGTCATTTGAGACCCAACAAGCTTTTAAAGAGGCCACTATAAAAGTGAGAATCATTGCCTGTTTTATCAGTCTAAATCCTGTTGATTAACAGTTCTTTGTATTATCACTGCTGTATTCTTACACCTGTCTTGTATCATGGCATTGCTCCATTAATAAAATGAAGCTTGCAGTCATGGTGTTTAAGCGCTCAGTGTATGAGCCACGCAGGAAACCTAAAGGACTCTTTAGGCCCAAACAGAAGATCAGTTTAAGAGAATTACAACAAGTGAGTGTTCTTCATTATCTAGTTGCAATGCTTGTATTTACAGGATACCTCTTTTTCCCAGTTGTACTTCTGTCATCTCTGTTTTTTTTTCATTCTCTCTCTGTCCCTTTATTTCTCCCTGTAGACTCCATGGCCTCGCTCGCCCACTGAGCGTATCCTGATGGAGATGTTTGAAGGTAATGCTGCTCAGTTCCTGGCTGTCCTGGAAGCTCTTCAAGACAGCTCTGTCAGGCCACTGCACACTGGTATGCCTGAAGAATCAGAGGTCCAGGAAGTGGTGCTGGAACTCATTTCAGCTGGCATTAGCTTACTGTCTGGTAAACATTCTCATCCTCGTGGCCTCTCTATAACTTTCACATCATTTCGTATAGAGTTTAAAGGTTCTCTTTTTTTGTCACAGGGATTGGTGGTTCAGAACATATCTTTGATGCAAGTTTACCTACCTCTGTGAATGCAGTCACCCCTACTTCCACTCTCTTTAAGATGGCTGTAGATGGTGAGTCATTTCATTCAGCTTGCCTCATTCTCCTTTACTCTCTTGTGTTTCTGTGAGTTTATATGTAGAGAAACACTGTTCAGGAACTGTTTTTTTTTATCACAGGGAAGAGTAAGATCTCAGTAGATGCTGTGGTGAAGTTTGTGAAGCAGCTCTTCAGATATGAACAGTGGAATTTGTTTTGCTCGCTGTCTACTGCCCTTACATCAATAGTAGCTGTGAGTAATTCTGTTTAAAAAATCAGCATTTCAGCATATCTGAACTGCCATCTTAACAATCCTTTCTTGTCCTGTATGCAGAACATGGAGGGTCGTCTGTTCAGGAAATTCGAGCTGGAACTGATGCTTTTGGAGGGTGTGGAGCATGTGATGTCCACTCAAAGAGGAAAATGCATCATAAAAGACACTACTTTTGATGGTAAAGCTGGTATTAGTATTTTTAACCTAGAATCTAATACATTCACTTATAACACACACACATTGTAAGCATGGGTGTCACTTTGTTTTAAAAAGTGGTGGGGACATTGTTTTGTCACAAAGTGGCGAAACTCATGAATATTAATATTACACAGCCTGTATCAAATTTGATACACAATTTTCTATAACCTCTGTATCATTAACATAATAAAACTTTTGCTGATATGGGCAGCTACAGGTATCCAGTGGAGTGAAATCAAGAGTGGAGTGACATGAGCCCTTTTTGTCTGATTGAAGACCAGACATGCTGCTGCATTCTGGACCATCTGCAATGACTTAATTGTGTTATCTGGGAGGCCAGCCAAGAAAGCATTCCAGTAGTCTAGTTTTGAAATGACCAGAGATTGGATCAGGAGCTGTGCAGCATATTAAGACAGAAAAGGTCTGATTTTCCTGTTGTTGTAAAGTGTGAATCTGCCAAATCGGCCAGTTAATGAGATGTGGGTGGTCAAATTAAGCTGGTCATCTACCACCACTCCCAGTTTCCGAGCTGTTCTGGTTGGTGTTAGTGTAGTTTTACAAAGGTGAATAGTGAGGTTGTTGTCAACAGATGGGTTGGCTGGGATCATGAGGAGTTCTGTCTTGGCAAGGTTGAGCTGAAGGTGTCGTTCCTTCATCCAGGCCAAAATGTCCGAGAGGCAGGCAGAGATACGAGCTGAGACAGTAGGGTCATTACGCTGGAACGACAGGTAGAGCTGCATATCATCTGCATGGCAGTGGTTAGAAAAGATATGTGCCTCAATGATCGATCAGAGTGATGTTGTGTACATCGAGTAGAGGAGGGGTCCAAGCACTGATCCTTGAGGAGTTACAAGATATTACAGTGTCACCATATGGAGGTCTCCTCATGAGACCCTGCAACAAAAGTTTGACAATTTCCCTTTTGCATGTCAATATAGTGTTTGGTGCATAAAATAATATATATATATATTATATATATTTTTCATATTGTATTTGATGTGCTGAGTTGTAATAAAAAAAATAAAGACATTTCTATACACATTTGTTGTTGTATGTTTGCCAAACTCCCAAACATACAGAATCTCTGAAAAGCCCAGGGAGTCCTCTGATAATACCCCAAATTGTACAAGGAATCTTACAATTATTAATTATTTCAGGCTTGATTGATCATTTATTAGGTTACGTGCAAATAATAATTGACTGTTTTGATAAATACAATAAATATGTCACATAATTCATTTGAAAACTTGATCCATTCAACCAACAGTGTACGTTCTGCTGACCTTCAATGCCATTGATAACAGCCACAATGAGCACTCATTATAACATTTAAAATAACAAACTCCAGTGCCGGATCGCCAGTTATTTGAACACACACAAACGAAATGGAAACTACTGCTGAAGAACTGGAGATGTTTCTTCTGCATTATTAGACACTTCCCTACTAAATAAACATAATGCCTTTTCCTCTACAGATAAAGATAAGAATATCGGGCCAGCAAGCATGACAGAAGAATTCTTCAATCTTATTCATACACTTCATGCATGTGTTTGCAAGGCAGACAAGGTCAGCTCTATTTCCCACCCTATGAATAGATCATTCAATTGTTGTTGGGTAACCTGACAGTGTGTTTTGTGTGTGTGCACGCAGGATGTCCAGCCTGATGCCGACTTGGTCCTGGACATCGTGTTGTTCTTTTGGGCAAAATGCAAAAGCGTCTTTCAAAGAGCACAGACGAGGCACTATGACCCTGTGCGCTACCTGGGAAAGATGGAAAACCAAGACCAGGTTATTATTCCAATAAACAGTGACCTGAAAAACTTATTCTGAGAGAAAGTGAATGGTGACTGAGGCTTACATTCTTCCTAACTTCAAAGTTTAGGTTTGGGACAATATCAAGGAGAGGAAGATTACATAATTTTATCCCTTTGAACTATCCCTTTAAATGTAGTGTATAATATAACAGCTTGTTCCGTAGTGGTTGGAGACCCTGCTGTTGCTGTGTGAAGTGGCCCATGTGTATCAGCTGGCTGAAATAGACCTCATATCCGTGGCTGAAATGACTCTAAGGCTGGCTATGGTGCTGGAAAGCAGCGCAGATGCCCCACCACAGTTGGGCAGAAAAACAGGTATTTTGTACCAAGTAGAAGAGATTCACACAGCAACCTTAGATACCCAAGAGATACCCAAGTATTGTTCTATTGAGATATACACTGTAAACATGATGGTGATGCCTTTTTATATTTAGTATTTAGTGAAAACTGTATTAGAATGTGTTGCTTTGTACTTCAATAGCCACCACAGAAGACAGCAGTGAAGAGTCCACCCCTGTTGGAAAAACTGCAAGTCCAATTTATATGGTATGCTTCCCAATGAGAAAAACAAAACAAAAACAGAATGTCATGCAAGTAAAAAAACAACAACTGAAAGTTAATCTTAGAACACATGTACATTTAAGAATGGCATATAATCAATAGCTTTTCAAGTTTTTGTCTTAACTTTGGTAAACAGTTAGTTTACATGCATGTATGTCTACAGAGGTCCAAAACAGAGCAGCTGCAGACTGCACTGGATTTGTTGGAATGTTGCATAGAGTCTGTGTCTAGGAGCAGAACCAAGTCAACCTATGGGAGCTCTGCTGTCTTTGACGAGGTATTCATGCAGGTAAGAGTATAAGAATATTCTAGCCAGGTTCTGTTTACTGCAACACAAGTCCCAAACATTAAATCCTGTTTGAAGTATGAATATGAAAGACAAGAATATGCAAAAGAGCACAAATCCAGTTCTAAGGCCTTTTCTAATCTAACACTTAAACCCTAGTCTAAATGTATCAATCAAAATGAATTCCAGTGTTACTCTTATCTTTAATGTGTATGTGTATGTTTAATGAGTTCACTGTAGATATGTTAAGCATGCTTGATCTCGAATACATGTCTTCTTTCTCCACCACAGAAGTTTGACACCAAGAGTTCCACAGGGGGCAAAGTTCCAGAAGACAACAGTACCCCTGACCTTACTGGGCTTTCCGTAGATTTACACCTGGAGCTGCTAGTCTTCCATCATAGACTCTTCCTCAAGCTATCTGACTCCTGGACAGGTCAGGAAGATCTACAGTGGTTGAGCATGTGAAGGCATTTTAAGCACATCATTGCTGACTGTGCTGCATTTGTTCTCCTCAGATGAGCTGAGTTTGATGGAGGGTAAGAAAACTGTGACACACACAAGTCAAGCACAGGCCTCAGAAACATACAGACCCACAGGAGGTAAGCCTCAAACTAATAAGATTGATAAACTAGTACCCAAAAAAGACATTTTACCCAGATTCATGCTTTTACAGAGTCCGTGTTGCTTGAAAAAATCAAGAAGAACAAGATCTCTAAAGTTGTTTACCTGGCACAGAAGGCCTTACTTACATTCAGGAAGGACCAGACTAACAGAGAGACCAAGAAAATGCTTGAGGTCAGTATTGTGAAAAATGTATAAACATCACAAGCTCTCTTTATCAATCAGCACACTTGGTGTTGAAAGATGAACACATCATGCTACTAGTCGTGCTTTCACAACATGTTATGAGCCCTGTCTTCTGTCACTCCAGGAGGCCATAACTTTGATGGAGAAAGCAGAGCTGGAAGAGAGGAAACTGTTTATGTCTCCTGCAGAAAGCAGTTCAGGAGAAATGGAGAGGAGACAGCCTCCACCAGCCCCAGTACTCATCTCACGCTCAAGTCACTCCATGACCTTCACACCAGCACTGTACGGCCTGGAGAAGGAGGTTGTCACATCTTTTCTATAAGCAAGTGTGAAATAAGCCAGTGGCTCTTCAGCCAATCGCTCTTTATTCACTGTGAAATTAAGTATAAATAAAGAACATAAATGTACTTTCCTTATGATCTAGGTTTGTTGGTACTGTATTTATGGAAAAGAGGCTGAGGGGGCCAATCTGAAAGTGCGAATTAAAGATTGCCAACTGAGTGGCACTGGAGATATGGTACGTTTTATGCCACTTTCACCAATCATAACATGCTTTTAATATTCTGAACAGTAGCTTACAGGTCATTTAATATAATCGTAATATAATAGTCATAATTTACTCATCCTCATGTTGTTACAAATCGGAATGACTTTCAAAAGAATACAAAATGAGAAGTTTAGCAGAATGCTCTTTGATCCACAGTGGCGAAAAATTGGCTGTAAAGAAGCTCAAAATAAAAATTTAAAATAAAAAAATAAATAAATCACATTAAAGTACGATAAAAGTAGTTCATGTGACTTGTGAGCTATTTTCCAAGTCTTTTAAAGCCATACAATAGCGTTGTATGAGAAATAGACATTTCTTTTAAGTCATTATTCACTGAGAATCTTGTTGCCTAAATGCAGTTACCTTTAAATTTAATAGCAGAACTGAAGAGTAACTGAAAATAATAGTTGTGTTTCAACTAGGTTCCTGCCAGAGGCGAACGCTTACTTTGTGTAAGCGGTTTGGAGCCCAATAAGAAGTACATTTTTGCAGTGGCTGCATTTGATGCTCAGGGTAAAATGATGTGCAGCGCTGTTGGAGAGACCACCAGGCCTTTGCTGGCTTCCCTACCTCAACCACTGCTTACAACCTGGGCCCACATAGCTCAGGTACATGAATCTACATTTTTATGTGTTATGATGGGAAAAGCCATCCAAAATAGCCATCCACACTTTATTCTCTAATTGTTTGTTTTTAGGTGGCTTATCAGGTAGGACTTCTCACCCTTTCCAAGAGAGCTTGTAAAGAACTTTGGAGCCACTTTACGCTTCCATCAAAATCCAATCCTGAGGATCCGGAGCCAGAACGAGGATCCTGTCTTGAAGGGCTGGCTCAGACAAGGTCAGTGAAGGCCTATTTCTAATCTAAGGCTAGATGTAAAACCAATTCAAAGCAGTTTTATTGGAGGTTCTTACTGTAACTAACCAATCATTAGGCTTGATTAATGTAAAAGACATATAATATATTTGATCTTTCTGTCTTAATATTAGAGTTGATGTTTCATACATCTATTCCACTGTCTTCTATTTGTATTTCATGCAGGCTTCGCCCGGAGACCCTAAAGCTTTCCTCTCCTGTTCTACAGCAGCTTTTTATCTCCACCATCTTTATTCAGACAGATATCCACATTCAGGAGGGGGCGCTATTCTGTGACACACTTTCTGATGGAGGGCCTTTGATCTGGGGCCAGGTTAGCACTCGCATTAATAGAGTGAAATCGGCATCAAGATGTATTAAATATTTAATCATAACTGATCCCATTGTCAGCCAGCCCCATTTTTCTTAAGTAATTCACTCTAATTTTTGTATATCTGGCCTATTTTTACATCCAACACAGGAGGCCAGGCTTGCCGAGTGTGAACGGATGTTGGTAGCCATAGATCTTGCTTTGCACCTCAATGACAGCAGTGACATTTTGCAGGCTGTATCGAGCTGTTATGGCCTTCTGGCTCCATTAATCTACAATCAGATCCCTTCAGAACCTGTCATAGAGGTGAGTACCATCATTCATTTTTGACAGGAATGACAACAAAGCTGTGAGGGATAGACTTACAGTCTCTTCGATGGGTTGTGCTGATGTGTAAAGTGTTTTGGATCATTTTACTGATGAAACATTGAAAAAAAAAATCATCTTTTCAGTAGACAAACATCTCCAGAAAACATCAGTTGTGTAAAATTAGATGTAATTTAATACAGTAAATGCCATTAAAGAGACTGTAAGTCTATCCCCAACAGCCTTGTTTTTATTCACATCATCAAAAATCAAACATGATGCTACTGTGAATAAGGACTGTTTTTGGATCAGGTTGGAGGGAACATTTATCAGGAGTTCCATCATCATAGTTTCAGATGATCTCTAAATATGACTGAATTACTATAGCAGAGGTGAATTTAGATGTTTCACTGCATCTGTGTGTTTCAGGTGCTGCTGAAGTGCTTTACTGTGCTGCTGGAGATCATAAGAGTGCTCAAGCAGAAATGGGCTGCTAATGCCCCAGAGTCCCTGCAGCACATGGTCGCCTGTATTACACATTATTTAGCCAAGGTAACATGTTACTCTGCCAAATACATAATACAGAAATACATAATACAATACTGGTGAGAAGTATACTGAATGTGTTAGACAATGAAACTAAAATAGAGATTAATTTGTCTATAGTTATTAGACGTGTGTGTGTGTGTGTGTGTGTGTGTGTGTGTGTGTGTGTGTGTGTATGTGTGAGCGTGTATTTATCACTTTGTGGGGACCAAATGTCCCCATAAGGATAGTAAAATCCGAAATTTTTGACCTTGTGGGGACATTTTGTCGGTCCCCATGAGGAAAACAGCTTATAAATCATACTAAATTATGTTTTTTGAAAATGTAAAAATGCAGAAAGTTTTCTGTGAGGGTTAGGTTTAGGGGTAGGGTTAGGTTTAGGGGATAGAATATAAAGTTTGTACAGTATAAAAACCATTATGTCTATGGAAAGTCCCCATAAAACATGGAAACACAACATGTGTGTGTGTGTGTGTGTGTGTGTGTAATTATTTTAGGTAACAAACTGGTAATTATGCTATAAATGTGGTTTATGAGGACATTTCTAGTGTCCCTATAATTCAAATTGCTTAAAAAAAACATACTAAAGTATTTTTTTTTTTAATGCAAAAATGCAGAAAGTTTTTTGTAAGGGTTAGGTTTAAGGGTAGGGTTAGAGGATAGAATCTATAATTCGTACAATATAAAAATCATTATGTCTATGGAGAGTCCTCATAAGGATAGCCGCACCAACGTGTGTGTGTGTGTGTGTGTGTGTGTGTGTGTGTGTGTGTGTGTGTGTGTTTAGAGCTTGCGTTTCACTCATGAGATTTGTATGGCATCATCTGTGATTGAGTTGGGAAAGAATCTACTTCAGGAGATTGCTGAGCCCTCACAGCAGCCCCTCAAAAAACCACCTTCAGTGGAACAGGAAAGGGTGTGTAAAACATTCTACGATCTATTGCTGCATGTGAATGATTTAAATGGGTAGTTCACCCAAAAATTTTACTTCTCTCATTATTTACTCACCCTCATCCCAGATGTGCATAACTTTCTTTCTTCTGCTGAACATAAACAAAGATTTTTAGATGAATATTTCAGCTCTGTAGGTTCTCACAATGCAAGTGAATGGTACCAACATTTTGAAGGTCCACATTGCACATAAAAGCAGCATAAAAGTAATCCACATGACTCCAGTGTTTAAAACCATGTCTTCAGAAATGATATGATAGGTGTCGGTGAGAAACAGATCAATATTTAAGTCCTTTTTTACTATCAATTTCCATGTTTCCACTTTCACCTTTTTCTTCTTTTGTTTTTGGAAATTGGCATTTGTCTTGCGTACTGCCACCTACTGGGCAGGGAGGAGAATTTTTAGTAAATAAGGACTTAAATATTGATCTTTTTCTCACTCACACCTATCATATCGCTTCTGAAGTCATTGATTTAACAACTGGCATCTTATGGATTACTTTTATGCTGCCTTTATGTGCTTTTTGGAGCTTCAAAATGTTACTGTTCATTCACTTGCATTGTGAGATTCTGCAGAAGAAAGAAAGTCATGCACATTTGGGATGGCGTGATGGTGAGTAAATGATGAGTGAAGTTTTCTTTTAATTTTGGGTGAACTATTCCTTTAAAGACTTAAAATAGTTTTGTGTGCTGCTTTCATAAGTATTAACATCAATGTGTGTGTCTGATTTCTAGAAGAAGGCAGCTTCCACCTATGATATGGAGCGAAGTGAACAGCTAAAGGCTTTAGATGCCACTGTCATAAAAAATATGCGAACATTTGGAAACTATGATGTCACTTCCTGTAAAAAAACAGGTACATTCTTTTCTCTGATCGTAGATCAGAAAGACACATTGGATCATAATTACAGTCCTATAGTTGCACTCCTGCATATACACTTTGAAAACTATGAAGAAAGCTGGTATGATTGGCTTTAACTCTCATATCCTGTTTTATTCAGATTAGATGGAACAACATTAAACTGAAAAATATAGTACTTTTGTATAATTAAGTTTTAATAGCCTCTTCTGTTGCAGCGTCTCGTGGCCATGAGCTCACTGGACAGGAAGACCCTGTCGTACTCTACATGGTGATTGAAAATAGTCCCCTCCAGAAAGCCTTCCAAGAAGGTACAACAAAAACAGATAATTATGAAAAATCAGAGTCACTGAATGAGTTACCATACACTAATTGTGTGTGTGTGTGTGTTTGTGTGATACAGTGATGAAGTTCAAACAGAAGTCTTGTGTTCTGGAGTTTGTTGAGCGTTTGCTCCAAAAAGCTCTACAAGAAGATCAGCTGGATTTAGTGCTGCAGTGGGAGCAGAATATCTTGAACTTGCTCAGCAGGTGAGTATGTGTGGATCTTAAAGTTTCATTTTAAGTGTGTCAGTGTTTTTGTGTGTTACATTTCTTTGCTGTCTGTAATATTTTTAGACGTGATGAGACTCTATCCGGGCTAAAGAATAACACGGTTCTACCAATGGAAGAGTTTAAAGAGTTCACAGCCTCTGTGATAGAGTACGACATAAAAGTAAGCTTGTCTCTCTTAAATATGATCACATACTATACTCAAACTCTTGCATTTACACAAATGCCACATTTCTTTCTTTCTTTCTCTCTCTCTTTCTTTTTTCTTTCAATACCATGAATCTTTGTTTCAGAAACAAAAAGGTAGCACAAAGTTGCTACAGAAGAAACTACTGATTGCTTTCAAGAGCCAAAAGTCTGAAAGGTAAACATTTTCTGAATACTGTGGCTTTCAAAAAGCACCTGTAAAATATCCCACATCTTTGTTTCTATTGTTTGTGTAACACTTTATAATAACTTTCATCAACAAACTTAAAATATTGCTTAGAAGATCAGTTCATGTATAATCAAATATAAATGTGTATAAAAGTTTCATGACATGTCTAAGTATTTAAACGTATACTGTAATTACTGAAACCTTTAGTATTAATAAAACGATTCTTCATGCTTGCATGAATACGTCTTTCAAACGATATGTTTGTTTTTTCTGTTATGTCTCTCAGAGAGGTGAAAGCTGTGGATACTCTGCTAAATCAACTGGCTGCTTTTATCAGAAGGCATCGGCACAATTGGAAGCTGAGGGAGATGCGCTCAAAGGATTCACGGTGGCGTTCCCATGTCAATCTGAGCCTGGCCCTTGCCCACCTAGACCTGCTGAGGAAGAACCTGGGCTCACCTCCCAAGCTCTGGTACTCAGACACAGTAACAAAAACCTGAATTTCCCTGTATTATCAGTAGTGATATCATTTTGAGTGTTCTTTTAAAAACTGCTAATGTGGAATATACTCTTGGTTTTGTACAATCCACTGACACTCCTTAAACTTTATTTTTCTCTCTCATATATTTGAGTGAAAATAAAAGCAGCAGAGCTTGTTCCTTAGTGATTTGCTCAATCGAATGGCAATTCTTATGAGCTTGTTTTCTGTCCTCTCTTGTGATCTCCAGTTTCAGTCATCTGCCACTGTCTTTCTTCTCCCTGGCTCGATGTGGAACACTGGTAAAGTGGAAGAATGTTCCGCAGCACATCAGGAAACCTGAACTGACTCTTCCACATCCCAAATTTGCACCCCATCCTGATGAGATACACAGGCTTAAGGACTCTAATCAGGGTGGGTTGCAGTTTCTCTCAGTATGACAGAATGACAATCTGAGGGTCTTTGATGCTACTTTGTGGTATCATGAGCATTTTGAAACACATTTATTCTCAAATCAGTAAGAATTCTGGTTTGCTGAAAAATGTGAAAATTACATTTGGGGGGGTCTATCAGTGGGGTTTCAGACTTATGGACCCCACTCTTTTTTTATTACTTTTCAGAAGCACAAAACACCAGTGAAGTTGAGTTGAACACTGCAGACAGTGAAGGTGAAGATGACTCCACGGTTCAGTACACCCATAAGGCTGAAAACAGTGAGCAGTTTTCAGCTGACAGATCTCCTGCAGATCAAACTGCCTCCCAACTACTGGACACACTCAACAAAGCCTCTGTGTACTTCCGCAGAGCCATGGTACAAGCAGTTTCATTTGAAAAGACCTATTTTGACCTGCTGTACTCTATTTTGTCTTGTTATTCTATTGACATCTTTTTCCATGTTTTTTTACACCGTTGTCTAACCAGGTGTTGGCACATCGCTTGGGTCACTGGACAACTTTACAATGGGTGTGTCAGACTCTGTGGGACCAGTCCAGTATCCTGGCACAGATGGTGGAGCAAACCCATGGAGCTGATGCCCACAGCAGACAACTGACAATAGAGCAGCTGTATACTGTGATCACTCCTCTACTGGTGCTGGCCTCAGATCTTCTCATGGACATGATGGAGAGACTGAAGGTCTGCACACTTCAGACTCATCTGCTGGGATTCTAATACACATACACTACATGTGCTGATGTATGAATAAGAATCCTCTGATAAAGAGTCTACTTGAAAAATCATATGCAGTCTCTACTCCATTGTAGATTTTAAGTACATTTTCCTTTTTGTACCTTTGGTCATTTTTGTTCATGGTAGGGCACTACAACAACAAACATGTTTTGGATATCTAGTATGTAAACTGTCACAAAGACATCGGCTACAACCTGTGGGTGTGGTGCATTTTGAAAATTTTGTTGTTTTTTATTCTCTAGCTGTGGAATGTTTATGATGTGGAAGAGGATGAGCTGGAGGCAAGTCTGTACTTTTCTGCTCCAATGGATGATGGTACAGTTGTAGATCTTCGCTGGATCCGAACTCTGGTGCTACACACACTAGAGCTTCTGTACTACCAGGCCAAGTGGGAAAGTCTTGCCCACCTCGCTCTGCTTTATAACACATACACACGGTATGCTCCTACCACTCTGGTATTGGTGGGTGATGAGTCATAGTACAGCTTTAATTTTCAAATTAAATGTTAATTAATATGTTTTTAAAGACATTTTTGACCCAAGAGCATAACGTTGATATAGTTTAAACTAACAGTTAAGAACACTTGTTTTGTATACAAATCTCCCATGTTGTGGCTTGTTTTCCAGGGAACGTTACTCTCACATGGTAACACCGGTTTTGGTGCATGCACAGAGGAGGCTGTTGGACAGGATCAGCTATTTTGGGGGCCCTCCTTCTCCCCAACCTCACTTCACCTACACTGAGATAATCACTGGAGAGAAGGTGTATAGACAAAAATAATAACTTGGGAAAACTCATTAACAATTTGAGATATATGATTCACAACCTTTAACAGTTTTCAACAAAAACCTTTGGCATGGGTATTCCAGTTTACAGCAGAGCAGGGGAAATTTAATTGCTGAAATTTTTGACTTTTTGTGGCTGATGTCCATAGGTCAACTGCAGGAACTATGCAGGTATTCAGTTGCTGTCTTCCAGAGGACAGGTTTGGACAAGTGCGTTTCAACCAGAGCCCAATGAATTCCCAGGTAAAGATTAGACAAAAGGAACCAGACCCTTTTTAATCTCTGATCTTTGCAGTGTGTTTGTGAGTGTGGATGACTGATCTTCATTACTACAGATGTGAAGAGAGCTTTGTGCCTGGTGTGTGTACCATTGGATGTGGAGGACACACTGTGCTGTTTTAGAGAGTCTCTGGAGAAAAGACGTCACACACTGCTGACCTTCCAGCACAGTCAAACTCTACTGCGTCTCCTACTGGCTGACACACAGCACCGTAAGTATTTTACATGTTATATACTGCCTCTAATAGCTCTTCTAAAAAAACATTCCGGCAAAGCACTAAATCATCAATGTTTTTGTGATTTTAGCATATGTTGAGGTGCCGTTCTGTAAGGAGACCATCACTTTTCTGCAGGGAAAAGTGGAATTCAGCTTGACAGCTAGCACCCCTCCAGGCATTAGCCCTCCAGACCTATCCACTGAAGACTACAGCACTCTGGGCTCCATCTACAGCACCACCCTACCTCCATCACAGATCCAGATGGTTCTCTCCTCCTACAGCAATTCCATTAGTGAGAACCAGTTTGACAATCTTGATGGAGCTTTCAGGGTAGAGACCAAAATATGTTCCTGCACAATCTTTTCCAGTAAAGATAAATGTTGTTTTGTGTTTTAATGCAGAATATCTTCAAGCAAACAAGTACAACTCCCTGCAGGTGCTAGCCCTGCATGACCTTGGAAACCTGCATTTTTACAATGGAAATCGGAAGTATGATTAATCATAAATCTTGCATCAATTTCATACTTTGCTTGTTGTTTAGAGCACATTCATAAACATTGAGGTCAAAAAATTTGAGACCAAATTGAAAACCTGGATTTTTTTTCGTAAATAAGCAGAATGCTGTATGATTTTGAATAAATGAAATCAAAGAATAGTTAAGTAAAAATAAGAATTATTTAAGATTCTGTAATATTATTTGGTCACTTATCAAATATATACAAATTTGTGATATTGACAGGTTAGTACCTTTGTACAAAAGATCAGATTTCTTTGCTTCCATTGAGATGCCTTTGGAACATTCTCAAATGTTCCTGGGATAACATGGATCATCAGGTTTGGACAAACATGTGGAGTCCATGCCAGCTCAAGTGCATGGCATGCTGACATTAAAGCAAAAAGGGGACATATAAAATTCTAAATGTTGAAGTTCATTTAATTCTTCAAATGTTTACTAACATTGTTATTAGGGATGCACCGATGATTCGGCTGCCAATATTGATCTGCCAATTAAAATGGTGATGTGAAAAGCAGATGGTTGATTATAATGAATTAGTAACACATTTTTGTAAATAAAATCCAGATATTATAATTGCTACAATATGTAGAAGGGTTAGAACTTCTAAGAACATTTAATATTACATTTTTATTCTTTCTCATTCTCACATTAATGTGGAACAAACAACGTAAACGGCCTTGACAGTTGTGAAAGCGGCACTTACCTATAGACTTCATGATGAGGGAAACCATCCAAAATGCTTTGAAGCCAGCAGACTTTGAAGTTCTGAGATATTGGAAATTATATACAGTACTGTGCAAATATTTTAGGTACTTAAGATGTTTCACAAAACATTTGTCTTAAAATGGTTAGTCATATCTTCAGCTTTAGTATTAATAGAAATTTTTAATTTTAGACTCCCAAATTTTCCTTTTGCAAATAGAATGGAATAGAATAGAAGAATAGGGAGCCCTGCAACACCGAACATCGAGTCAGTCTGGGATTACATGAAGAGACAGAAGCAATTGAGACAGCCTGAAAAGAACTGTTGAAAATACTTGGAAGCTTGGAACATCCTATCTGCCTATTATTATTCTTACTCTGCTGCATTTTTCACAAGTGCCTAAAACTTTTGCACAGTACTGGGTATTGGAAATTAGTTATTGTTAGTAATACAACTGTAAAAAAATGCTTTTGTTCCTCAATGCATTTTTGAAGCATTCATAAGTATTCAAAAGTGATCTGATGACAAAATAAACCAGGTGGCAAAATATCGGTATCATTATCAATCTATAGGTTTAAAAAATCAGTATCAGACAGTAATTTTCATATTTGTGCATCCCTAATTGTTATGCTGATTATGTCATTTTGTATTAAATTAGACAATAATGCAAAACAGAAATACAATTTTTACTAGTGGTCTCAGACTTTTGGACCCCACTGTTTGTTCCGGTATGTTTTATTGTTCATCCATGGTCTGAGGAGAAAAAAATCATCTTGTTTCAGTGTGCTTGTGTTTTCTGATCCAGGGCTGCACACTCTTTCTGGTGTAAGGCTCTGGACTGTGCTCTGCAGAGCTCTGGAGTTCTGGAGTCTTGGGATGGTGACTCATGGGGCGGCTTCTCCTCTCAGGAAACCCTGCGGAATGCTGGGATATGGGGCTGTCTCCAGGGAGCTTTGCTTTCTGCCAAGATCGCACAGTGAGTTCAAACCAAATAGTTCTTTGTGACAGAGACCCATTACAGCATCAGCCAGTCAGTATGATGTCACTATTATTTATCCTCTACTGACAGGCACATCTTGATTTCCAACATCAAACAGCGCACAAAATACTGTCTACTCTCTGCCACACTCTTCAAGGTCAGAACTCACACTGAAAAAAAACATTTTAAATCATTATTTTTTCTTTTTTTCCAGTAAAAATATCTAAATATATTTAAACAAGATACTTGAGAAGCAAAATTGTATAAGATAAGTCTAGTTTTCAGAGAATATGCATCTTTAATAAAGTTATTTTTCTAACCACAGTGGCATTTTTGTTCTTCTTGTTTTAAGTATTAACCTCACTAAATTTGGTTAGATTTATGCTCAAAACAGTAAAATGAGAAAAAAAGGTCCTTTGTTTTGTAACTCAGACAATAATGAAATTATGACAGAGGCAGCTCTCTTTAAACATAAACATCAAGAGTTTAATATGGTTGTATTCTCTGCAGTGCCTACTGATGGCCTCTATGCCCCATCCGATGACTGACTTGGCGTATGCCACATATTCTGTGGAGACAGAGCTGATCCCAGGTGTCGACCTCTTCTCTGAGCCAGATCGAGGAAATCTGGGCACAACCGTTGCCAGTTTGTCTTTTCTCTGCCACTGGCTCTATACATCAGGTCACGTTCTCAAGGTACTAACTAGACCCACACTTACTAACCATATAAATATGGCACATTTGTGCATCAGTTTTATAATTGGTGACTGTGCCTTCTGAAAAACTGAACTCCTTTCATACTGTATTCTAAAATATGCATGTTCCTCTAACGGTAACTTGAAAGAACCAGTAGTTATGTAGAGCTTGCATAGATAATGTGTTTGCTCTTGTTTCAATCAATCAATATTTCTTCTGTTTTTTTTTTTTTTTCAGGCTCTTCCAATGCTAGCTCTCTACCTGTATATTGCTAGAACTGTGTGTCATGATACACGCCTCACTGTCACATGCAGAATACTGAAGGTTTGATAGGCATTCTTGTGTTTTGCCTTTTGTCTTTATATCTGTTGGTATAAGTTGGAATTTCTTAAATTTGTGCTTATGCAAGTTTATTTTCTCTTCCTGGTAGAATTTTCTGGTATGTTTGTTAATGCTGTGTTGAGGTGAAAGTGTGAGAATGTGCTTGTTATTCATTCTTTTATTTGTATATGTACTGTATGTGTGTATAGGTAAAGGTCTTGACAGAGTTGGGGGACATAACTCAGGCAGTTAAAGAGCTCAACAGTCTCACATTTGGCAAGGAAATTCCCCTGCCTCATGTCTGCTACCACAAAGCAGAGAAGCCTTCTTGGGTAGTGCAGCATGTACAATATACAATTTACAACACACCCAGACATTCAAAAAATATATATGCAATTATCTGCTATACAGATTTAATGTCAGCTGAACAAGTGCATTGTTTAAATAAAGGAACAGACCTTAAAGGGATAGTTCACTCAAAAATAAAACATTCTGTAATCATGGACTCTCCATTTTGTTCCAAATCTCTATGACTTTCTATCTTCTGTGGAACATAAAAAGAAATGTTAGGCATAATGTTTGGCTCAGCCACCCTTCACTATCATTATTTAAGATGCAATAAAAATAAATGGTGACTGAGACAGAACATTGTACCTAATCTCATTTTGTGTTCCACAAAAGAAAGAAAATCATATGGGAGTAAAGGATTACAGAATTAAAATTTTTGATAATTAAAATACTTTAAGAGTATTTATTTCCTTTGTTATTTCAGCACTTTATATAGTGCATTTACTGTTACATTATAATACAAGTGTTTTTGTCTGTTGTCATTTTAAAATGTATATTATATCTCACAGACAAGGAAAACATTCATTCAAGGGAAGCCTCTGCTGGATCCGTCTAACCTTCAGGTAAGTCTGCATGTTCTCACAGCTGTAAAGAATTAGCAACGTACTGTTTTTATAAAGCTTAACACTCTGCGTTGTTAAGGTTCTTGAGGATGTGGTCAATAGGAGTCCAAATGGAGATATTATGAGTCTTTATGGCTCAAGATTGACCAGACGGCTTCTGATGGCCAGAGTTCACCTCATATTGACTATTTGTAAAACAATACACGACTTGCCTGAGCCACTGACACCAGGTATTTTCATCCTAATAGTTAGATTTGGACAGTTAGGAATGATAACACATATTAATCATCTTTATGTTTGTGAGAACCCACAGAGGTATCCGAGACTGAGGAGAAAAGCTCTACTCTGAAGAGATGTTCTAGCACTCTCTGTGTACCTGATGCCCCCACCACTGAGGAGTCTCACTGCACCACACCCAACAAGAGCAAGAAGCCCAAGGGTCTCCAGCTACATGCAGAGAAGGATAAACTCACATTAGCAAGAGTCAAGGTGGTCCAGTTTACAGTACCACCACTTTATGCCTGTGCTTATAAATGACAACTTCTATCATTTTAAAGCTGTCAGATGTTATAACAATCATTCCTCCTTGTTAAATTGACCATAGTTTCAGAAATAGGACTGTAATTGGTGTGCAGTGTTATTCTGTACACCAGATTTAGATGCATTTATTATTATGAATCTTAACTGGTGATTTCTTAAAGGAATATTCCGGTTCAATACAAGTTAAGCTCAATCGAAAGCATTTGTGCCATAATGTTGATTACCACAAAAATGCATTTCGACTTGTCTCTACATTTCTTTAATAAAAAGCACAAAACAAGGTTACAGTGAGACACTTACAATGTAAGTGAATGGAGCCAATCCATAAACTTTAAAATACTGTTTCAAAAGTATAGATGCAAGGCGCAAACAATATACATGTTTATGTGGTTTTAGTGTAATTAAATCGCTTACTAAATCCAACTTCATTGCGATGATGAAGCAATGTAGTAAACTTCAAAAATACCGTAAAAACATTCATTAACTTTACAGGTTTTGTTTTCGAAATTATTTTTTGTGGTAATCAAAACTATGCCACAATTACTGCACTTGTTTTGAACCTGGAATATTCCTTTAACCAACTATCACAAATATGAATTCTGAATATAAAAAATCTGAAGATGAAAGTGAGTGCCAAGAACTAATGGCATTGTGAATGTAAAGTCTCTCTGTTGCCCCTTTCAGGCCAAGCTCCTTAAGGAGGCACATGCTCTGGTTAGTCCTGAGCTCTTTCCCCTACAGCAGCTGTGCAATAATCCTGAAGATCTAGAGGCGGCTGTGGAGATCAGACTGTTGATGTCCAATATCAACATGCAGCAGGGCAGAGTGGCTGCCAGGTAGTATACAAAATTACCTCTATGTGTGGCTGGGGATGCATATACAGTATATATGTCTGTCCAATGTACACAGCAGAAAATAACTTCTTATCCCTATTGTAGTGCAGACCTGGCAGTGTCTGCTATGAGTCTACTCCAGAGCTCTCCTGTCTTTCAAAGTGATTTCCATCCACTGCCTCCTCCCAGACCACCCTCCTCTGTCCTCAGACGATCCAGAGCCAAATCTCTCCAGGTACTACCCCAAATTACCTTCTGTACATTAGTCCACCGGTTAAACCTCTGTTTAGGGAGAACATTAGGGAGAGATTTGCTTAAATTTTTAAAAAAGTAAAACCTAAAGACATTTTACAATTTAAAACCTGTATAAAAAGATCTCCCTGTCTTTTTCTCTGCAGATCAGCTCTCAGGTGGCAAAGTCTGTTGTAAGTCTCCAGACTGGAGATGTTCCAGCAGAGGTGGAAGCCAGAGAACGCTTGGATCCTATCTTCTGGCTGCACTGTAGACTGGCTGTGGTTTGCTCCCTCGTAGGCCACATCCCTGGAACCGCCATTTATTCTGGTCAGCTCAGCTGCTCTAAAAAGCACAAAGTAATAAGGCTGGGTAAACATATTGACTTTCCGATGCATCGCAATCTTCGTTTGAATGATATGATATCGATTCCAAGATCGATCTTTCACTCTATGTGGCCACCCTCTATTATGCATTAAATAATTTGCATGCGTAACTAAATCTCATGCTATGCAACTAAAAATGTCTGTGATTAGCTACTGGCTAGTAAACGTTCAGATTTCACTCACCAGTGATTGAGTTGTACAGTGGAGAAGAAGTTATTATTATTATTAGAGTTTTCAGAGTAAAAGTTTGGTTTAACTTGTTCTGTGTGTCCAAAGATGAGATCCATGGATCCATATGTCATTGAATAATGTCTCTTTTAATACCTTTTCTGTTTTTACAATCAGTTGTTGATTAAAAACAACAAAAATAGAAACATTTAATTCTAATACCACATGGATGTGTTAAAGACATTATGCACGTTTTCACGTTTCGCATTATATGCGCTCACTGGCTGATGCCGCTAATCTCAAAGAGACAGTACTGATTATGCATGTGTTACTTGTAAATAGAACAAAATTATGCATGTAAACAATAAAAATTACATATGCAACATAATATATGCAATTTCAAGACATTAATGGGTGAAATAAACTGAATTTAACATTTTTCAAAAGCTAAAACATGACCAATTTGATGGAAAAACTACTGACAAAATATCATTTGTAAAATGTATATTTTGAATTGTTCCTAGAAAGTTTGTCTAGAAGGCTTGTTTATAATTAAGAGCATTAGCCAAGAGAAAATTTACTTAATATGTAAGCAAAATGAAGATTGTAACAGAAATGTACCCATATGAATCAACATTGAATTGAATTGAGATCGGCATCGAATTAAGAGCTTGTCTTAATCGGAAATCTGTATCAATAACCAGCCTTACAAAGTAATAGAAGTACTGTTGACTATATTTAGCTGTTTTTGGTGTTTACTGACAGTTAGCATGTGTTTTTTCAGGTGCAGACAGCAGTGTAGAGGCACTCAGGTTGCTAAAGGAGGGTTTGGCAGAGGCTGAGGCCTGGGGAGATCCAGACACTAAAGCCCAGCTGCTCCTACAGGGTGTCCAACTTAACACATACCGTGGCAGACCCAGAGAGGACAGTTCCTCCATGCTACAGGTCAGCTATGTTCTAGTTATGACATGATTGTTATTTAGTATTATTTGAACTGGGTTTGAACGCTAGTGTTGGACTATTATTTGTGTCTGTTTAGGAGATTGTAAGCCTGTTGTCTGGGCGCAATGCTCTCCCTCTGCACTCTCAAATGGCTTTAGCTGAGGCTGCACTGCTGCTTAGTGAGCTTAGAGGAACAGGAAGCCAGACCCTCCACCTGCTCACACAGAAACTTCTGCAGCAACAGGTGTCTCTTTTTACATATTCAATAAAAACAGTTGTTATACAGTGCCCCTACCTATAAATATGTTAGGATAGTTGGTAAAGATCTGGCATATTATCATGTCATATTAAACATATCAGAACAATCATAGTGAATTGGTAGTTTTTTAATGTTTTGTAAGGGGTTGAACTGTTTTATCTGTTCTCAGCTCTGTGCCCTTGGGGAGTCTATATGTTTGAAAAAAGGTGGTGAGGTGCAGCTACTATCTGAAGGCCTGAAGAATATTTATCTTCCACAGCTTCCCTTACTGGCTAAGACAACCATGCGCATGGGTATGAAGGAAACCATTGTTTTTTGTTCATAGCAATGCTTCAGTTTTCGTTTATAAAAACAGTTATGGTTAATAGACAAAATTGTACCATCAAAGCACCATCACATATTATTTACAGATCATGTATTTTCCAGGTCAGTCTTTGGCTCTGCAGGCTCTGTCGAGTTCCTTAGATGGAGGCGAAGAGCCCTGGAGACCCTTGGTATCTGCTCAAGATGTTCTGCAGTCGGCTTTCAGTATCTCTCAGTCTTCTGCCAAAAGAGACCTCCAGCTAGAGGCTGATATCCTCTACTGCACAGGTGACCAATTCAGAGTTATCTTCTATCTGTCTGCTTATCTCTAAACCAGTACTAATTTTGAATTGTTGAACATGTGTGTTTACAGGAAAAGTAGGTCTACGGCTCATTTCCATGCAAAAATCAGATCCCCAGAAAGTCATAGAGGCCCTATTGGAGTGCATTTTATTTAACCACACTCACTGTCACAACCTACTGTAAGTCTTGAATCTACAATATGCTTTACTAAAGCTGTCCATTGATTATGTTCCAAAATGACTCACATATATTTGTATCTGTGTGTATTTCAGGCTTATACATAGTTGCTACTTGAAAATAGCATTGATCTACTTGCAAAAGTGGGAGCAGAGTGACCCGCCCCCTGCACATCTGACTTCTCCCCCCTCACCAAAACCTGACAAAACCAGCAAGGTGATCTGAAATGTGGCAAGAGTGTGAGAACAGCACATCTGGTATTGTGCTTCTGAAATATTGATATACATTTATGTGTCATCTTTTTAGGAAACAGTTGGAGATATCTACCTACTGCTCTTCTGGGTTTGTTTGAGGGGAGCTTTAAAGGTGAGGCATACAAAGACATTTATACACACACATCTTTCCGGAATGTGTGTGATATAACTAATTTATCCTTCTGTTTTGTAGACGTCAGAGGCTATTGGCAAATGTGTCTATTTGCATGGATTCTCTGAAGTCACTGAAGGCTACTTGCCTCCTTCTTCAATTAAAGCCCTGCCTGACTTTGCATTGAATGATCTCTTTCACCCCTGTGGTAACCTTTAACCAGTCACCATTTAATGTTTACTTAAGTTTTTAAAATTATTTTGACTTGATATGTCCACACTTCTCTAAAGCTGGCTCTACACTAGCAGATTCAAAACAACTAGTTTTGGCTGAAGGTGTCACACATGCAGACTTGCTGTGATCTCGCTCTCTTCAGTCAGAGGTATGACACACTTGCCGATTAAAAATGGTGGAGAAGTGACACACATAACGACTCACGGCAACTATCTTTCTCTGATAAAATAACAACATGAGGAAAATTGCACTTGCAATAGAGTGATTTGGGGCATTTTCAGACCTGTAGCTTGCTTGATTGTTCCGAATCAGGTACTAAAATAGTTACAATATAGCATTTTCTTAATAGTTTGGTTGGCTTTCACAAGGTTATATTTTAAAATGCACCAAAACTGTAAAATGTCCATCAAGGATATTTTTATCCGACATTCGTTACTTTTGCATGATTTCTGCAGCATGACAGAATATGTATGTATGTGTTTCATCAGTGCTTGAAGCCATTAATTCAGCAGGAAGTCCTGACAGTCAAGTGATTAACACCTCCCGCTGAGAGGTGCTAATGGGTGCTCTGTTTCCCACTTCCTGGCCGGTGAATATGTTAATGAAGCTAATACCTGAATATCATTGGAAAAATCAGCTAGTGTAGAGCCCGCTTTACACTGTGTTTTGTTATTTAAATGATAAAGATTCAGTCCTTAGTTTTGCATGAGACCTAGTGTATTATGTAAAGTTTTATTAGAATAATTGTCCTCGTCTCGATGTACACAACATCACTGGGACCTGTCATTGAGGCACATGGCTTTTCCTACCACTGCTATGCAGATGATACGCAGCTTTACCTGTCGTTCCAGCCTGATGACCCAACTGTCTCAGCTCGTATCTCTGCCTTCCTATCGGACATTTTGGCCTGGATGAAGGAATTACATTTTCAGCACAACCTTGCCAAGACAGAATTCTTCGTGATCCCAGCCAACCCATCTGTTGACCACAACCTCTGTTTCCATCTTGGTTCAACTACAGAACCAGGGAGTGGTAGATGACCAGCTTAATTTACCTGCACACATCTCATCAACCAGCCAGTCTTTCAGATTCGGCTTTACAACATCAGGGAAATCAGACTTTTCCTGCTGAATATGCTACACAGCTCCTGGTCCAAGGTCTTGTCATATCAAGACTGGACTACTGCAATGCTCTGTTGACTGGCCTTTCAGCTAACAGAATTAAGCCAATGCATTTGGTTCAGTATGCAGCAGCGCATCTGGTCTTCATTCAGCCAAAAATGGCTCATGTCAACCCGCTCTTGATTTTACTCCACTGTCTACCTGTAGCTGCCCACATCAAATTCAAGGCTTTGACTCTGGCTTTCAGGACAGCCAATGGAACCGCACCCTCTTACATCAATTCACTTCTTCATGTCTATGCTCCAACTCACTCTCTGCGGTCAATGAACGAGTGATGCCTGACAAAGTGGTTCAAGGTCTATTTCACAATTGTTCACTTTCTCTGCTCCTCTGTGATGGAATGAACTTTCAACCTCCACACGATCTGCTGTTACCTTCTCAACATTCAAGAACCAGCAGAAAGCACATCTGTTCCACAAGCACTTAACCCACACTAATTGTACTTAATACTGCGCTTAACAGGCACTTAATGTACAAAATAAATTCCAAAGTAAAATCTTGACTACTCCAGCCACAGTGGCAGTGGCAGTCCTATACTGCAGATGTTAAAGTTTGCAATATGTCTTATTTGTAAGTAGCGTTAGATAAAAGCATCTGCTAAATGACTAAATGTAATGTAATGAATTGTGTGTTTATTTTGATTGGCAGGTGGGCTGGAAAACCCTGGAAATTGTATCCCCAGTCCTGAAACATTAATGGATACTGAGTTGAATGGCAGGAAATGCTCTCAGCTGACCTGGACTCATATGTCTCGGTACTATGTGCACTTAGTCAACCTGCTACAGGTCTCCTCACATCCAGGTACAGCACAAGCCTACCTTATTATTCTAGGACTCCCTGTGTCAATAATAGAAGAATCAATCAATAATTCAATCATAGGTAACATTTTAAAGTCATTTGTAACTGTTTGTTAATGTTATATGATCTAATTGACTATAAATATGGTGTAACTTGCTTTATTATTCAGGAGCAGTGCAGGGTGTTGATGGGCTGCTGTCGGTGGCCAGTGATCCCAAACTTGCTCTCAGACTCTCACAGTTGCACACCTTCTTCAGTGGTCATCTGCCATCTTACAGAGAGCAGTGGGCCATTCCTGATCCCCCTGCTGCTCTGATACGGGAGCCTCAGCTTGTACTGGTGCATAAACATACATACAGTGCACTTTATTTATTACCATTAAATTAATGACAAGACAGAAAAAAAAGGTTCTTGTTTATATCAATGATGTTTCTCTCTTCTGTGCAGGCATCTTTACGCCAGGACAGTGAGCCTGTGTCAGATCTGTACCCCTGGGCCAGCATTGACATCCAGGAACTGTGCATCCAGTGGTTTAGACCCACCTTAGTAGACAACATGGTAGTCAGATCTTCTTCTATTTCTGCTTTTCATTGCTAATTGATCATTGCAATCTAAAATCATTCTCTTTATTTGAAATGACAGGGTTAGGTCTTTCAGTCATAAACATCAGTATAAAGACTACATGAGACATTTTGGAGAATGTTTGGACATGGTTTGTTTGTGTGATTTGCCAGTGTAGTTCTAGTGCCTGAGTGGAGTTGTGTTTGATATCTTCAGATTGTGCTTGTCTTTGCTGTGAACAATGCTCCTCTATCAGTTTTGAGCACTAGTGCAGAGGCAGTCCTACAAGCTGGACAAAGAGCAATTTGTTTGGACAGGTAGGTTTTATGCTATCAGCTATTTAAATCCTTAATCTTAATTATTATTATTTACACTCACTGAGCACTTTATTAGGAATACTATAGCCCAATGTGACCCATCTGCTTCAAGGTTCGACATGTTGTGTATTCTGAGATGCTATTCTGCTCTCTACAAATCTACAGAGTGGTTATCTGAATTACTATGGCCTTTCTGTCAGCTCGAACCAGTCTGGCCATTCTCTGTTGACCTCCCTCATCAACAACGTGTTTCTGTCTAAAGAACTGCCACTCACTGGATGTTTTTTGTTTTTGGCACCATTCTCAGCAAACTCTAGAGACTTTTGTGCTTGAAAATTCCAGGAGATCAGCAGTTACAGAAATACTCAAACCAGCCCATCTGAAACCAACAATCATGCCATGGTCCAAATCACTGAGATCACATTTTTTCTCCATTCTGATCGTTGGTGTAAATAGTAACTGATGCTCCTGACCCATATCTGCATGATTTTTAAGCCTTGCATTGCACTGCTGCCACACAATTGGCTGATTAGATAAATCACATGAATAAGTAGGTGTACAGGTCTTCCTAAAAAAAAGTGCTAAGTGAGTTTGTCAATTTCTATTTTTTTTTTTTTTTTTAATTATCTGTCAATGTCAGTGGCAGCTAATTCCACTTGGGTTTCTCTCATGGCTCCTCTGGCAGGCTGAATGCTGTTCATGCCCAGCTGAGCTCAACATGTGTAGAGGTTGATGGTCCTGCTTCATCCTCCACCAGCTCAGCCTCCTCCTTCAGCCCACAGAAAGATCAGCAGAACAGAACGGAAACGTCCACCCCTCAAAAACAGGTCTGTCTGAGCACTGAATCACTGTGATGCCCCCCACACCCCACACCCCACACCCCACAAACCTTGAATGTTAAGCAAACTGTATTTACCTTCTTGTGATCTGCAATGGTGTCATTTAGCAGATTTTGGAGAAGGCCAAATGTGTCTGCACTGAGATCAGGAATTTACTGAAGCCTGATTTAAACACAGCACCCATCACAGAGGTAAAGCATTAGATTAATTCATACCAGGCTGGCACTATCACTTTATACTGTGAACCCTTATGAGATCATTGGGAAGAACGAGCAAATTGAAGCAGCACTTTTGATGCAGAGTTGATACTGTTTTGTGTCCAACAATTTAATGAGAACGGCTTGTGACTTGTGTTTTATAATTCTTTGTGCATATGCAGTTGCCCTTTGACCCAAGCTTGCAGACCCTTTGTGACCTGGAACGCTGCTTTAATCATGCAACAGGGAGCACACTGCAAGACAAAGCCCTCATCACCTGGCTCCTATCTCTTCTGAATTAAATACCCACAACCCTGCATTTGCACTGGATTTATGAGACCTATAAAACCCAAAAAATGCACTTAACTCTTTAAGCGCCATGACATAAACATTCAATACATATATCTTCACCAAATAAACACTGAGGTTTTGACAGTATGCTATAAAACATATTTTGTTTTAGTTAGCAACAAATAAAGAGGAAATCAATAAAACATTGATGAATTTATTTTTTCACGCTGAATATACTGATCCAGATAACTTAAAACAGCAATTTCAACAGATACAAGCTCACTCTTCAGACTATTCTGTTCACCTTAAATACTGTAAATAAGCCGGTTTAGGATATTTAGTTTAGTTAATATCTTGAGCATAGGAGGGCTTGTAGTGTCTGATAAAGCATCCTTCGTGCTTTATCAGACAAAAAAGCACATTCCCCAGCTTTTTTGGGAGCTGGGGAATGTGGGACTCTGCCGATTATTGGTTAAGCCATGCTGAGCGGAGGTTAATAAGGATCAGCACATCGCTAGGGGCCAGCTTGTAGACTCCCAGCTCATTGAGCGCTGACTCAGGACTGGGTTGCTGATGGTTCAGAGCTTCATCCTCATCCTCATCCTGCTTTAACACATCACACAGTAACAGCGCTGGGCCAACTTTAAGAGTCAGGATGATGCAGGCCTCCTTTATACTGAGAGAAACACACAAAAACAATGTAAATGGGATAATTGAACTGTGCCTTTCATTTACTAGCACTCATTGAACACACTTACTGTTTGAAGAAGTTTTCAGGTCTCTTGCAGTAATGTCCAAACAGAGGGAAGAGGTTTCTGGTCATATCAAATTGAAGTTGTGCAGCTCCGCCCTCATTGAAATGGTTATACAAAATCAACTGTGGGGGTGAGAGCCAATAACAGGTAAACAACACACTAATTCTGATGAAACTTGAAGGTGAACTACTTTATGGACGGATAATCCTGACTAAAATACCAGTAAATTATCATATGGGAATAGTAGGACTCTTTTCAAAGATATTCAAAGTAATTCTGAAAATAAATCGACATTATGGTTTCGTAATAATGAAACAAGAGACTGACGTCTTCATAGATGAAGCAATCGAGTCTCTCGGCCAGACCCTGCCAAAACATCTGAAAAAGAGGAAGACACAACAGCTGCTGCAGCTGGAGCAGGTGGTCCCGCAGGCAGAGCATCATAGCACAAGCAGAGCTGGATAAAGACATGGTGGCCTGATCACACTGTGATGGCAGGGAGATCCACCTGAAACAGACCACATTCACTTCAGTCTCAGACTTTTAAGCCTGGTACAGAAACATCCCTTCATGTCTCCAAAGATCATCCAAACTAATCTACTTCTGACAGGTTCTGGACACTGAAGAATGTGTTTTTGCTTGCATTTAGCCTGATAGGTATTCAGAACTAAAAGGCTTGGGGATTAAAGTTAAGAACTACACACTGATAAGAAGCAATTTAAAAAGGCATACCTGTCCTTGCAATATGGCTGCGCTTTTTCCTTAACGTCTCTCATGACTGCATCCAGCAATCGTCCCAGCATGTCCCCTCGCAACCTCTCAAGCAGGGCCAATAGGGCCTCAAACAAAGATCCTTCTAAAGAGGCCAGTCTCCCAGTCTCTGTGGCCCCCAGAGGACCTAGAATCTCCTCACCTACTGCCACTGCTGACTGCTGCAACTGCAAGAAAAACTGACCGAGAGAAGGAAAGTGAAATTGTGCACTTATGAATTTTTGGTTACAATGAATATGTTTGAAAAATGTAATACAATATATATATATATATACACACACACACACACACACACACACACACACACACATTTATCTATAGCCTTACAAGGAGCCAATCACACATAAGTTTTTGTATCTGCCTGTGCTTCTATTTTTTATATTGCACATTGCGTGAGCAACCTCAGAGTCATAGGTTCTGGTCCCATGGAAACCAGGAAGTAATAGTGTTCACATAAACAATCAGTTTCATGCGAATCAGAGGTAGCATTTTCACTCTAAAATTAAACTTTTACTCGTTTAGGTTTGGCTTAGGGGTTAAGCCCAAAGTATACTTTGCTTGTCTGACCGCTTGCAGTCAAAAAAGTATATTTTTGAAAGATTGCACGGTCTACCGGGCGCGATCCGAAAATAAACCAAAAACAAAGTGTACCCAGGCATTTAGTGTTAATAAAATATACATTCCTGTTGACTGAATTACATCATTTATAACTAAACATACAACTCACTTTTGGCGCCACTCTGTTGACAATTCAACAAGAAACTGCAGCTCACACATGCCCATACGTTTAACAACATTTCCAGCTTCATTACAGTTCACAGTGTTATAAGTCTCTCCGATGTGTCTCATTGTTCTTTTAGAGTCTTGCGCATGAGCACCTCAATTTGAAGACACCATGTCAAGTTAAATGAACAAACATTTTAAACACAAGAATGTGTTCTGTCTGAACGGACATAGAATTGCAAGTGAACTTGTGTTAGCCTCAGTTAGACTCAAAAATACGTACAACATTATCACCCCATTCACTGAGAACAGTGGAGATGTAGTTGGCAGCGTTGAGGATGGCACAGTAACGGGGGCTCAACGGATGTCTGGACTCTTCTTTCATCACCTGCGTGAGGCGAATGCGGAAATCATCCACCAATTCTTTTTGCAGAGCAAGGAAACTGAGCTGGGCCCGTGGACACGGCAGAGAACGGTACCGTTCTAAGAGAAGGATAACAGTGAGACTGACACCAATGGCAACAAAGGCTATACATACAGTGAGGGAAAAAAGTATTTGATCCCCTGCTTATTTTGTACGTTTGCCCACTGACAAAGAAATTATCAGTCTATAATTTTAATGTTAGGTTAATTTGAACAGTGAGAGACAGAATAACAACAAAAGAATCCAGAAAAACACATGTCAAAAATTTTATAAATTCAACTGCATTTTAATGAGGGAAATAAGTATTCAACCCCCTCTCAATCAGAGATTTCTGGATCCCAGGTGTCTTTTATACAGGTAACGAGCTGAGATTAGGAGCACACTCTTAAATGGAGTGCTCCTAATCTCAGCTTGTTACCTGTATAAAAGACACCTGTTCACAGAAGCAATCAATCAATCAGATTCCAAACTCTCCACCATGGCCAAGACCAAAGAGCTGTCCAAGGATGTCAGGGACAAGATTGAAGATCTACACAAGGCTGGAATGAGCTACAAGACCATCGCCAAGCAGCTTGGTGAGGTGACAAAAGTTGGTGCGATTATTCGCAAATGGAAGAAACAAAAAAGAACTGTCAATCTCACTCGGTCTGGGGCTCCATGCAAGATCTCACTAAGTGGAGTTGCAATGATCATGAGAACGGTGAGAATTCAGCCCAGAACTACACGAGAGGATCTTGTCAATGATCTCAAGGCAGCTGGGACCATAGTCACCAAGAAAACAATTGGTAACACACTAAACCATGAAGGACTGAAATCCTGCAGCGCCCGCAAGGTCCCCCTGCTAAAGAAAGCACATGTACAGGCCCGTCTGAAGTTTGCCAATGAACATCTGAATGATTCAGAGGAGAACTGGGTGAAAGTGTTGTGGTCAGATGAGACCAAAATCAAGCTCTTTGGCATCAACTCAACTCTGCCTATGACCCCAACAACACCACCCCCACCTTCAAACATGGAGGTGGAAACATTATGCTTTGGGGGGTTTTTTCTGCTAAGTGGATACGACAACTTCACCTCATCAAAGGGACGATGGACTGGGGCCATGTACCGTCAAATCTTGGGTGAGAACCTCCTTTCCTCAGTCAGGGCATTGAAAATGGGTCGTGGATGGGTATTCCAGCATGACAATGACCCAAAACACACAGCCAAGGCAACAAAGGAGTGGCTCAAGAAGAAGCATATTAAGGTCCTGGAGTGGCCTAGCCAGTCTCCAGACCTTAATCTCATAGAAAATCTGTGGAGGGAGCTGAAGGTTCGAGTTGTCAAATGTCAGCCTCGAAACCTTAATGACTTGGAGAAGATCTGCAAAGAGGAGTGGGACAAAATCCCTCCTGAGATGTGTGCAAACCTGCTGGCCAACTACAAGAAACGTCTGACCTCTGTGATTGCCAACAAGGGTTTTGCCACCAAGTACTGTCATGTTTTGCAGAGCGGTCAAATACTTATTTCCCTCATTAAAATGCAATTTAATTTATAACATTTTTTACATGAGTTTTTCTGGATTGTTTTGTTGTTATTCTGTCTCTCACTGTTCAAATTAACCTACCATTAAAATTATAGACTGATCTTTTGTTTGTCAGTGGGCAAACGTACAATATCATCAGGGGATCAAATAATTTTTTCCCTCACTGTACATGTCTAATGTCTAGCTTTAAGAAAAGTTAAACAGAACATGGATTTTTCTTGATACCTGTGATAACTAGCAGAAGCATCATAAAGGTTTCTGCACAGTCTGGTGCTTTAAGCTCATCCATATCAGTGATGTCTTTGTACTGAGAGCTCCATGCACCCTCTGCAGACAGCATAGCATCCACTTTTTCCACAGCCACTGGACAACAACATACCCACATTTAATTAATTATCAAGAGAGAAGCTTGTGTTAATGGCAGCATACTACTATACTACTCTTACAGTATATAGTATATCTCATTAATTGATTGGACTGCAAAACTTACACAAAAATGAATTAATAAGGCAGTATAAAGTGTATACTGCACAATTAGCAAGCTACGATTTCATCCCAAACTCAAGTGCACATCATTTTGTAGACTTACTCTTTCTCTCCACGCTGAGCCACTTCTGAAGCACAGTCTCCTCCAAGAGTATCTGTAGGACGCCAGGGTAAGAGCGTGGGTAACTGTGGGTGGTGCGGAGCTCTTTTTCAAACTGTAGCACCTCGTCCACTAGATGGCAGAAGAGAGCATCATCGTAGAGCAAACGAGGAGCATCATTCACAAGCTTTTCCTGCGCCAGAGTAAGAAGCCCTCTACACAACTCCACCTAGAAGACAAATAAGAACTTTAATAATCCTTGCACATGACTTAGATTGCACTGGTAGCCAAATAAATAGTGAACAGTCATACCCTTGCATTAACCTTGGCTCCAGCACGATCCAAAATTGGTTGAATCTTTTCATCCATAAAGTTGTTGCTGTTACCCATCCATATGAGGACCTGGGTCAAATACCACTCTGGCTGTAATGGTGACAAAAGGAGACGAGACTGAAGTCAATCACACATCTTATTTTCCTACATTCCCATTTTTTATTTGGCAAGTAACCATACAATATATGGGATGATGTACAGTTTTCTAGTCATTATTGCAAAATAAACTCCAAGCTTCACATCAGGATGTTTTGGTGATAATGACTGCCAGACTATACATTATCCATTTTTTAGTTCTCTTTTTTTTCTTTTTCCCCCCAATTTGGAATGCACAATTCCCAATGCACTCTAGGTCCTCGTGGTGGCATAGTGACTTGTCCCAATCCGGTTGGCGGAGGATAAATCTGTTACCTCCGTCAATCAGTGCATCTGATCACATGGCTTATTGAGCGCATTACCGTGGAGACATAGCGTGTGTGGAGGCTTCACCCTATTCTCCGCGGCATCCATGCACAACTCACCATGCGCCCCACCGAGAGCGAACCACATTATAGCGACTACGAGGAGATTGCCCCAAGTGACTCTACCCTCCAAAGCAACCGGACCAATTTGGATGCTTAAGAGACCTGGCTAGAGTCTGAGGCAGACCATCAGCATTAAGTACAGGTGAGATACTGAATGTGTGTAAATGTGTACTCTCTGACCTTGCTTAAATTGTTGGTCTGACGGTTTCCGGTGAAGTGATACCTGAACCTCTTACTAAGGGGAAGCAGCATGATCTGAATGGGCAGTGAGAGAGGAGGAGTTTGAGATAGTCCAGGACGAGATGGTGTTTCCTTCTTCTCTGATATAAGGTCATCACTGAAATAGCTGTCAAGGAGAATGACCAACTTTGCTTCTTTAAAGAAACAGTTGTGGTGCCGCCGTTCACAAATCTATACACAACCTGCCAGGAATTTACAACTGAAATTGGGCTCAAACGGTTTTATTCCAGTGTGTTTTTTTGCTATTCCCTCAGGTTCAAAAGTATCTGGTTTTGTTTGTCTCACTCTTGAATAAACAAATATTTTGTAAAAGTAAATGAACAGAACAATCTAATCAGGTCAATCTCACGAAGGATGTCTCCAGGTCACATTTATCACAGTTTATTGCATTGTGACACTAACCCCGTTTAGATGCAGTTACAGGGTTTTTGCAGAAAGCAGAGTTTTGAAACGCCATGTAAACGAGAATGCAGATTTCCTTACATAATTTACTGGATTAAGAGAAAAACGGTTTAACAGAAAGTGAGAACATGGCTTTTGTAGTTATGTAAACTCATAAGCCATGTTCTTGCAGGTTTTTGAGGAGAACACATGTGCATGAACAGAACGGATATCAAACGTCATAGCACGGATCCCAACAACAAGTCAATACAGTGGAAAGAATTAAAAATGTCTGGGAGTACAGTACCCATTTATACACACCTATGTAAAATGTCGACTACTCTCCCTCATGTTCACGTATATGCGCTTGTACACAGGGGGAATCCCAGAGTTTTACGTAAGAGGGAAGCCCCACTATTCTGCACAGTTCTGCTGCAGGTTGCGATTGAAAAATAAGGAAACAAACACAGCAACAACTCTGGAATATCTGGAAATAAAGCGAAGCAACAGAGAAAAAAATATTGAAGTCTCCCTCGGGTACCATGCTTGTTGTTTACACAAGCGTCGCGGGGAAATTACGTTGCTGAGGAGAAAGCTGCTTACTGATCGAGCTGCATGTATACGAGTATGCTGCTTATACAGTGCATGTAAACGCGAATGCCACTTTCTCGCAATAAACTTCTTTCTCACATTAAGCTGCTTTCTGGTGCCCATGTAAATTTAGTCAGTTTTTCAGTACAATTAAGCTCACAGTACCTACTCAGTTCTCATTTTTCTAATGCAGAATAGTCACATGCATGAACTACCTTTAATTAAAAATGTATTGATTTAGTCAAATCAATCATCAGTAATCAATCTCATGAGTAATGAGAATCAACACATCATGTAAAAAGAGAATACCAGATGCATTACAGTAGGGGGGGGCATTTCTTAAGATTCACCCGATTATACATGTTATGGATGCCAAATCAATCAGCTGTAGTCTAACAGGAAACTTTATCTCTATTTAAGTGGGTTTGATGCCAGAACCTGAAGGATACGAGGTCTGGAGAGAAAGAAGTTGAGAGACCAGCAGCTCCAGCTGGCTGTTGAGCTCCTGAGCATTGGCTGGCGGAGAGAGCGTTTGCGTTGGGGGCGTGATGAATGGCCAGTGGAACTGCGTCAGGACTTCCTCAAAATCACTGCAAAAGTGCCAGAAATGTAGTGCAAAGTTAAATGACAATTCTTTTAAATAGTACAACTCAGCTCAGCGCTCTGCAAGTCTAATACCTGGTCAGTTTGTCTTTAAGAATCTTGTGCCAAAAGCATAATGTTTCTCTGAGGAAACCCTGAAGGTGGTTACAGCCTGACTCCCGCAAACCCATGTCCAGAGAGGCCATACTATCTATGGCTCCAACTGCATCCCACATGCTGTTGGTCATCAGGAACTGCTGAATGCTGTCACTATTTAAACACAAAAGATGACCATATAGTAAAGAGTCTCCTAGGTGCTCTCTGTTCACTGCTCTCTCTATTCTTGCCAATGTAAATGCTAGCAAGTCATTTCAGGTCACCTCCTTACCTGAGTTCCTCGATACGGACCAGGCATTGCAGGTACTTCATATGCCTCTCTAAAGTGTCAAGCTGACCCAGGACCTGTCCAATGCTGTCAGCCCATACCTGTGCGCCCTGCAGATGCTGCTGTAGAGTGTTGGACAGAAGCCTCTCCTTCTCCAGTAAAGACTCCAGCTTCACCCGAGACTCCTCAGCTGCGGACAAGGCAGAAGACACACGCAATGGCACCGAAGAGGACACAGTCAGGACCTGCATGCAAACACAAATGCAAATCAAAAGGGGTCTTAAGGTTGCTTGAATGCATGCATTCATACTGAATTGCATTTATGCATACTAAACTCTGCATATATAACAATAATGTAAACAACATTTTGTACTCAAATAAGATAACGGCACAATTCTTTACAACAAGTCTATGAATGAGTTAATGCAGAGACTTTGTCTGCATTTACCTGCTCCTCCAGTTGCTTATTCTCTAATGTCAGTTTCTCCAAAAGCCCTGCAACCTTCTTTAACGACTTAAGATCAGGACCTATCTCCTTCTGTACAAGTGTAACCACATCGCCTGTGAGGTTTCCCTCCTCCGAAGGAGATTCAGATGTACTGCTGTCTGTATGTTTTAGACGAGAAAGACCATTGCTGTTGTTATTGTGCTCCATCATAGCGCTGCCATGTTTCCTGACACGTCATCAGTGCATTTTTCTCTCCGCGGACGCCCTCTCGTGGTAGACCGAAGCTATTGAAACATGCATCCTTAAAATATTTATTATATTTTTACATTTGTGTTGTAGTTTATCGTATACACACAATTATATATTTTAAATCTATTATAGTATATACAGCTCATTGTTTAATTTTATTTAGGATTCTTGCCACATTTTTATCACCAATAACTCACAAACACAGATGTAAAAGTATGTTATTTTTACATTATTATTAATATATGACAATATGGATAGTTCACCCAAAAATGAAAATTCTCTCATCATTTACTCACCCTCATGCCATCCCAGATGTGTATGACTTACCTTTTTTTGTTGAACGCAAATTATTATTTTTTTAGAAGGATATCTCCATACAATGCAAGTGAATGGTGACCAGACCATGGAAGCTCCAAAAATCACATAAAATAAATCTATAAGACTCCAGTGGTTTAATCCATGTCTTCTGAATCGATAGGATAGGTGTGGGTGAGAAACAGATCAATATTTATGTCCTTTACTCTAAATATCCACTTTCACTTATTGAAAGTGAAAATGGAGATTGTTTTTATTTTTTTTTATGGATCTGTTTCTGAGATATTTTATTTTCTAAAAATCTTCGTTTTCGTTCAATTGAAGAAAGAAAGTAATACATCTGGGATGGCATGATGGTGAGTCAATGACGAGAGAATTTTCATGTTTGGGTGAACTTTCACTTAATGTGAAGTTTAGGCCCGAACACGCTTTGAATTATGAATATTAATCAGGCAACATGACGTTTCTTTTACCAAGCAACGGCAGCATCCCCTAGTCAATATTAATGAGCTAGACTTTAGCCATTCTACGATTCGTAATTTTGGCCACTCACAAAACGGATAAAGCTAAACTTTTAAAGGTGTTTTATAAAATATCTAAGATATTTTCACAATAGTCTTGGCAAAACTGAAGAAGACGAATGGAGATCGTTGGTTAAGGCCTATCCAGATGTAAACAATGGTCTTGATAAGATGAATACGGTTTATTTTATAAGACTTGCAGTAAAAGTATAGTAATAGCTGCACAGGTGGTACGTTTTAAATCGAAAAGTGTCTAAATGTTTGCCTTAATTTTCCAGTGATTTGGGTCTGCATTATTTACATTGTTTTAAGCGAGGCACTACTGTTGTCACGTTGCTGTAAACATAGTTTTACCGTGTTTCACATAATTTTGTTGCATTGTGGTCGTGCAAAATACTTAATTCGCCTCACATGTTATTTCTTGGCTCATTTAAGTTGCAGGAGTCGCTGGTTTAAGTGCCTGCAGGCCCATGTGATACTGTATATTCTTGGTTTGGGGTTTTCTGACATGGCCCTGTTTGCCTTGGATGGCAAAAAGGACATAAGTTGAGGATCTTGAGGTTTCAGAGTGTTTGCCAAAGTCAATTCAGGCCTGAGCAGCAGCTGGATGAAGTTTCTAAAGCTTGCACAATATACTGTCTCTCTCTCTTAGCATGGCAGTCAACATGACAGTCTGGTGAATGTATAGTTTCATAGACACTGAAAAGCTGGGATTCTTTCTTCCTTAGCAGTGTCGAGATGACTACCGGTAAGTCTGTTTTTATATTGTGTTGTTTTGGGTTTTATTAAAGGTCACTACACTACTGACACCACGATATATCGGCAGATATTTGGCCATTTTAAAGTTATAAGTGGTGTGCCGATGAACAGAAGTGTTCGTTTCCCCTCAAGTAATTCCATTAATTACTGCCAGCCTTGTCAATTGATAATGCACATTTTCAATAAGTTTTAGTGAATTGTCAGTAAATGTTGTGTAAAAGAAAACAAGAGTTAATTTCAAAAATTTGATGTACATCTTTTTTACATTGTATGCCCGACGTGGTCTTCTGCTGTTGTAGCACCATTACTGGCACCATTCTGTGTAAACTCTAGAGAATGTTATGTGTGAAAATCCCAGGAGATCAGCAGCTACAAAAATGCCCAAAACCAGCCCATCTGGCACCAACAATCATGCCATGGTTGAAATCACTGGGATGATCATTTTTCTCCATTCTGATGGTTGATGTGAACATTAAAGGAAGCTCCTGACCCGCATCTGAATGATTTTATGCATTGCACTGCTTTTCCATTGGCTGATTAGGTAATCGAATTAATATGTCGGTGTGCAGTGTACCTAATAAAGTGCTAAATGAGTGTAACTGTTGAACCAGGGCCGTTTCTAGGTATAGGGGTACTAGGTGGTTGCCTGGGGGGGCCCAAACACTTCCGCAATGGGGGCAGCAAACGGTATCTCGCCTAGAGTGCCAGAATGAAACGACCCTGTGTTGAACAGTGTACATACCTTGGTTTTTAATATATTTTTTGACTCCTTGAACATAAGTGACTTTGCAGCCTTTACAGCTTGTTCAAGAGTCCATGGTTTGAACAAGATAATTTAGGTAATTTAATTTCTTGTTTTGTCTTGTGGAATGCACTTGAATATCTGTTATGCAGCTTCTTCGTGAGAGTACTAAATAAAATCAAACAACAATATGTATGATCACACATTTTATACAAAAATGTGAAACGTCTTACAGATTCTGCAAGGCATGTGTGAATTTAAGAGCACAACTTTTCTTAGAACTAAATATGTAGATGTAGATTTAGTTTGAGAGTTGGTGTGTGCTGTAGAAAAGGGGCAGGGTTGTTTGGAAGGTTCCTAAGCTTTTCTCTGGTCGATTAATTTGTTGACTCACACAGGGAGGGGTACACTATGACATCACAATCTGTATCTAAAATTCACAGGGCCACAGTGACTGTCAGAACCCAATAGGGAATGCAACTAACCAAATAATCGTAGTTGGGACAGCAAAATAAATAGGCTTATAAACATTTTTAAAAGGGATTATAAAATGCTTCCCAACATTCACTTGGTTGTAACTACCCAATAGGGATTTATACCGTGGCATGATGGTTGGTGCCAGATGGGCTGGTTTGTGTATTTCTGTAACTGCTGAGCTCCTGGGATTTTCACAGACAACAGTCTCTAGAATGTTCTCCGACTGGTGCCAAAAACAAAAAACAGTGAGCAGCAGTTCTGCGGACAGAAACAACTTGTTGATAGGAGAGTTCAATGGAGAATGGCCAGAGTGGTTAGAGGTGACAGGAAGGCTACAGTACCTCAGATAACCACTCTGTACAATTTTAGTGAGCTGAATAGCATCTCACAACATGATGAACCTTGAGGCGGATGGGCTACAACAGCAGAAGACTAGGATGGGAACTTTATTAGACCAAAGTGTTCCTAATAAAGTGCTCAGTGAGTGTATGTCAGACATTATTTTTTCTTGTGGAATATATGTAAAGATTTAGCTTCTTCTGGGCAGTACTAGATAAAAAGAACAAAATCAATTTTATGATCCCTTTTATTTAAAAAAAAAAAAAGCAAATGATAAACATCTTGCAGATTCTGCAAGGGGAATGTAAATTTATGAGCAGATCTTAAGCTCTGAAACGTATCTTTTCAAAGCTGTCATTGCGATACTGTTAATGCTATCAGATGGATTTAGTAGAAGGTGGGTGGCTGTGAGGCTGTCAGGACTTACCTAAGGGCGATATATCATTATGTCTGTCACCATCCTTGTCACCGAAACAGGGTAGTTGATCTTGATCTCAGTCTTTTTATTGTTTTGTTTTTGTCATGTGTTTCCATGTATACAAGTTTCATATGTTTGTTTTTGTTTTCTGCATGAACCATATGTGTGATGTGGATCCAGTATGCACTGTCATAAGGTACAGTAATCACTTTCACAATGGGAAAGAGGCCATGGCAATACAACATCCAGCAACACTCCACAGTCCCACATTATATTCTGTCTGTGATGTATCAAATGGGCTTCTCAGTGCCTTAAAGTAGCAGTGGATGACCAGCAAAGTTAGTGCTATTCAAAACAGATCTGGGAGCATGTTTTTCCCACATTCCCCACCCAGCTGTTTGCATGTGAATACAGAGGCTGCACGAGTTTGCGTGAGTTTGTGTGTGTGTGTGTGTGTGTGTGTGTGTGTATTTCCTGTGTCATAGCTTGGCATGCAAACATTGCCTGTTAGATATAATTTCACGTAACAATTCCATATGTACACAATCTGAATGTTTAAGATGTGAAAAGGCTGATAGTTTCGGTGTGTGTCAAAGTGCAGGGTACTGTGTGAAATGTGTTTGTGTATGTGTGTGACTGGAGAGGTTTCTTATGGGGGCAGCAGTCACGCAGTACAGTAAATATCTCAAATAGCATGACCTTTTGATCTAGTGGTACTTTGACATTCCAGTTTAGTTAATAAACAGTCTAACAAGTCATCATAAAAGGCTAAATAAAAACCAGACACATCCAGCCATTGCTAGAGCATCTCACTACACTAAACTCAACAGTAAAAAGATCCCTGATAATTAAAGTGTTTCATTATTCGGATATGGCTGGAATCACAAATGTGAGGATGCCTCCTGTGCTCTTAGCGTGATTTTTTTTACGTGTTGTGGAACACAAAAGGAGATGTTAGGAATTATTCAGCATTCATTATCATTTGGTCTTTTTCCAGACAATGAAAGTAAATGTAGACTAAGGCTGTTATTTTGCCTCTCTTTTGATGAGGGTGAGTAAATGGTGACAAAAATGTAATTTTTGCCATTGAATTGTCTCTTAAATCGCATAATGCCACTGTAAAGTTTTTCTCGAGCTGTTTTACCTAGTATAACAATGGAACTTCTGCCTTCATTGACTATAAACCAGAGACTTGTAGCGCTGGGGCTTGAGCTGCTCATCTGTTTACAAAAATCAATTAGCCCTAGTTTGGTGGCTGGGGGAGACTGCATTTGTGTGTGTGTGTTTCGGTGTGAAGTCCTGCCCATTTCATTTTGCCTGCTCCCGGGAGCTTGTTTTCCCAGATTTGGGAGTTGCAGGTGCAGCATACAGCTGCAGCCCTACTACGCACGCCAACAGCATGAATCATTTTCCCTCCTTACAGAGCAGTGAAATCAAAGCGGAGGACATAAAAGGAGGGGGATGTGGGGGTCATGTTTTATCTGGATCTTTAACATCGCTCTGTAAAGCTACATTACTGAACCTAATGGAAAAAAGAGAAGATCTTGTGAGTGTGTGAGTGTGTGTGAGTGTGTGTGAGTGTGTGAGTGTGTGTGAGTGTGTGAGTGTGTGTGTGTGTGTGTGTGTGTGTGTGTGTGTGTGTGTGTGTGTGTGTGTGTGTGTGTGTGTGTGTGTGTGTGTGTATGGGGCACTTTAAGATAGTGGGAGTGGAAGGAGGTGAAAATCAAGCTCTCACAGTTGAGTTCACAGCCCTCACTTGATTGTTTTTCTTGTCTTGGCTCATCTCTGGTCGTCAGTGTTGTCATATTGTCCATGTGCACACAGCACTGAGAGAAAGAGAGAGGGACCACACATGGAGAGTGTAGCCCCAGGGAGTATCAGGCCCGTGTGGAGTGCTTTGCCAGGACCCAAGCTTGCCTTGCTCCACTGCTTGTCATTGGATCTCGGATCTGCTGATAAAATTTGACCCCCCCACCCCCCCTTTAAAGTGATGAAATGTCTCACATTACCTAGCCCACCTAGGTATAGGTAAAGAGGTCCAATAAGTCGCTCAAAGTAAGTCTGGTGTGGAGCTCAAAGCACACTCATAAATATGGGATCGGTGTGGTCTGAAGATGTCAGACTAGACGCATCCAGAATGGGTGATTCTTCAATTCCAGGAATTTCTGTCCACTAAAAAAAATTTTTTAAGCGGTAGATTATTATTCTTTAACCCTTTTTAATTGTCTCTTTAATTACTTTTTCCTAATTATAAGTGTATTTTGGCTTTTTATTTTTTTTTATTTTCCCACATTCAGAATTTCTAAATCTCCCTCATTAATAATTTTATGAAAATCAGGAAATGTTGCACTTTTTTCCATGAGAACTTAATAAAAATAAATAAAAATAAAGATATTAATCGTATATTAATATTTAATGAGAAAGCTCCCCAAAAAAGATTAAGTATATTATAATGAAAATAATTATACATATAAACTAATGTATAATAAATGCTGTAATTCAGATATTCTGTACATATATTGTGGCATATAACAGACAAGAACTAAGAGAATACGTAAAGGCTTTGAAAGTAAAAACTTGCTCTATTTGTGGGATTGTCCCAGACTTTATAACTTCTCTTTAATCATTTTAAGAAAATTGCCAAAATCAGGAAAGTTTGAACTTTTTTGATGATATTTTTTTTTCTACAAATTATTTTAGTATTTGTGTACAATAATAAAAACAAACAAACAATGTCCTCTGTACTGCTGTCATTTGTTTAAGTTTGAAAATATCTTAATTGTTTATAAATGTTATATATAATATGAGTGTGCGTGTGTGTGTGTATATATATATATATATATATATATATGTCTATATATCTCTATCTAAAAAATGTTAGCAAAATAATCACATGAATGTGCCGATTAATTAATCGCATATCAATATTTACTGAGAACGGCCCCCAAATTCAGATCATTTAGTATATAATAATCTGAATAATTATAAATATAAGCTAATATATAATGAATATTATAATTCAGATAATTCAAATACATTTCATCATATACGTAATTGTGGCAACAGACAAGAATTCAGACAATTCAAAAAGGCTTCAATAGTCAGTAGTTTATTTTATTTCCATATCATGGTAAACAGCCCTATTTTTGGCCTATACTTCCCCTATGTGTGATTTGTAATTGTTCCTAAACAGTATGTACTCTTGTATCAAAAGGACACTTTTGGAGTGTCTCACTTGTTTTCAGCATCTCTAAGCGGCATGTGCTGTGTCAAGATAAATGTATTTTGAAACTTTGATAAATCGAGTTCACTGCATTCTGTTGTGTTCTGTCCAGCTGTCTTTGCTGCCTGCTCATTGGTTTGACAAGGCTTTATCTGTACAGCTACAGCTGTACATGATATTGTTATATTATAATGGAAGCATTCTAGTTTTGTCATTCCATTACTGATAGGCTTATGTACTTCTATTTAACAGACATGTCTGTGATTGGTTATAATGCTCAACAACTAAAAACCACAGTGGTTAAAACACTGAAAAAAAGATGCTTTGAATATACATGATTTAATCATATACTGTACATCATTTCCACATGAATCAATTAAGTTACTTTAAAATCTTTTTTTATTTTTTTGTCAGAAAACTTAATTTGTTTATGAAATTTCAACAATAGAATTAAGTTATTTTTAAATGACCCAATTAACAGCCTCAAATTGATTTGATATGTAATCCTTGACATGATTAATTTCTTTAGTTTTACATAATCTTTTTGTGCCACATTACTGATTTATTTATTAAGGTTAAGCTAGTTTTCTAATGTTTAGTAAAAGCATACATTAACAAGCTATATGTTAGTTGTAATATGTAGCATGTGCTATGCTTACCCATCCTCAACCTAAGCAAAAGCTCCACTTTTCAACACAGTGGTAAACTTGTGTAACAGAACTGGTTCTAAATACTAAAATAACTGAACAATAAGCATAATTTTGCTCCAAAATACATAAAATAACACTTTAAATCCCCTGCCCACTATAAGTTGTCAACAAAAATGATTCATGTAGTTCCAACACAAATGGATAAAGTAAAATTCCATTTAAAAAGTTAAGTAGATTGAATGCAACAAAATTAAGTTGTGACAACATTTTCAACAACTGTTGTATTAGCTCATTTTAATTAAGTAATTTTAACTTAATTTAATTTAACAAAAATAAATTTTCACTGTTGTTGAACATGCTTTATTGGATTACAATCACCCTACATAAATGAGTGCACATTTTAGAGAATTGCATTAACCAAAAGCAAAGGAAACAAGTTTAGAACACAATAAAAACACAATATGATGTAGAAATCACAAATTGTAATATGATTTAGTAAATCAGACAACCTGTGTTTTCCAATTTCTCTGGTAATTGCTCAATGACTAAAATTGTAAATAAAACCTTTGTATTCAGTGGATTAGAATGGAATACGGTAATTAACATTTTTCATAATTAGTTAATTGCAGCACATGTAATTGTAAATTAATTGTATGGTCATATATATACAGTATATATGTGTGTGTGTCTGTGTAAAATACAATATAATGAAAAATGAGGAAAGCACATCTCTACCAGGACAGCAGAGTGACAGTTTGAAGATAAGACTTTTTACACCACCACACATTATTCCAAAATCCAGGTTGATTATGATTTTATTTATTTTTGCCAAGACATGTGAGAAATGTTTTAACTCTTTCCCTGCCAGCATTTTTAAAAAAAGGTTGCCAGCCACCGCCAGGTTTTTGACGATTTTCGCTAAACTTTAATGGCCCGCAGAATATTTTCTTCCAAGAATATATGAAGATGCTATATATCAAAATAAAGATCTGGGCCTCTGCTTTTAGGCAAAAAAAAAAAAAAAACGATTTTATTTTATCTTCATTTGTTCTTTTTTATTGCGACTTGAACAGAGGTAGGTTTTGTCAAAAACAACATTTCAGACAAAAAGCTGAGAAAAAGGCATGTTTATGTCTGATATTTTGAGCTTCTCAATACTCCACTTCTTCATGTTTGAGACGATCGCAGTCTGTTTCTTTGATCAAAGAGTTGCGTACTCTTTCAAAACATGCGCAGGGGTTTTTCTTACCGTATAACACCTAAAACACGGAAACCCGCAAAATTCCGTGTTTGGCGGGGAAAAGATGAAATGTATTTTTTTTTTTTCAAGATTTAAAGTTGTCAAAAGTACCCCTAATTAAAGAATCACCCATATGTGTTGTGCATACTGTACGTGTATCAACATATCTTCAGTCTTAATTCTTCATGACACGCATTCATTGCACTTTAAGGGAGTCATGTAGGATTATTTACAGATGAATATAAGACATACCTGTGAAAACACTCCCAGCCTCTCTGGTGGCTTTACAATGACAAAACATTATGAAGCTCTGTGAGTGACATAATTACAGTCTCTTATAACGCACAGATGTTTCTCTCATCTTGACAGTTCTGAAAACAGTTCCCTGTGGGTTTTGACCCACAGTGCAATGCTTATACCATCAGACAGGTTGAATGCAGTGATTGCTGGCACACTGGGAGTGTCTCTCAGTGGAAGCTTTTTGCCATGTAGTTATTTCAACAAAGCACTTGATTCAACTAAAGGGTGACTGAATGAATCATGGGACGTTGTAAATATTTGTGACAAGCACCACCAGACTGCATGGCACCTGATGATGACTGATAAGCGATTGTACATTTATGTTAAATTTTGTTAAGGCATTGTGTTTTTTTCTCACTTGCAAGAGAGGCTTGCTCTGACAGTTCTGTCGTTTTGGCCATAAGAGCAAATAATGTAACTGACAAAATCCCATTTAAAGCTGTACTGCCTCTTTTAGATTCATTAGTCACTCATTACCTTCTATAATTGACAAATGCAAGATTAGCCACCCTTATCCAAGCTTAATAAATTTTGTGTTCATGTTTGCTTTTAACTTCTCTTCAAGTGGCCTCATCTGCCTGTGTTGCCAATGATGTCTGGCGACATCAGTATTCTAAAGAGTCTGAGGGCTGTCTGTCATCAGTGGGCGATGTTTGGCTCTATCTGCCCCTTTCAGAACTGCCACGTCTCTCAGTATGCTGTTTGTCTTCTCTGTAATAACCCAGAGCACATACCACGGTAAGACGTGCTTACCTTGAGTTTGCTATGTGTTGTGTCTGCTGCCATCCCGCATCCACGAGCCAATCAGATGTGTTTTTCACAACAGTGATAAAGCAGAAATTATTCGCCAGAAGTGTTTACAGTGATGTCTGTAGCCTAGGAATCTTGGACACCGTAACAAACGTTAAAATCTCCCACTCACTTCCCCTAAAGTTAAACAAATCCCTTTTATTGTGGAAATAAGTTGCTTGTACCAAAGGCATTGCTGTGATGTTTGAAGGCATAAACAACAGCTAATTTCTCTTAAATTTGATTTGTAGACTAGAACTTCAAATGAGACCACAACAACATCTCAAATCACCATCATCTGTGAATTCTGAGGGCTGATGAAAGAAAGCAAAGTCACATACAATCCCATGCAAGCTGGAAGAGAGTCTGGTAGGCATAGCCAGTGCCTTGATGCATCAAGACAAGGATGCTGTTAAAGGGGCCATTCACAATGAATGCGTTGCACTTTTTTTCCAATAGTTTTTCTATGTAAACATGGGCTAGATGGACGTCTTTGATCATTGGCACCACATCTTAAAAGAACTTGAACTTTTAAAAACTGTCGTAGCGCTGCGTCTAGCTTTTTTGTGCAAGAACACGTTTGGTCTGAATGGCCCTAAAGTGTACTTGAACTGCATTTGGCTCCACATTGAGTTTAAAAACAAAACAACAGAGTCTACATGATTTACTCACTATTATCTTAGATGACGTAGTTAGTGTATACAGTATATGGCAATGGAACACTTTGCACTGTTTATTTATGGAAATCAGTTTAAATGAGGCATTGGCAAGTTCATGCAAATCTGTTTACAATCATTTTGGCGGTGGAAAAACAATGTTACAATCAGCAAAATAAAATCAAAAATCTGTTTACTAACTAGTTGTAACTACAGTTTTCTGGAATTAATCTTAAAAGCTCAAATACTGCATAAGTTGATGCAAGTCGCTCCGTTGATTTTGATGTGCTAAACCAGTTCAGAGAAAAATTGTGGAATGTAGAATTTGATGACCGTGCACTGCTTCAGTTTTATCAGGGTCACGGTCCAGAAACCTCATCCACCACAGTGTTGTGTAATCACAGTTTGCTATGACTGTTAATTAAATGCATTCCATTGTTAAAAATAAGGAGTGGAGTTTGTGCTCCACTAGTACACAGCTAACCTGAGGAGAAAAGAGACATACGAGGAGCATTTTCCAAAGTGAATTATGAAGGTAATGAAACTGCTTCTTTCTTCCATACTGTATCTGCTGAAATAATGCAGTTAAAAACCCAGGGGTGATGTCATGCAGACAAATGTTTCAGAGACTGAAAATCCATCAGTCCCGTGAAAAAGAGAAAGAAAATAGTATAAGTTCAATATTTTTTCACTTATAGGATTTGACAGGTTTGAGGCGAGGAATAAAAAAGAGGAGGAAAGCACTAAAGAAAGTTGGCAGGGAAGAACCGCGAGCGCGTGGCAAAAAGATTCAAGTGCAACTGAGGGGGGTTGGGGGCTGATATAGTAGGGGGGAGCTTGAACATAAGAGCTGCTGTCTCATTTAACCCCTTCCTGCCTAAGAAATAAGTCAAATTCATAATCTTTTTTCTACTTTTTTCTTTACTACAATCCCACAACTCTTGGGAATGATGCCATTTACCTTTAATCAAATTTGAAAACATAATAGAAGTTGGGAAAAAATAAGTGTTTCAAGGGTCTGCAGTAGAAGAAGGCTTTGCCTGTTTCCCATTTCTCTGATTTCTGAAATTATATGTACTGTAAATACAGTACACTCACTAAGCACTCTATTAGGAAGACCTGTACACCTACTTATTCATGCTATTATCTAATCAGCCAATTGTGTGGCAGCAGTGCAATGCATACATTTATGCAGATACGGGTCAGGAGCTTCTGTTAATGTTCACATCAACCATCCATGGAGAAACCATGGAGAAAATGTGAGTTCAGTGATTTTGACCGTGGCATGATTGTCGGTGCCAGACGGGCTGGTTTGAGTATTTCTGTAACTGTTGATCTCCTGGGATTTTCACACACAACAGTCTGTAGAGTTTACTCAGAATGAGGCTATAAACAAAAAACATCCAGTGAGTGGCAGTTCTGTGGACAAAAAGGCCTTGTTGAAGAGAGAGTTCAATGGAAAATGGCCAGATTGGTTTGAGCTGACAGAAAGGCTACAGTAACTCAGATAACCACTCTGTACAATTGTAGTGAGCAGAATAGCATCTCAGAATGCACAACATGTTGAACCTTGAGGTGGATGGGCTGCAATAGCAGAAGACCAAGTCAGGAACTTTATTAGGGCCGTAGTGTTTCAAATAAAGTGCTCACTGAGTTTAAAATTAAAGAACAGAACTTTGGGTTTCGTAAGGTCACAGGCAATATCTTGGAAGGGGATTTTTATTTTTATTATTTTATTTAATAAAATAAAAAAATAATGACCATAGAGTTTCCATCCTCCAGCACTAAACAGGCAGCCAATGTGCCACACCTCACATCAGTCTTGAGCAAGTTTTATATTTGTTTGCCCTGACAGAAGGTTTACATTATAAGTATGTTTTGTATTGCACACGATTATTACAAAATCATGCAAAAAATAAATAAAAAATAAATATAATGTAAAGAAAAAAAAAAAAGTATTTTAACATAAAAACTATACACATCAACCAAAATACATTACTTGTTTTTGCCACAGTATGTTGTTCTCAAATTAGATCTTACCATTTTACATTATTTCTTAAATTATCTAAATTATTAAATTATCTAAGTTATAAGACTTAAGAACTGTCATATTTTTTTTTTTTTTTATTAATTCTTACAATATTAAAGAAAAGAAAAAACATATATACATACAATCAACATTTAAACCCCACAACCAGCCCTCCCAATCCCCAACCCTCACCCAACCCCCAACAAACATCCCCGTGGTCACACATGAGAAAATACACACACAAAAAAAGCAAACAAACACACACACAAAAAAATATGTATAATAATCATACTCAGTTAAAACTATACTATACTACTCTAGAGCCCTCTAAAATCTCAAAATAGTTGCCCCATTTCCCAACAAAAAAATCCAAGTTACTCCATCTTCCAAATGACACCTCTTCAGAAACCTCCACCCTCCTCCTCTCCGTGCACTACTCCCTAAATGGGGTCACACCAGCTGACCTCCAACCCCTAATCTGCCTGGCAATCATCACACTGGTCAGAACCCAATTCTCTATGTGACTATTCCCCAGATCAATGACTGCCCTGTCAGCCAAAACAAAGAGTCTTGGGCAAACGAGTGCCCAACACATCACACACAAAACTCTGTACCTTCAACCAGAATTCCTGGATCTCAGTACACCACCAAAAAACATGGGCCATGTCTCCATCCTCCGACCAGCAGGTGGGTGTGCCTTTAAGACCAAGACTATATAATCTAGTGGGGGTCCAATAAAATCTATGTAAAATCTTAAATTGCATCAGATGCACCCTTGCATCTCTAGATGTAGACAAGTGGTTGGGAAACTTCCTCCAATACCAAGTTTAAATCTTTCTCCCATAATCTCTTAAGAGAAGTTGAAACTCCATCCCCCAGACACTGAATTAGCAGGGAGTAATACACTGATGCCTCATGACCTTTTCCAAAAGCAGTAATCACCTCTCCCAGAGTATCTGCTGCTTTAGTGGGGTGTATGCTACTCCCAAAAGTCAGCTGTAAATACCTATTAAACTGAGATCTGGGAGTCCCAAAATGTTGAACCAAAGTTTCAAAAGATTTCAACACTCCACTCTCATATAGGTCAGAACTGTCATTTTTAGCACAAAATAATACAGATTTCTTCATGCTAGCTGATGCTGACACTGTCCAGCATCTGACCTGTATGTTCGAAGAAAAGTAAATCAGGTGCAACTTTTGCAAATTGCAATGTTGGTTGATTGTTTTTTATGAAGACCAGAGGTGTTGTCTGCTCACTGGAAATAGTCTATTGTGAGGAACGTTTCATAGATGCAGTTCATAGCCAAATGAACTGCAGATCAATCAATTCTGGTCTGTCCAAAAATTAGAGCAGTATTGTCCTTTCTCTTTCATTCCATCAAGGGAAACAGACCATATGCATCCATCAAAATCACATATTCCTACCATGAGAATTCCAGTTTTTAATTGGAAATCCAGCTCTCATATGGAAAGCCAAGCCAAGCAAGTAAAGTCTAGGTCAGTAAGACAAGGTTGTATAGACAGACTCTGGCATGGGCCCATTTTTCTTCTTTTTGTGAGGATGGACTCTCTTTTTGTGAAACCAGGGGCTCCTGAGAGTGAGAACGGCCAGGCGTATAATGATAAGCTGTATTTGTGGACCCACGAAGGACATTTTGACTATTAAGTCAATCATATGAAATTTCACATAATGGAACCATTGTTTATTGGTGTTGTGGGATCCATCACATGTTGAGGACTGGCCTTGGTTTACCTGTTATTTCAACTCTTACAGTAACTGTTGACAGATGTACTGCTTCTCTGGTGCAATTAAAGAAATAGTTCACTCCAAACTGATGATTCTGTTATAATTGACTCACATTCATGTTGTTCCAAACCGTGTGACTTTCTTATGTGGTAAAAATGGAAATGTTTTAGTGATCATGGCTCTACGTCTTTTCAATATAATGGCAGTGAAAAGTTTCTCATTTTAAGCTAAAAAAAAGACCCAAAAGTATCTTAAAAGTAGTCCATGCAACTGGCATTGTATTCAAAGTCTTCTGAAGGCATAAGTTTTGATTAAAAACAACCCGGAATTTGAATAATGTTTAAATAAAAATCTTGACGTCCGTCTTTTTTAGCAGCAAACATTGGTTGAGGCAGTGTTGCTATGTTGTGCTGATCGGGATTCTCAAACAAACAGAGCAATGTTTTGATTGTTTGATTAGCAGAGTTTACACCAACGAATGGCTTACTCATAGTTGTCTCTGTATTACAGGTTGACAGTTGATAGTGGATTTTGCAGATACTGATAACCAAGGTGGTGGAAAAATTATGAAAATATTTCTTGGTCTTTTCTTACTTTGATAAGTGTGCCGACTTTTCTCCTTTGATGCTGTTCTTCCTTTTGTTTGAGCAACTACAGTGAGATTGTTTTGCCGTTGGATGTGCATGCTTTTGATTTACTTTCTTCCTATAAAATAGACATTTAGGCTACTAGATTCCAAAATGAATAAAATCCCAAAAGTAGTTTAGTGTGCAACCAAAATCCTAACAATAACCAGAGAAATTAAGATATGGTGCATAATGCTGGACTTTTAACTATAAACAAGCTCGAAATACACCAGGGACTTGGCTCCCTTATAATGCACTGTATGTAAGTATTTACTAAATATATATTCACCAGATGGAGTTTTGTATATACAGTATAAGTATATATATATATATATATATATATATATATATATATATATAAATAAAATACAAGATGAGGTATATTGATGAGGAATAAATAAAAACTATCAGCAACTATTGGCAGAGATTTTGGCCGATAACTGATAGTTCCAAAAAGCAACTATCAGCACCAATTAATTCTACTCTGTATAATATACTAGGATAGGATAAGGTGTTTTAACATTGAAGAAATTACACATTTCCACTTTAATTTTCTGACAGAACATTGCAAATTGGCATCATAAATTTACTAGGCTGCCGAGAGCAAGATGCCTATTGCAAGGTTTATTTTTATTGCTTTTAACACATTTCATAATAGTTTGCACTCACCATAAGATTTTTGAAAGGATCGTTGGAGCGGAACAGAGATTCATACTTGGAAGCAAGACATGGCTATTTTTTATTCAGTGTGCAAATCATGATGTAACAGTGAAAAAGCATTCCCACATTGCATATATATCTCCCCGCCTCTCTGGACAGTCCATTTATAATGTTTAGTGGGTCGCAAATGGATAACAAATTGGAAAAGGGAAGGAGAGCGTTTATTGTACTAAATGAAGGTTTTAGCTAACATTAGATTTGTTTTCCTTAATGTTGTATGGTAAGATTGAAATCGAGAGGGCTGCATTTTGTCCTGCTGTGCTCCAACTTCATCTTACGATACATAAAAAGGCAATCTTTTTTCTAATTTGTATTTTTTTAGGCCAAATCAAAGAGTGCAGCAGGACTCAAAACATCACTATGAAAATGCATGGCTGTGGATGAAACCTAATCCCGTTCTAGGCCCTCAGTCTGAATCAGCTTTAGTTATGGAGAGGGCTGGCAGGGAGTTTCGTTTCCACAGTTCACGCCAGGCCTCTCCACACGCAAGCTCCTGCGCTGGTATGCCAATGTCCTTGTCTGAACTAGCCTGCTGATGGATTTCCAGCGAGGCTCTAGCAGCCCCTCTCCCCATCCTCAGCAGGTGATGAGTGTTTGTGACTTAAACCAGGGAGCTATCAGGTTCCCTCCATTTCTTTAAAATATAATTGATGAATATCTGTTACAATAGCTCCTAAGGATCCATCCTCATTGTTTTAATGAATCTGTGAAAACAGATGTAAGAAATTGATCTGTTTGTAACCCCAAATTCTTTTCTCAGTTTTCGGGAACATTTAATAAGGTAAAAAGTAATTATTTGGCAGCATTGACTGAAATGACAAGCTTGTTAAAAGAATGTTCCCTGATGTTCAATACTAGTTAAGCTCAGTCGTCAGCATTTGTGATGTAATGATTACCACTTCCAATTATTTCGACTTGTCTCTAGCCTTATTGTCCTTACAATGGAAGTGAATGGTTCCAGTTCATAACATTAACATATTCACTGTTATAAAATTATAGACGTTAACATGATTTTAGTGTGAGAAAATCATGATTTGCCGGTGTTACGCCATTTACCAGATTAAAGGGTTTACTAGTATCATGTCGTCATGACAGGAAATTTGTACTACTGAAAATAAATTTACACAGATAAGGTTAGTAAGCGATTTTATCACACTAAAATCAGGCAACACATAAAATTTTTACATCTTCAAACCGTGTGTTTTTTCATGTGTGTGGACTGGCCCCATTCACTTTTTTAGAGGCTAAATTATTATTTGTGGTAATCAACATTATGCTACCAATGCTGTCAGTCGAGCTTAACTTGTATTGAACCTGGGACATTCATTTAATTAAGTTAATAAACTGCTTTTTATAGCTGAATCAAGGTAACTTAGAATCTGATATTTGTATCCGCGCTAGATTGTTCTCGTCAAGGGGATTTGTTCTCCTAAAGCAATAGAAAAAACACAAAGGAATATTTCCACCCATCTGACGCACTCGTTCTGTGACTTTGCAATGATCAAAAGAAAAAATATTTGCAAACTTCAGAGCAGGCCTGTCACCTATGCACCTGCACAGGCGTGTGTTTTTGGAGGCATTCCTGGAGGGTGAGGTAGCAGTCTGTTGGAACGTTTTGTGGTTTTGGGAAGCTGAACATCAGAGACCCATGGAGGGAGGTGCCATTTTTAAAGTCACCTCTTTCATTCAGAAAACTTTCCGGCGGCTGGCCAGGTCGAAACACTTGTACAAACACGCCATCTCCTTCACTTGCTTCTAGCTCTGTCAGGCCATCCCTGCTGGGTTGAATTTCCACTGAGGAAGCCCAGTCACATCCAATGCTTCTTTTGACATTGGTATTTGTCTGTGCAAGGCTAGTTTTCTATTTGTTTAGTCTACAGTCTAAAAGAACTGCTTGGTTGCCAGCTTCTGGGATTGCGATTGTGCTGTAACTAAGCTGTGATCTCCGAGGTGTGTGTGCATCTTGGTGTGAGGTAGTGACTTTATGGCCATGTGTCTGTGTGTGTGTAAGGATTCTAAGGGCTGAAAGCAGCACTCCACACCTGCTGCCGCTGTTTTACTGCCATTAAATCCAGCTGTGCATTTTAAGGGTAATTCCAACTAACAGGTACCCTCTCTAACCCTAACCCTGTCTCGTGCCGTTAGCACAGAACCACACTCAACTTGACAGGGTTCCAATTAAAGTACCCTGTTTTCCACCAACATTGCTTTTGTCTAAAATCAGTACAATGAATTGTCTGCCGCCTCAACAAAAATAAACTTTTTTTTTTTTGCCTGGAGTTCAAAAGAGCAGAAATTTGGTATGACATTTGAGAGCATTGGACCAAGCTCTCTGCGAGTCTCATAATAGCCACAAGGGATCGCTTTTGCTACATAATCAAATCTATTTGATTTAATTCACTGCCTGTGTCATCTCAAAAATGTGAGCACAGTTTCATTCACTGACCCACAAACAGTTTTTGATATAATAATGGCATTTTTATTTGGCCAAAGAGTGATTAAAATACCATTCTGAAAATAACAACAGTAACTGGGAGGCCTGCCCTGGCATGCACCATTGTTGTCTTGTGTGTGTGTGTGTGTGGTGTGTGTGGTGTGGTGGGGGTGTATGGAGGGGGGGGTGTATGGAGATACTGTAGACCTGTGAGGTCTGTTTATGTCTGTTAAGAGTTTTCTGTAGAATAGCTGTTTTGCTTATTTAGACAGTATTCATATATATAAGGCATTCTGCAACCATTAGCAGGGTGAGAAAATTCCTCATTTCTCTCAGGGAAGGGAGGTGCCAGCTCTTCGTTGTGCTGCCAGATCTGACCTTTGACCTGTAGACTGTCATCAACATACAGTACACAGCTGTACAGAAAAACACATCCGATGACCCAGATCAACTAAATAAGTCCAGCAAATATTTCTTAAATACCTCCAACCCATAGCTTCTAAAAAACAATTGGATTGATTTTGACCTTTGAAAATACAGGGGGGTCCAAAACTATAATTGTTTTTTAAACCTATGTGTGTGTGTGTGTGTGTGTATGTGTATATATATATATATATATATATATATAAGAAAAAGAAAAGTTATGAATGAAGAAGAAATATTTGATGTTCTGCATTTTTTGTGGTCACTAATCAAATGTAAGCAAAATTGTGACTATCTACTCAAGGTCATATTTCTTTGCTTCCATTGAAGCACACAAGATGCTCTTCGAAACCATTCTCAAAACCTTGCTTGAGAACATGGATTATCCAGTTTTGCACAAACTTGTGGAGTCCATGCTTGAGGGCTTGATGTCATTAAAGGGATAATTCACCGAAAAATGAATATTCTCTCATTATTTACTCACCCTCATGCCATTCCAGATGTGTATGACTTACTTTCTTCTGCAGAACACAGACAAATATTTTTTGAAGAATATTTTAGCTCTGTAGGTCCACACAGGGCAAGTTAATGGTGACTAAAACTTTGAAGCTCCAAAAAGCAAATAAAGGCAGCATAAAAGTATTTCATATGACTTAGTGTTGTAATCCATGTCTTCAAAAGCGATCCAAGAAGTTTTAGGTGAGAACAGTCCAAAATGTAGCTATATTTTCACTATAAATCTTGACATCAACTGTCTCCTTGACGATCATGATTTCAAGCTTAATTATACTTTCTAGCACCATCTAGTTCTCTGTGTATGCGTCAAGCACTAGCAAGTATAATTAAGCTTAAAATCATGATCGTGCCTACATACTGCAGTGGCAGTTTATACAGTGAAAAGGAGTTATATTTTGGTCTGTTCTCATCCAAAAACCAATTGGATCGCTTCTGAAGACATGAATTAAACCAATGTAGTCATATGGATTACTTCATGCTGCCTTTATGTGCTTTTTGGAGCTTCAAAGTTTTGGTCAACATTCACTTCCATTGTATGGACCTACAGAGCAAAGATATTTTTCCAGAAGTCTTTGTTTGTGTTCTGCAGAAGAAAGAATGTCAAACATCTGGATGGCATTCGGGTGAGTAAATAATGAGAGAATTTTCATTTTGGGTGAACAATCCTTTTAAAGCAAAATGATCATACCAAATGATGAAATTAATATACATTTTTCCAACTCCACTTTTCACTCATTGTTATGCTGAACATATAATTCATAATGAAATTTCATTTTCACTAGTGTTCTCAGATGTTTGGATTTTTTTCTTTACAGCATTTAAATGTTTTAGGTGGATGTTTAACACTGTAATGTTAAATTGTCTCAAATAAATTAAGAAATTTGTAAATATAAAAAAAAAATTGTACCCTCTTTTCATTATGGCCCTCTAAAATTTTGCATGTGGAACAGCTATTTAGCCTTAGCTAATAGCCAAGTTAGTTTGGTCAGTGAGCTGTGCAGCAGAGGCAAAACATATATATGAGTTATTTTATATTGCTCTTATTTAGACAATATAAAAAGATGAGCAATTTACAGATGTTCCTTTTCACACTTGTCTCTCTTACACAACAAAAATAAGTACACAATTGTTTCAGTCCTGGAAAGTGTATCCACAAAAAACATGCTAACCTAATTTGAAACCCTGTGACATCTAAATCTGTGGTATCTGCTAAACACATTTTTACTAGGCATGTATAATGGCTTCTTAGTGGCCAGTGAAGCTGGACAGACTTAGTCATAGTTACCAAGGGCGTAGGTCCACGGGTAATGATGGACATGAGTAACAGGGGCCCTCACTGGAGGGGGGCCCCACAGAAAGGCTTCATTGATATTCCATCATATTATCATTTGTTTTATATATATATATATATATTTATATATATATATATATATATATATATATATATATATATATATATATATATATATATATATATATATATATATATATATATTAGGGCTGTCAATTGATTAACATGTTTTACATGGTGTCCCGATTAATTAATCGCATTTACAAATATTTGCTGAGAAAGCCCCTCATATAAATTTAATTCAGTATATAATTATGAAATAATGATACATAGTTATCTTTAAATATAAAATATATAATATATATATATATATATATATATATATATATATATATATATATATATATATATATATATTAGATATAGATATATATAGATATAGATATAATATAAAAAAATATTCAGATAATTAAAATGCATCACATTCTTGTAGCAGAAGAGTTACTCATTGATAAGACAATACAAATATCGGCTTTAGAATACAATGTATTGTTTACTACCATATTATTGATCTTAAGTCAATCATTGTCATACAGTTCACAGCAATCCATTTCACAAGTGAATTTGTCAATTAGTTCGAGGTTTATTATGAGGGCTTGTTTAAGGACCTGTCAATTTACACTTGCGTCAGACATGCTTGTGTAGCATCTCGGGTGTGTTGCGTCATAAACATAAAATGTTTAGGTCACTGCCAAGTTAAATATAGTTAAATACTCAATCTTTAAACACATCTTGAGATCCCTTAGTTCGGATTTGCGCTCCAAGTGTTTTGAACGCAAGAACGTAACGAATGTATGTGTTGTTCTGCTGCTCAAGAGTATTTCTTCACTGTATAAACTCTGCATTGCCACACAGCTGAACTTTCACTTACTGTGCTCTGGAGTAAGCAGGTGGTACTACATGCTTGCATTTCTCAGGAAACTTCCATATCATTGCGGGCATTGCGATTATTTGCATACATTTTTTTTTAACGCGTTATTTTTAGTGTATATATATATATATATATATATATATATATATATATATATATATATATATATACAGTATCTCACAAAAGTTAGTACACCCCTCACATAAATATTTGTTTATATCTTTTCATGTGACAACACTGAAGAAATGACACTTTGCTACAATGTAAAGTAGTGAATGTACAGCTTGTATAACAGTGTAAATTTGCTGTCCCCTCAAAATAACTGGACATCAAAAGTGAGTACACCCCTAAGTGAAAATGTCCAAATTGGGCCCAATTAGCCATTTTCCCTCCCCGGTGTCATGTGACTCGTTAGTTTTACAAGGTCTCAGGTGTGAATGGGGAGCAGGTGTGTTAAATTTGGTGTCATCACTCTCACACTCCCTCATACTGGTCACTGGAAGTTCAACATGGCACCTCATTGCAAAAACTCTCTGAGGATCTGAAGAAAAGAAGTGTTGCTCTACATAAAGATGGCCTAGGCTATAAGAAGATTGCCAAGACCACAGGACAGGTTCCACTCAGAACAGGCCTCATCATGAAGTTGAGTGCACATGCTCAGCATCATATCCAGAGGTTGTTTTTGGGAAATAGACTTATGAGTGCTGCCAGCATTGCTGCAGAGGTTGAAGGGGTGGGGGCCTCAGTGCTCAGACCATACACCGCACACTGTATCAAATTGGTCTGCATGGCTGTCATCCCAGAAGGAAGCCTCTTCTAAAGATGATGCACAAGAAAGCCCGCAAACAGTTTGCAGAAGACAAGCAGACTAAGGACATGGATTACTGGAACCATGTCCTGTGGTCTGATGAGACCAAGAGTGGAAGAGGAATCCAGTGGCAACCTGTGAAGCTCTGGTGAACTCCATGCCCAAGAGAGTTAAAGCAGTGCTGGAAAATAATGGTGGCCACACAAAATATTGACACTTTGGGCACAATTTGGACATTTTCACTTATGGGTGTACTCACTTTTGTTGCCAGCGGTTTAGACATTAATGGCTATGTGTTGAGTTATTTTGAGGGGACAGCAAATTTACACTGTTATACAAGCTGTACGCTCACTACTTTACATTGTAGCAAAGTTTAATTTCTTCATTGTTGTCACATGAAAAGATATAATCAAATATTTACAAAAATGTGAGGGGTGTACTCACTTTTGTGAGATACTGTGTGTATATATATATATATATATATATATATATATATATATATATATATATTAGTAATAACATGCTGTTGTTTGGAATAACACATCGTAAGACTCCATCAAAAAATCCATCAGCCAGCACGTGGTCCAAACTGACTACTTGCCATGATGTCACTAGCTTAGTCCATTAATGTATAGAAATTAATAAAAATCAGACATTCAAAAGAAAAAGGAGCAGAGAAACAGCAGGAGGTATCAGAGTTTTTTTACAGAAGAAATGTGAGCCATACCTGTCAGTGTATCTATAGGTGAATATGTGTTTGTTATACATTTAAACATGGTCCAAAATAAACACTTGACATAGGCAAAAATAGCTTTAGGCAAGAAAATAAAATATTCTAAATTATATATTATAAATGAAATATTCACCAGGTGGTTGGTAACATTATTACTGCATCATTACAATCTCTTCATTAAACATTGAACAACATTCAGATGCTTACTTAATAAAGTGACATGCACAATTAAATCAAACTGTCAAAATCAGTCCCATGCATCTAATGGATAAATATATTTTACTTGAGTGCAAAATTTACCATCAGATGTTTATTGATGCCTAAATGTTATTTTTTTCCAGAACTCCATGAGATACATGTGAAATGTCCTCACATTAAGCCACAAAAAGAATATGTGAGGAACAAAATCACCTGTTGTTGAGCTCGGATGCAATTGTCTATTTAAAGAGACACCGTCTATTTAAAGACGGTACCGATTTGGCATGTGTTTCAATGTAAATCATTGTAAACAGCAGACATCTGGGGCTGGCCCCGCGAACAGTGGGCAGCCCGCCTGATTCCCCTCCTGTCCGGGGAAGCTCAACTTGCGGCACAGCAGCTGCCGGCGTCGAACCTCCTGGCCTACACCGATCTGAAGAGGTCTATTCTGCAGTGGGTCGGTCGGAGCCCGGAAGAGAATCGCCAGCTCTTCCGGGGCATGAAACTAGGGATGTCCGATCGCCCGTTCGCGTTCGCTCAACGGCTCCGGGACGCCTGTCGGAGGTGGCTGCTCGCGGGGGACTGCGACGTCGAGGGAGTAATCGACCAGGTGGTACTGGAACAGTTCGTCCAACGGCTGCCTCGGAAGACGGCGGGGTGGGTCCAGTGCCATCGCCCGGCGTCGCTGGAGGAAGCTGTTCGGCTGGCGGAGGACCACTTGGCGCCGATCCTGAGGGCGGACGAGCCCTCTTCTTCTTCGTCTCTCTCTCTTTCCCCTTCCATTGTGTCTGCCCCTGCCCTCACCCCATTCCCTATGTTCTCTCCTTCTGTTTTCTCCCCAGGGCCCGTTCCTGCCCCGCGCAGGCGTGGAGGGTTCCAGAGACCAGCTTCCCGGCCTTGGGAGAATGTAACCTCCCATTCCCCGTCATTCAGCCGCTCTCCTCCTCAGGTGGGGCGCCCCAGCACAAGTCGCGGCCGCCTAGCGCCTGGGCCGGACCTGTTGGAGGTCGCTGATGGAGACCGGCGGCGTCTCCGACGTCCCGCAGGCTGCCCCCATCGGGCTGGAGCATACCGGATTCCGGTAAGGATCAGGGGGGGAATTTACCAAGCTTTGCTGGATACCGGCTGCAATCAGACCACCATCCACCAACGCTTGGTTCAACCCGGGGCTTTGGGTTTAGCTAAACTGGTGAGGGTGAGGTGTGTGCATGGGGATGTTCACAAGTATCCCATGGTGACTTTGGCGATTAAATTCAGGGGAAAAAACCATAGTGTGGAGGCAGCGGTTAGTTCCCGCCTCACCCATCCGCTAATCTTGGGTATTGATTGGCCGAATTTTAAAGATATTTTAGAGGGTATTTGTGCGGAGGGGTCCTGCATAAAGAGGTGTGCGGTGTGCGATGCTTTGGCAGGGGAGGCGGAGCCGGGGCCGTCTTCGGCTGCTCGGAATGACGACGGAAGGGGAGAGGTGGCCGCCCCTCCTCTCAGGGAATTCCCTGAGGGGGACTTCCCTCTAGAGCAGTCGTGGGACGAAACCCTTAAACATGCTCTTGACCAAGTGAGAATAATTTATGGTCAACAGCTCCGGCCGGGCATCTTCATTGCATACCCATATTTTGCCATGATTAGAGATCGGTTATATAGAGTGACGCAGGACGCTCAAACAAAGGAGGAAGTAACACAATTATTGATTCCACAGAGCCGCCGGGAAATGGTTTTCCAGGCGGCTCACTATAATCCTATGGCCGGTCACCTAGGGGAACGGAAAACACTTCTCCATCTAATAGCCCGTTTCTATTGGCCGGGCATTGGCGGTGACGTCCGCAGGTGGTGTGCGGCGTGCCGTGAATGTCAGCTGGTAAACCCACCGGCCACCCCAAAAGCGCCATTGCGCCCTCTACCATTGATCGAGGTCCCCTTCGAAAGAATTGGGATGGACCTCGTCGGGCCATTAGAATGGTCGGCACGCGGACATCGCTTCGTGTTAGTCCTAGTGGATTACGCGATGCGATATCCGGAAGCAGTGCCTCTGAGCAACATCTCCGCACGTAGTGTTGCAGGGGCACTCTTCAAGATAATCTCCCTGGTGGGGATTCCGAAAGAAATCCTCACCGGTCAAGGTACGACTTTTATGTCACGAACACTTTGCGAACTTTACGAGCTCTTGGGCATTAAATCGATTCGCACTAGCGTTTACCATCCGCAGACTGATGGCCTAGTGGAACGATTTAATAAAACGCTCAAGAACATGATTCGTAAATTCGTACACGATGACGCTAGAAATTGGGATAAGTGGCTAGACCCCCTGTTGTTTGCAGTACGAGAGGTCCCACAAGCCTCCACAGGGTTCTCCCCGTTTGAGCTGCTGTACGGGCGACGCCCCCGCGGTGTCCTTGACGTCATCCGCGAAGCTTGGGAGGAGGGACCTTCTAATAGCAAAAATGAAATTCAGTTCGTTCTCGATCTTAGAGCAAAACTCCACACACTGGGGCAACTAACACAGGAGAATTTGCTCCAAGCTCAAGAACGCCAACGCCAGCTGTATGACAGGGGTGCTCGGCTACGGGAATTTGCACCGGGAGATAAGGTACTCGTATTACTCCCAACATCGAGCTCTAAATTACTCGCCAAGTGGCAAGGACCCTTTGAGCTCACACGACGAGTAGGGGATCTCGATTATGAAGTTAAACGTACCGATAGAGGGGGCGCACGTCAAATATATCACCTCAACCTCCTGAAATTGTGGAGGGAGGAGGCGGCCTCTGTGACGTTGGCCACGGTAGTTACGGAGAGGGCGGAGCTCGGACCGAAGGTAAACAAAAACTACAATCTTAACACTCCGGTTACTTGTGGAGACCACCTCTCATCGCGTCAACTCACAGAGGTTTCCGAATTACAAAAGGAATTTACGGATGTGTTTTCCCCTCTACCGGGCCGTACAGACATCATACAGCACCACATCGAGACCGAGCCGGGCGCGGTGGTGCGTTGCCGCCCCTATCGCTTACCCGAACATAAAAAGAAGATAGTACGGGAGGAATTAGATGCGATGCTTGATATGGCCGTAATAGAGGAATCCCACAGTGATTGGTCCAGCCCGGTTGTTCTTGTTCCGAAGAGCGACGGGTCTGTTCGATTCTGTGTGGATTACAGAAAAGTCAACCCGGTCTCTAAATTTGACGCGTACCCAATGCCCCGTGTTGATGAACTGCTCGATCGGTTAGGTACTGCTCGATTTTATTCGACCTTGGATTTAACAAAGGGTTATTGGCAGATCCCCTTGACACCAATGTCCCGTGAGAAAACAGCCTTCACGACGCCGTTTGGATTACACCAATTTGTGACGCTTCTTTTCGGTTTGTTTGGGGCTCCGGCCACGTTTCAGCGACTCATGGATCGGATCCTCAGACCTCACACCGCGTACGCCGCTGCCTATTTAGATGATATTATCATTTATAGCAATGATTGGCAGCGGCACATGCAACATCTGAGGGCCGTCCTGAGATCACTGCGGCGGGCGGGGCTCACAGCAAACCGTAAGAAGTGTGCGATTGGGCGTGTGGAGGTACGGTATCTGGGGTTCCACTTGGGTCATGGCCAGGTGCGTCCCCAAATTGATAAGACCGCGGCGATTGCGACTTGCCCTAGACCTAAGACCAAAAAGGGGGTGAGGCAGTTCCTGGGGCTGGCTGGCTATTATAGAAGGTTTGTGCCTAATTATTTGGACGTCACCAGCCCGCTGACTGACCTCACTAAAAAGGGGGCTCCAGATCCGGTTCAATGGTCGGAGCAGTGTCAACAGGCGTTTATGCAGATTAAAGCCGCACTTTGTGGGGGGCCACTTCTTCATGCACCTGCCTTCTCTCTCTCCCTTTTATTTTGCAGACGGACGCTACAGACAGAGGGCTGGGGGCCGTACTCTCGCAGGTGGTGGAGGGGGAGGAGCGCCCAGTGCTGTACATTAGCCGGAAGCTCTCTTTGAGGAAGACTAAGTACAGCACCGTGGAGAAGGAGTGTTTGGCCATCAAGTGGGCGGTCCTCACCCTCCGGTATTACCTGCTGGGGCGGGCCTTCACCCTCTGCTCGGATCACGCCCCACTCCAGTGGCTCCACCGCATTAAAGATACTAACGCCCGGATCTAAATTATGCCTAACACCTGTCTCTAATTCCAGTGAGCACGAGGAGAGCGGCATAAAAGCAGACACAGAGCCTCCAGTCCGAGAAAGACGACAAGCCAACTCAGTGCGCTTGTATTATATTGTGTGTTGTAAAAACAAAGGGAATTAAAAAGCTTACCTTGTACTGAAGACCTGTTTCCTATCCTCCTTCCTGTGAGAAGCCTTACAACTAGATATTATCCTCAGCACAAACCCAAATTGGTCAGGGTGCCCAAAAAAGGAATCCCTTAAAACACCCACTCCTCACCAGACAAGTCTTACCACAGTGCCTGCACAGAATCAGTGCCCTTTAATCGGCCTAATTATTCTGTTTTCTCATAGAAGGGCTCTCAGCCGGCTTGGAACTGATTCTGTCTGGATTTTCAATTGAATTGGCCATGCTGGACTGAACTGCCTTTGAGCAAAAGTATCCTCTGCATATTCCTCCAACATTGAGCCACTCTGTGCAGGCAGAGAGCTCTCAAAGTGCTGCCTAAAACATCCCACCCCTGTTATGACATTTACACTAATAAGTGGAGATAAAGCTATGAGTTACGCTCCCTCTGAGCATCTTGTGGTATGATAAATACAACAAGGCAGACCAAAAACGGCAAAGTTAGCGTGGAATGAATTAAAGATGGTTTGTGTTTAATACAATGACCTCAATTTAATTGAAGTTCACATTTTAAATGCTTCTAAAATCAGATTGCATGTAAGGTTACACGTCGTGTTCGGTTAAATCAATGCAGCCAGTAGCTAAAGTACATAACCCAAGGAAAAGAGTTGTTTATTTTATAGATATTTTAGTAATTACTTAACTATGCATTAAGGTATGCTTTTGAAAACAAGGAATGTAATGTACTGTATACATCTTAGAATAAAAGCAGAAACCGTTTCTGTCTGAATGGATCTTAAAATAAACTGCTTCCTGAAAGGTAATGTCCTGGAACGATACATTTTCTATTATCGCAACACGGAACATTTCACTAATGGAGCACATCACAAGTGTAACACTGTCATTGGAGCACCTCAGTTCATTTAGTGTGTGCACACTGGCTAAACCTTAAACAGGAAAGTATAGGAGTGTGCCATTTTCGCTGCTTTGATGTTCAAAGAGAGGTTTGGGATTTACATTTGTAATGAAAACTGCTGAATTGGCTGCGTTAAGCATTAAGACAGCTATTGTTTCAGATGTCTTATTATTGGCATTTATTATGTGGAGCTGTGACATCTGTTCTCTGTGGACACGTTCATTAGCAGTGTTTTGGTGTCTCGTTTCACGCGTCTCTCTCAATGAGTGTGCAAAACAGGAAATGAACTCTGTGAAATAGCTCAAATTGAAGTTCTGGTTTCACCTCACTCAGCTCTGTCTGGTTTGTGTTTACTGCTCAAGGACCAATGAAATGCTCAAGTGAAGCTTTAATGTTCTGCATGTGAATGAAATGATATCTGCTATTGCTTTAAATAATCAGACAGAAAAAAAAAAAAAACTAAATAAAATGTATTAAAAATAAACTTAAAGGGGTGGGTACACCCACACACACAAAAAAGAAAATTCTGTCATCATGAAGACAGTCACCTAGAAAAAAAAATGAGTGGTTACTGAGGCTAAAATTCTGCCTAGCATCTCCTAATCTGCCTAGAAAGTCAAATGGGTTTGGAAAAAGAAGTACCATATATCAGTTTAACCGGTACATATCAGCACTTGCTTTTTGGAACTATATGGACTGAGCACTTTATTAGGAACACTAGGGTTCTAATTAAGGGCCCGATGTGGTCTTCTGCTGTTATAGCCCATCCTCCTCAAGGTTCGACATATTGTGCTTACAGAGTGGTTGGTTAATGTAGCGTTTCTGTCAGCTTGAACCAGTCTGGCCATTCTCTGTTGACCTCTCTCTTCAACAAGTCGTTTCAGTATGCAGAACTGCTGCTCACTGAATGTTTTTTGTTTATAGCACTCATTCTGAGTAAACTCTACAGACTGTTGTGTGTGAAACTCCCAGGAGATCAACAGTTACAGAAATACTCAAACCAGCCCGTCTGGCACCAACAATCATGCCACGGTCAAAATCACTGAGCTCACATTTTCTCTATTCTGATGGTTGATGTGATATTAACAGAAGCTCCTGACCCGTATATCTGCATAAATGTATGCATTGCACTGCTGCCACACAATTTGCTGATTAGATAATTGCATGAATAAGTAGGTGTACAGGTCTTCCTAATAGAGTGCTCAGTGAGTGTATATCGGCAAAATATCAGTTATCTGCAAAGTCAAAGCCGGAAGTTGCAGATTATAATTTTTTATCATTATTCCGTTTTAAAAATGTTCTTTTCTAAGAGGTTTTGTTGTTAAGTATATATATATATATATATATATATATATATATATATATATATATATTAATAATAATTTTGTATTAATGTTCATGTTGATTTTGACTAAAGAAAAAGAAAATAAATTCTGTTTTATGTAATACTATATTTATAATATTGGTGATCATGAGCTGGGAGCACAGACCTTTCAAAATAAGATTCCCGGTGTATATCGGGCTTGTTCATTCTGGTTATTATTGGGATTTTGGTTGCACAATAAACATATCTGGGATTTGATCTATTTTGGACTCTTGTTGCCTCTGTCTGTGCCTGTCACAGTAAGAAAAGACTTAAGAAAGTATGATTTCTTTAAAGCCAATAAATCTATTTTAAAAACAATCAGCCTATTATTCGGTTTTCCGCATTTTCCACCAAGTTAGTTATCAACAAAATCCCCTATCGGTCAACCTCTAATTTGGAACAACATGAGGATGAGCAAATGATTTTTTTGGTCAACTATCCTTTTAACGAGTGTTTCTGTCATATTTTCCAGTTAAAATATCTAAAAATCCTTAAAGTAAAAATGTAAGTGCCATAAGTTAAAACAGTTTAAATTCAATATTAATTTTTTTTTAAATGAGCCTTAAAATCTTAAGTTTTGCCTAGCAGGTCAATTTATTTTGTTTTTAGGATGTCTTTACTGGAAAACAAGTCTCCTGAAGAATAGGATTTCTTTCAGTGTTCAGAGCAGCCTTCATCAGCTTCATTAAAAGAACATCGTTTTGCCATTTCGTGAAAATCAGATGGGAGGTGGTGAAAGCGTTTATAGTTATACAGTACACTGATGTGCTCTGTAATTCATTGCCTTTTATTTGTGGTTTCATTCCTTCATTTTTTTTTTTGCTGTTTGACGCTCATGGATATTGAAAGCTAATCTGAGGATTAAAACTAATTTTTAACTTTTCTTTTATTGGAGCAGCTCAACATTCCTTTCTGACTGGGAGGATGTTGTTGAATGCTCTGGACATGTGTTTACTGTGGTTAGAGTAAAAGTGTGATTGACACCTCATAGAGAAAGTGGGTGATGACCTCGTAACCTCTCTCCATATAAACACAAGATGACTTCTTTGTGCACATGCCAGTCTTCCTTAAGACGGACTTCACGTTGCAAGGTGACGGCAGTACAATCTGCAACACGACACTACAAACAAGTTGCCTAATCCTGCAATCATGCACATGAGGGTGTGTGTGTATGATCTCATGAAAAGGCTCTAAAAACAGCAGTATGCACACCCTACTTGCCGCACACATACACAAATGACATGTGTACCATAAAAAGTAAACATACCGGCTTGGAGAGAGACACACCCATGCACACTTGTGGGCTAACGTGCAGCAGATACAAAGGCAACGAAGAACAGTAGGCTTTGTATGTTTCTTACAAAAAAGGGGTGTTTTCTGAGTGATCATGTTTGTTTGGGGAAGTGTGGTTGGTATTGTTGACCTAGATATAGTTTTGTGCATGCAACCATGTCTGTTCCTCCCCTCAGCTGAGCTTAGCAGGTGCTGCAAGTCTTTGCCTGGAACTCATCCAACTCTATACCGTTACAAGTAAAGAGACTCTTACGCCAAATGCACAGGATCTTAGCAGTTCTCTGTGTAGAGTGAGTATTGGATGTTTGAACATGGTGCTAACAGCCCTACATACTGCCTGCTCAAGTATCTCAGCAGCCTCTGTGGTTATTCAAATGTTTCCATGGTTACTTCTCACCCAATCAAGTGACTTTGAATCCGTGACCCTTTGAGCTGTGGGTTGAAGGTTTCTGTTTGGAGAGCAGGTTTATATTTCTACCCCATGGGGCAAACGTTTTGGGCTGTGGAGGCTGGCCCTGGATCAGTTATTTTGTGCAGCTTTAACCTCAAACTCCTCCTGCACCACTTTTAATTAAAACATGTCAACAGAACAATAAAACTTGTTCTCTATTGTTAGTTAGGCAGCTGAAGATCCAACATGGGGAGATTATAAGGTCTGTTAAAGTTCATGCCAGCACCTATAATGCTTTATTTGCTGATAAAAGCAAAATTGGCTACACCACTTCACTTAAAGGGATAGTTCACCCAAAAATGAAATTTTGGGGAAAAAAGAGCAGCATCCTCTTTCACGGAAGAAAGAAGACAGGTTTGAAATTACATGAGGGTGAGTAAATGATGACAGAATCTTTTGGGGGGTGAAATATCCCCTTTTAAGTACAACTACATTGCTTGTCCCAAACCAGTCTGAACTACTGTATGGCGCCCAATATCAACGATTAGATATCAATAGTCGTCAGAACAAATGAATAAAAACCCAAACATAACACTCCCACGGTCATCTGACTTCACACAATACATCTGTTGTGTCTGATTAAAACACAGCTCCTTTGATCAGTTTACAACAAACTTGAAAGAAACTGCAGAGCAGGGGAAAAAAGAACGACTCTTAAATTCAATCTGAAACTGATTCAAAGAACAGTACATACTGATCAGAGAAAGAAAAAAGCAGTACAGCAGCTCCCAGTTTAATAAACAATGTTAGGTCTGAATTGAGGCTTCTCTGACAAATATTGTCTTTGGAAGAGCTCCAGCTTTTTTTCTCAAATGGATCCATGCCAATTGAAAACTCCTCCAGCCCAGAGTATTCCCAAGAGCCCTGAATGTTATGGAAAGTGGTGCGGGGAAGAATGCCCTCACCGTTCCCAGTCGAGGTGAATACTATAATTAATTTTCTGCAAAACCAGCATTAAAAGACAGAAAAAAAAGAATGCTTTGTTTGACAGGACTTTAAACTTCTCAAGACGACTTGTAAACAGAAACAGAGTCTGCTGCCTGGATTTCTCTTTCATGGAAAGTCAACCTGCTTGTCAACCCTCAAGTGTCACTAAATAGTTATTGGAATAAATGTGCATGTTATTGCAGTGATAAAATCAACACCATTTTATATTTTCAAGGCCTTTTGTCCTTCAATCCGGCCAAGTAATATTGTTCTACTATCAGGATTGGTTAGGAAAATCTGGTTTTGATCAGAGAGGCATGTCATGACTGTGTCTTTAAGTTTGAACTGATGGTTAGTTTTCCTATAGTCCCCTGCTTATTGTCCTCACTTTGGGCTTTGCACTTTGATAAGGGTGAGGGAGATGAGATATATGCTTTCAGTTGCAAGGCCACAGTATTAGATGTAATTAAATAGTTTTAACGTTAGGGTGCTGTCATCTACCATCTAATTTACTTCAGAATTAATTTTAATAGTATTGTAAATGTGATTTTTTTTTTTTCCCCCAGTCATTTTGATGACCTTTTCTCCTATACTGTATTTAGCCTTAGAAGTACACATTTATGCATGCTCCCATGTTTTTGCAGCTGGCCAAGGGCATTGTTTGTGTATGAATATAGATATGGAATTTCGATTGCTGCTCTGGGATAATGCTGCTCGTATCTGCTGGACACTATTGTGAGAAGAACTGACTCTAGATCAGTGACTGCAGCCGAATTATTCTTATATCACTGTGTGCATGTGCACAGAAATGTCTTAATTTCTGAAATTATTTTTAAATACATTTAAAATAAAATATTAAATAAAAGGTGTGTAATTCTAGGATTAAGACATGTTTATTGAATTATTGTAGCACTAACCAGTTTTCCAAAAACAGTATGTAAATCTTTTTTAGTTACATTATAGCCCCATTTAAGTCAATAGTCCTATGCATCCTCCCTCTCAATCAAACATGATGAAACAAGCCTGCATTGAAGTGGCTTAGGTGAAAATAAATTCAACAGACACATTCCTTATTAAAGCTCTCTACACTCGATTTTATCTTGACTTCTAAAACTTTCTAAAACTGTCTGGTATCTGCTTGTCTGTGTAATAATAAATTATTTGCCTGTCGAGTGTTTTGTATGGAGTGTTGTACAGTAGATAGTACCTGCAATTTAAAGATTTTTCTTTTATGAACTGCATGGCTCCAGATGGCAGGAAATCTATTTTTTTTATTTAATAAAAAACAAGTCTAAGATATGGGGGAAGGGGGACTTCCGTGAAGTTGGCTCACCTTCCGCCTATGGACATGCTGTAATAAGTTCATCCCTGTTGATGATGAGCCTGACTGCGCCATCTGGTAGCTAAGGTTAGGTTCTGGTTTACGGGAAGCCCCGTGCACCATTTAGAGGCAGTTTAGAGCGGAAGGGGAGGAAGAGAGAATGCATCAGTGAAATGAGCATGTCCACCATTCAACTCGGTCATTACCAACATATGGCCAATGGCTGTTTTCTCCACTCTGTGTCCACATGCTCTCTGCCATCTATTACGAATGATGAATTGTGAAGGCCAAGCAAACCAGCTGGACTTCACCAATTCAGCCTGAAGATCTATGATTTATTGGCTGGAAATCCTACAGTTAATTCCACTGGATAAGAATCCTGGAACATCTTTGGATGGGAAATAGATATTAACTGGGTAGGAATGAAGAGCATTTTTTCTTCAGTGGACCTTATGATCTCCAGTTTATTCTGGCGTAGGACTCAAACCACCTCTTATCAACTTGAATACCTGCAGAAGAGTCATGCTGAGCACATTGATTAACTTCACAAGACCCCAGTTGCCAAATGTGACCATTTATGTTCTGTTATAAGAGGATGGATGCCATTGCCCATGTTCATTGTTGGACAGTGAAATCTGATCTTACTCAGTCTATAGCCTTTGATGTATTGTGTATGTTTGTATGAACCGGTCAAGGCCGGTTAACCGGTTAAGGTGACTTAAATGATACAGCTTCATCCAGTAAAGCAAGATGTTATAGAGAAGACACCCTGAGCTGTTTGAACACATGCCAAATCCAGTCTTAACAGTAAGGGTAAAAACTATTCCATCTTAAAATCAAGCAAACTTTTTTTTAGCATCTTCACTGAAGTACCAGGAAATTCTAATAGAAAGGAGCCCTAACCCCTAAGGCTAAATCTAACACCTAAGCGTAACCTTGACTGGAAGTCAATTAGAACAAAAGGATAGACAGATCTCTTCCTTGGAAGCAAAACTGTTCCTGGGCCTTAATTAAAAACAGTTGGCAGTGGCAGAATCCCAACTATATCCAATCTACTTGAACAAGGCAGACCAGGCCATTCTGTTCAGACTAAGGACAAGGCACTGCAGAGGAATGCCTACACATACAACAAAATAAAAATTGGCCAATCAGAAAAATGCCCCTATGACACAGCTCCAAAAATAGTAGAACACCTGCTCCAGCACTTCCCACTTCAAGAAAGCCAGTACCCTTAGGGGAGAAACTACACTGTTAGACATTCTTCAGAATTGGGTCTTCCATGTGGGTGATCATTGTCTTGATTTAGCAGTATTTAACCAAGAAGATGACTTTTCCAAAAGGCCTGGAAATCAAGCTGTAGTGTTCACAAAGCTTGCAGATCTATTTCCCCGGACAGTTTGACTCCACTCTACAGGACTCAAACATGCCTGCAGTGTGAATGTCAACTGTAGAATTGTGAAATGGAAAGTTAACATTAATAAATTGTGAAAGCACCCCTAGTTTTCTTTGTCAGCAATGCAAGAAGACATGAATTTAAGGTTTTGCTCTGAACATCGCAATTAATGGAGAAAGGAGGAAGAAGTTGGGAGAACTGGAGGAAGTGCTGAAGCATCTGGCTTAAGGCTTTGTGGTGAACCACTCCACACTGGGCACTGTCCAGCACTCTCAGGTTGCAGAGCTGGACAATAGAAGATCACGTTACAAGCTGCTCATGAAATCTTTAGCAGAAGCTGCAGTAGTGCACAAAAACTGCATGCTTTGGACTTATTAATAACAAATCAGTGAAGTGCTTAAGGTTATTGGTGTGACGAGTGGCATGGCCAAGTTTGTTAGTGAGAGTGTTTACACCCACTTGTAAACAGCAGTGTCACTCATTGTTCCCTCTGAATCAAGATGCAAGTTTCACAACAGGTTGAGAAATATCTTAAGGATTTTACCCTTCACTGCTACTCCATTTCTGGTTAAACTGAACTGGAATTAGAACAGAGAAAAGCATGATTTTATTTCAGTTGTCCTCTTTGTCAGCTTGATTCCCCACCTACAATGTGATCCAAAGTTCTCAAGCCTTCCATTGTATGGAAAGCTGGAGTCAGGTTTGAAAGAGCTGAATGAGAATGAGCTGTACTCATTAAAAGGAACTCAAGGTGTCTGACCCTGTCTTCATTGGTCCCTAGACTGAGACCCAACCCTCCATAGCCCATCTGATGTCTGATTAAGACACTTTGATTGGCCTCAGCTGGAACAATAACACCCTGCGTGACAGGCCTGCTGTGGGTGGAGGACAAGGGAAAACTCCATCTTCTGTCATAAAGAAACGGTAGAAAAAGGGTGGGTCTGTGTCTTTCTCCACAAACGGTAGGGATTTTTTATTTTTGTAGAGAAAGGCCAAGACAGGCTTCCAACTATGAACAGATATAATGTTTTTTCTCATAGTACAATATATGAAAGTGATCCTCCACTTTAGTGATTTTATATCCATCAGCTTATTGGCATGACTGACTGCTAATTTGGTCCAATGTCTCGCACTTCAACTCTTTGTGATGAGAGGAAAGGGTTAAGTCTTCTGGATTTAAAACACACATGGCTTACATCAAGATATTAGATAAATGTAGAGGTTGTGAGATTAAATATGGAACTTGTGATATTCCTTGCAGAAAAAAAAATCTATCTGCATGTTGCGCGGTTTGTCACGCAGATAGACTTTGAAGTTTACAAGTAAAATTGCTTTCCTGCCTTGCCAATGCATGATCAACAGCAATGCCTTTATGCTTGGGAACACTCAAAACAAAGGCAGTGGAATATAATATCCAATTAGGGGTGTACACATTTGGACCAGGGCAAGGATCGTTCTTACATTTTGAGAAAGACATTCCCAGGCTTCTTGTTAACAGAACATTGAGAGTGAAGGGTATGTTTATTCACTTTTTCCTCTTAGCTCTGTTTTCCACCTGCTTGACATGTTGGCTTTAGTTTCTTGTATTTTTTATGTACTTTGTACTTAGTCATTTCTCTCAGTTAAGCCCATCTAGGGGCTCTGTTTGATGAAGACTTTAGCATGTATTAAAGGTATCATTTGGCATTTGCTTATGGAAGCACAACAAATAAAGACAATTGCTGATAAAAAGATTAATGCTAGGCTCAGTGGAAAATAATAGATTAAGCATGATATAAAGACATCTAAAGAACACTTCTGTAGTAATTTATCATTGTTTTGTCACCCATAATGGATTTGCAATACTCAGAATTCAAACACGCCCACTCGGGGCATGTCTAAACTTGTGGTACTAGGTTTATCTAGGCAGGCAGGCAGGAGGGGGCAGTGTTGGCTCTCTGACCCTCTGTCCAAGCTCGGTTCAGTTTTATCTGAAGATGTCCGGAGTGTCCCGGTGTAACTTTGCATGTCTTTCATTAGCGGCGGGTCTGTGAAGACAAGAGAGGAAAAGATATTCATGTTGTTATTTGCCCCTTCAGGTTAAATACAAATATATTTACCACCAAGGGCCAATGGTGTGTGAAGTGTATGGATGTGTGTGTTTGTTTATTTCACTTAATCCTTGTTTAAACAGAAGATTGAACTGACACCTGGTTCTCTGTCATAATAAAGCCCTTATGCCTGTGTGTGTGTGTGTGTGTTTCTTTGTGCTCATGCAGAGAGATAAAATGGTGTGTTTTGTTCGGCTTAGTTTGAAATGAGGGTTGAAACTCAGTCATCCACTGCAGGACTTGTAGCTTGATTGGCATGCTAAAAGCACTGCAGTGGAAATTATGATCTATAGTAACATGGAAGCTCTACCCATGGGATCAAATTGTTGTTGGTTTGAAACCTGCTAGGTTCATAAAATATTTGGTTCATAGGTAAGACAGCTCTAGGTTCTTGTCTGTTTTAAGAACTAACTAGATTTGACATTTTCTGATGGAAATGGAGTTTGCCTTTGCCTGTGCAAACCTCAACTCCCTGATGCTAAAGTGTTTTTAGGCTAATACGTCTTTGTTTAAAAATGCATCCTTTTCTCAATGTTTTGGTCTTCCGTCCACATAGAGATGCTGTTTTGTCCAGCGAAAACACTCTCCCAAGTAGGTACTTTTGAAATCACCGTCTTCACGTTGTAGTGTGGACTGAAAAAATGGAGACATTGGGAAATTATGATGTATTTATTGTCATGTGGCTCAGTAATGTGATCCATACAACCCCAAACAATTAAGATGGGGGTCCATTTTGTAGTAACATCATTGTGCCTGATATTCACTTTGATACCATTGTTAAAGATAAATGTAACTTTGTAAATCCTTAAAATTTTATTCCAAGACTACGTGAGGTTCACTTGGAATTGGGGTCCGGTGCCGGAACACCAGGATAAATTTTAAGTCCGTGTATGGGACATCGATTTTTTGCATACGCAGTAAGGGTTCAGTGTGGACAATCAACTTTTTGAAAATGTTTAAAAACAACAATGACGTGGGGCCTGGGTAGCTCAGAGACTGAACATGCTGACTACCACCACCTAGAGTCACGAGTTCGAAGTTGTCCCAGTTGCTAGGAAGGGTAGATTAATTTGGGGAAACCTCCTCATGGTCACTATAATGTGGTTCGCTCTCAGTGAGGTGTATGGTGAGTTGTGTGTGGATGCCGTGGAGAATAGCATGATGCCTCCACATGTGCCGTCTCCGCGGTAACACGTTTAACAAGCCATGTGATAAGATGCAAGGATTGACGGTCTCAGACGCAGAGGTAACTGAGATTTGTCCTCTGCCATCTGGATTGAGGTGAATCACTACGCTGTCACAAGGATTTAAAGCGCATTGGGAACTGGGCATACCAAATTGGGGAGAAAAAGAGGAGAGAAAAAACCCAATAATGACATTTTCAAATGTATCTAGATTAATGTAGACGTAGCCTTAGTGTGTTGCTTTCGGGTTTCTGGGATGTTCTGGGTGCTTGTTTACTGGCCCAAGTGAAAAGAGCCCACCCCCATGTCTCTGATATTCAGGTGCCTAGATATCTAGGGTCCCTCCTCTATGTAAGTCTCAAGCGTTTCATCCCCTGGCGAAAAGTGTAAGTATGGTTGCTTAGAAAAGCATGTCACACCTCTCAACAGGTCGCATGATTTATGATATCATGCATGTCGTAGTGCACATGAAACAGGACAAATTGCATGCTGAAGTTTAATACTTAGGGTTTGTTTAAATCCCTAACCCTAAAGACTTGGTCAAACTTTGTTTTTCTGTGTGATGTTCTGTATCACACATGGTTGAGCAGTCAGCCTTTTAAAGTATACTCTTTTAACCACAAGCCCATACGGACGTGCTCGCTGCATGTGCACTACGACTACCTTGTGTTACTCTTTGAAACATAAAGACACGTACTGTCTGCATGTCTAATAAAAAGCAGACACACAGACAGTCTGCGCATACTGTGCTGATAACTAAATTTGCGTCATGGGCACTGTGCGCAAGATGTACCGTCATGCAAAAAACTGAAGTACACTTTGGCCTTAAGTATGAGCAATGGTAATATTAATGCTTGCCAAATGTTGAAAAGCTACTGAAAAATTATGGAAAATATGCAAAGCAACATTGTTTTATTTGCAATTTCTATTTATTTAATACTTCTTGAGTAGACAGGAACTTAATGAAGAGACAAATATTGCCCACAATTTAAAGTGCGACTCAAGTGCTGTTGAGTTTTGTGGGTGAGGCTTTCTCTTAGTCCCTTTACCACTGTAAAACTGTCAGACCAGTGTAGTCCAGCAGACTTTGAGGCCTCTCGCCAGACTCTGACTCACATCTTATTAAAGAATGGTTTCATGTAGTGAGTGTTTAGGACATTGGTCACTCACTCACTTGTCATACTCTTCCATGTTTTCATAGAGTTTCACCCTTGCAGATGTACTGAGCATGTACATTGACTTCTGAAAGGGAAAACGTTTAGTTTACAGGTCTCAGTTTCTGTGACTCATGGACTGAGCTAAGAGATTTAAGAGGTTCCATGAGGCCTGGTCTTGTTTATTGCACACTATGGCAAAAATGTTTCCCACAAAAGGATTTCAGATTCCCATCCTAACCTTTCACCTAGTAATTTCATGGAGTTTATATTCTCATTGTGTTTTTATGGGATGCATATTTATGAATCAGATGCAGTATGATATTATCCATGGTTTAGTTTATTGTTGAAATGTAATTTTTCAACAGATTGTGGGAGATACAACCCAGAGCTCTCTCTTAATGCTGTTTGGCTTCCTTTATATTAATACTGAAGGGGTAATCCAAGAGGTCTCGAAAAAAGATGTGGAAAGGGATTAAATGTGCCATGTAAACTTTGAAGAGAAGGAATTGAGTAATTATGTCTGTTCTCCTGCCGTTTTTCAGTTTATGTAACTGAGAGGAAACCAAAAGCTTAGCCCTAATTGTGTGGTTAGTTTATTTTATTTGTATTACTGTGCTGCTCTTTCATGTTTCCGATTAGCTTTAGTTTCTCTCCATTTCTCTCTCCCCCTTTCTCTCAACACGCCACTTTTCTTAATATTTGCACATTTAGCTTTTGGTGAAAAGAGACACTTCTTGGCTTCTATCATGGTATTTTGATGTTTAAAAGGATAATGAAAAACACTAGAATGGCCTCTCCCTCCATAAATTCAGCATGGGATCCTTATGTTATATCAGCATCATGCTCTCCATTCCATATTGTTTTTGACTGTGCTCCAGAGTGCTTCAGTGCAGGCGGCCCGGGGCTGTTGCGGTGTTCTTGATGAATGAGACAGAAATGGGGCGTGCTGGAGCTCATGGCCTGCGATGTGCTGGCACACTCACCTGCGAGCCGTTCCACAATGCCATCACACTGTAAGGCTTCAGGAAGCTAATGGATGTTGAGTGGATCCTATTTTTATATGGAGGGATTTTGATGAAGCCATGAAGACAACATTATTACCAGATGGACTTGACATGTGTGTGTGTGTGTGTGTGTGTGTGTGTGTGTGTGTGTGTGTGTGTGTGTGTGTGTGTGTGAGTGTGTGAGAGAGAGAGTGAGAGAATTAAAAACATTACTGCCATATTCTTAAATGGATTTGTACAGAACTTATCCAAAAATACAGTGACCCATTGTTGCAGGGTACCTTGTGTCACTATTACACACTCACACACCTGTACACCTACTTATTCATGCATTTATCTAATCTGCCAATTGTGTGGCAGCAGTGAAATGCATAAAATCATGCAGATGCAGGTCAGGAGCTTCAGTTGATATTCACATCAACCATCAGAATGGGAAAACATTTTGATCTCAGTGATTTGGACTGTGGCATGATTGTTGGTGCCAGGCGGGTTGGTTTGAGTATTTGTCTAACTGCTGATCTCCTGGGATTTTCACACACAACAGTCTCTAGAATTTACTCAGAATGGTGCCAAAAACAAAAAACAACCAGTGATCGGCAGTTCTTCAGACGGAAATGCCTTGTTAATGAGAGAGGTCAATTGAAAATGGCCAGACTGGTTAGAGCTGACAGAAAGGCTACAGTAACTCGGATAACCACTCTGTACAATTGTAGTGAGCAGAATAGCATCTCAGAATACAGAACATGCTGAACTTTGAGGCGGATGGGCTACAACTGTAGAATACGATGTTGGGCACATTATTAGGATAATATTGTTATTAAAGTGCTCAGTTAGTGTAAGTAATCATAATAGTGACACAAAGTACCCTGATTAGATACAGTGTATTTTTATTCCCTTTTCAAATGTTTTAATACATCCTGAGAAGTGCATGTTGTGGATTAACTGTTTAAGATCTAATTCCCAAATGAACATGTAAAACATCAGTAAGGGCACCCACATTTGCTCCTAGGTAAATTAATGTTGATAAAGCAAATTCATTTAAATATTTATTCATTTGACTGATTTCAAAGAGAGATTTGCTCAGCTGATGCAATTAGTAACAATTTCAGTCATGTTCCCTCCTATATCTGTCCCTCCCCTTTCCTCTGTTCACAAGTAACTTTCATTCAGTTCATTTATATATTGCTTCAGGCTGTATTGATTCACTGTGATAAGCATGTACCTCGATTGTGATTCAAAATCTCTGCAGATTTTAAACACGTTACTGTATAATTTAACTTTTAACTAAAAAAATTTTAAAAGCCAGATAAAAAGGGTCAATTAGAAAGCTGTACTTTTCTGCCCCCCTCTCTCCCCTGTCTCTCTCTCTCTCTCTCAGTGTGTGTGTGTGTTTCACTTTCTCTCTTTTTTGCCAGTTGTTATTCTCCCTGCAATACTGTATGTGTGTGTGTATCTCTGTATCTAGCTGCAGGCTACAGTGGAGTGTTCCCGCAAACATTTCTGCCCACATATGTGGTGAATATCTTGTAATATAGAACTCAGTGGTCTCCCAACTGACTGATTACCCCTATCCAGATAAATGCTAGGTCTTAAAACCACACAATCATTTTATAAGTATAGTTGACATTCAATAATTTTGGAAAGTTGACATGTCATGCGATGTGACATGCTATACTTTATTCAGCATTTTGTTAATTCTTTTATAATTATTATGCATGCAGCTTTTATTTGCACTTTTAATTTATCACACCACAGGACCATTTAAAATGAACTTGTCAAGACAAAAAAGTGATACAAAATTGTGATTATTACACTTTCCCTTAATGCAGTCATATAAAGCTATATAACCATACTACCCATAAGCTTCCATTGTCATATTGTATTTATATGTCACATGTATTTATATGTATGATTTGGTGTGGTGTCAGGAATATGTTTTGGATGGACGTGTGTGTTGGGCAGTTGTTGGTTGAGTGCTGTTTTTTGTGTGGAGTGGCATGAGTCCCATTGGAGCGTGAATCACTCAGACTGAGTCAGCAACAGGCCTGTCCGTTGAGGAAAATAAGCAGCTCAAATTTCTGTTTAGCTTTTTCTCTCTCTTACTGTATCTCTCTCGCACACATACAAAGCTTTCCATCCTAAAAGGACATGTTGCTTTGTGAAGTCAGATTATGAATGGAAAGGGTTTAAGGCATTAAGTAAATATGAATCGTTGTGTCTTAGTGTACGAATGAGAAAATATGTCATAGTTTTTCCAGCATATTCTTTTGTTCAATTCTCGCATCTGAGTATTTGTTGGCACATCCGGAAATGGTTGTGGACACAAATGCTTTAAATATTTGGCTTTCTTTCCCTCCCTAATATTTCTAAGATTTTTCTGTCTCTCTTTTTCTCCCTCGCTCATTCCTCCACTACTGTTGAGTATCTTAACCATCAGATCCCAATACATGGAAAGATGACATACTTCCCTTTGCTGTTAGTCATTAATGTCCTTCTTTGAAGTCATCTCTGGGATGGTTCAAACGAGCATAGCACTGTCTCTAGTGTACAAGGATCAAGGCAGTTGGATCAGAGCAGCTTTTGACCATGTCCCCCGACATAAAAAACAAATGTGGCAGAGGGTGAATGAAATAAGTGGAGAGCTTAAGTGCAAACACACGCTCATGCCTCTCTGTGATGCACTGGGTGTCTGAGAGAAGGGCACATGCCAGAGCTCAGGAGGTCACTGACATGCCACTTTTTAGATCTGTTTACTACATACCTCACAGGTATGTGCTGCAGTTCCAGCTGCTCTTGAAGTCATATTATCTCTCCTCTTAAGTACAGAAACAGTCTAGTCTAGATGAAAGCATGATGGTGGAGAGCTCAGTTGGCCTTAGTCATCAAAATTTGAAAGTCTTTATTTTTCATATCATAAATCCACTTTTTTTGAGCCATCACAGTCATAATTTAGATTTTCAGTAGCATTTTTCTCCCTCACTTTGACCCTTAGTATCAAACTGGCATTTTTTTGAATCACTGTACCTTTAAGACTTTCTTATAAATGCACTCTTTGCATGTAAAATGAGTAACACAGCTGAAATGTACTGTTCAAACTGTTGTGGACAGATTGTAATGATCAGGGACATTGTTAGAAATAAACTTCTGCTGCTTGTTTCTAAAGCCAGAAACATACTTTATGCAAATACAAGATCTTGGCCAACGCATTGTCAACAGGCAGTCTGATTGGAACATGCTTAACTTGCGTTCTGGCATTAATGTGACGGTAGCAAACCTCAGTACTCAAGGGGGCGATAGAGTTACCTTCAAAAGCCTGTGCCATTAACCTGTTTATGTTGTTATTCGTGTAAGTTGCTATAAATATCTTAACTTTAACATACTTGCCAGATGAGGATTTTTATAGATATTGCTAGGGGGATTCCCATTCACAGGTATGAATCCTTGCAATCAGTTTATTAAAAATAACTATCCAGTGTTAAGTCTCCAAAGTGTTATAAAACATTCTGAGATGGAGGATTTTGTTTTCAGAGGGTCAAGCACCCCCTGCATGAATACAACTTTGTATCTTGCAAGACACAGTCAGTGGCTGACAACATGTATAATTTTGGTCTGTAGGTCTGTTTCCCACAGAAAACTTATGAATTTAGAAAATATGAAATTTATCACATGAGTCACATGTGGAGTCAATGAAGATGTCAAAGGCATCCATAGAAATGATCAGTTGTTTTTTTCATGTTGAGGAAAGCAGACTAAGTTAAAAATTGTCATTTTTCTGAAAGGGTTAATGTTTTTCTGAAACATTGACCCTAATGCTTTTTCTGAATGTTTTATATATATATATATAATATTTTTATTTTTTTTTATTTATTTTTTTTATCCCCTTTTCTCCCAATTTGGAATGTCCAATTCCCACTACTTAGTAGATCCTCGTGGTGGGGCAGTTACTCAAATCCCAAGTCTCAGGCTTATGCTACACCAACCCCAAATACTTGAATAAGGAACCTAAAGACAATATGTATGTTTATTAGTTTGTTAATAAACAGTTAATAAAAATCGGAGGCCCACGAATATCTCATTGTTGCATAATTGTTACTTTCAAGCAATAGTAGTGTAAATATTAGAAAAGATCTCATAAAAGCCTCTTGGACTTAAGGGGTGGTTTATATTTAATGCAGAGTTGGCTCAGAATATAGCGCAAACATTGTTTTATGGATGTGTTTTGAGAGAATAAATTTAGCCTTAAACATCTCAGTGAGTGAGTGAGCCAGAAGGCTCATAAGCAGAGTCACTTACTGCTTGCGAAGAATTAAAGTTAAACATTTCAAATAAATAAACATTGCACTCAGTTATGTTTGTTTAAAAGCCAAATGTTTCTATACATTTCATGAACATCTGACATATGAAGTGGATCCATTTACTTATTAAGTCATTACGTTTTTGGATCATTAAAAGCAGCCTGAGGTAATAGTGTGACTGTAGTTGATCCTGATTGGTCATTGATCTAAGCTTCTAATTGGCTCAGATACCTTTCATGCAGCTCAAGTTGAGTGAAACAGTGAAGCCAAGTGGACCACAACAGTGTCCTTCAGGTAATGAACTGACCAGAAACATTTGATTATTATATCTGGCCAGTATCGCAGCTGGCAGCACACGCGCAGTACAACAAGTCCAGCTCATACCTCCCTGCGGCACGCATTTCCACCCCAACATCAGTACTGACACAAACATAGCCTCACTTTCTCAGTACAGACTATTTAATTTGATTAAAATATTTAAACCATCTGCTGCTCTATTTTCTTCACAATTGAGAAGGACGTGCAGTCAAAACATTCCATTTCGTCTCCTGCAATGCCAAGAATCAGATCAGTCACTTTTTTCAAAAGTGGGGGACACTTCAGCTAGAATATCTCGCAAACTAATGTATCTCAAACCCTTTTCACCTCTGATCATTTTAATGCATTTAAATTTCAGGGGGTTTCGACAATTTCGGTCAAGCCTGTTCAGATCTGATTTTATCTTGATTTTCTAACTTTTTGGCTGGTTTTCCTGCCCTCGTAACCTTACTGTTTCCATGCATGTTCTACTGTCTCGTTACAATAAACACTCTCTCTAGTTTGTTTCTATTTGGAATTTGTCTTGCTATTTGTCATGCTTGTCCTCTGACACCAAACATTTTTGTCTCTGAAGGCCCAAAGAATGCGCAATAGAATTTTTATCAAATGCTTTGGTGACATCATGCCGCTTTTATCCGATGACCTCAGAAGGACACTTTTAACTCATAGTTTAGGCTAATTTATCCTTGTGAAGTCAAAGATAGACTCACAGGGCCAAATTCTTAACATGTTCAATGAGGATAACAGATTTGCGGCATATTTGAGGAATGAAAATAAGCAACTAAAAGCATTCATTCTGTGTGACAAAAGGCATATTTTAGATGACAGTAGTTCAAAGACTATTGTAGCCATTCACACCAAATACATCTGTCTGTGCTGTTTTGCAGCTTTACTGAAAATCACGTCTTAAAGTCTTATATGTCTTGAAGCCCCCAGTAAACAGTTTTTTTCAATGTAAACATGTTACATTATGGACATTTTTTTTTACCTTTGCGCAGTATTTCCTTGAGTTTTAAAGGTGCAGTCAGTAACTTTTGTCTTTTGTGTCATGTTGGACTTACACTGACACCTAGTAGCTTGGATGCAGCATATTTTTAAATCAATAGTTTTCAGTTTCAGATGCTATTGAAGAAATGTAGTATTCCATTTCAGCCATGATTTCTTTAATCAATGAGTAAATGTGTCAAATAACAGGACGGTTACTGAGATTAAGCGAGTAGTATTCGGCTGGTCATGTGATTCTAACATGTGTGGACCCTCTCCATGTAGAATAAAACAGCTTTTATATTACTTATATGACTGGAGTCTAAATTTTAATATGAGTGCGAATTATTTCCTACATATGTTGCAAAATTACAATTCATGTCTTTAAACTTTTTTAATGAGGAAACAATTACTTTATGCACCTTAAGTTAAAAGAATATAATTTTTAAAAGCATCTCAAGACACCTGCATACTGTTCCATTTGTTTTGCTGTATCTTTTTTTTAATCACAGTTAGAACAACCCCTTAGACGTTCTTTATGCAAAACTTTAATATCTGTGTGTTTTTTTGTAGGATTACAAAAGCATTAATTATTTTTAGAGGGGTGGCAGATAATTAATTACTGTGATTGTTACTTAATCCTGATTGGTCACTTATCTCAGCTACTCTTCACATTGCTAATTCTTAGTCCTGGGGTTAGATTGCAAAAACTTTAATTTGGTTATATATTACTCCCTTCAGCTATTTTATCAGAATATTAAGTCTTTGTCAGCTTTGTTGTGTTTACTGGGCATATATCTTTGCCCACATCAGACATACACTGACATTTAGCAATGTTTTTTCAGTTTCTAACCACCCCCAAAGGCCCCTTTGCTCCCCCGCATTGCCGCCTACAAATGATTCAGTGTCTGCTTGTTTTTTTTAGTGTTTAGTCACTTCAGCATGTTACACATCCACTCATTCTTTATAGTAGAATAGTAGCAGCACAAACTAATTATATAGATTGAAGAGTTGAATTTAAAACATGCTGTCCTTGGAGATGGGCACGGCAGACAGGCAGGGAGAAGCAGTGGGCCGCTAGCTGGACAGAGTCCTTCAGGAAGCGTATTGTAGTCTAGAGTGGCAGCAAACTATCATCTACATGCAATTTGATTACATCCTTCCTGGCTCAACATGGGAATGACTGAAATAAGGAGATGAAGGGAGAGAGAAAAGGAGAGAGATGTACAAACACCTCTCTTTTTAGGTCTGTCTCTCTGTGAAAGGTGGGGTGGGTGCGAGATGGGCCCTGAGGTCATTTTGTGGCTTCAAAATTCCCTTCACATGAAATTGATGTCTGCGTGCCTGTCTCGTCTCATCCGCTGGAATCCAATTTTTTCAAACAGACAATTTCTATTTTACCCAGGATTACTTTTTGGTTTGGTTTGCTTTGGTTTTGTTTGGCTTTTTGTTTGGTTTTGTTTGTTTGGGTTTGGTATGGTTTTGTTTGGTTATTGGATCTGAACCAGTGGCAGAAATTAATTTTGTTTTATTTATTTTGGAGTTTATTTATTTTATTTTTAGGGTAATTTTTAGGGTTTGTTTTTTTCTAGCATACAAATATTACATAATACATTGTCATACTTTGTCATTCAAAAAAAAACTTCAATTCATTAAAATGCATGTTCATTCTGAATAATCTGATAAGCTTTTACCTATAAATTTTAATAAAAATAATTAAATATAAAATTGTATAATATGATAATTAGTATACAAAGAATTATATCTGATGTTACAAATAAGAAATAGAGAAATTCATTCATTCATCACATTTTCATTTTCAGGGGCATTTTTGTCCATTTAAGTGCAATTTTTGTCCTGAGCCCTTGTTAATTTCTGACCCTGATCTGCTTTATACAGAGATGGATAGAATACAGAGGTGAGTCTCTTGAAGACGTGTCTCATTGAACAAAGATGCACAAAATAATGTAAATCCATATTTTTATTCTTCCAATTCATTGCATACAGTCAGTTACACTACCTACTTCTTATGCATGTGCTGTCTTTGTTTATATCGCTGGTGCTTGACTGGGAATGGACTGTATAACAGGATGAAGACTGTGCCTGAGATTAACCTCCATTGACCCTATTAGTGCCTTGCATGCAATTTCACCAAATCCAATTGCGCCTAGACTTAGCGCATGTTTACACGAAGATACCAACACTTCATGTCCATGCCCATTGACTTTGCGCTTATGAGTTAAGGTATTACGCTGTGCTTAAAATAGGGCCCTGAACCTGCAGAGGAAGAGCCTCAGTCTGTGCACAGGAAATGAGCCAATTAATCTCCAGCCAACACAAGTCTCATCTCTTAATTACTGTAGCCATACTCACACAGCACTGAAGCTCAGATGAGTAAGGTGTTGAACACAGACAAACAAAACAGCAGCCAGTTGAGCAATAGAACTGGGAAAAAGTTTACAATGTAAGCAATAGTTCTGTCTGTCTGTGTGTGTGTGTGTGTGTGTGTGTGTGTGTGTGTGTGTGTGTGTGTGTGTGTGTGTGTGTGTGTGTGTGTGTGTGTGTGTGTGTGTGTGTGTGTGTGAGCGTGTATTTATCACTTTGTGGGTACCAAATGTCCCCATAAGGATAGTAAAACCCGAAATGTTTGACCTTGTGGGGATATTTTGTCGGTCCCCATGAGGAAAACAGCTTATAAATCATACTAAATTATGTTTTTTGAAAATGTAAAAATGCAGAAAGTTTTCTGTGAGGGTTAGGTTTAGGGGTAGGGTTAGGTTTAGGGGATAGAATATAAAGTTTGTACAGTATAAAAACCATTATGTCTATGGAAAGTCCCCATAAAACATGGAAACACAACGTGTGTGTGTGTGTGTGTGTGTGTGTGTGTGTGTGTGTGTGTGTGTGTGTGTGTGTGTGTGTGTGTTTGAAGAGGAATGCACACATGAAGAGCTTATGTGTTCTTTAGCAGCATCTGTTTGTGTCTAAATGTGTGTGAGACAGACAAATAGAGACCTAGTGTTAATTTATGAGTGTGTGTGTGTGTGTGTGTGCATTAGAGAGAACATGCACTGGTTTTCTGTGACCTCATGAGTACTCCCCCTCTGTGCCTATACAGGTTCTTTTCTGGCCAAACATATTAGTTAACAATGTCGAGAAATTGCATGATTTGATAGCATATTTGATTACGCGCCAGTCGTATCTCCCTCCCACTCCTTGCTAGTGTTTGCTGGACTTGGCAAGCACTGCAAGCCACGAGAGTTACACATTAACTCCTGCGGGATCCGTGACCTAATCAGAAGACAAACTTGGCACCTGAGTAGCCACATAGCAAGTCACACTCACAGCCCAGCAGTACCGAGATGTCTGACTCAGACCCTGCATCCCCGACAATGTGTCTTTATGGGCATCATAAATAAAACCCATTGGTTTAGGCCCATGTGTTTTTTTCAAAGTCTAAATCAACTGCTCCAAGGCAAATGCATAGAGGGATTTTTGGCAGACAGAAGGCCCCATGCTTCAGCAGCTTTTATTCCAGTTCAAACCTGAATGAAAAGGTTATGATGAGTGTGAAAGCAAGGCTGGATGAGAACAGTACAGTTTTATCAAAGTTTATGTGCATTTTTCAAATGTGTTGTCACTTTACCCAAGGGGACAAAGACAAGGAGTGTGAAAATAGAGAAGAGAGGAGACTTTGTCACTGAGCCAATGGAAGCATTGAGCAAATTTACATTTGAGGCTACATAAATGATTATAATCGAGAAGGATAGTAAACCAAACAATGTACATTCTGTAATCATTTACTCACCCTCATGCAGAGGTGGGTAATAACACACTACATTTACTCCTTTACATTTACTTGAGTAACTTTTTTAAAAAAAAAATTACTTTTAGAGTAGGTTTAAAGTGGGTACTTTTTACTGAAGTAAATTTCTAATGAATTATTTTTACTTTTACTTCTTTACAAAGTGTGGCATTCCTGTCGTTACATTACTGGGTTTAATTTTAATTAATGTGTAATTTATTGAGAGATTATTGAATGGGACTTTTACGAGAGCGGCAGGTCAAACAGATGCATGTGCTGCTGACACAGACTGTAAAGTTATCAATGCAGCAGCATCAAACTCTTCAAAGTGAAACACTTTCTTCGCTCCACACAGTGAAAAAAACAATAGTTTCCTTATGCAATGCCTTCTTTTAACACCAAAACAAGCTGATATTTCAAGATTGAAATCTCAGCTACAATTTAAGGCAGCACGTCGAGGTAAATTTTGGCTCTAATCCAAATATGGGCTTTTCTGTGTAATATGATGGTCATTTTTAGGGTGAATCTGTAACTGGGCTCTTATGACATAATTTTTTAAGTGTACATTTTTAATCAGTGCAGCAATATATCAGTGTGCTTTGCCCCACGTCCCGCATGTCATGAGCAGTATTTACACATTAACTGGAAACTATTGCAGCTACTTTGGGCAGATAAACTGTATAAATCCATGTAAACATCCAAGTTAAGTGTATATGCCTTTTGCTCTGCTGTTCATGCGATTGACAACTGGAGCGCGACCAGACAGCATTTCTGCGCATTCACAATGAGGCGCATGCATGAGAGATGTGCGGGCGTGAAGCAATCGTATGGCGAAGAGAGTGGCTGTGTCTGAAATTGTTCACTCATTCACCCATTTCATATATAGTGAATGCAGTGAGTGCACTTTATCTCAGCAGTGAGTGAACGAAATGAGTGAGTGAATTCAAATGCTGATACACAGAGTGTCAAGTGTTCTGGGGCTATCACAGAAACAACATCACATCTGCACTTTTAAAATACTTGGGCCTTACTTGTTATTCTAATTAAATAATATATTTAATTAGGGGCAGTGGTAGCTTGGTGGTCAAGGCTGTGGGTTGCTGACCTGAAGGTTAGGGGTTCAAGCCCCAACACTGCTAAGATGCCACTGTTGGGCCCTTGAGCAAGGCCCTTTACCCCACCTGCTCCAGGGGCGCCGTACCATGGCTGACCCTGCGCTCTGACCCCAGCTTAGTTGGGATATGCGAAATTTGGGGCAGTGGTGGCTCAGTGGTTGCGGCTCAGGGTTACTGACCAGAAGGTCGGGGGTTCAAGCCCCAGCACCACCAATATGCCACTGTTGGGCCCTTGAGCAAGGCTCTTAACCCTATCTGCTCCAGGGGCGCAGTATCATGGCTGACCCTGCACTCTGACCCCAGCTTAGCTGGGATATGTGAAAACTAATATATTTCACTGTATATATGCAAAGAACTGTGTGTATAATGTGTGACCAAAATAAAGGATTCTATTCTATTCTATATTAATACAATAAATATTCATTCTGTTTGTCATTTTTTTATATACAATGTGTCTTAATATAAAGAGTAAACACATTTGTTGAAATACATTTTAAAATGTATCTGTATGTTTTGCCTCTCTATGTGTTATTTTGTTATTTGAATCCAGTAATGATTTGTCAAAAAGTAATTTAATACATTCAGCATGAAATAAAACATTGCAGGAGTGAAGGAAGCCGTAAACTCCCAGCTGGTATGTCTTCCCTGTGGTGGATTGTGGGCAATTAACTGTTGTCGAGTGTACATCAAATGCACTCTCGAAATTAGAGTAGATTGTGGGTAGGAATGAGTGAACCAAAGTAGGGAACGGGTAGCTCACTCAGAATTCAGTGGATAAGGAGTGGTTTCAGACACAGTGAGTGTTCCATGACCGGGGTTGGTGCCCTACGCACTAGGCTGCGTACTTTGCATTTAGAGAGTACCGGTACTGCTGTACAGAATGATCTAAATTCTTACAACACTGAAAACTGTAACTACACTGAAATAAGAATCCACACAGGACTTTAAAAGCTATGAAATAGCAAAAGTATGCATTAATAAAGAATAATCTTGCTTTGGTTTATATTTCAGCATTTTATATAATGTCCTTGTGGGACATTTTCACCATAATAATTACTAGAAATGTTTTCAAACCTCTCTTCTTATTGACAAATTCAACAAGGTCTGACAAGAGCCCTTAGTTCAGCCAAAAAATTTAATTCTCATTATTTACTCACCCTCATGCCATCCCAGATGTGTATGACTTTCTTTCATCTACTGAACTCAAATTAAGATTTTTAGAAGAATTGCTCAGCTCTTTAGAGAAAAAATGTAGACATTCTTCCCTGTAGGGAGAAGAATGTCTAGCAAAATTGAAACGCAATTCAAAATGCATTTTAACAGACTGCACAGTGCAGAAATATATGCAGGACAGAGAAAACTCTGTGACCTAATACTGTAACAAAAACACCAGAAACAGTTTGTATTTATAAATGAAACTATTCTTTCAAAAAGTTATTTTCAACTTAAGGCATAAAGTAGCCCAAAAAGTCAGTGCACTGACCTAAGTTTTGACAAATGTCCCCAGCTCATTTTCAAGGACAATCAATACATCCAGTGGGATGAAATGCAACTTTAGCTCTTCCTGCTGCAAAGCATTGATGGCATCTGCTCCTTTCTGTGCTTGGTCAAGCTCCTCTTCCTAAATGCATATACCGTAATTTCCGGACTATAAGCCGCAACTTTTTTCCCACGCTTTGAACCTCGCGGCTTATACAATGACGCGGCTAATATATGGATTTTTCCCGCTTTCAAATTTTATAAAAAAATTTAAAAAAACATTCTGTGACGTGCTCAGTTTTTTGGCGGCGTGAAGCTTTCATTAGACCAATGAAATTGCCGAACGGGTTAAGGTCAAAATAACTTTTTGTTTACTGTTCAGATTAAATCGAGCGCGCTCAAACTTCCCATCATTCTGATTACAGTAGTAATTTTGTCACCCTCACCATGGCAAAGACATGGAGAAACGCATATGATGCTGCTTTCAAATTGAAGGCGATTGATCTGGCTGTTGAAAAGGAAATAGAGCTGCTGCACGGGAGCTTGGTCTTAATGAGTCGATGATAAGACGTAAGACGAAACAGCAGCGTGAGGAATTGACTCGGTGCAAAAAGACAACTAAGCTGAGGCTATTCAATTCCGACACCGAAGGAGATGACTTCAGTGGTTTCAGTGCACAGGACGAGGAAGATAGTGACCAATGACTTTCTTGGTAGGCTACTATTTACTGCAAATGTTTTACTACAAGCCGTGTGTGGCAGCGGGGGCGTGGTCAAGCGCCCGTCCGGGAGAGAAAAGCTGTAAGGGCGCTTACACCTGCGCTAAATTATGTCTAACACCGGTGTCTAATTTCAAGTGCCCTGCTTCACGTGTCCTTCTTGGGAAAACGGTCACACGGGCACCAGTTTTCAGCAGGGCACTTGACGTTCCAGGTAAGGCTTTTAATGGCCACAGCAATGTTTAATCAATTTTATAAAGTTTCTCAATTCTTCTATGCGCCAACACTAGACTGACGTGTGTGACTCTCTCAGCTCTGTGGCTGCTGCCTTTTTATGCCGCTCTCCCCATGCTTACTGAAATTAGACACCGGTGTTAGACATAATTTAGCTCAGGTATAAGCGCCCTTACCGCTTTTCTCTCCCGGACGGGCGCTTGACCACGCCCCCGCTGCCACACCATGTTTCGTTAAAGCCTGAGTAAAGTTCATTTGTTTCAATGTACCGGTAGGCACCTGCGGCTTATAGACAGGTGCGGCTTATTTATGTTCAAAATAATATTTTATTTAAAAATCAGTGGGTGCGGCTTATATTCAGGTGCGCTCAATAGTCCGGAAATTACGGTAAATAATCTTTGTCAAAATGTATATTAACAGTTTCCATTGTATTCAATCAATAATTACAAAGTAAAAAGAAAAGTGATGCTTAAAGGGATAGTTCACCCAAAAAAATACAAAATATCTAATTTACTCACCACTCATGCCATCCCAGATGTGTATTACTTTCTTCTGTCGAAACAAAGATTTTTAGAAGAATATCTTAGCTCTGTTGGTACATTCAATGTAAGTGAATGGTGGTCAAAAAACACAATAAGGTGGCATAAAGTAATCCATATTACTCCAGTGGTTGAATCCATGTCTTTAGAAGTAATATGATAAATGTGGTTGAGAAACCGATAAATATTTAAGAACTTTTTACAATCAATCTCCACTTTCACTTTCACATTGTCTTCTCTTGTTTTTGGGATTCACATTCTTTGTGCATTTCACCACCTACTGGCCAGGGAGGAAAATTCATACTTAAAATGACATAAATATTGATCTGTTTCTCAGCCACATTTATAATTTCGCTTCTGAAGACATGGATTAAACCACTTATTCATATCTTTAATGCTACCTTTATGTGCTTTTTGTACTTTCAAAGTTCTGGTCACCATTCACTTGAATTGTAAGGACCTACAGGGCTGAAACATTCTTCTAAAAATCTTTGTTTATGTTCAGCAGAAGAAAGAAAGTCACACACATCTGTTATTGCATGAGGGTGAGTAAATGATGAGAGAATTTTCATTTGAAGCACACAGCTATTCAACCACTGTACCAAATTCATACATTTATATGAATATTAGCAAATGTGTTAAAATGGTGCTATATAAATATGAATAATGTCATCCAAATATGTTTCCTACCTTGTTCTTTTCTTTTTTTGTTTTTGCCTTGAAAGCCTCTGATGACACTTTCAGTTATAGATGTAGACCTGCCAGGACTATAATATAAATGACGCTATCCTGTTAGACAATATAAATAAATAAATAATAGTATAATTGTAACTGTTACATTAAGATTCATGATTTTCAACCGCTGTAAACCTTTAGATGTCTTGTTCTGACCTTGAAGACTACTGTAGATTTGAAAAGGAAGGTGATTTAATAGCCTAATCTGCTTCTTCAGATGACTGTGAGATGGTTGCCAATAATGTCAAAATTTTTGTTTCATTTTACTTTTTAAATCAGCAGAAAAAACATTTGCATGTGAGAGGATATTGCATTACTGTCATCGCATTGAATGAGATTCTAGTCAGTAAAACTTTGCATGTGCTGCACCTTGCCTAATAGTTTTTTATTAGCTGTTGTTGCAAAGACTCATTGAGCCCCAGCCCTTTGAAATACATGAATGACGTGAATGCATTGGGAAAAGGGGAACTCCGCAATGAGTGAGAACTTTAAAATACCAGTCATGAGTAGGAGATGGTAAAGGTGACAGACAAGGTGGTCAGTGTGTCATTGCCTGTCACACATTACATTCTGATACTGATGGGCTGAAGTGTCTTAATTGGTTATCTTCCCTTTGGCTTCTTTTCTTTTCTCACTTCTTTTTTTCACTAAAAGCAAATAATGGGCTGATTTTGAGTACATTAGAGACCCCATGAATTTAAAAGTTTAGAGTTTTTTGGTGGGCAATGTTCAAAGCTTCCATTGCCGTAGCCGCAGTGGAGAGCTGCAGCCTCAAGGTTTTAGGTGCCGCAAGGGGTGGTAACCCTTGAACGCCATGGTGAACACTGGTGATCAGGGAAGCCGTCCGACTGAAGAAAGAGGCCTTCCGGGATCTGTTGTCCCGGAGGTCTCCGGAGGCAGTTGCAAGGTACCGACAGGCCCGAAGGGCTGCGGCCTCTGCCGTTAGGGATGCAAAGCAGTGGGTGTGGGAAAAGTTCAGAGAAACCATGGAGAAGGACTTTCGGTCCACACCAAAGTGCTTCTGGAAAACCGTCCACCACTTTAGGAGGGGGAAACGCGGTGGAAGGAAAACTTTGAAGAACTCCTAAATCCCAACACGCCCTCTATGCTAGAGGCAGAGCCAGAGGCTGATGGGGGATCAGATTCAATTTCCCTGGGGGAGGTCACTGAGGTAGTCAAACAACTCTGCAGTGGCAAAGCCCCGGGGATTGATGAGATCCGACCAGAAATGCTGAAAGCTTTGGATGTGGAGGGGGTGTCATGGATGACACGCATCTTCAACATTGCGTGGAAGTCTGGGACAGTGCCTAAGGAGTGGAAGAACGGGGTGGTGGTTCCCCTCTTCAAAAAGGGGGATCAGAGAGTGTGTGCCAACTACATCAGGGTATCACACTTCTCAGCCTCCCAGGTAAAGTTTACTCCAAGGTGTTGGAGAGGAGGGTTCGGCCAATTGTCGAACCTCAGATTGAAGAGGAACAATGCGGGTTCCGTCCTGGCTGTGGAACGACGGACCAGATCTTTACTCTCGCAAGGATCCTGGAGGGGGCCTGGGAGTATACCCATCAGGTCTACATGTTTTTTGTGGATCTGGAGAAGGCGTATGACAGGGTTCCCCGGGAGAGACTGTGGGAGGTGCTGCAGGAGTACAGGGTGGGGGGGGTCCCTTCTTAGGGCGATCCAATCCCTGTACGTCCAAAGCGAGAGCTGTGTTTGGGTCCTTGGCACAAAGTCGAGTTTGTTCCATGTGGGGGTTGGTCTCCGCCAGGGCTGCGCTTTGTCACCAATCCTATTTGTTATATCCATGGACAGGATATCGAGGCGTAGTCGGGGTGGGGATGGTGTGTGGTTTGGTGGGCTGGGGATCTCATCGCTGCTTTTTGCAGATAATGTAGTCTTCATGTCATCATCTGTCCATGACCTTCAGCTCTCACTGGATTGCTTGGCAGTCGAGTGTAAAGCGGTTGGGATGAGGATTAGCACATATAAATCTCAGCAGGAAACCAATGAAGAGCGTACTCCGGGTAGGGAAGGAGGTATTTTCCCAAGTGAAGGAGTTCAAGTACCTCGGGTCTTGTTCATGAGTGAGGGGACAATGGAGTGGGAGGTTGGCAGCGGGGGCGGTATTGCACTCGCTGTATCGCACCGTTGTCATGAAAAGAGAGCTGAGCCGGAAGGCAAAACTGTCGATCTACCGTCAATTTTCGCTCCTACCTTCACCTATGGTCATGAAGGCTAGGTCATGACTAAAAGAACTCGGTTGTGAGTACAAGCGGCCGAAATGGGTTTCCTCAGAAAGGTGGCGGGCTTCTCCCTTAGAGACAGGGTGAGGAGCTCGGTCATCCGTGAGGAACTCAGAGTATAGCTGCTGCTCCTTTGCATCGAAAGGAGCCAGTTGAGGTGGTTTGGGCATCTGGTAAGGAAGCCCCCTGGGCGCCTCCCTAGGGAGGTGTTTCAGGCATGTCCAGCTGGGAGGAGGCCTCGGGGAAGACCCAGGACTAGGTGGAGAGATTACATCTCCACACTGGCCTTGGAACACCTCGGGGTCCCCCAGTCAGAGCTGGTTAATGTGGCTCGGGATAGGGAAGTTTGGGGCCCCCTGCTGCAGCTGCTGCCCCCGTGACCCGACTTCGGATAAACGGTTGAAGATGGATGGATGGATGGAGTTTTTGGCTTCTAGTCCATTTTTAGTAGATTTAAAGCATCTATATTCTAGTGTACTCATAAAAGTTGACACATTTTTAGCAGCTATATGCATTTAAAATGAAAGACTTTCTATTCTGGGAAAAGAGGCCAACAATATTGAAGACTCCTTTTGCACTGGACAGATAAAGATACTTTAAAGACACTCAATCTTTTATCTTAAAGGGAAATAAATATCCTTTAGTTTTAAACATTGCCTATTAAAACATATTTTCAGTTTACTGTATAAATACATGACACTGCACATAGCTGATGTTTACACAAATAATTATAAAGCATGATTTTCAATGACGTCTGTCAATGAAACTGTTCAATGGGGACATTAGATATTACAGCATGATTTTCAGTAAAGCTGCTTTTCGTTATACAAATAACAATGGCTTGACAGATTCTGTGCAATCAAATGTTTTCTAGAATAGGAATTTCCCTTCCCCTAATACCACCTGCAAATGACTAAGAAGTAGCAAATCATAGTTCATGCTGTGATGTAAATACAGTCTATTGACTATTTATAAAAAAGGAAAGGCCCTCAGAAATGATATGTGGCATCCAAACTTACTGTATTAATAGGAAATAAGGCAACATAGGAAGGAAAACTGATCAACAAACACTTTTGTGGGGTCTTTAAGCATATCAACTATTAAATATACTGTGTGTGTGTATATATATATATATATATATAATATACAAATTCTCAAAGGAAGCAATAACCTTCTTTTTAATGGTCCCGCAATGAGCAAAATGTTCATTTATTATTTCATTGTACTTTTAGGAACTAAAACATTAACTCACTTGGTCGTAGAAATACCGAACAAAAATTGAAAATGTAAGATTTCCTGCAGAATTCACATTGGATTTTCAGTGCTCATGGCTAGAGTGTTTCTAGATTAGGAATTAGCTTTCAGCTGGAATCATATTAATAATCTATTGCTAATGCATTAATGGACAAGAAGTTTTATATACTCCATGTAGTGCAGATATTATTTCACTCTACTCAGTGTAGAGGATCTCTTGTCAGGAAGTCATTCTGAAAGACATGCATAGGCTCATAATGTTTGAGAAATATGAAATATGAAAAATGTCAAAGAAATGCATACATGCACACACAAATGCACATTCTGTGTCATTCAAAAATCTTGAGTTCACATTGAGAATCTGAAATGGAAATGGAATATGAACCTGGAAATAAACAATGTTTTAGGATTCAAACATTTTTAAAACAAAGAAATGTTTCGAAATGAGTTAATAAGATCTTCTATTTTTGCACTATTGCTAGGCCACTAGTCAAATGTATTTTTTTGTTACATTTTTGTTACATCGGTCATGTTAACTTGTTTGAAGTGGCGTGGCAGGATCATTATTTCTAGTAGGACACAAACAACCAACTAACCCAACATGTCAGGGGTTGCGTGAACGAAAAATTCTTCATCATTTAATGATTTTTGAAACATTGACGGATAGTTCCAAATGCTGTCCGTCATTTTGACAGATTGAAAAGAAACAAGAAAATAGTTTTAACCTTCTACATAAGTTTTTACTTCACTATTTCTCTCTACAACACACTCCAGTTGTGTGTGTGTGTGTGTGTGTGTGTGTGCGCGTGTGTGTGTGTGTGTGCGCGTGTGTGTGTGTGTGTGTGTGTGTGTGTGTGTGTGCGTGCGTGCGTGCGTGCGTGCGCGTGCGTGCGTGCCCTGGTATTAAGATGCATATTAAGAGGTGCCATCGCCATTTACTCCTGGTAATATGCATCTCTTTTGACCAACTATGTTCACATTTTGAGGAGAGGGCCTCTGATTTCATTACTTCATACATCAATTATTACGTCAGTGTGTTAATGCATCATAATAAAGTGCAAAAAAGTATAATAACAAAAATAATAATTTCTGCCAATTATTCTTGCAATATAAGAGCAAACATTAAGTTTAGAGCAGAATTGTCAGTTATTTTACTGTAGAACCTCTAACTGGGTTTTAGAGATGTGTGTGCTTCTTATCTGTGGCACTTTATGTTGATATAAGGCATACTGAAAAAGTTCTGTGAACTTGTGCAAGTATGTGTGGGCTTTAACCAGCAAAGTTTAGAAAACTTGTTTTAGCGCAGCGGTTGAGTGACAGGAAGAAATTTCACCCTAGAACTCTTTCACCAGGCTCAAGCATGACGATTCAAAAATTCTATCAAATAGGCCTAGCCACTGTAATGTATATGCCATTATAATGGATGCTACACTCCTGAATGTAGCCCTATATAATGAAAAGAAGAGAAGGGTAAAAATACATAATGACGGAAATTTCTCAGCTCAAAACACCATTAAATGGCACATCCACTTAAAAAAGTGACTGTGAAAGCAAACCAGATATAGACAAATCGTCAAAGGATGTGCATATTATTATTTCACTAACTCACATGAGCAGCATTTTAAAACTAATCAAAACAAAAGACTCTCAATATTTCACTGTTAATGTAATCTAATACAAACCAATGCATCAACATCATCTCAAAGCAATGGCATATACTTCATTAAAATGATGAGCAGTGCACTTTAACTACTCCAACCAGCAACACATTAGAATAAAATTAGCTTTTAAAACTTATCAATGATGTTCACTACGCAGGTCTGCTCTCAAGAGCGGTAAATTCCAAGGACCATGCCAGCTTGACATACAGTACACATGATCCAAACATTTGATTGGCAAAGGGGCAATGGCAAATTATGCTCCTCAGGCTATCATTGAACGCTTGCTGTACATACATATTATGCTCTCCAGATTTCCATTGATTAATGGTGACATGCTGACAGGCTAGCTTCACACATTGCAAATGAGAATGATTAGATGACATTAACACAACAGACCTTAGTTATAGAATTTCTCAAAATAATTTCTACTTTTGTATAATGGATATAAAATAAGTTTTTAAAATGGAAAAAATAGTAAAATAAATATTGTATGATTATGCCACACATTTTGCTCATCTGCATCACATCTGCCCCTAATGTAGGCCCTGTTTCCACCTGGTATTATGATACTTCTCGGGTGATCCGATCACATGTGATCAGGTGAGACATTGCTGTTTACACTTGATCATTTTATGTGTCTCCTGTGACTGCTTGTGTTCTGATTTGATTATCTCGGTTTCATGACGACATGCATCAGTAATTATGTCAGTGTGTTACGTAAGGCAGTCAGCCAGTTGTTATCGTGTAATCACCCTAAAGGGGTTTATTTTGCCACAACAACCAGCTGAAGGTACATTATCCCGCTTATTACACGGCTACTAACCAAATAAGTAAGGCAGAGGCTATTTGCACTAAGTGTAAAAAGCAACAAAAAGCATCATTAAGTGCAAATAGCGTTAGATGCTCTTTAGACTCTAGTGCAAATAGTGGCAGATACTCTTACACCCCTGTTTAAATACTAGCATAGAAAATAGTGGCAACACTGCTGCATTTTTATTGTTTATTTGGAGTCCTATAGACACCCTACAGCAACCCCTAACCCTACCATACAAAAATGAACCATGGTTTACTACAATATCCATATGTGAAACAGACCAAGGAAGGGACGGAAACAGGCGTCAGCTTTATTTTTTCAAACTTAATTTATGTATATCTGTGACACACAAGTATTCTTGGCCTTGTTGTCGGGCTCTCTCTCTCGATGCTCTGTGGCTGCTGGCTTTTATCCGCTCTCCTCACGCAACTGCAATTAGACACAGGTGTTAGGCTTAATTTAGCTCAGGTGTAAGCGCCCTTACCGCTTTTCTCTCCCGGACAGGCGCTTGAGCACGCCCCCGCTGCCACATACCCCCACCGCCCGACTCAGGCCGGGGCATCATCCGGCCTGCCTACCACTCCCCCCCCATTTCTGGAGAGGAAGTCAGCGGCAGCCATCTGCACCCCCGGTCTGTGGACCACCTTGAACTTAAAAGGCTGGAGTGCCAGATACCAACGGGTGATCCGGGCGTTAGTATCTTTCATGCGGTGGAGCCACTGCAGTGGGGCATGATCCGAGCAGAGGGTGAAGGCCCGCCCCAGCAGGTAGTATCGGAGCGTGAGGACCGCCCACTTGATGGCCAGACACTCCTTCTCTACGGTGCTGTACTTGGTCTCCCTCAAGGAGAGCTTCCGGCTAATGTACAGCACTGGGCGCTCCTCTCCCTCCACCACCTGCGAAAGTACGGCCCCCAGCCCTCTGTCTGAAGCGTCCGTCTGTAATACAAAAGGGAGAGAGAAGTCAGGTGTATGCAAAAGCGGCCCCCCACAAAGTGCAGCTTTAATCTGTGTAAACGCCTGTTGGCACTGCTCCGACCATTGGACCGGATCTGGAGCCCCCTTTTTAGTGAGGTCAGTCAGCGGGCTGGTGACATCCGAATAATTAGGCACAAACCGTCTGTAATAGCCAGCCAGCCCCAGGAACTGCCTCACCCCCTTTTTGGTCTTGGGTCTAGGGCAAGTAGCAATCGCCGCGGTCTTGTCAATTTGGGGACGCACCTAGCCATGTCCCAAGTGGAACCCCAGATACGTACCTCCACACGCCCAACCACACACTTTTTCTCGGGTTTGCCGTGAGCCCCGCCTGCCGCAGCGACCTCAGGACGGCCCTCAGATTTTGCATGTGCCGCTGCCAATCATTGCTATAAATGATGATATCGTCTAGATAGGCAGCGGCGTAAGCAGTGTGCGGTCTGAGGATCCTATCCATGAGACGCTGAAACGTGGCTGGTGCCCCGAACAAACCGAAAGGAAGCGTCACGAATTGGTGTAATCCAAACGGCGTAGTGAAAGCCTTTTTTCACGGGATATTGGTGTCAAGGGGATCTGCCAATAACCCTTCGTTAGATCCAAGGTCGAATAAAATCAAGCAGTACCTAACCGATCGAGCAGTTCATCAACACGGGGCATTGGGTACGCGTCAAATTTAGACACCACGTTGACTTTTCTATAAGCCACACAGAAACGTACAGACCCGTCGCTCTTGGGAACAAGAACGACCGGGCTGGACCAATCGCTGTGGGATTCTTCTATTACTCCCATCTCAAGCATCACGTCCAATTCTTCCCGAACTATTTTCTTTTTATGTTCGGGCAAGCGATAAGGGTGGCAACGTACCACCACGCCCCGTTCGGTCTCGATGTGGTGCTGTATGATGTTTGTGCGGCCCGGTAGAGGAGAGAACATGTCTGCAAACTCATTTTGTAGCTTGGAAACCTCTGCGAGTTGGCGCGGTGAGAGGTGGTCTCCACAAGGAACCGGGGTGTTAGGATTGCAGGCTTTGTTTACCTCCGGTCCGAGCTCCGCCCCCTCCGGAACTACCGTTGCCAACGTCACAGAGGCCGCCTCTTCTCTCCACAATTTCAGGAGGTTGAGGTGATATATTTGACGCGCGCCCCCTCTATCGGTACGTTTAACTTCATAATCGAGGTCCCCTACTCGTCGTGTGACCTCAAAGGGTCCTTGCCACTTGGCGAGTAATTTCGAGCTCGATGTTGGGAGTAATACAAGCACTTTATCTCCCGGTGCAAATTCCCAGAGTTGAGCACCCCTGTCATACAGCCGGCGTTGGCGTTCTTGAGCCTGGAGCAAATTCTCCTGTGTTAATTGCCCCAGAGTGTGGAGTTTTGCTCGAAGATCAAGAACGTATTGAATTTCATTTTTACTATTAGAAGGTCCCTCCTCCCAAGCTTCACGGATGACGTCGAGGACCCCGCGTGGGCGTCGCCCGTACAGCAGCTCAAATGGGGAAAACCCCGTGGAGGCTTGCGGAACCTCTAGTACTGCGAATAACAGGGGGTCCAGCCACTTATCCCAATTCCTAGCGTCTTCGTGCACGAATTTACGAATCATATTTTTGAGTGTTTTATTAAATCGTTCCACCAGTCCATCTGTCTGAGGATGGTACACGCTAGTGCGAATCGACTTAATGCCCAATAGTTCGTAAAGTTTGCGAAGTGTTCGTGACATAAAAGTAGTGCCTTGGTCGGTGAGGATTTCTCTCGGAACCCCCACCCGGGAGATTATCTTGAAGAGTGCCCCTGCAACACTACGTGATGAGATGTTGCTCAGTGGCACTGCTTCCGGATATCGTGTTGCGTAATCCACCAGGACTAACACAAAGCGATGTCCGCGTGCTGTCCGTTCTAATGGCCCGACGAGGTCCATTCCAATTCTCTCGAAGGGAACCTCGATCAATGGAAGGGGGCGCAAAGGCGCTTTTGGGGTGGCCGGTTGGTTTACCAGCTGACATTCACGGCACGACGCACACCACCTGCGGACGTCGCCGCCAATGCCCGGCCAACAGAAACGGGCTATTAGACGGAGAAGTGTTTTACGTTCCCCTAGGTGACCGGCCATAGGATTATAGTGAGCCGCCTGGAAAACGATTTCCCGGCGGCTCCGTGGAATCAACAATTGTGTCACCTCCTCCTTTGTTTGAGCGTCCTGCGTCACTCTGTATAACCGATCTTTAATAACCGAAAAATACGGATATGAAATGGCGACACCCGGCCGGAGTTGTTGACCATCGATTACTCTCACTTGGTCAAAAGCGTGCTTAAGGGTTTCATCCCGCGACTGCTCCAAGGGGAAGTCCCCCTCAGGGAATTCCCTGAGAGGAGGGCCGACAACCTCGCCCCTTCCCTCGTCATTCGGAGCAGTCGAGGAAGGCCCCGGCTCCGCCTCCCCTGCCAAAGCATCGCACATCACACATCTCTTCACTTTCATGCAGGACCCATCCGCATACACTCCCTCCAATACATTTCTAAAATTCGGCCAATCAGTACCCAAGATTAACGGATGGGCGAGGCGGGAACTAACCGCTGCCTCCACACTATGTTTTCCTCCCCAGAATTTGATTGCCAAAGTCACCATGGGATACTTGTGAACATCCCCATGCACACACTTCACCCTCACCCGTTTAGCTGAGCCCAAAGCCCCGGGTTGAACCAAGCATTGATGGATGGTGGTCTGGTTACAGCCGGTATCCAACAATGCTTGGTATGTACCCCCTGGATCCTTACCGGAATCCGGTACGCTCCAGCCCGACCGGGGGCAGCCTGCGGGACATCGGAGACCCGCACCACCGTCCCCACCTCCATCAGCGGACATTGATCCCGGAAGTGGTCCGGGTCTCCGCACCTCCAGCAGGCCGGCCCAGGCGCCACGGCCGCACCCGCGCTGGCGGGCGCCCCCACCTGAGGAGGAGAGCGGCTGAAGGATGGGGAAGGGGTAGGCGGGTTCTCTCACGGCCGGGAGAACCGTGGAATAAATGGACAGAGTGAGAGGGAATGGGGGGGGGACAGGGGAAGACACAGGGGAAGGGAGAGAGAGAGAGAGAGGGGGAGGGCTCATCCGCCCTCGGTATCGCCGCCAAGTGGTCCTCCGCAAGCTGGATAGCTGCCTCCAGCGACGCCGGGCGGTGGCACTGGACCCACTCCGCCGTTCTCCTGGGCAGCCGTTGCGCGAATTGCTCCAGCAACACCTGATCGATGACTCCCTCGACGTCGCCGTCCCCCGCGAGCAGCCACCGCCGACAGGCGTCCCGGAGACATTGAGCAAACGCGAACGGGCGATCTGACTTCTCTAGCTTCATGCTCCGGAAGAGCTGGCGATTCTCTTCCGGGCTCCGACCGACCCGTTGCAGAATGGCCCTCTTCAGGTCAGAGTAAGCCAGGAGGTTTGTCGCCGGCAGTTGTTGTGCCGTGAGTTGGGCTTCCCCGGACAGGAGAGGAATTAGGCGGGCTGCCCACTGTTCGGGCGGCCAGCCCCAGATTTCTGCCGTCTGCTCGAACAAGTCGAGGAAGGCCTCAGGATCATCTGCTGCCCCCATCTTCTGTAACGTGGGCGGGGGTAGCGTAGCGTGGGTGTCCGGGGTCGCGGCTGGGGCCGACGCAGTCTCCTGGCTGAGGAGGCTCCGGATAGCGAGTCGGTCCTCTGCCTGAGCCCGCATGATCTCGAAAAAACGTCGATCTTGATCCTGCCGGAGCTCAAGCAGGGATTGTTGGTGGCCTTGATGGAGAGTAGCGAGGGACTGGAGGACTTCCGCCAGCTGGGAGGACTCTATGGGGCGACTCTGTTCCGTAACTTGGAAAAAAAAAGGTGTTCCTTCTATTCCCGGGTTTTGGTGCCAGTGTGAAACGGACCAAGGAAGGGACAGAAACAGGCGTCAGCTTAAGGGGTAAGCTTTATTTTTTCAAACTTAATTTATGTATATCTGTGACACACAAGTATTCTTGGCCTTGTTGTCGGGCTCTCTCTCTCGATGCTCTGTATCTGCTGGCTTTTATCTGCTCTCCCCATGCTACTGCAATTAGACACAGGTGTTAGGCTTAAGTTAGCTCAGGTGTAAGTGCCCTTACCGCTTTTCTCTTCCAGACGGGCGCTTGAGCACGCCCCCGCTGCCACACCATAGTATCACCATGGTATTTTTCTAGTAAAATCACAGTATCCACAAACCTGCCCTTCCTTTTCCCTGTCTCCCTAGAGCTGGGGAGAGGGACAAGGGGAGGGAAAAACAAAAGAAAGAGGAGAGGGAAAGGGCAAGGCGGAGCAACAGTGCGAGAGAGAAAAAAACTTGCTCGCCTGTTCCCAGACACGGCGTCGCCTGGTTCTCGATCACTCCTCTACCCTCTGGCGGATGACAGCCACTCCTCCCTGGGCGGACCGGTGCAAGTCCTCCTTGGCGGATGGAACTCCCCTCCACGTTCTGGCGGCCTGTAGGGAGCCCCTCTGCCCCATGCGGATGGCAGCCATTCCACCGCTGCAGGCGGCCAGCAGTGAGCCCCTCCTCCCCATGCAGATGGTGGCTGTTCCTCCACGTCTAGGCAGCCAGCAGCGGCGACTCTGTCCCCCGCCGGATGGCCGTGGCTGCTCCTTTTGGTGGACAGCAGTAGTGAGGACTTTATTGACAGCGCATCCCTCCTCCCACCCTGGTTTCGGCACCAATGTAATAAGGTTAAAATGGGAAAGGAGGAGCCAGCTGAAAGTAATATTTTTATACAAACTTAAACAAAAAGACACAAAACATAAATGCACACATGGCAGCTGTGTGTGGCTCTCTCTCTCTCGCTTGAACTGCCACATCCCGTTGCACTTATCCCTCTCCTCGGCTGATTAGCCCGATTGTGGCTCGGGGTGTGCATAGTCACGGCCCAGCCCCACCCTCCTCCTCGTCACGCATGGTTAATTTTATCCGGATCAAATCCTTCTCTCAACTCCCCGACCTTCACTGTGACTAAATCACTGTGAGGAATATCTTTTATTTATTACTATAAGAAGTATTATAGGAAGTATTAAGCGTAGAGACATGGGAAAAGTATGTCAAGGGGTGGGATTTGAACCCGGATCTCCAGCGTGACAACACATACACATACCTTTGTTACACCCAGAACTACTAAAGCTTAACATGGGGGCACAATTTGTTGTAAAATTCTGTTTCCACCAGACCATTGGAGACAAATAGTCACTTAGTTATCCAATCTCTTAATCCACTAAAATGTCTAACCTTTTAACCAGTTTAATGTCTCTGCCCCATCGTGAAAAATTCAAATATGCCCACCTTCATTCAATCAGCAGTTGACCACAAATAAATCTGTCGTGGCCGTCTTGAGTTTGGTCTGAGCAGAGGTGGGCAGAGTTTGTGTAAATAGCCTCTGCCAACAAGCTGGTCTATTTGCACTTAGTGTAAATAGACACTCTGAATAAATAAATGGTCATAAAATATTGATTTGCGTTGACATTATGTAATTTGTGAAGAAAGAAATTGCCGAACAGCTGAAATCAACCTCCAGTTTGCGTCAGTTCTATCGGTGTTTATTTTGCGAAAATGGACATCTGACTCCTCATTATCCAGGCTATTTCAATAAATAAATGGACATGAAACATTGATTTGAGTTAAAAATATTTTATTAGCTTACTTGAAGAGATCGCACAGTGATCAAAAAAGCAAGAAAGATGGGTTGCAATGTCCCGGATCAGTGGCCTGATACGTGGAGCTGCGGTGGTTACAGAGAAATAACAGACAGCTAGATGGCGCCATTGGCCAATCAGAATCAAGTATTCCAGGCCGCCGTGTAATAATGCATGATATTAAAACACAACAAAGTGAGAAAAGACAAAACAATCACACATTCATATGCGGTTTCTTTGATCTGATCACAAAACATTTTATACCTCTGTTTAGGGCTGACCACATGTGATTGGTGTAGAGAAGAAACTGCTCCTTTGTACAGAAAGTCAGATTTCCTTGCTTTCATTGAAGCAAACAAGATGCTTTTGGAAAATTTTAAATTTATAATATATAAATTGGATAAATTGGATCATCAGGATTTTTAATTTGCCATGCCAGCTCGAGTGCATAATGTAATTACAGATAAGGCATGTACTATCTATTAAATACTAAATGAAGGAATTCATATACATTTTTCAGTTGAACTTTCAGGCAAATTGTTATGCTGATGATAATATTTGTTATTAAAAAATATATATATAAAATTAGAATGCACAATAGAAGCATTTTCACAGTTGGATTTCAAAGACTTCTGTGTGACACTGTGCAAACACTCCTGCTCTCCTCTACAAACACCACTGTTCAGCTTTCCAAGGCTGTAGACTTTTTTGGTCTTTTTTTGGTATTGATTCAAGTAGACAAGCAGTGGGTGTGTTCAGATAGACCTGCTGTTTGCAGTGTCTAGTCATCAGGTTGCTAGTTATCATCTTATTTCCTGTTGAGTTTCTCTTTGAACTTCCTGTGTGAAGTGCATATGTGGGTTTTCTGTTTTTCTTAGCATCAGTGGGCTTTTAGTCTCCTTGAGCTTTTTGTATATTTCAGTGTGGAAACAAGCAAGCAAGTTATAATATGGTAAATGGTAAATAGTCTGCACTTATATAGCGCCTTTTTAACCTTAATGGCATTCAAAGCGCTTTACACTGTGACACGTTCACCCATTCACACACACACACATTCATACACATGCAAGGCACTAGCCTGCCATTAGGAGCAACTTGGGGTTAGTGTCTTGCCCAAGGATACTTCGGCATGTGAGGTCGTGTGGGCCAGGATTCGAACCACCAACCCTGCGATTAGTGGCCAACCCATTCTACCAACTGAATCCGCGGAGGGATGTTCCATCCGCCATACTATATATATTACTGTATATAGCCTACACTCTGTATATTCACTTTATTAGGAACACCTGTTCACCTACTTATCCATGCGATTATCTAATCAGCCAATAGTGTGGCAGATGTGCAATGCATAAAATCATGCAGATACGGGTCAGGAGCTCCAGTTAAAGTTCACATCAACCGTCAGAATGGGGAGAAAATGTAATCTCAGTGATTTCGACCGTGGCATGATTGTTGGAGCCGGACGGGCTGGTTTGAGTATTGCAACTGTTGATCTCCTGGGATTTTCAAGCACAACAGTCTCTAGAGTTCTGAGTAAAAACTAGAGTTTGAGTAATCTCAGAATGGTGCCAAAAACAAAAAACATCCAGTAAGCGGCAGTTCTTCAGATGGAAATGAGAGGTCAACAGAGAATAGCCAGATAGGCTACAATAACTCAGATAACCACTCTGTACAATTGTAGTGAGCTGAATAACATCTCAGAATGCACAACAAGTTGAACCTTGAGGCAGATAGGCTACAACAGCAGAAGACCACGATGGCCAATCAGTATCAATTATTCCAGGCCGCCTTGTAATAATGCATGATATTAAAGCACAACAAAATCAGAAAAGACCAAAAAAGTGCACTTCATTAGGACAAAGTGTTGCTAAAAAGTGCAAGAGTGTAAGTTTATGTGTTCCCTGGCAGTCAGTCCCATTACACTGGTGTTGCTAGTGCCGTTGTCTACCAGTTAAGCTACAGGAACCTTGTGTCCCTTTTAAAAGGTTGTAGTTGCAAAAAAGAAAAGAAAAAAAAGAATGAAAAAAAAAAGACAAAAAGGAACTTCTTTGACTACCCAAGATAAAATTGCATTGTTCTGACATCTAGGAACTGAGCCTTGTTGCCATGAGACTGTAGTGAGGCCCTTTCAGAGGACCATCTTTAAATAAATGGAGAAAGTCTGAAGCCAGTAGCTGTGTCTTTAAAGGACTGTGAACTGGAGCCTGCTGTCTCTGACTTCACCACAAAGCCTAACCACTGCCTGTAGAGGATGATGCTGCCTCATACTCCAACAACAATTAACTCCACTGAGCAGTGCATGAAAAAAAAGAGAAATGGCTCTATTTCTGCATTTTTGTTCACTTTATTTTCACAGATTGTATTTACAAAACTATCGCAACCTTAATGGACAAGTTACATTGACTTCTTCTGTAGAGGAAACCTGAAATGGTTCAGAGGTTACTTCGACATATTGTGCATGCATCTCAAAATATGGACATTTTGATCTTTGTAAATATCTTTCTGAACCTTACATATAACTTCCACTTGTAAATTTTGTGAATGAGTATGACATTGTAATCTAGCCTCAAAATACAGTCAAGATTAACCCTTAGCAATATTACATCACTGTTTATTTTCCCTTGATTTGTGTGGTATGGGATCCAGGATTTACTTCCTGCTTCCTTTCTCAACTTTGAAACGAATGGCGTTTGTCACAGGACGTTGACTTTCGGACCAGTTTTGCATGACTTAACTGTTTTCATTTGCTGTTTTCATTGGGTGTAAGCACAGGGATGACATCACCTATTAAACACAGATTCTGACATCTCTAACATCCCGGACACTCAAAGGATGTGGAGTTTGTACTACCACAGTATATTTAAAAGGAGATGAGTTCATTGCTTTCCCTGTAATTGTTTGCAAACTGGAGTAGCCTTGCTGTCCACTTTGTGGTTTGGTTACATTTCAGGGAGGGCCATTGTAAAGAATTTGCTGCACAGATGGATACTCCCAGTTCTGTTTGTGTTTAGGTGTGTAAAAAGTCGGCCTGCAATGGGGTGTGTAATGGGGCAAGTGTGAGAACGTTTTGGGACAGCTGACGGAATTGACACCTGTCCTATCGGGTCAATTACATGTTTTCTCTAAATCTAATATCTTATTAAAAAAATGCATGCCTTGCATCCTTAAACATTTGAATTTCTGTAATATATTGAACATTGTTGTTGCGAATTTTGATGATTGAAAATTATCAGTCAAAAGGTTCTCTCATTGTGAAATTGTGAAAATGACTAGTGACAGTCTTGGGAGCATCAAGCAAATCAGTACTGTTTTGCTTCATATAGCAGTAGATTTACAACAAAATTGTATGTGCAATATGCATGAATTTATACAAGTTACCTTGTATGTGTATAATTTACAGCTATTACTGCAAAATAAAAATAAAACATATTTTATTAAGATAATTTGATGTTAAATGAACATTTCTAAAAAACAGATTTCTCACACATACACAGAAAATAGTGTAATTTTTTTGTGCTACGGTCAGTGAAAATGTTGGCAGGGAAATACAAATCTCTACTGATCCTGATTGTTGAGCCCTGTGGTTGTGTGTGTATGCATGTTTCATGATATACTGTATGGGTTGCGTAAATGCTTTCATGAACTCAATGGAATGAGCGACTCTCTTGTTGAAAATCCAAAACACTTTCCCAGTCACACCCTGCCATATGTCACTGCCCAGACACTGAGCACCAACCCTCACCAAGGAGTGTACGCAGGCACGTCTGGCTGCCGCTGCTCACCAGGGCTAGAGTCCAATTTTTTGGATTGTTTTAGATTGTTTTATATTGTATTTGAATTGTTTTATATCAATCAAAGTTCGACCAGCTTGAAAAAGCCCTCTGTCAGTGTTTTCCACGAATTCGACTGGAGTCTTTTGGATTGTTTATACCAACCAAAGTTTGACTAACCTGAGGGGCTCTCTGTCATCAGTCTGCGGGACTCGTGTACGGGGCTTGCTGTCGGCGCTGGCACACGAGGACGGGCTATCGGCAGACAGGCTACCTTGTCGGCCAGCGGTTAGCGAGGCTGGGTGGCATCTGTCCTTGTTTGGCATGGCGTTTAGTTATTCCTCCTCACAGCTCCACAAACTCAATTCTGCATTCACTCCTGGATTTAACATCCCCATTGTAGGTGAACTCGGAGTTTCTCGTGGCTCCCGTTATGTCCACCGGAGTACACGCAGATGCTTTGTTCACCACCAGCAGGCTGAGCAGTACATTCCGTCAATCTGGACGCTCGTCGCAAAACTGACACGTCATCAGAGCGCTGCCACCAAGAGGCTATTTCATTCCAAGCAGGACATAAAGCGTGGGGTGGATTACAGTCTGCTTCGGCCCCTACAGAGACATTCTGTTATCCTCAACCCAGCACCCCCAGTCAAAATTGAATTTTTAAATGCACAATCCCTTAATAATAAGGCATCTTTTATCCACGACCACATCATCAACGAGCATATACACTTCACGTGCCTAGTTGAAACCTGGCAACAACCAGAAGTTTACTCTAGTCTAAATGAAGCCTGTCCCCCTGGTTATACTTACCTAAGCAAGTCCCGCACCACTGGCCGCGGTGGTGGCCTTGCTGTTGTGCACCGAGTAGATTTTGAGTTGTCCCCCCGTCTCTGCCTCTCCACTCTTCTTTCGAATGTCTTGCATTCAAATGCAAACTGCCACTTTCCACTACAATGCTCCTGATTTATCGGCCCCCCAAACCGAACCCAGCTTTCATTCCTGAGATACATGATCTCCTCACCACACTTTACTCAACCTCAGGGAATATCATCATACTTGGTGATTTTAATATCCATGTAAATGATCCCCAATCCTACTCGGTAGCTGAACTCACTAATCTTCTTGACAGTCTCAATTTCATTCAACACGTCGATGTCCCAACACACTCCAGAGGCCATACTCTTGATTTGTTGATAACAAATTCCACCTCTATAAGCAATCTCTCGGTGCACGATCTGGGCGTGTCCGACCATAAGGCCATTTCAATGGAGCTTCCCATCCTGTCCCCCCTCAGTAAGTCAAGCAGACAAATTAGTTTCAGGAACCTTAAAAACATCAACCCACTCACCCTGACTACCGACCTCTGTAATCTCTCCGCTGCTAGCTCCCTTTCAGTCATTGAATCTGTGGAGCTTTACAATTTATCACTTAGCACCCTCCTGGACCGTCATGCTCCTGTTAAGTCCAGAACCGTCACCTTCAAACACTCAGCACCCTGGTACACCAGGGAGCTGCGGCTGCAGAAGAGAACAGGGCGTGTCCTTGAACGGCGTCTCAAGGACTCAGGGCTTGCTGTTCACAAGCTAGCGTATCGGGAACATCAGAGGGCCTACAGCAAGTCCCTCAGTGACACCCGGTCCCGGTTCTACTCTCACATAATCAACAATAGCCCTGGTAACTCTAAGCAACTTTTTGCAACCATAAATCATCTCCTCAAACCTCAGATTCCCTCACACTCAGAGAACATGCAGGAGCGTTGCAATACCTTCATTTCCTTCTTCAAAACAAAAGTTGAAAAGATCCGTTCCCTTCTCTCCAGCCCCCCTGCCCTCCAGCCCCCCGCTGTATCTGCTACCTCGCACCCACCCCCTTTTCTCCTTAGCACCTCTGCTTCCCCAGTTATATCCATTGACCCCCAATCTGGGACTACACAGCTCCTTTGCTGTTATTTGCTGTTATAGCTGGATATTACTCAGCATGACATCGAATTCCTTCTAAGGAAGCTGAAGCCCTCCACCTGTGACCTGGACCCATTTCCCTCAGCCCTGATAAAAAGTAATTCCTCTGCAATAAGTCCCATGATCACCAAAATCATTAATCAGTCTCTCCGATCTGGCCAAGTCCCTAAGTCCCTGAAAACTGCGGTCATCAAGCCAATACTCAAAAAGCCCTGCCTTGACCCTGAAGTACCGGCCAACTACCGCCCCATCTCCAACCTCCTTTTCCTGTCAAAGGTGCTGGAAAAGGTAGTTTCTGCTCAACTCCACAATCATCTCATAACAAACAGTCTTTATGAGAAGTTCCAGTCTGGTTTTCGCTCTGGCCACAGTACGGAAACTGCCTTGGTCAGGGTCACCAATGACCTGCTGATGACGGCTGATGCTGGCTCTCCATCACTTCTCATCCTTCTCGATCTCACCGCTGCATTTGACACCGTGGACCATCATATTCTTTTACATCGCCTCCACTCCTCCATTGGACTCTCTGATATTGCTCTGGCATGGTTTACATCATATCTCATGGACAGAACTGAGTATGTAGCCCTGGGTGCTGCTAAATCGGACACACACTCTGTTACTTGTGGTGTCCCTCAAGGATCAGTCCTTGGCCCCACCCTCTTCACGCTGTACATGCTCCCCCTTGGTCATGTCATCAGCTGGCATGGAATATCTTTCCATTGCTACGCTGATGACACCCAAATTTACATCAAAACAAACCCAAACCCCTCTGCAGCCCTTTCCACACTTTCCACCTGCCTGGAGGAGATAAAGACGTGGATGGCTGCTAATTTTCTACAACTCAACAGCTCAAAAACGGAAGCCATTCTTGTTGGCACCCCGCACCAGACCCGGTCATCCACCATCACCAGCATCACCTTCTCTGGTCATGACATCCACCTCTCATCCTCAGTCACAAACCTTGGTGTTAGAATGGACCCTCACTTGACCTTTGAGGCCCACATTAAATATCTTTGTAAAACCTCCTTCTTTCATCTCAGGAACATTGCAAAACTCCGCCCAATGCTCACTTTCCCTGATGCCGAAAAACTTGTCCTTGCCTTTGTTTCCTCCAGGCTGGACTATTGCAATGCACTCCTCATCGGGATCCCATGCAAGAACATCAAGCAGCTGCAGTACATTCAGAACTGTGCGGCTAGGATCCTGATGGGCGTGCGGAAGTACCATCACATCACTCCTATCCTTAAATCGCTCCATTGGCTTCCTGTCCAGTACAGGATTGAGTTCAAAGTTTCCCTTCTGTCTCACCAGTGCCTCCATGGCAAAGCCCCCCTATATCTAAAACAACTCATCACACCCCTTTCCTCATCATGCCATATCCACTCTGGACAGGCCAACCTCCTCCAGCCTTTGAGGACAAGGCTTCGTACTATGGGTGATCGTGCCTTCTGTTCAGTTGCTCCCAGTCTGTGGAATGCTCTCCCTGTCCATCTAAGGGCCCCACAGTCTGTGGACTCTTTTAAAAAAGGCCTTAAAACTCATCTTTTTAGTAAAGCCTTTTATTGCTAATAGTGTTATCTTAATGTTTCTGTTTTTATTCTGTATTGCATTGTAGCACTTTGAGGTCACTGAATTGATGTAAAGTGCATTATAAATTACATTTATTATTATTATTATTAACCCTGGGCAAAGTCACGCTCATCTCTGACCTAGATTGTTCTCTGCACCTCTGTGGAACCTAGTTTGCATTAAGGCACCTTTCCAACTCATAATAGATGCAAGCTGTCATCTGCCTGTTGAAAATTACCCGTGAATTTATGGCCTAACTGCATCCGAAGCACACTCTTGTTTATTTTATTTTGCATAGCTGTGAATCATTCACCCACTGTGGCAGAAAATGGGATTTATGCCATGATAATGGAGTCAGATTGGATTCTTGGGTTAAGAAGTCTTCCACTTAAGTATCAACACAAAGATACATTTATCATAACAAATTATTTTACATCAGTTCCATTGAGAAGATTTTTGGTATACAAAGATTTGGATCTTCAAGTAGCCGCTCCTCTGATGTATTTTTTATTTTTATTTCAAAGTATTTTATTGGCTTGATTGTTTTACCTACAATATTGCCAAAGCATCAATTCACACAAAGTAAAATAAATTAATGATAATAAAAAATTATATTGGTTACACTTTACAATAGGGTTCTATTTGTTAACATTAGTAATTGAATTAGGTACTGTATCATGAACAATATTTTTTAACAGCATTGTAGCAACGGGTAGTGTTTGAAACAGATAAAGGAGGAAGCGGGAGCTGGTTTCTACAGTCCACGTGAGTCACGTTTATTTAAAACAAAACAGAAATCGCTTTTCAGCATAAACAAAACCAAAATACTGCTTTTCAGCATAAACACGCAGCATTGTGCTTTTCAGTGTAAACACTCTCTATGAAACAGACATGCAGTCTCTGGTGTGTGCCACTCTCCCTTTCGGTGGACTGGGCCATCTTTTATCACCCGCGACTCTCACTGTGAACATAGAAACCGCTTTCTCTCTCCCCAGACGGGTGCTCGACCACAACCTCACCTCCACAAGCATTTATTAATCTTGTTAATGTTAACTTGTAAAATAAAATTGTTCATTGTTAATGTTAAATCTCAAAAAAAGGTACAGTTTAACATTCAACAGCCGACTATTAACTATTAAACTATTAAAGGGATAGTTCACCCAAAAATGAAAATTCTCTCATGATTTAGTCACCCTCATGCCATCCCAGATGTGTCTGACTTTGGCTGTGTCTCGTTTGGAAGGATGCGTCCTCCGGAGGTGGCATTTGTGGGCCGCAAACGTCATCGAGGCTGTCTCGTTTCAGAAAAGTGAGTAGGACACTCTGAATGCAGCCTTCAAATGCGACCTTCTTTCACAGGAATTCGGGGGATGCACGAGGTGTATCTTCCGTCGGCACTAACAACCCACAATTCTTTGCTTCAACGGAAATGTCTAAAAAATTACGCCAATTTGCCCGTAAATATGATGTTCAAACGCAAGTAATGTTAATTCCCAAGTTGAAGTACTGTACCTCAGTAGATGGGTGCAGAGTATATAATATGTATAATTATATTAATACATAATTAATATAAAGTATTCATTTTTTCTTCATTATAGCTCTCCTACAATGTACCTTACACATTCCCTTCCAGAGGGACTTTGTTCTCTTCTCAATCAAAGCACTCATGCTTGTTAAAGAGTGGCGTGCTGTCATAGCAACCATGTTACGTTATGTTTCCGTTTGTCCTACGAAGGCCGTCTCGTTTAAACGAGGCTTGTTTAAAGGAGGATGCTCAGTATACTACCTAGCACACAGCCTTCCAAATGAGGCACAGCCTTTCTTCTGCTGAACACAAATAAAGATTTTTAAACCTTTCTTTATTCTGCTGAACACAAATAAAGATTTTTAAACCTTTCTTTATTCTGCTGAACACAAATAAAGATTTTTAAACCTTTCTTTCTTCTGCTGAACACAAATAAAGATTTTTAAAAGAATATTTCAGCTCTGTAGGTCCATACGATTCAAGTGAACGGTGACCAGATCTTTTAAGGTCCAAAAAGTCCATAAAAGCAGCATAAAAGGAATCTATATGACTTCAGTAGTTGAATTCATGTCTTCAGAAACTATATGATAAGTGTGGGTGAGAAGAAGATCAATATTAAAATGCTTTTTTCTGTATATCTCCACTTTCACGTTTACATTCTTTCACATTTGTAAAAAATAACTTAAATATTGATCCATTTCTCACCCAAAGTGATAGTATCGCTTTACAAGAAATGTATTTAACCACTGGAGTCATATGGATTACTTTCTATAACTGTCTGTGCTTTTTGGAGCTTAAAAGTGCTGATCACTGCATTCATTTGCATTGTATGGACCTACAGAGCTGAAATATTCTTCTGAAAATCTTTGTTCAGCAGAAGAAAGAAAGTCATACACATCTGGGATGTCATTAGGGAAACTATCCCTTCAACTAATGTAAACATATACAACTTTTATTTAGAAAAAACAATGTAGGCTATTAGTATGTGTTGAAATTAACTTTAACCAATATTGTTAGTTCATATTAACATAAAGTAAACAACCATATTGTAGTGTTACCAGCATACAATAATAAAATAAATAAAGTACAATAACACAGAAATCAACATTTCAATTTCAGTTTGTAACCAAAAGCAAGAAGTGCCAGGATTAAGGGATCACAATGGACTTGGTGCTTCTCTTTAATTCTGTGTGAAATTGTAAATAAAAAATCCTGCCCTTTAAGAGAAACCAGGTATATTATGATTATATATAGTGTTATAGTATTAGGCAGAATTCAGTTGTTCAAATACTGTACCATAAGTTGAGAGTAGTACAGCAGCAATTATTGAGCATTTATGGAATGGACACTCAGCATCTATAGAGCATGAACCTCACCCCTAACGTTTCAATTCAATCAAAGAAATGAGGAATTAAAAAGTTAAAGAAGGGTGCGGGACATACCACAGATAAAGGCATCTGAAGCAAAAGGAAAAGCCTCATTTTATCACCTCACTTGGCTGGAAAGATCAGTAGAGCAAGTTATTTAATTAACTAAGCCAAAACAGCAGAGGTGGGAAGAGTCACGCCCAGAGAGCGGACCGTGACAAGGGCACAGCCCTATCTCTCATACAGTGAGTAGTGTTATGATACAGCAGATTTATGTATGTGAAAATCTGCTAACCCAGCTTTTCTTATTTCACACAAAAAAAATTATTCTGTTATTGTTTACTCACTTCCTCCAAACCCGTATGACTTTCTGTATTCCATGGAACAAAAAAGGAAGCTTCACAGGATTTATTTGCCTTATAATGTTCCTTAAAAAAGGGACAAAAGCACCATAAAATCACAGTAGAATGTATCGATATAACTCATGCACTATATTCCAGGTCTTCTGAAGTGATACAGTCACTTTATGATGAACAGAATGAAATATAAGTTATTCACTCTCCAATCAAATCAATTATTAATCATTAATCAAATATAGCGTTCAACTGAATACATCAAACCTCATTGGTTCTCATCGCATCTTGTGACCAAAGTTGTGCCATAAACCAATTAGGATAGTTAAATACTAACAGAATTTTCATTTTGGGTGTTTAATCATAAAATGAGTCTTTGAATTGTTTTGTTTCGTTTTCTGATATATTACATTACAGCAGAACTGAAACTCATAATAACAAGGTGGAAGTTTTTGTGAGAAGCAATTAAAGATGCTTTATTGTCCTTTATCTAATCATAGGAGCTTTAGTCATAGTTAATAGCAAATCAGTGTAGATTGATTATGTACTTTCTGGTTGTATATATGTAATTAAGTTTAAGCATCCTGTGTTATCAGCTATCTGCTTTAGTTATCATAGTTCAACAGCTATTAAAGATTGTTTGCTTCTGATGTCACATGTATAACAGCATTTGTTCGGGACGGCCACATGCTCATATAGTGTCAAGGCCTTTATTGATTGAGTAATTGATTAAAAACAATCCAGGAATTTGAAAAGCCCCTGGAGGTTTTTAAATGTGTGAAAGCACTGAGTGTCTCAGGTTATTTTTGTGCATACTTTTAACCCAAAAACCTGGTGACCAGGCCCCTTTCGCAAACGAGTGTGGGGAAAGTATTTCTAAAGGCTGCCTGCTTCATCCTCTATACCAAATGAAGGGATTGCCTTCTGCGGACTCTGCCTCCACCCCCCACCCCTTTAAACAGCCATAGTGTGGTCTGTGGTTTCAGCTCAGAGTTTAAGCTTCAAAAGTATTTTGTGGAAATATAACACCCATATTTGCCAGTGCTAAATATGTCTGGAAATAACCAAGACTGACTGAAAATAGAGTGGCTAGGGTATCATTATCATTAATAAGGAATAAATCTGTCATCCGATAACATCTCAAAACCGGCGGCATTTCTAGGGGTTCCAGTGACTTCCAGTGGAGTCGTGCTTCTGGAGAAGTAGTCAGCTATTTTTGCACTTATGCTGTGTGTTGCTATTAAGGGCTCAGTGGAGCTACTTTAAGTTGCCCCCACACGTCTTGTAATTTCTTTACACATTCTTTATTTTTATTATCCTACTACCTTGGCTAACCAAATGTTTGAGTCATTTAACACATTTTAAGATGGTTAAAAAGCTTTGTGTCGCAGATTTAAAAAAAAAAAGTGATCTAGTCTGAACATTAAAGCCTGATCTAACGAAAAAAAATTATATTACGTGGCTCCTTATACACTATGTACTGTATTAATATTACTTACATTCTCTGTAACTTAAGGGAGCCTACATCCATATCCTGAACCACATGCGTATAAAAGGAACGTGTCCCATTGAACAAAGATGCACAAAATAATGTAAATCCATACAACTCATGTGCTGTCTTTGTTTATATCGCTGGTGCTTGACTGGGAATGGACTGTATAACAGGATGAAGACTGTGCCTGAGATTAACCTCCATTGACCCTATTAGTGCCTTGCATGAGATTTTGCCAAATCCAATTGCGCCTAGACGTAGCGCATGTTTACACGAAGATACCAACACTTCATGTCCATGCCCATTGACTTTGTGCTTATGAGTTAAGGCACTGAGCTCTGCTCTGTTTACTTATTAATTTATCTGTTGATCCAATATTGACTAACCATTTTCTGCATTTATTATTATTATTATTATTATTATTATTATTATTAGACTTGTCTGTAAAAAACAATAATAAAATAAAAAGTATAATAAAAGTACTGATATTAAATGAGCATAAAGTGTAGCTATAGGTTACTTTCGATTACTACTTAAGTTATGATGCTTTTGGGAAATGAGGTCCTGGAGAGAGACAGTGGATGAGGATTTGGGGAGAGAAATGCAAGAAGTGTAGTCTGGTGGAATAATTCATGGGATGTTGTTCTTTAAATTGGATGACCAAAATGCAAGACTGCAATATCTGTTGTCTTTTTGTGTTGCGAGAGCCGAGTAAAAATAAAAACCCAATAACTTGCAATACAGTGCTTTGTAAGACTACCAGAACTCTTGCCACAGAAGTGTTTGTGATTTTAGTCTCACATCATTAAGAAACAAATTCCAAATATTTTTCTGATAGAAAACAAATTGTGAAAATGTACAGCCCAGTCCATCAAAGTTACAAAAAACATTGAATTGTTCAATTTAATCTAGCAACAACAACTCAATTTTATATTCACCATTTGATTTAATCCCAGGGAGTTTATCTCTCTTTAGTGCCTTGAGTAACCGTATGAACAGGCCATCTTCTCTGTATTTCAGATCTGGAGTGGTTGCCATGGGATCCTGATGACCAGTCAACAAACATAATAGGCAATTTGACCATTCCCCTTTTCTCATCTTTTGTGTTGTGGAAAGTTCCAACCACTCTTTTCTCCACCCTCCTCTAATGCCACCCTTGAGAAGACAGACACCCTTAAAGGTCTTCCATGAGGTCAATTATCCTCATGGAAGACCTAATGAATGGGAGAGCAGTTCAGAAGATCAGTGCTTATACTGTTACTGCTTCTCAGATCATTGTGGGATGCCCTCATTTGCCACATTTGAGTAAGACGTGAACTCTACAAAACTGTGTGATGTTTACCACCACTGTCTTCATAAGACTATTATTTGGTTTGAGGGATGCAATGTTAATGACATCAAATCACTTACAACAGCATTAAATTAACCCTACCAGGGTAACTTCTGAAGAAAATGTAAGCGGTGCTTGCCGTAGCTAAACTTGCTGCTATAATGTCCCACCTAGGGCCTCAGTACACTTCTCCAAGTCAAGAGGAAGATTCCTAAACAAAGATCAGAGCTATTTTAATATTGGTGCCTTGAAAAAAAATGTGTTTGTCAAGCTCTTATATATTTACATTGCTCCTGCAGCAGTATCACTTTTTGTTTATTATATTTTTGGATGTTTTACAATTATGAAGGCTAGGGGTGCCCACAATTTTTTGTGTGATGATCTACTTTTAAATGACCAACTCAATAAGATCTACCAACTAAAAAAAACACAGTTTCATTTAAAATAAGAAAATGCTTGTTGGGACTACTGCATGTATCCCTACATGGAATTCATCTTCTAATTAATAAAAAAATATATATGTTCAATGTTGATATCATTCAGTTTTAAAACTAAACCCAAAACACCTACAGCACAATAGATTACAATAGACAGGGCATTTACCTTATTCTGATGACTTGCACTGAATGGAATCAGACATTTTTGCATAATCCGGGTAGTAGCATCGCAATTTCGCGCTCTGTTCTCAGAAATCCTTGGAAGGCGCGTATGCGCAAACCTAGTTGTCATGGCAACTGAATAAACAAAACGTCAAGTGCAAGTCAGACAGAAACTAAAAGAAGGAAAGACATTATATTTATTTTTAATTCAAATTCAACGAAAGTACATTTAAATTTTGTGCGATCTACCAGCATTGCCTTTGCGATCGACTGGTAGATCGCGATCGACATATTGGGCACCCTGATGTAGGCATTATTAAAGGGATTTTTCTCCTAGCAATGAAAATTCTCTCATCATTTACTCACCTTCATGCCATTCCAGATGTGTATGACTTTCTTTCTTCTGGAGAACACAAATTAAGATTTTTAGAAGAATATTACAGCTCTGTAGATCCATAAAGTGCAAGTGAATGGTGACCAGAACTCTGAAGCTCTAAAAAGAAGTCACATTAAGAAGTATTCCAGAATACTCCAGTAGTTTAATCCATGCCATCTGAAGTGATATGATGTGTGTGGATGAGAAACAGATCAATATTTAAATCCTTTTTACTATAAAAATACACTTTCACCAGCCCTCCTATGCACATTCATGAGAGGTCTTCTTTCATTTTATTATGCAAATATGATTTATTTATTATTTTCCTTTCCTTTAACCCCTCCCTTTTTTTCTCCTACCTGCCCAGTAGGTGGCAATATGCACGATGAATGCGAATCAGCAAAAAACAGAAGAAGAGAAACTCTCGTGCATGCGCATTGGAGGGCTGGTAAAAGTGTAGATTTGTAGTAAAAGAAGGACATAAATATGGATGTGTTTCTCACCCACTCTTATTATTTTGCTTCAGAAGACATTGATTAAACCACTTGAGTCATATGGATTACTTTTATTCTGCCTATATGTGCTTTTTAGAGCTTCAAAGTTCTGGTCACCATTCACTTGCATTTTATGGACCTACAGAGCTGAAATATTCTTCTAAAAATTTGTGTTCAGCAGAAGAAAGAAAGTCATACACATCTGGGATGGCATGAGGGAGATTAAATGATGAGAGAATTTTCATTTATGGGTGAACTATTCCTTTAAAATGTTTTTTGTATTTTTGTAACAGAAGATATACAGAACAATGTAGTCCTAGTGACAATTATTTCATTCTGATTTTTATTTCACTGAAGAATGTATCTTTTCATTATTCAGCTAAAGAAAACTGAAAGAACGGAGGTTGTTCTTGTTTCAAAGGGGGGCGTGACCAAAGAAAACTGAGAACAACTGGATTAAAGGAATAGTCTAACCAGAAATTACAATTTTCCTTATTTACTTTTATATTGTTGCAAACCTGTATGCTGTTATTTTTTCCCCATGGAACACAAAAGGATTTCATACAGCTCTTTTCCTAAAAAAAAAAAAAGGACTGTGAACACCATTAAAGCACCATAAAAGTAGACCATACAAGTCGTGTGCTGGAGTGGTGGTGGTGTAGTGGTCTAAGCACATAACTGGTAATCTGGTAATCAGAAGGTTGCTGGTTCGATCCCCACAGCCACCACCATTGTGTCCTTGAGCAAGACACTTAACTCCAGGTTGCTCCGGGGGGATTGTCCCTGTAAAAAGGGCTCTGTAAGTCGCTTTGGATAAAAGCATCTGCCAAATGCATAAATGTAAATGTAAATGTGTGCTATATTCAGGCCCACACAATGGCCAAATCCACATTAATACATTTTTGTTTGTGCATTTATTTAGCTTAATTTACCCTCTCATCCACACTAGCACAGCGTTTTCCTCCACCAAAAAGATGGTTTTGAAAATGCTTGGGAAAATGGGAAAATTATGATTTAAGTAAACTAAAAACAAGAAAAATGTGGCCAAAATCTGTGCATGCAGAGCTCTGCAGAATTGCACATTCCCCACCCTTTATGCATTCCTTTATTAGTAAATATTTTTTCTAATTTTATAATGCTATCAACTACCAATTAACCCTTTTTAGCACATTTAAATCGATTCAATTCCATAGATTGTTTCTCCAAAATAGGTGCCGAAAATGTGGAAAAAGTCAGCAAATTTCATCTAAGCCAGGCTGTATTCCAAGTTGTCTGAAGTTATACAGTAGCGTTATTTTGACCAAACATTATTCACTGAAAATCGTCTCCATTGTAGTTCTCAAATCAAATAACAGCATTATTATTGCAGTTTATTATCAATCATGAAATCCAAAAACCATAACTCCCAACGTGAACAAAATACAAAAACATGAACTTGACTTAACTTGACTTGACTAAACTTGACATGACATGAACAATCCAACAAAGTTACATTCACAATACCTGACAATGGACATTTGCTAACATGAGGCTTAAATTCATGGACAAGGGAGAAACATGACAATGATAACCAATGACAAGACAGAACTGATAACAAGGTAACAAGACAATAAACCAACGAAAACAAGACACATGAACGTGGAGGGAAACATGAAATCACATGACCTGGGGACCACATGTCAAGGAAACATGGAACAAACACGGCATGGAACAAAACACACCTTCTGATGTTCCATACAAAAACTCAAAAAGCATAAATATTTTCACTTGACCTTGTGCAGGCCAAGCTATTTACAGTTTTTATATGGAACTATATATGGTTCAGTGGTGAAACAGCAGATAAAGCCAGTACAAGACGTATGGTTTGCCTCACAAAATTTGGCTCTGAGTGGAGACTTGCCCCGTTTGCCCTGCACCACTTAATGTACAAGAAGAATAATCTTATCTGGGCCTCTGGTCTCCTGTGTGCTTGCAGGCAGAGTAAGCGTGTATCTGCTAATACACTTGCCCTAGCTCAGGAAAAAGTCAGACTCCTCCAGTCAGCATTGCATGACTCCTATGGTTTACTGTCTGTGTTATTTGCTTGGTTTAATGCAGGTGTATGCTCCAAGTGTAATCATAAAATCATATAGAGTCTCCTCTCTGTCTGCAACCTTGGCCCAGACACAAGTCTGTAACGATAACAGCCAGCAAATATTTTATGTCTGTTATAAACTGGGACCATTTAGATGATATGCAGCTTTTCCGTTAATGGGTGCTAACCCCATCTTTAATTATGATAATAAAGACTGTTTTTGTTTTATTGGGCTGTAGTTTTTGCTGGAGTTAGTAAAGCCGACCTGTTGGCCAAATTCGTTCCCTCTCTGATTAACTCCTGCGTGTCTATGTGTGTGTGCACATGGACTAATTCTGGTTTTATCACAGGCACCCTCTGTCAGTGAACGGGAACACGGCCAGTGTTTTACACATATATATGCCATTAATGTAATAGGTGAATGATAAGCATTTTATGGCTACCCTCTGCAGGAACATCCTGATCTTTTGCCCAGTTTCTGTTCCAGTAACCACATGCCAGCATAATAAGCATTATTTGCTTCTAGATATGATGAGATCTCAGTCACGTATTATGCATCTGAGTAAGCGTGTTTTGTAAAAAAAAAATGTATCCTTCATAACATGTGGTGAAACAACTGAATAGCGATACTCAACTCTTTCACCACTAAATCTAGAGTCCAGTAAATGGTCTGATGTGAGTTAAATAGATCCTGTATCTAGTTAATTACGATAGTAATAACAACAACAACATGTAATTCCAATAGCTTCACAAAATTATTAAACAGTAGGTAATATTATAAAAGTGTGACCCTTTGTCCTTCCTTTATGTGTTTATTACACTGTTACGATCAACCTGTTTTAGGATGCTAATGCTGTACACTTCTTGCGTAAGATTTGGTCTGTGTTCCTCACAGCTGCTTCCAAAGCTTAGTAAGGCTATTTATTTATTTTGGATAGTATGGGTTGCTGGTGACGGAGTTATAGATTTTCATGCATATTACATTCAAATTATAGTATGTTGGTTTTAATTGGCGCAAGGGGACTTCCAGAGTGAAATGGATTTGAATAAATCAAAGGTTTCTTCTGAAGCATGATGGAGGAGGTTTAGTTAGAATGGAACACTGGAATCAAAAAGCACTACCTGAGGCTTTGTACCCAAATCACTTTACTGGCTCAGTGACGTGCTGCACCAAACTCAGTGAAAGTACAGTGTACTTTGAGCACACCTACACTTTTTCTCATGCACCAACTGCAGCTTGATTTCTTTCTTCTTTTTCCTGCAAGCTAGGGTCTTATGTCAAGTCAATTTTATTTGTATAGCACTTTACACAGTGCATATTGTTTCAAAGCATCCCAAGTGAGCAAGCCAATGGCAGTTGTTGCAAACAAAAAAATCATAAGATGTGTTAAATAAACTGCTTGGCAATACATTTTTGCTTGTGACCCTGTAATTTAGAAAATATGTGAAAATATAGTTTTTTTTTGTGGGGGGGGGGGGGGGGGGCTGCATATTTACAGTAGGAAAACAAAGTAAATGTATGTATATGTATATGTACAGTACATTTTAAGTTTTAGGCAAAAGTTTCACAAAGTTTCACAAAAACATTTGTCTTCATATGGTTATACATATTTACAGCTTTAGTGTGTCAATAGGAAAAATACATACTAGACTCCCAAACATTACTTTTGCAAATAGAAAAGATTAGAATAGAAGAACAGGGAGCCCTGCAACAGATGTCATGGCCCCCACTGAACATCATGTCAGTCTGAGATTACATAAAGAGACAGAAGCAATTGGGACAGCCTAAATAGATAGAAGAACTGGCAAATTCTCCAAGAAGCTTGGAACATCCTAGACAACCAAGACAAACTGTGTCCAGGTGTACCTATGAGAATTGGGGCTGATTTAAAGGCAAAGGTGGTCACACCAAATCAACAAAAAAATTATTTAGATTTTTTATGTTTACTGGACTTTGTATGACATTAAGTGATAAATTAAAACTATTTTTGAAGACATCCTTACTATGCAACATTTTTCACAGGTACCTAAAGCTTTTGCACAGTACTGTGTGTGTATATATATATATATATATATATATATATATAAGAATATTACTTTAAGTTAGGTATTTTCATTGTGATGTTGTAAAAATTACACGGCGGAAAGAGTTTGTTCATGAACAAGAGCAATTCATTTATTTGTGGTCAATAAAAGAGAGCCAGATTTCTAAATCTAACAGCACCAATTATATAACTAAAACTGAACAATACAAACTCATTTTAAAATTGTCAGCCACTGAGGAAGTAATGAAGAAAATCTTAACAGAGAAATGAAAGTATTGGTGTTTCTGAAAAACAGGATGTCACGCTTTACCACATCACTTCTAAAGCACCAATTACTATTTATATGATAAAGGTTTTATTTATAGTATATTGTGTTTATCTGTACTGTATACTGTTTACTGTAAGCCCAGGCAAGTTCATTTAACTTAAGCATTTTATGGAAACTTATGTATATTACAGCATTTGCATCTTTCTGCTTTGAGTCAAGTCACATTAGCAAACTTGACGCAAATGTGGCACTTATTATTTTCACATGCAAATGAGCACGTGATTTGCCTCAAATGTTTGCTAGAAGTTTGCAGCTCTTCAATAGTGGTAGTGGTGAACTGCAGCAATCCTTCGGCAACAATCGACAATTTTATTGACTTGCATTGACAATTGCTGCAAGTTTACCGCAAAGCTAATTTGCATGTGAAAATAATCAGTGACGAATTTGTGACAAGTTTGCAGCAAATTTGCCATGAACTCTCGATTTTTGTAAGAGCAGAGATCAAAATGCTGTCACTAGCGTTTGAAGATAGAGACGCCATCTGCGGCTGAAAAGCACAGTAATGTGTACATATAAAGCTACAAAGAAGTAGGCAGGTGAGTTTACCGTACGTAACGGAATCACTTACTTTTCCTTTAAACTGTTGGAAAATCCACTCGGATGAAGAGGGGTGCTCTAGTTTATTATCTGACCAAATTATTGACATTTTAAATCATTTTAAACGGACTAAATCCATTGGCAACGGACTAAACCAAGCTAAGGTAAATTGATTGAACTAACAAATATTCAATTAGAATTACAGAAATAATGAAAATCATCCACCTCAAAACTCTTACTAGTTACCGGAGGTAATATGTTAGAATTGCTGTTTATTGCACTCAATTTATTTGGGTTAAAACAACATCAGGTGTAACAGCGCAATTAGACATAAAAGCTTTATGAAATCCCTTAAAGCATGGCTTTTTAACTCATTCATGGCTTGGCGTTTAGCTATGGAAAGTTTCCTTAGTCATAGAGTCATATCACATGACTATTGCCAGTGAACTTACATCCTGTATTGTACCTATAACCAGCCAGAGTGGATAAATAAAGAGAAATGTAATGTAGAAATGAAAAAGAAGAAATAGTAAATAAAAAATAAGCATAAAAATACCACCTTTTTACTTTCTTCTTTACGTGAGGTTCCAGTCATCCTGCTGTAACCCTGCTTAATTGAATTAGTGGCAGTTTATAAGCTGTGCTTGAGTCCTCTGAAAGAGACCCTCCATAAACTGGAATGCTGCCCTTTCATCTGACGGCTTTCTGGAATATTCTTGTCCCCCATATATCGCCCCGGGCTTTGGCCAGACCCTCAACACAGAGTCTGCTGCCTGTCTCTAATTTAGGACTCCAAAAACCAGGGATAAATCCAAGGGCAGTCAGAGTCAGCTGTACAGGGTATGCAAAATTCCTCTGTTCAACCTCACACTATCCAGATATTGACAAGGTTTGGTTTCGATGATTTGGTTTAGAAAGCCCTGCGGCTCACATCTTGATTTGTTTGTCACCAAGGGACTGCATCCCTACTGACACGGACAAAAATCAAAGCAGAAAATCAGGCGTTTCTTTTGTCTTGTTGTGAATTGTTTTGTGATTTTTTTTTTTTTTTTAAGCAAGACCTTTTTACTCCCCTCTTGTCTTTCACCCCATCTATGTCGCACCACTTCAGTTTGTTTGCTTTGCACCCTCCCTATGAAGTCTTTTCAGCTGGTGTATTTTTGGTTTTTATTTTCAGAGGGAAAATGGGACATTTTTAGCTCCTCCTGCTTGAAGAGTTTTTTCCATGCCTGTAAATGTATTTTGGACAGAACGAGGAGTCAAGAGTGAAATAGTATCCCGTCACTAACTGTAGTACTGTAGTAAACACCACTGTGCTTTGACTGCACAAGTACTGTATGTTTCAGCTTGATTTGCGATGTTGTGCTACATAGTAAAAGACAGTTTAATTAGATTTACCCTGTAGGTAACATCAACCTTTATCTCTATTCTCTGCCAGGCAACTCGTATTAGTATAGTAAGGGACCACAAGCTTTCAGCAGTATTTTTACCATCATTAAAAGGCGGGTCTTAGTTCTTGGACCCTTTCTGTATTTTTCCACTCTACAGTATATCCTTAAATGAACCCCCTTAAGTGAAAAGTGTTTGCAGTTGTCACTTACTTAAATAGCAGAACTGTGAGTGTATAGAATGTGATTAAGCAGGAGTGACAACCGTATTGAGCTGTAGTTTGTATGTGGTCACTATTGCACTGACACAACAGTTTTCACTTTGCGGAATCCCCGCTCGACAGTAAAAGCAGGGAATTTCACTCTGTCATGAAGATCTAAGATAAAATGTATAGTTCCCAATTTAGTGTTTCTGAAATATGACAGCACTCTTTCATTTTAGGGTCAGTTTGCAAGGAGAGCTCTTAAAGCTATTTTGTCTTTGTCTTTTTTTTTAAAGACAATTGTCTTTGGTGGGAAACTATGGAAGCAATGGCATCTCCAGGAGGCACCACATTGTGTGACAGGATAAGAGGCTGAAGGTAAATGGCCGTGGATCGCCCGGCCTTTCCGCCACAGTCTCGCTGAACAAGTGCAAACATGTCCATAAACAAAGGCAACAAAGCTCAGGCTTGTTATATGCAGTGATCCTGGAGTGCAGATTGATTGGCTTACTGTTGGTTGTGTTGTTTGTGTTAGACAGAGGAATTTTTATGTTGTGTTTATAATTATTAGTATCACTGTTTCAAGTGTCACTGTTTGTGGTTACAAATGATAATGATATTTCATCCATTTCCATAATAGCAGAGATTAGACATAGCAGAGAAACCTATTTGTGGCTAGAAAGAAAGAAAGGGATAGTTCACCAAATATGAAAATTCTGTCCTTTACCCACCCTCATGTATCACCATTGTAACTTTCTTTATTTCTGTGGGACACAAAAGGAGATGTTAGCTAGAATATTAGGGATTGACAGCCTCAGTAACCATTCACTCTCACTGCATTTTTTCTAGAGCTGTCAGAATGAACGCATGCAATAGATTTATAACGTTATAACGTTAATCTGTAATACAGCATAAACACTAGTGTGAAGGGTGGAACCTTTGTAATGACATTGATACAATTATGGAGAAAGGAGCGCTTTGCCCAGATGAGACTTGTGAAAGAAATAAAGTATTTTTCAGCATATCTAAGGTGTATTTTATTTACCACAGAAGCACACCAAATCTTAACTATCAATAAAAACACAGAATGAGACTGTTTGTCTGCAAGCGCTTTTCATGTGGAGTTAAAGCGGCGCTTTACGCTGGTGCTGATGCCGTGATGCAAATCATGAATGCAGCTTCACAATTGCGGTAACAAAAATCGTGAAGTCCCTGCTGGATAGTATGCAGTCAGTGAGGACTGCTGCTGCTCTCTTCTGAGTTCCATGAGTGCCTGGTGTTGGCCTTGATGGATGCAGGCGAGGGACCGGAATACTTCTTCCAGTGGTGATGACTCCATGACAGCATATCCTCTAAATCCTGGGTTTCGGCACCAGTGTAACAAGGTCCGTTCGTGGAGGAGGGAAAGGAGGAAGTGGGAGGTGACGGATCCAATTTATTTTTAAAATTCTAGAAAATGTCACACTCGACACTGCGGGCTGCACGGACACACACACACACACACACACACACACACACACACATGCAGGCTCGGCTCTCTTTCCCTCTCTGGGGTTTTGGGCAGCCTTTTATCTCCCCGCCTCTCACTGTAAACATACAAATAACAATTAACAGCAATTCATCTCAGGTGAAAACTCTTACTGCTTCCTCTCTCCCCAGATGAACGCTCTGCCATGCCCTCGCCTCCACAATTGCTATATATTATTTTGTTTTCTTTCCTAAAATAAAAAAAATATATATGAATTTTGAGAACAAAAGTAGTATATATTGTGTGAAATTTAAGCTCTTTTAAAATCTGCGATTAATTGCAATTAACTACAAAAACATTATGCAAATAATCGCAATTACTGTGAAAGCGAATGGTGACTGTTAGACTTTAAAATTCAAACTAACTTCTCATTTTGGAGCTACTGTATGTCAACATTTTTGATTTTGGTGAACTAATCGTTTAAGGCTGAAGGTATTTCTGAGTAATGTTTTGATACTGCCATAGTTTTTATACTTTTTTTGGGGGGGGGTCAACCTACAGATGGCGTAAAGGAATATTCCGGGTTCAATCTTGCAGTAAAATATGACAATTTTCCACCGTCTCTCTGGCCTTCTGACTGAAACTCTCGGTTTTGGCCGTGAAGTTACGGTGAGGCACTTACAATGGAAGTGAATGGGGCCAATTTTTTGAGGGTTTAAAGACATAAAGCATATAATTTTATAAAAGCACTTACATTAATTCTTCTGTTAAAACTCATGTATTATTTGAGCTGTAAATTTGTTTAAATCATATTTTACAGTCCTTTTAGGGTTTATTGACATTACGTCATCATGGCAACAAAGTTGTTAAATTGGCTATAACTTTACACAGACTAGATAAGAGATTTTTTCACACTAAAATCATGTTAACACGCATAATGTTTATATCTTTGTAAAAGGTGAGTATTTTAATGTTCAAAAATCGGCCCCATTCACTTCCATTGTAAGTGCCTCACTTTACCTGGATTTCTGTTTTTTTTTTTTAAGAAGAAAATTTATTTATGTGGTAATCAATATTATGCCACAAATTCTGTGGATTGAGCTTAACTTGTATTGAACCCGGAATATTCCTTTAATTAAATTCCTTTTAATATTGAATAAAATGACACCAGCCTTATGTTACAATTCTGTTTAGTCAAAGAGAAACAAGAAATGGAGAGTTCTAGAGAAGGAACAATTCATAATGAGAGGAATGGAGTGGGTCAAAATAGAGAAATAGAAAATATTGATTCGGCTGATGAGTAGCGAAGTGAACTTGAGATTCATGTCTTCCACAAGATATGCTCAAGGTTTCTCTTGTACTGGAGTATGATTTGAGGCTGTTGGCATTCGCCTGAGGGAATTTGTTTTCCTCTTCCTCTCTTTCTCTCTCATCCTCTCTCTCTTTCAGAATGAGTTTGCTTCTCTATTTGCCAATGCCAAGACATTCCACAAGCTGGTAGTATTTTTGTTCCTTTGGCAGCTAACCCCATGTTCTTCCACGCAATGAAAAGGGAGACTGGGGTTTCATATATCTACTCTCTATTCAGGGACATTCATCTATTTACTCAGTCAGGCCGCAAAGAGAAACAACCACCACTATTTGCTCTGTGAATCCTGCAATGAAGCCTTGAATGACATTAGCTGCACCACCCTGGGCTGAACCATAATTGCAACTTGTTATCACCCCAGCCCGCAGATAAGGTAGATTTCAGAGAAGAATGCCTTCGTTATTCTGACACACGCGATGGTTGTGGATCCCGTCTTACACATCTGATATTCCAGAGGCATTCACAAAAATACAGTTCCCTTCACCTCCAAAGGAGGGCAGCACTCGGAATTGCCGATCTGTCAGAGCAACTGCTCAAGTCAAGAAATGTAGGTGACCCATGTAAACACCTCTGATTTAAGAAATTCTCTGGAGTGATTCAATGTGTTTAAAATCAGAATAAATGGCAGGATATTATAACAACATATATTCCATACTGTGTACAGCTGAAAGTACATTCATTCATTGTTAGCAGGATTGCGCCCCATAACTGCAGTAGGACTAGCAGTCACTTGAGAAGTTAATTTTCATTGTCAGTTTGTGTATTAATTATAACATCCCTTGTTTGAATTTTAGTAGTGAGATTAAATGAAATCAGGATAGTTTTAGTTTCTAAGATCACAAATATCTCTGTGAACTTGCTATTAGGTGCCTTCTTCACATTTAAGTGTATAGCTGTTAAACACACCACACCTGTGGGTCTGTTGTCATGTAAATATTGGGTTGTTAGCATCTTTACACAGTTCATTTTATTTTAAATGGATTTCAGTAGGTTCCCTTATACCTGAAAACACACGTTCAAATGCACACTAAAACATTAGGTTTAAAATTAGTTTACTTGGAAATATGGACGAACAGGTCTAGTCGGTTATTCTGTTCCAAAGGACATTCTGTGAGTGTTGTACAGTACACAAACTGTGTCTACTCCTAACACTGTTTTTAATGCCCTCTAAACATTCTCCTCCAAATCAAAGGAGAAATGACCATAGAAATTACAAAGGTATATATATATTATTATTATTATTTTTTTTTACTGAAATATCTTGCTTGCATAAGTATTCAACCCCTGAACTGTGGAGGATGCCTGGTTACAACAATGAAATATATTGCCTAATGAGGACACAATTACTTTACCATTGGCATCCACCTGTGAATCATTAAAGTTGCAATCACATTTTATGGATAAAAAACCCCATTGTTGAAGGATCCTTGGTTAGGATGTGAATCTGAAGGAAAATTAAGACCAAAGAGTGTTTCACAGAAGTTAGAGATAAAGTAATAAAAATGCATAGATTAGGGAAATAAAATGCATAGATTACCAAATAATATCCAAATGTTTGGATATCCCAGTGAGCACAGCTAGATCAATAATCAGGAAGTGGAAGCAGCACTGCCAGGAAAAGGCCATCCCTCTAAACTCAGCACTCTAACAAAAAGGAGACTTGTGAGAGAAGCCACAGAGAGGCCAACAATCACTTTGAAGGAGCTACAGAGTTCAGTGGCTAGTATGGTGGTAGCAGCATCATGATGTGGGGATGCTTCTCATCAGCAGGAACTTGGCATCTTGTTTGAATTGAAGGAAGAATGCAGGGAGCAAAATATAGGAAAATACTCCAAGAGAACCTGCTTCAGTCCGCTAAAACGTTTGGGGGGAAATTCACCTTTCAGCATGACAATGATTCCAAGCACAAGGCCAAGCAACATTGGGGTGGCTCAAGAACAAAAACATAAATGTCCTACAGAGGCCCAGTCAAAGTCCTGATCTCAATCCTATTGGGAATCTGTGGCACTATTTGAAAATTGGAGTTTTCCACAATCATCACCCAAACAGACTGAACAACCTTGAGAAAATATTTCCCCCCAAAAATTAAAAAATGTCACCTTAACTGATTTTCAGTGTTTTAAAATACAATATCAGAATGCAATTTCAGTGTACAACTTGTAATTCAGTAATATGTGAGAATTGGTCAGGGGTCTAAATATTTTTGCAAGGCACTGTGTATATATAATTTGTTAAAATCTGTAGTTGCAAGGAAATACTTTAGGGAAGTTGATGTCCTGCGGTGTGACCTGCTGTACTCTATATACTATTTAAGTGACATTTTGCTAATCCTTTTATCATTATTATGCATGCAGCTTTTGTGGTGTAATATTAGTTGAGAAATTAAATGGAATTTTTGTACATTTTAAAAAATAATTTGTCACACCACAGAACCATTTAAAGACAAAAAGTTGATTAAAAATGTTGAGGAAGGGTGACCTGCCACAGCTGCTAAAATACACACTTTCCCTTATACATTCATTTAAATTTAAACCTAAAATGTTGATTTTCAAGTATATACAGTAAACTCATAGGATGGTGATCATTACACAGACTATTTATCCTTCAGCAGTGACAGGCTGCTATCCGCTGTAGACTGTCTTGGGTGTGACGACTGAGTTGTGGTGAGACAGACATCGATGGTTTCTGTTAGATGTAGGTGTTTGGCAGGCTTTGCAAGTCTTTGTCTGTGGCCACCGTAGGCGAAGTGCTTCTCTGTGATGGTGGGAGATGTCTGTGCATTTTAAAAGACTCCTGTGTGTTTGTGCAGCAGGCAGAGTAATCAGATAACCCAAGGCAAAGTTGCTCTTTTTATGCCAATCAGGATTCAAATTGTCCTACCCTTTCTGCAATCCAACATTGTGTTTAACCATATAAAAAGGGCCAGTTATCTTCAAACAAGAATAAGGAGAGCCTTTTGGGATGGGGTTCAATGTTAAACTAGTAGTTTTGAAGTATACGGCACACAATTTTAACTGTTATTCTACATCTAATGTATCTTTACTCCTACGTGTGGCATTTTACAGGGCTGGCATTTAGTTTCAGTTAACCCATGCGTAGGAGGCTGCAGTAAAGTGTAAACTGAATTAGCACATGTGCAACTCAAACTAGAATGTGAATCCCAAGTTATCCCAAGATAGTTTACACAAAAAGAGTCATCATTTACTCTCCCTCTTGGTATTTCAAACCTGTATTTATTTATTTCTTCTGTGGAACACAAAATGAGATGGTATGTGGAATGATGAAAGAAAGTCAATTGGGTTTGGAACAACATGGGTGAGTAAATGATGACAGAATTTTCATTTTTGGTGAACTATTGCATAAGAGGAGTGAAAGACATCAAGCTTGGCTAATGACTTCTAAATTGAGCACTGCATCTAATTTGAGGGTCAGTGTAAAACATAGAGTGGCTACACTAGATTTTACACTAGAGTACGATCACTATAATGATAAGAGTGTCTTCAGGCACTCACATTGGTTTGTGACCTCTGGTTAGGGTCTATAGATCTGAGATATCCAGATAGTGGGTGTAAAAATAAAAACTATTTGACCCCTACACCCTTTCCCTTGAATCAGGTGATACAAATTCTTATAAACTCGTAAATTTACAGTAGTATTCTAAATGCTTACACAGTCATCCTGAAATAGCTTACCTCTAAAATCCCTGTTACAAATGAGCTGACCCGACCTCTCACCCGAGGGCATTCTGCTGGTTTCACCACCGCTAACTGGATTTGTGAGATCCAATGTTAAATCAGTTTATTGACAGGCCAGATCAGCTTGAGGGCCTTGAGGTGTTAAGAGCCCCCCACCCCCAAAAGGGCCCTAAAAAAAAGGCTAAGCTTGCTTTTATTTTCCCCCTGTAGCTGTGGAATTCAAAGTGAGAGGGTATGTAGGCCTATTATGGAAGTATTGCACTCTTTTTTGCCTTTACCAAAAATGCAACATTAATACAACATTACGAAGCTTACATTTATAAGCTGTATGAAAACTGAATAAGTGTAATATCTACACTTGCTGAGCACTATACACTTAATTATTCATGCAATTATCTAATCAGCCAATCATGTGGCAGCAATGCAATGCATAAAATCATGCAGATTTGGGATAACATTTTTGCTCATATCTAAGGGCTGATCTCAGAGAGAGGGACATTTTGGTCGAGCTCTGTAATTACTTGCGAGGGAGCAAATAGGACAGGGATGAATAAAGGATGGATGAATAGAAGCATGAATGAACCACCATATCCTAAGTGACGTCATCTCTTGCATGTATTTGTTCTGTGCTGTGATATCATCCTCCTCTTTATTAGGTGCAGGGAGATATGTGACTCAAGGTCAAACGTTGAGTAGTTTACCCTCCCTGCTAGCTGTATAGTGAGATGTCTTGGCCACAGTGCCACCCTACAAAGGCAAAATACAGTAACTGAACTAAACTTATTCATTATTTCTTTAGTCAGAGCGTCCTGATATTTGTTAGTAGTAAAATTAAAGGATTCAGCCACAGCTTTTGATGTTACTTTGGTGGTACACCTAACACACACCTAGAGCCTGTCCAGAAAAGATGATTGTTGAACAAAACATTTGTCCTCAAGGATAAGGCACAAATAAATCCCCATAAATGCATCAGCTGAGATAGATGAATTTGAATCTTTGAATTCACATAAGAATCGTTTTATCTTCTGAAATCTTTCTGACTGTTTATTACAGTTAAAGGAATATTCCGGGTTCAATATAAGTTTAGCTCAATCGACAGCATTTGTGCCATAATGTTGAATACCACAAAAATTATAAAATGAGCTGACAGAAAGGCTACAGTAACTCAGATAACCACTCTGTACAATTGTAGTGTGTATAATAGTATCTCAGAATGCACAACACGTTGAAACTTGAGGCGGATGGGCTAAAAACAGCAGAAGATCACATTAGGCACTTTGTTAGGACCAAAGTGTCCCTAATAAAATGCTCATGTAGTGTAGTTGCCTCTTTAAAATGCATTCAAGTACTGGAGAAGCCTTGGTGAATTGGTAAATGTTTGAATGTGTGCATGTTTTGTTTTGTTGTCTCATCTTCCAAGATCTAAAACCTTAAAAGACTAGTTCATCCACATTAATGAGCGCTATAAGAGCTAAAATGTTCTCGCATGAACACACCGGCCTCAGTCATAGTGCTCATAATTGTGCAAAGGACGTCGAGATTTTCACTGATTAATGAATTAAATTGCAGGTTGTTTCTCAGCAAACCCTAATGTGTAACTTGGAAAATGCACACAAATCATGTAGACTACTTTTAAAGCTTTAAAGTGAGTCACTACCAACTGCCATTGTATTGAAAAGACAGCCTGCAATGCTTATGTAAAAAACATTTTATGCATAAAATGATGCATAAGCAAGTCAAATGGGTTTGGAACAAAATCAGGTTGAGTAAATTAAAACAAAGTTTTCATTATTTTGTGAACTATTCCTATAAAAATAACTCAAATGTAAAGTCTGTAGACATTTAAACCTCTAAACTTCTCTTCAGAGCTCTGATGGCTCTGAGTGAACATGACAAGAAAACATTTTTCCTCTGGTTATTCAAACTGGCCAGATATACTCTGACCTTCAGGCGCTTTTCCCTCTGTAAGCGCTAACAGTTTGTCACCTCAAAGAGTGTCTGTTAATTCCAAAAAAGAGAGGCAGCTTGACCTTTTAAAGGTCTTTGACCTTTAAGATTTCCCTGAGCCACACGTCAGTCCGCTGGAACAGTTTCTAATTTGCTGCGATTGTTGGAGGGTTTGACAACTGGGAAGTAAAGTCAAACCGAGCAAACTATAAACAGAATTAATTTTTGATTTTTAACATTAATCTGTATTCATGAATTGTAGCCAGAGTAACAAAGTGACCTGAACAGAGTAAAATAATTTGCCGTATACTACTTTAATTCAAATAATATTTCTTCTCTATCTCTTACACACTTTTGCTTTAAAAAAGATGGAATGAGATTAAAAGAAATCAAAGCCATGTGATCAAAACAGATAAAGAGGAGAAAAAAAGTTTCTGGTTGACCCCACCAGCACAACAAAGAGTGCAAACCAAAAACACCCATGCATGTGAAGTTCACAGCACGACGTTGAGCTCTGAGAGCCAGAGTACAAAAAAAAAAGCCTGCTGGCAAAGGTGACTGTTTACATCCTTCTTTTGGACACATTTTGGGCCAACTCAGACCGACTAACCGCCAGAGGTTGTTGCTCCCCCTGGCCGACACAGGTCTGTAGTTAAACAGAGGACAGCCAAAACACATGACTGCTGGGCAAAACATATTCAGGCTCATAAAACTCACTCAAATTAATAACAATGCAAAACAGATGGCAAGTTGTATTTCCAAAATAAGATTGAGATTCACAAAGGTTCCAATCCCAATGGGAAGGCCAAAAATGAGGTCATGTGTGTAGTGCTCTGCAAAACAGTCTATTAATAGGGCCAACTGTAAACATTTTATGATTTTTACGATCCCTCATTTCTCATTATCTGCAAGGTTGTTAAATTAGCCTTCAGCTAATTTTGTCCTGGAAATGTGGTGTTAGTTTGACAGGGTTGCAAGGAAGTTTGGCTGGCTTGCACCTTATTGTTGTGAGTGTTGAGATTTGGGATAACAATTTTGCTCATATCTAAGGGCTGATCTCAGGGAGAGGGACATTTTGGTCGAGCTCTGTAATTACTTGCGAGGGAGCAAATAGGACAGGGTAAATAAAGGATGAGAAAGACATGAATGAACCACCATATCCTAAGTGACGTCATCTCTTGCATGTATTTGTTCTGTGCTGTGATATCATCCTCCTCTTTATTAGGTGCAGGGAGATATGTGACTCAAGGTCAAAAGTTGAGTAGCTTACCCTCTCTGCTAGCTGTATAGTGAGATGTCTTGTCCACAGTGCCACCCCACAAAGGCAAAAAAACAAAAACAGCAGCCATATCAACCTGTAGCTCAAGACCAGTTGTCCACTGAAGCTAAGCGGAGTTGAGCCTGGTTAGTACCTGGATGGGAGACCTCTTGGGTTAAACTAAGTTTGCTCCTGGAAGTGGTATTAGGAGGCCAGCAGGGGCTGCTCTGTCTGTGTGGGTCCTAATGCTACAGTATAGTGATGGGGACACTATACTGTAAAAAGGCACTGTCCTTCAGATGAGATGTTAAACCTTGGACCTGACTCTGTGATCATTAAAAATCCTAGAGCACTTCTCGTAAAGATTAGGGGTGTAACCCCGGTGTCCTGGCCAAACCCCCCATTGGACCTTCTCAATCATGGCCTCCTAATAATCCCCATCCATTAATTGGCTCTATAACTCTACTCTCTCCTCTCCACCAATAGCTGGTGTGTGGTGAGCGTACTGGTGGACTATGGCTGCCATCACATCATCTCTGTGGATGCTGCACACTGCTGGTGTTTGAGGAGATGTCCTCGGTTCACTGTATAAAGCGCTTTATAAATGTAACCTTCATTCAAAATACAGTAACTGAACTTATTCATTATTTCTTTAGTCAGAGCTTCCTGATATTTGTTAGTAGTAAAATTAAAGGATTCAGCCACAGCTTTTGATGTTACTTTGGTGGTACACCTAACACACACCTAGAGCCTGTCCAGAAAAGATGATTGTTGAACAAAACATTTGTCCTCAAGGATAAGGCACAAATAAATCCCCATAAATGCATCAGCTGAGATAGATGAATATGAATCTTTGAATTCACATAAGAATCGTTTTATCTTCTGAAATCTTTCTGACTGTTTATTACAGTTAAAGGAATATTCCGGGTTCAATATAAGTTTAGCTCAATCGACAGCATTTGTGCCATAATGTTGATTACCACAAAAAAATATTTTGACTCAAGAAGTGGAATCACCTGATTCAAGGGAAAGGGTGTAGGGGTCAAATAGTTTTTTTTTTTACACCCACTATCTGGATATCTCAGATCTATAGACCCACTTCAATGGAAGTGAATGGGACCCATTTTTGTAGGGTTTAAAGGCAGAAATGTGAAGCTAAAAAAAACATTCATTAATTGTTTTGTATTTTATGATCTGTTAAGTTGTTTTAATCATCATGTTTAGGGTTTTGTGGACATTTCATCATCATGGCAATGAAGTTATATATCCAGTAATGGATATAACTTTACACAGAAAAGTTTAGTAAGTGACTTTATCACAGTAAAGTAAAATTCATTCTTTTTTGTGGTAATCAATATTATGCCACAAATGCTGTCGATTGAGGTGAACTTTTATTGAACACGAAATACAATATTCCTTTAAGAAAAATACACTACACTACATATTTACATATGCATAGGCACTGATGTGTGTGTGTGCTTGCGTGCGCGCGTGCGTGTATTTATCAATTTGTGGGGACCAAATGGATCTTCTAAATCAGACTAAATTATGTTTTTTTTAAATGTAAAAATGCAGAAAGTTTTCTGTGAGGTTTAGGGTTAGGGGATAGAATACAAATTTTGTACAGTATAAAAACCATTATGTCTATGGAGAGTCCCCATAAAACGTGGAAACCCAATGTGTGTGTGTGTGTGTGTGTGTGTGTGTGTGTGTGTGTGTGTGTGTGTGTGTGTGTGTGTGTGTGTGAGCGTGTATTTATCACTTTGTGGGGACCAAATGTCCCCATAAGGATAGTAAAACCCGAAATGTTTGACCTTGTGGGGACATTTTGTCGGTCCCCATGAGGAAAACAGCTTATAAATCATACTAAATTATGTTTTTTGAAAATGTAAAAATGCAGAAAGTTTTCTGTGAGGGTTAGGTTTAGGGGTAGGGTTAGGTTTAGGGGATAGAATATAAAGTTTGTACAGTATAAAAACCATTATGTCTATGGAAAGTCCCCATAAAACATGGAAACACTATGTGTGTGTGTGTGTGTGTGTGTGTGTGTGTGTGTGTGTGTGTGTGTGTGTGTGTGTGTGTGTAATAAAAGTTTATATTATAAATGAAGTTAGGCTTTGTTGTTTTTTCTGTTGGGTTAAACTAAGATATGGTAAACTAGTTAGTTTGACAATCTTTCAGGTTCTAAAACCCTATTTTCTTTACTAGGCAAACATTTACATTTGTCACCTCTTTTTGTCTGAGCAAACAAAAATTCTTGCTTTCAGTCTGTGACATCTCAAATGACACCTTATTTATAATTTATTTTTATTTATTGAATTATTATTATTATTATTATTTGGTGTATTAAAAAAGTGTTTTCAAAAAATCCTCTTCTCTTCCATAGAACACTTTTGTGCAATAAAGTCCTTTCAAGAGATTTCAGAGAAGTTGGATATCTTTGGGCATTAACTGGACCAAGAAAGGGCGTTGTCACTGGTGTTTTACATGTCCACAAATGTGAATCCCTCTCCTCTTTCTAAATTCTATAATTGCTGATTTCATCAGTCTGCTATAGTGTTTACCAAGGCTCATGGCATGCTGCCAATTTAACTTTAAAATTTGCTTCATCTCTCAGTGACCACTTCCACCAGAGATACAGTTGTTCTTCTCAGAAAGGTTTTTAGCATACTGATTCCTCTGACCATGTTTTATGTGACAGCCAGAAACAGTGTTGTCTCACTGTTTTGACCACAAGTTTTTTTAAGGGAAAGATGTTTGGGAGAAAATTACCACTGATGATATGAGAGCGTTGTTTTTATTAATGCAAGAATTTTTATTTTTATTTTTGCATATTTCTCATCATTTGTATATTTATATAATAATATATAATTGACTAAAACGTATAAAGTGCCCATCATAGTCTTCTGCTGTTGTAGCTCATCCGCCTCAAGGTTTGACGTGTTGTGCATTTGGAGATGCTATTCTGCTCACTACAGTTGTACAGAGTGGTTATCTGAGTTCCTGTAGCCTTTCTGTCAGCTCTAACCAGTCTGGCTATTCTCCGTTCACCTCTCTCATCAACAAGGAGTTTAAATCCTCAGAACTGCTGCTCACTGGGATTAACTGAAGCTCCTGACCTGTATCTGCATGATTATATTCACTGCACTTCTGCCACACTATTGGCAGATTAGATAATCACTAGTAGGCGTGCAGGTGTAACTAATCAAGTGCTCAATCAGTGTATGCAAGTTCATTTGCATACAAATGAAAAAAAACTCTTCATTGAACACGTTCATCACTTTTTGTGACAACATGCCCCAATAGACAGGGGTAAGTTGTCACAATAGACAGCCATTAAACTACATTTGAACAGTAAATCAATTATGAAGCAAAAAACTATTTATGAAACATTGAAAATGTACAGAAATATCAAACCAATGTTTTGGCCAACACATATTATTAATAAATGTATAACATTTAAAACATGTCACAGCATGACCAAAATGATGTAATTTCATTTCTGAAATGTTTTCCTGTTGCCTATACTACCTATCTCCTGAGATTACATAGGCTGGTTGTCCCTTTTCCTAAATGTATAATGTGTTTTATTGCGTTCACTTGTTTACCCAAGAGCTATTACAAAAATATGTAATTGGAGGATTTAGTTTAAAGAATGAAGTGAAATGCGGTGTGCAACTCGGACATGTATTTCGTCATCTTGTAGGCAGCACTGATTTTTGAGTGGAAGAAGGACGGTGTGTAGAAAAAGCCATGCAATGTAACCCTCGGGACAAACTCACCTCTCCCTTCCCTTTCGCAAACATCAGCAAAAATATCACTCTGACCAATGGCTCTTATTCAGGGCTGTGCTTTCCGAACAGAACACTCTGTACAAACACAAGCTTACTCAAATGCGCTGCAAAGCACTCTCAGTGGCTACAGTAAGTGGTGTGTTTTTCTTAATAGTTGTCTGATTGGACAAACCGTATGTCAGTATCTTAGTGCCCCCCCGCCTCCCCTCTTCGTGGGACGTGTCCTTGTTTTTTTGAATAGGAGTAGGGAGAGCTACGCAGGTTGTGTCTGAAAATGCTAACTTTACGCACAAATTGTTACGCATAATACAACATAACAAAGTGGTGCGCGAGCATATAAACTGACTTGAAAGATGGTGGAACGTCCTGCAATTGTCATACAAATATTATATGTGTAATGTCAGAGGCGAATAACTTTATAGTTGCCATATACGTTATCTTTTATCGTGATAAATATTTCAGGGTGTGGGATTTTACAAACCTACGCGCGCGACCAGGCACACAGCAGCGTTTCCATTGGATACAATTTGTAAAGCTCGTGAATATATTATGGATACACATGTAATGCGATCCAAGCCTGTTTATTGAATATCATCTTAGAGGCTGCGAGCAGTTTACAACTCTTAATGAAAACATAGTGGGGGGCAGTTGTATTTTTTTATTTGTTTTTATTTTATAACTTGCAGTCACAGATTAAAATTCAACCTTGAGCTTCTTTGCAATTTGAGAGAAGTATTATTTATTTATATAAACAAACATTTGAAAAGGGAAAATAATTCAGGAAAACAAAATGCAGGAGATCACTAATAGCAGGAAATCATGGTATTTCACATGGCAAATGTTCCTTTCTTACTTAAATAGTAATTAATAAAAAATGCATGGTGCAGTTTAATTTAAATAATCTTTGTGACTTTTTGTGTATCTTTTCATTTGCGTGTGTATGTGTGCAGGTGCTTGTTTAGTGTGACAAAATAGTTTTTTGCATAGGTTGTTTGATGCAAAACAATGGCACGTAACATATGTATTAGGTATAACATTTTTATACATTTATTTTAGACATAAGCATATATTAAAGTCTATTTGGTGCATATTCTAATGCAGGGTGTAAGCAGTGTATTTAAGGTCCCACTGAGAGCATATTTTCCTTCAGATTTTTTTTGTTCTATATGGTATAATGTAAAAGACTCAGATCAAGGTGTAAATCTCATGTTTTAATCATCTCATTTAAAAAGCAGTACACAATCCACATCAAAATTTTAATAGGCTCAGTTTGCAACCTTGCACAAATTTCAAAATGTGAAAAAAAAATTAAACTTGTAAAAAGAAGTACATACAGAAACTGCACAAATGCCACTTTGGATAGTCATAAACAACAAAAAGCTTGACATAAATAAGTTAGTATAATTTTCTCAGTGTTTTTTTTCCTTTGTTTTTTTTTTTTCTTAACAAAGCTGTATGCACAGATACACTTCAAAGTTTTACACACATGCGGTGTAACGTCTTATTTCTTTAAATTTTTTACTGTCATTGGTTTATGCATATTTTTGTCTTAGTGCCATGTCATGTTCAACATGAAAGCCAAATATATTGTGGCAAAGGACTGGCTTCGTGGACTTGTTCTTAATTATATGGCCCAGTTAAAGAAAAAAAAAAAAAAATACACATATATACATATACATATATATATATATATATATATATATATATATAATAAAATAAACATTATGCTACACAGCAATTAATAGAAATATAAAAACAGACAAAAAAGGGAATTCATTGTTCATTACATTTGCAATTTTTTATGTCTGTGTACAAAGTATGATTTGTAGTTCATGAGAATTTATAAGATTATTCCAAAAGAACAAAATGGAAAAATAAAATAAAAATAGTGGAATAACCCAGGGATATAATAATACTGTTAAGAACCATGAAAACTTTAAACTATTTTATAAACCTTAATACACACTTGGAGTCACAACCCCTTCATAGAGGAACACACCACCACAAATGTGCTGATAGATAAATTCATATTAAGGTCCAATAAATATCTTCAATGGTTTTAATGCAAATATCAAAACTATCATTTTATTTTTTTTAATTTAGCCAGATCACACGAGGTGACCAAAAATAATCGAATGCTTTTCAGACAGTGACAAATTTGTGCAACTTAAAAATGACCAAGATTGAGCTGCTGTTCAGAACTTGACTGATACACAATAAGGTGTATTTTTGACTGTTAACATCCTGAGCCAGCCAAAACTGAGATAATGGGACCGTGAAACTTAATTAAAGGAAATTGTGTGTGTGTGTGTGTGTGTGTGTGTGTGTGTGTGTAAGAGGGATCATTTTGGGGTGAGACATTTTGAAACTGCACAGCAATTCTTCAAGTCAAACACACTCCATTATAAATGATTGTGTTTTTTAAATCTTAATATTACTTTTAAATGTGCTACATATAAAATGAAAATATATACATAGGTAGTAAAACAACAAATGAAGCAACTCCAATTGCACACTGCTACATTGTCTGCTTTTGAGGCAAATATATTCTGTCGAGTGCCAAAACTTTAGTGTAAATTTCAGTGCTTATACAGCCTCTCCTAGGCTTTTTTTTTTTTTTTTTAATTGCTGTCCCTGTTTACTTCATAAAGCTCTTGAAGTATTTGATGGAGAAAATAGGCTTCTTCATCTCTGTAGGAAGGAAACATATTTTAATTAGCAAATAAAATAACATGGTAATAGTTTGTGCAAATATATATAAATAAATAATAAAAAAAAAATAGGATCACGATATATTGTAATACCTAGAAAACTAATAGTAAAAAAAAAAAAAAAAAAAAAAGGAGAACATGTTTCTGCTAATTTCAACAATGTCTTATCAGGATTAAAAGGGCAAGCACAGAATTGCGAATTAGACATGAGGAATTTTCCGCGCAAGTATATGCCTGCATTATGAACCCGGACCCTCGCCTCCTCCCACGCGCAATCCCGCACGCGCCAGTACGCCCTACAAGAGACCTGCTGACGTGTTACTACAATGTTGTGCATTTGAAAGACGTTTGACTCCACTGTCACTTTTGCAGTGGCATAATGTCTGAACACGTCTTAGTTTTAAAACACCAAGCCAAACACTTTACTTGAACGGGAGACATGAGGAGAACACGGCCATGCACGCGATTCATGCCGCACAGTTTACTTTAAAATAATAATAGCAACATTTCACCTTTTTCCTTTCATGCCAGACTGCGTGTTATTTCACACAAAAACATATGTTACAATGCATAATAATTCCAGGTTTTATCAAATAGTAGCTACATATGAAACCCACCTTTGCGTAAAAGTCCTTGTTTACGTTTTGGGGTCTGATTTGCTAGGCGCCTGCTCGACCGAATGTGTCGTTTCTGGACAGTGCTTCGCTTCGGTCGGATGGACGTTTGGTCTTTTACTTTGGCAAGGAACATCTGTTGAAACAATGAAAATGCTGTTAGAAATTATTTTCAGCTACAGTGGAAAAAAAGCATATTTTGCGTATTTTGCATATTTTGCTGTCCAGAGCAGCTGTAACAGTTGCAAGTCAGACAGTGAAAGTAACCACAGTGTGTATACTTCATATCTGACGCCACAATAGAACGTTCGAACGTAAGTGTTTTTTTGTTTGTTTGTTTTTTAAAAGGCAGCTTACGTAATTCGTAATGCCCGGTTGTCACGAGCTTGCAAACATTTACCCTCATCCTCCGTCGACGGTCTTTTCCTCGGTGTGGTCAGTGCTGTTCGGCAATCAGACTGACTTCCAGTCTCTGTGTTTCCAGAGTCCCCCCCTCCGCTCTCAAGCGATGGATTTGTCAACAAATAATCGTGATTCCCGTTATGATCCACAGTCCCGGTAGCCCGTTTGACATGATGTGCTCTGGTGTAAAATTCCGGCACGTCTTTACTGTCCACCTCCTGCCACTCGTACTTGCCCGGCGAGAGCGGCTCGTTTTTACCAAAGTCGTAATTCCATTTGTGCATGGACGCTTTCTCGAGCTCCTGCAGTTGCTCCTTAACATCCTTCTCGAGCTCTTCGCGATTCACAGATCCGAACAGATTTCTGCACACGTGAGGCCTGTGGTCCGCCTGCCTCGCGTCGACCCGTTCCAGCGTCGGACTTCCATTAGAGACGCGCACTTTTGACATTTTTCACATGAAACTTTGTCCAAGAATCGTAGGCGCAATCGAACCAAACGCACTAACTAAACGCAATCGCTCCAAAGCAAGCCTAAGAAATCGCAAAGTGAACCAGGCGCATTCATAACAAACGCGTAAATGTGATGCGGAACGAAAACAACAACAATCGCGAGCGCTCATCAAAAATGCGCGCGGCTCCGATCCCGTCTCGTAGTAATTCTAAAGAAAAACAGACAAGACATTAGAGAAGGCGAGTACCCAATATGGCGATTGAAAGTAAACTGGAAGGAAAAAAAGATTGACAGCCAAGGATATTTAAGCAGAGAATGGTTTTCATTGGCTGGAGGAGCACAGGGCCCGCCCACCACTGACCTGATTGACAGCAGAGGCCATTTAAACAGAGGCTTTTTTTCATTGGCTGGAGGAGCACAGGACCCGCCCACCACTGACCTGATTGACAGCAGAGGCCATTTAAACAGAGGCTTTTTTTCATTGGCTGGAGGAGCACAGGACCCGCCCACCACTGACTTGATTGACAGCAGAGGCCATTTAACAGAGACTTTTTTTATTGGCTGTAAGAGCACAGGACCCGCCCAAAAGTGAAAATTGATACGAGTTCTCGAGACGCGCGGTCTGCTGGCTGAAACGCTGCGTTTGAGAACCATCTTTAATTACAGACACTTACCTGGCTCTTCAAGGTATTGAAAGCGCAAAACTTGACAGTTAATAATGTACTGGCCGTGTTTACAGAAATGTCATAAATCTTTAATGGAATATCATGGGAACATTCAGACACTCTTGCCCTGCAGCTGTGTGTACTCGTGAAGCATACTGCCTCTCGTAAAACCCTGGTGTGGTTTGCTATCTCTCTGCCAAGTCTGAGGTCATAGTTCACAACCAGCTTATCTCTGGAAGACTTTGGCATTACTTTTCTACTGAACCATTCTCCTACTACACTTCCTTTACAAGAGATGGTGTGTGTTGAATTCGGGATTTAAAAAGTTCAAATCTTACACACGCTATTTACAAAAAAGAAAGAAGTGTGCTTATTTTATTATAAGATACTTATTTAATCCAATAGTGTACCTTTCAGTGGATCGAATAGTAATTATATTAATGACACTGTAAGAACAAAATGCTTTTGCTCCAGATGATAAAATTACCACCTTTGCCACCACTCAAACTAATTAAAACAAGTTTTGCTGTCATAATTACAAATAATAATGTCAGTTCCCATTTCCCCTTTTTAGTGAATCATTATCTTATCTGTAATACAATTTTCAGTTCAGGAATCTCAATCGACAGCATTTGTGGCATAATATTGATTAACGCAAAAATGTATTTAGAGTCGTCCCAAAAATCAAGGTTACATTGAGAAGTGAATGGGGCCAATGTTTTAATGCAGAAACGTGAAGCTCATAATTTTATAATTAATCATTTAATCACACTAAAATCATGTTAGTACATGTTTTTTTCTTGCATCTATACTTTTGAAACAGTGGATATTTTAACAACGTTTTAACGCCTTACTGAAACCCAGATTTTTATTTGTTATTTATTTTTGTGAGAAAAGGGGAAAAGCTAAATTTATTTAATCCGCATTATTCCACAACTTCTGTTGATTAATCTTAACTTGTTTCGAACCCGAAATATTCCTTTAATGTTGAATTCTAGTTCTATTCTTTGCATCTATCTCACCATTGAATGCTTCAAGGAAAATAGGCAATAATGTTAAAAACACACATGACTGTTGTGCCATCTAGTGGGTGAAATGTAGTAGTAATAATCAGTGGGGGGGGGGGTGAAAGAATCCTTGCATGACAGTGGTACATGTGGAATTGGCTGGTATTGTGAAACAGCAGTGGTCACACTCCGTCTGTTCCTGACACTTCCTGTTGGCAGCAACTGGTCAGATCAAACTGTCACATACGAATGACATTCTCATTTGGAAGGCTGTGCACTGAACTGATCTAAACTCAGACACAAAGGAAACATGTTTTGTTTTGTTCATACCTGCTAATCCGAACATATACAACGAGTAAAATAAAAGTAAAAAAAAAAGTGGGTGTGTGGGTGGGTCTTATAACAGTTCATTGTTTCTCAGTGCATTCATGGAGGACCACTGTAGCAGAGATGTTCAGTTTCACTTCCTGACTGAATTAATAAATAAATGTGCATCAAAACCTAAATATTCTTCAGATACTAATGAGGTTAATTTTGAAAGTCAACTGTTATGTCATTATAAAGTCTTGCTTTGAGCAAGGATTGAACTCACAATCTTTCTGTCAAAAGAACACATAGCAGCTGTGCTGCCCACTACACTATTGGGGGACTGTAGTCAGTAGTATTGGAGAAAACATTGCATCTGTAGTGGATAGCATGTTTGTCAAGAATTAAGCACATTCAAGTAATCTGTTTTAAAGACACTTAAAATAAAGTGTCTTGTTTCATAACCACTGCTGTTCATCACTCCAGGAGCCGGGGGGGGACCAACTAACAGTCCCCCCCCTTCTTTGGGTGCACCCTTCACCACACAACTCCACTCATCACAGCACTTTTATTTCTGAGATCCAGCTGGGATTTGAACCAGCAACCTCTGACACATGAGGCAATGCTCATACCAGTGAGCCATAGATCTCTTACCTCTGAATGTGAAGGAACTTATTTTTGACATACAAATTTGAATTTAAGCAAACGCAGTTTAATGCATGCCAAAACTTTATAGCAGAGCTAGCCAGACACAGTCTGCCTTGTGGTATAGTGATAGTGCACAGACTTCAGACACGTCAAAGTTTAATGCTCCTTTGAGAGCATGGGTTCAAGTCTTGCCTGCATCATGTCGTGATCTCATTTCTCTTGTTCTTTTTTCAATTAAAGTTAAACATGTATTATACATTTGGGAAATGCAAGAAAGGTAGTTACACAGTTCCTGCCTGCTTAAGTCTTAATGAAAACTGTTTCTATAGCTCAACTGGTAGAGCATGGCACTAACAATGCAAAGATCATTCTTCAAGTCCCAGGGAACACATTTATTGTAGATCTGAAACTTGACTGCAATGTAAGTCACTTTGGATAAAAGTTTCAGACAAAGTCTAACAGAAACACTCTATCAGATTAGAAGAATGACATGCAAATCCCAACGATGGATGTGATGTGACTTTGCTGCCTCTGGTTGTAGATGTGTGTGCAGTTAAATCTACTTGAACATTATGAAGAGGATGTCTTATGGATATTCTTTTTCTTTGCCAGCTCATTTTAAATCAGTTCTGGAAACTGTTGGAGGTGATCCTGCACACGGCAAACAAAAGCATTTGGTGTAGAACAGACTGCAGTCCTGTAATTAAACGACATGAAATATTATTCATAATAATAAATAATAATTTTATGAGCAAAGTACAAGCAATATATTATAGACAGGAGCATTAATGTGACATAAAATGAAAATGAGTTGCAGCTGAAAGAATAAGGAGGTAGGAAAACAGATCATTTACTATAATAGGAACTACTGTATACATACCGTGCCAACACACACCATCTGACCTACTTTGAGCACTTTGATCCTAAAACGAGGAATGTTTCTCTCTCTGGGCTAAATGGATCTTTCATGCTATAACATTCTTCTAAAAGCCTGTGGGTCAAAGCGTGAATCATATTTAAACAGTTATGACTCTTCACACTGTCACTCCCATAAAGATATGATATAATGCAACATATGAACACATACAATTATTGCTACATATTTCTAATATGTTTTAGTAACATTATTGTCCAATTCTTCTATTTGTGACACATATAAAGTACTTGTTCAAACATGTAAATCACCTATAAAACAAATACCTGTACATTGATATGTAGAAATATGTCATATTTATGCATGTCATGTATGTGTTAAATATATGAAAATGACCATTTCTGTAGTACTTTGAAATGTATGTTGCATATACAGTATGTACAAATATGTAACTTTTGCCATGATTTCTGTAGGGGACTTTTAATTCGGGCAGAATTTAATTATTATTATGTTGTTGTTTTTCAGTATAAAACATCATTGATATCTTTCCAAGCTTGAACATTCTATACAGGTATGTCATATGAGCACACAATCATACTGTATATATCTATTTTTCTCTTTAGTATGTAAAGCAGTAGATTTCCACAACCCACTGGACAGATACTTCTGTTGTACTTACACTATTGCTCTTGTGTTGGGAGGTTTCTGTAGAATGAGTAAAGACTTGACACAGTAAAGACTTGTTCTCATGTGAACATGGATCCTTCGTTCAAGTCCATTCGCTCTACTTATCTGTTCTTTTAACATCTGCATAGTAATGCGTATATTTAGTACCGTTTAAACATCCTAACGGCATGTTTTGAAAGTTGCATGTTGTTTTGGTGCGCCATGTCGCTGAAACGTCATTATCATACGGGCAATTCCGGTACTTCCGGTTTATATTGCCGTTGCAACACGCAAATCTCACCAGAAGATGGCGCTGTCGAAGCGGACAAAATACACAGTATACAAACCTAAACAACGTCCTATAACATATTTTTCATTTTCATTTCACGCCTTTTATCGACCTTAATTCTTAAAGGGATAGTTCACCTAAAAATTAAAATCATTTGCTCACCCTCATCCCATCTCAAATGTGTGTAACTTTCTTCGTTTGCCGAACAAAAATATTTTTAGAAGAATATTTCAGCTCTGTAGATCCATACAATGCAAGTGAATGGTGACCAGAACTTTGAAGCTCCAAAAAGCACATAAATGCAGCATAAAAGTAATCCATAAAACTCCAGTGGTTAAATCCATGTCTTCAGAAGCAATCCAATCGATTTGTGGTGAGAACAGACCAAAATGTACTGTAATTCCTTTGTTACTATAAATCTTGACCTCAGCAGTCTCCTTGGTGGTCATTATTCCAAGCTCAATTACACTTCCTAGTGCCATCTAGCGCTTTGCGCATGCGTCAAGCTCTAGAAAGTGTAATCCATCTTGAAATAATGATCATGCATAGAGACTGCAATGGCGAGATGCACAGTAAGGAGTAACATTTTGGTCTGTTCTCACAAAATCGATTGGATTACTTCAGAAGATATTAATTAAACCACTGGAGTTTTATGGATTACTTTTATGCTGACTTTATGTGCCTTTTGGTGCTTCAAAGTTATGGCCACTATTCAGTTGCATTGTATGTACCTACGGAGCTGAAATATTCTTCTAAAAATGTTTGTGTTCAGCAGAAGAAAGAAAGTCATACACATCTGGGATGGCATAAGGGTGAGAAAATTAGACAATTTAAATTTTTGGGTTAACCATCCCTTTTTCATTAATCAGCCCTTTCACAATTAAAGATTAAATATTTAATGAAGTTGCAACAAAAACAATCTACAACAAAATTTCAGATAATTAAGTGCATTGTGGTTTTGTCGGTAAATTGATTTTGCATTCAATATTATGATTTTACAGTAAATTTTCCCTGACATTCCTGCAAAACTCCACATTCAACGAACACAATATTTTACAAATCAAGTACTTAGAACAGTTTCTTAAAAGTGATCTGATGTTCAGTATATGGTCAAATCTGAAAGTGTCCTATACAAAATATCACATTAGTCTCCTTAATATTGTCTTAATCTCTGTTCAATATTTCAAAGTACATCAACAATCCTTGATTGTACAAAAAAATAAAATAAAAAAAAATACAGTTGGAGTGCTGTACACTGTACAGTAATGTTTTTTTTATATAATTTTTAGAATTATACAGGTATTTTATTATATTAATTATACAGGTGAGGTAAAAAGAAGTCTGAATTCTATTGCTCTGTATGTCTTACATTCTATCATTAGAACATTATAATCACACAGTTTCCAGTATAGAGTCACTGTTATTCCAGGTAGCTTTAAACTTGAGAGTTTATTTGGCAGAGGCAGTGATACGCATACGTTTATGAAGAGCTACTTTTTGAAGGGGGCAGCCCAGAGAATGTGAGCGGACAGCATCAACTGCAATTTCCTAGTGTATTCTGGACAGTGTCCTAGGCTAGTGCCATGACCATTTAGTGAGTTTGCATGATCTAAAGCATCTGTGCATCCCATCTGTCTTCCTATAGCTCAATCATCTCAGAACAGGTCTGTCAGATTGAGCAGGCTCTACTTAAATACTTTATTTTCTTTCCTTAAGATAAAGGGGTCACTCATGTATTAGCACTTCCTGAGAACATCTATGGAGTCTTCATCACCATAGTGAGGGGAGAGATTGTGTGTTCAGTACATGTCTCTGTAGATCTCCTGCAGAAGTGGATGGAGTGAAGCATCGTTTGTCTTCTTGATCTCCTGGATAAGCTCTGCATGCTCTGTCACAAGCTGTCGCAGGTCGGCCAGTTTCTGGAGCAGCTTGGCAAAGAGTAAATTGTTTTCAGGATGGTTGGCCAACAGGTGGAGCCGTAGAGCATCAATTATGCTCTCCTGGATGCACTCGATCTGGGACACATTGCTCAGTCCCGGACGATCTGTGATTCAGAGAAAATAGAGAGAAATTATGTAAGTTACAAATATTTAGCTGTGTTATTATGTCCAAAAATATTGAATATTAATTTTTAAGGAAGCATTTTACTAATGGCATTGCAGATAGGTTAAAGGAAAGAGAGACAGAGTGCAATTCTCCAGGAGCTGTGGTTTGAGGAACCATCGGAGTTTCAGGTTGCACAGCCGCAGTTCCAAGGGCTGCGTCAGGACCCAGCAGGGAAGGAAACTGTGGTTATTTTCGCTCGCCCTCAAGAGGAAAAATCCCCAACTCACTCTGACCATTATTATGTAATACCTTTCAAAAGCTGCTGGAAGTGGGACTTCAGGGGTGACATAAAAATAATCTGAACTGCAACCAGAGCCGGATTATCCATAAGGGCACTTGGGCCAGTGCCCAGGGGCACCAACCATTCACAACCACTAGGGGGCACCACATGACACAAGCTTTAAAAATATTTTTCGTAAATTGTTATATTATTAACTTGAAATTCTTGAAAGACTGTACATAACTTGTTTATGAACACTAATTTAACAATAATAATAATAATAATAATAAATTATAAATAAATGAAGATTACATGACCACTATCACTCCCCCCCTCCCCAATCTGTCACAGTTGAGTTGGTCCACAACAATTACGCGCAAATGTGTCATTTAACGGCTACTACAGAAAATGAATCAAAATCCAAAATGGACAGACGGCAATTGAGTGGTTTCGCAAAAGAAGATTAAAGAAAGAGAAGGATGCTAGACGTTTAGCTACAATAAAAAATGTTCCAGGGATCGACAAATTTTTTGTTAAATCACTAGTTTTTTGGGAGAACACGGGAATTGCAGACACCAGCAGCACTAAGTCTGACACCGCTGGCGCTGCTAGCGGGGGAGATGCAGCAGCTGCTAATGTTAGTCAGGGCGTCGGCGATGACCGCCAGGCAAATGAGGATATTCTCCTTGTCCTTGGGGGAGACAGGAGCGAGGAAGACTCGGGTGAGGACGAGGAATAAATATTAGGGGTGGGACGGTACATGCAAGTTATTCGTATTGAACCGAAACGGTACGGGCGTCACGTCTCGGTGCACGAATTTACACGGAGAATACACGGTATAAAAATAAATAAAACTAATTAGCGATACATATCGCTCTATTTCGCATAATGAACAGTCTGATCAAGATTGCAATGCTGGAGTGTGTGTGTGTTTGTGTGTGTGTGTGTGTGTGTGTGTGTGTGTGTGTGTGCGATCAAACTTTTTTTTTGGGGGGGGGGGGGCCTTTTGAGGTATAGTGCCCAGGGGCACCACACTGTCTTGATACGGCCCTGACTGCAACTAACCTACTTACAGTTTAGAAGAGACATTTACATGAAGCAGTATGTTCTCGAAGCATTGAGCGAGAGGAACTTTCAAAAGGCGGTACTGATGGTTGAAGTGTTAGCCTGTTTAAAAATGAAAATTCCATCAGAATTTACTCACCCTCATGTCATTCCAAACTCATATAACTTTCTTCAGGGGAATCAAGGAAATGTTTAGCAGAATGTTCCAAGGGCTATTTTCCAAATAATGACACCGATTAGGGCAGACACGTCTTGCTCCAAAAATGACAAATAAGCACCTGTGGCAGGGCGTAGGGCAGGGCCGGGTTGTGATTCCGCACACCCAGCCCCTAATCTGGCTAATCAAGCCTCAGAGAGGGATAAAGGATGAATGGAAGCTGCAGTGCGAGGGAGAGTGTTACGGGCAGCTGTCCGACACCTGTGTGTGTTTGCCTTTTTAAGTTGCTTATTAAACTATTATTTATATTTGTCAAGCCAGTTCTTGCCTCCTCATTCCATTAATCCCTTTACAGCACCATAAAAGTAGCCTATGCAGCTCGTGTGCTATATTCCAAGTCTTCAGAAGCCACACAAGCTTTGTGTGAGAAACAGACCTAAATGGAGATAATTTTTCACTTAAAATCTTCCTCTCCGTCGCATATGTCAAATCTCATTGGTGTCCACCTATACTGTATTTTCCAAAATATAAATCACTGTTTTTTCCCATCATCTGAAAGGTCCTAATGCTGCCTTTATGTGGTATTTGAATTATCCTACTTCCCACTTCTGAAGTCATAGTACTTCAGAAGCACATCACATTCAAGTGCTTTGTTGTCAGAGACATGGAGGACGCCAGGTTCACTTGTGTATATTTCTTGGGGAACTTTTATTTTGACACTGTAACATACTAGTCAAATGGCTGAAGATGATGCAATTTTGATCCAATGCATGCTATTTTCTCATAAAATAGTATAGCATCAAATAGTTACTGATATACGTAAATGTACAGTATATGACTGAAACTCATGGCAGCTGCGTGATTGAAACTGTACGCTTATCCTCCATGTTGAATGTTTTTTTTTCTCCCTAATTTGGAATGCCCAATTCCCAATGTGCTCGAAGTCCTCATGGTAGCATAGTGACTATTCACGACTATTCTCCACGGTATCCACGCACAACTCACCATGCGCCCCACAGAGAGCTAGAACCACATTATAGCGACCATGAGGAGGTTAACCCAACATGATTATACTCACCCCAGCAACCAGGCCAATTGGTTGCTTAGAAGACCTGGCTGGAGTCACTCAGCATGCCCTGGATTTGAACTCAGGTGTGGTAGTCAGCATCTTTACTTGCTGAGCTACTCAGGCCCCCCTCCATGTTGAAGTCTTCTCCCAAATTAGAAACTCAGGTTCAAAATAACCTCAGAGTTTTCCAGTCGTAATTACAACTTGAGGGGGTGTTCATGTGCAACTTCCACGAATGAAACTCGTATTTGTCATCGAAAAGTAATTAAGTTTCAGCACCAAAAAGTTACGCTTAAACTAACTGTTCATCTTTTCGCAAAAATTTAAAAGAGTATGTTTAACGTTTGCTTCCGAATGACTACAGCCATTGGTTTTGCTTAGATTACGTTAGGATATTGCTGCAAGAACATAAACGAACTAACAGTCATGAAGCATGTTTTTGTTACATTCTATTATATTATTTTCCTTGGAAATAATTGACTTCTGGTCTATCATCGGATGTTTGTTGGATGCAGTGAAAAGGCGGCTTAATGCCTGACTTATGCAGAGATACAACTTATCAGGTGTTGTTTTTTCTCTCAACATCGCAATTTGACCAGGTGTGATTTTATTTCCAATTTGGTATAAAAAAAATGGTGCAAAGACATGTTGCATGAGGTTTTAAATTCAAATGAGATTTTGGAACAACAGCAGAGAAGATTTTTGTTGAATAACAAAAACAATTTCAGTCTGATCCTCACATAAATCAATCGAATGTCTGGAAAATACTTAAATCATAGCGCATGAGTTGTTTGAACTATTCTTTATGGTGCTTTTGTCATTTTTGTAGCTCAACATTTACTGTCACTGCATGGAAAAGAGCACCTGGGACACAAGAATGGATTATGAACCGGGCCAATGGGGCAAGTGCCCAGGGGCCTCTGACTACCTGGGGCCTCAGGCTGAGAGGCCTGTGGTGGTGCGATACTAAGAAACAAGGCACCGCAAATGCAAAATTGATTGAAATAGACAGACAGTGCTTGAATGTGTGACAGCCATGTTATCTCTCCCTGGGCCCTGAATCAGAGGTCCTAAAAAATTGACAAAATAAATAATTACATTTTATATAATACTATCACATATTTGACAAACATTTCTGTATTTTAGCATATCTGCACTTGGCATTCTTACATTTACGACACTTGCACATTTACATGCATGTAAGGAAGCCAAGTGCAAATATGCTAGATATGTGTGTTTTGGTCTCGTACCCTGTAGCTTTGTGATTTTTTTTATTTTTTATTATTATTATTTTATTTATGATTACTTTAAATAAAAGTCCCCTAAAAAGTTGTGCATGGAATGAAAAATGAAAAATGAATAGTGGCCATTTACTAAAAGTTTTAATTTTTTGTTATCAGCTTCAGCTGAGTCACCTGGTCGTTAAAGTCTAGGGCAGCAAAGCCAGGTACAGCAGTTCCTTGCACAGTTTATAGTAAATATAATAAATAGAACATAAAAACTGAATTAGTGGTGCATTCAGAAGGAAAGCAAAAAAAGCTGTCAAAGGCACTTTTTTGTTTTAACGAAACATTATGGAAATTTAGACTTTTGTTTTTACATTTTGAAGTGTCACATAATGCAAGAAAACCAGCAACACAAAAAGCAGAATTCATGGGATTTCTAAATTCGATTAAATTCTGTTCATATGCTGAAGCATTGGAGGAAGAGGGGCCTCCAGGACCATAACCCATCACTGCTGGCAATGCTGACATTTTCTTTACTTTTCAAAACTTCTGTTTTATTCCATGTAATAAAGAAAATCTAATGGGTCTGAAACAACATGAAGATGAGTAAATAATGACAGAATTTAAATTTTGGGTGAATCTCTTCACTAGTGTTAGGTGGAAGTGTTTTGTTATGACATTTACATTGCCTCTTTTTCTCTAAACTACATTAATTCTAATTTCTCTTCCTGTGTCTCACCTCCACAGCAGATAATGGCTGCCACAAAAAGTGCCAGGTCACTGTCGTTGAGCTCTAGAGCATTGAACCTCATGGCAAACTGAAATTTTGGTTCCATCATGTCACTGAAGGGCTTGCGCAGGCTTTTCAAAAACTCGCGAGTGATGAAGCCAGCACCATGAGCCACCAGCAGTCCATCTTTATTCATGCAGGAGGCAAGCAGCGCAAACAGTGCCTCATACACACCATACTTCAGCAGAGTCACCTGGTCGTTAAGGTCTAGGGCAGCAAAGCCAGGTACAGCTTTTGCGAACTCTGTCAGTTCGGTGACCGTCTCCACTGAAGCGTATTGACAGCAGAGAAAGAGCCGGGCTTCGACTTCTCTCTCCTGTAGAGAAGAGGCATTGCTGGTTTCCATGTTACCATGTAGTTGGGTAACCAGTGTATGCTCAGCGTGCTGGAGAGTGTCCAGGTCATGGATGACAAAGGGCTAAAATGAAGGAAAGAGGGAACTGGGTCAGAGAACAGTTGTGCGTTGAGACCATTTCACTCTTTTCCCATGAACTCCTGGCGCATCAGTGTAACAGTTTAATGAATAGCATGTGCACCCTTACAAAAATCAAGAGTTCTGATGAACTTGCTGCAAATTCGCCACTCATTAATGCAAATGAGATTTGCGGCAAAGTCTTTATTGTCGCCAAAGTTATGCTGCAGGTTCATCACTTCCGTTGAAGAGTTGCAAACTTCTAGCAAACATTTGCGGCAAAACGCAAGCTCATTTGCATGTGACAATAATGAGTGGAAAATTTGTGGCCAGTTTTTACTTAATTACCTACTGACCTGTGGCAAATTCTTAGGGCCAGCAAAGCCTTCTCTGCTGGCCTAACATGACAATTAAATGAATAAAAAATTTGTTTTTAATCACTTGCCACTAAACCAAACAGTCATGCTGCAGTTAAAATTAGGCTTGCTTGAGCATTAAGTGTAATTTCCAGTTCTGGATTTCATGTGTGGACATGTTTTTAAATTGTCAATTGGTATTATTAGTTAGTTGCGACATATATGATGCCCAAATGCATAGGGTGTCTTATTCATTGTGAAACTGTGTTTTCTTAAATGGCATGAATCATACGGAAGGCCTAGATTTTAAAAGCACGGACCGCCACTGCTACTGACACACTTTCACTTAATAGCTGGGTTTCCATTCATGTATTTTCATGTGAATTTTAGGATATTGCATAAAAATGCTGGATAGAAACACCAAGAAACGTCTAAAATCTCCAAAATGAATGTTCTGTATTTAAACGCTCCTAAAATTGGCCCCATTCACTTCCATTGCAAGTGCCTCACTACAACCTCGATTTAAAAATTATTTTAAAGAAAAGGAGGGACGAGTCGAAGTTCTTTTTTGTGCAAATCAACATCATGCCACAAATGTTGTTGATTGAGCACAACTTGTATTGAACCCGGAATATTCCTTTAAAGTGAGGCACTATCAACTGCCACTGTATTGAAAAGACGGATAGGGACATTCATTAAAAACGTCCTTTTTGTTTTGCAGTAAAAAGTTATCATTTTTGGTGAGTCGCTTCATTTAGTTAGCTATCCCCCAACACTGCTCTCACTCACCGGAGTGCAAGTCTTGCCAGTGAGAAAGACACGTGCTTTGGCTTTGTTTATGTGGAAATGTTTGAGGTAGGCTTCATGGATCAGCCGGGCCAGACTCTTGGTGTCAGGCTGCTGGGACTCATGCGCTTCTTTCTCCCATATCTCCTGCTCTGCTCTCAGCCTGTGCTTTTCAGACAGAGGCATTCGCCCAAATCGAATGGCTGTGAGACAAGCACACAAATACATACAGTATCACTAAGACCAGGACACAATTCACGTACACTTTCACAAAAAAATACAGTGTAAAAATACAACATACTGCAAATACATATGTGCTCATCAGTGTGTTCATACACAAATCATAAGCGGTAGAACTTTTGGACATCACACTGCCACACCATCACCACCAGGACAAAGGGCAGGCAATGGTGTGGTGGTGTGATATGATGTAAATCTTTGAGGGAATTGCATTAGGTTATGCTAACACCAACACAACACATGACATAAGCTCACACTACTAGAGAAGATTAGACTTGGCCTGGTCAAAGTCCTGTGTGAACAGGACTGTGTATCTCCATGTCATCAAGTTCATCTGCATTTCTTAAAAATCCCTCTTCTAATCCATCATAAATTTGTGTAGTAACAATAGTAGATCAGCAAAACGATGACTGTCAGGGATTCTAAGTTTGTTGACCCTGATAGTGCCTATTAAACTACATGTTGCACAATGTTATTGTATTAATCATAGCATAAACTTGACAACCAATAAAACCATTACGGATATCTTGAATCATCAAACTATAAATCTAGTTTGTATCAAATATCCAAAGTGAAGTTTTGCTTGAAGAGTCTTACCATTGTGGGACATGCCCACTGCAAGGCACCTGTGGAAACGGCAGTACTGACACTTGTTTCGGTTCTTCTTCTGGATCTTACAGTTGCGTTCACACTTGTCATAATCCAGTTTTAGTTGAACGGTTCTCCTGAAGAACCCCTGTGGAATATTCAAATACAGAAACAGTCAAAATAATGCATGCTGAGAAAATATTACTTCATTTGTACTTCTGGTTGGTTGCCAGGGCATTGCTATGCAGTTGGTAAGGTGTTCTAAATGGTTTCTAGGGCATTGTTACGTTGTTTCTAGGGTTTTCTGGGTGGCTGTTAGGTAGTTTCTTGGTAGTGACACATTGTAGTAAAGAGGCCTTGATAAACATTTGGGCTAATTGCATGTGTGATAAGACCATTGATTCAGCTACAAAACTCGGTGCAATACTGACTTGTAAACAGGTTGGGCTGTGTGGATGGAGTAGGATAATAATGTTTATTTCCCAAGAAGCTGCATATCTGCCAACAAATACAGTGGCAGAGCCAATCTAAGCTTAATGTAGCATGCCTAGTCTGTTAATAAACATAAGTGTTCATATGGGAGAGTATGTGCATGGTGCAAAACCATGACAAATGTGCAAACCATGCAGTAGTTTCAGATATAATGGTTTGTATTTTTGAAACCTACTCTGTAATTAGGAATGATTTATTTTGGGGGACAGTCTACAGATGTTTCATAGTCTTAAATGCAGAGCTTCAAGCACAACCTAATGCTAAATGTTTCATCAAAAATCTGTAATTGTGTCATTTTCAATAGGCCATACAGTATTTCAGTATCCAGACTGCTGAAAGCTCTTGGAATATTACTATTTACAGCTCAAATGAGAAAGCAAGAATGACAATGGAGAGTATAGTATAGAGTATAGGGTTGTCACGATACCAAGATTTCAGTAGTTATTACCAATACCAGTAAAATGGCACAATAACAATTGTTAAAATGTTTTTTATTTAGAAATTAAAAATAAATATATAACATTTTTCAATTAAGTAAACACTGCTTCAAGTCTTCAATTCTTCAAGCTTTCTGTCTATTAATAAAGTCTCCAACACTTCTAATTTTAAACTATGCCCTGTCTAGAACTCTCTGGACGGGTCTTGTTTCCCTGTCATTGCAGCCTGGTATGTGTGGTAAGGGTCACAGTTACAGCACAGACAGTATTTACACGTGCCATCTGGCACCATGACGTTAGCAGCAGATGGGGCCTCCATGGATCTGACTTGTTGGTCCAGCACATCCCATAGATGCTCAGTCGGATTGAGAGCTGGGGAATTTGGAGGCCAAGTCAACACCTTGAACTCTTCATCATGTTCCGCTAACCATTCCTGAAAAATTGTGCTGTGTGGCAGGGCACATTAACCTGCTGAATGAGGCCACTGCTATCAGGGAATACAGTTGCCATGAAGGGGTGCACATGGTCTGCAACAATGTTTAGGTAGGTGGCATGTGTCAAAATAACATCAGCATGAATGCCAAGACCCAAGGTTCCCCAGCAGAACATTGCCCAGAGCATCACACTGCCTCCACCGGCCTGCTTTCTTCCCATGGTGCATCTTACTGCCATGTCTTGCCCAGGTAAACAATGCACATGCACTCGCCCGTCCACATGATCGAAAAGAAAAGGTGATTCATTAGACCAGGCCACCTTCTTCCATTGCTCCATGGTCAGGGGTTTGCATTGGCACTCTGCGGCTAAGCAGCCCCATACGCAGCAAGCAATGATGCTCTGTGTGTTCTGACACCAATCTATCATGGCCAGCATTAAGTTTTTCAGCAATTTGTGCTACAGTAGCTCATCTGTGGGATCGGACCAGACGGGCTAGCCTTCGCTACCCAAGCGCATCAATGAGCCTTGGGCGCCCATGACCCTGTAGCCAGTTCACGGTTGTCCATCTTTGGACCAATTTTGGAAGATTCTAACCACTGCATACCAGAAACACACCAAAAGACCAGCCATTTTGGAGATGCTCTGACCCCGTTGTTCAGCCATCACAATTTGGCCCTTGTCAAAGTCGCTCAGATACTTATGCTTGCCCATTTTTCATACTTCCAACACATGAAATTCAAGAACTGACTGTTTATTTGCTGCTTAATATATCCCATCCCTTGACAGATGCCATTGTAACGAGATGATAAATGTTATTCACTTCAACTGTCAGTGGTTTTAATGTTGTGGTTGATCAGTGTATATTCCATGCAAATTATCCAACATGGACAAGCACAACACATCCAGATAATGGAAATATGTATAAAATAAGGGCTCAGCCATATGACATACTGTCACAGAGTGGTCACTGTGCTAAAAACAGAACCAATGACGCACCTCTACACACCGACCATACCAGATGATAAAACTGGACTACAGTAACAGGGACCAAACTACTATTGCTTGTGCTTGGTTAGGGCATGGTGTAAATCTTAAACTATAATTAACTAACATGAAAATTGGTTAAAGCAGGAGCACATAAAGCTTGAACCGGTTACCTGAACTTATTCAGTTCACAGCTGTGATAGTTTCTGTTTATTTGACTTGAATTTCGAAAGTAATTTAACGAAAATGACCATGATTCTTTAAGACTAAATGTATTTTAATAGTCTCACCAAAGTGCAACGTGTAGGAGTGGTAAACCAAATGGGCAATAAACCTTTAGCTGTAATCGTCCTGTTTTAATTGCACCCTCAGGGGTGCCAATGGTCAAAGTCTGTTTCTACTAGAGAAAAACACATGGAAAAAATTGGTCTTGTAGTATTTAGCTTTATAGTAAGGAGAACAACCATGAGCAAGGATCAAGTAAGCGAGGTGTGTTGTGCATATAAACTCTATAAATGCTCTAGGTTTGAAATGTACCACTGACAAATATGACACAGAGTGCATGAAGCAACAGCCTTTGTACATGCTTCAGCTAACATGTATGAGGGGGAAAAGAAGCCGTGGGGGAGCTCTAAGTCTTTTTTGCAAAAGCGAGCAACCTAATGAAAACAGCACTATATTTACTTTCAGGAAGTGTGTGTGCTTTCTATTCCAACCATATTTGCCTTTATGAAAGTGTAACTGGCAGTCTTATGTTTACATAACTGTCTGCAATAATGCCAAACACAGAAAAGGTGAGGGAAGATTGCTCTTGACTTGTGGAACGCAACAAAGAATTTTCCACTGTATGTGCGTGTTTGTTAGCGTGTATGTGCTTGCCTTGCAGCCTTCGCAGGCATGCACTCCGTAGTGGAAACCTGAGGCACGGTCGGTACAGACGCGGCACTCCAGGGTAAGTGAACTAGAGGAGTTCTCATCCTGACCAGTGTTGGCTGCAAATACTCCTGAGGATGGACTAGAAGCTGGTGTTATGACATCTGCAAGACAAACATACACACGCACTCTCAATAAACCAATAATTTTAATGAAATAAAGACCAAATAGTTTTGCAACAATATACTTCAACCGCCCGTGTATGCACGCACTGTCAAATGAAGTATACTTTGAAAGGATGCATGCTCAACTGTACACAGATGCTAAGTGTCTGTCAAAGTTAAGTATAATTTGGGCTTAATGCAGCAGCCTAACCATCAAGAAATCTCATTAGGGAGTGATTTGGCACACTACAAAGGCATCGACTCCATGCGTCATACAAATAGCGCTCAACTTACATATATATTTTAAATTACACTTAAATATTATAAGTCAATACTTTGCAGTATTAAATAAAATTTACATTTATCTATATTTAACATGTCTCTCTGCCTAAAACAAAGTATCGAAGGAGGCAGCGTAATTAAGCTGCCTATCTTTAGAATAGCCTTCGCATTAGTAGTGCTATGATGCCTTAAAATGTTGTACGCACCGGCAGCTCACTATCTTTTGAAATTGAGAATGTGTGGCTTCATATACTGTTATATACCTAGGACAGTGGAGCTGTCTAATGCTGTGTTGCACCTCTGGTAGTCCAGTATGGGTTGAGAGCTAAAGGTATCATCACCTAGAGACTTAGAGATGTCCTCTAGCTCCTCCATGTCACCAATTAGCTCTCCACACAGAGACCTGTCCAGCATTGGATCGCCCAGCAGGGACGAGGGACTGTACAGACTCGGCATGTCTACCATGGTGCTGGACCACGGCAAGCTGTGAATCAATCATCAGTCTGCAAAGGAAAAAAGAAAGAAAGTGTAATGTAAAAGCCTTACTCACCAAACGTGAATTTTCGTCGCAATTAACATTTTGAATAGAAACAATGGATTCCTATGAAACTGTTCACACCTGGAGCAAACATTTGGGTGCTGCCAAAGCAAGGATTATTTTTTTTTTTGGGTGGTGTGTCTATTTTCGTTTTCATGAACCAGCAGTGAGGCAAGCATTTTTTTTGTTGCTGCAACAAATGCCAAAAAAATAAAACAAAATTCTCATATGGGTTCTATGTAAATGATATCACTGCATCGCTGCCTTGCATCCCCTTTAAAGAAAAGCTGTCTGATCTTACATGAATTACCTTCATAAATGTATTCCATATACCTGCATTTTTGACATTGCATTTAATCTTATGTGAGTTCTACAGTATATCTCGAATATAATTTATATTGCAGCATTTTTGCCTTTGTAATACTTTTTTCACAACTTTACTGATCTTAAGTGTTTTTCTTCACCAAATGTTAAAAACGTGATAGTTATTCCACAAAATTATGATATCATTATTGCTGTGCTATTGTTAAGAATTAATAATAGCTGTGCTGTCGTTAGCAGTTTTAAACTATGTAATAATGGGTCAGACTGAAGATGGGTTTTGTTGGTTGGAATTGGTATTTTATTTCTTGCATTACACAGACTCTTGGAGCGTTTATATGTCGTCACATTTAATTCGTAACATGCAGGGTTTTAAAGGAAATGTCTAACAGAAGTAGACATACATGGCAATAAGATACAGATTGTATAAGTATGGTTCCAATTGACAACATTTGTTTTAACAGTCATTATGTGTGTGCATTACACAATTAAGATTGTGAACAAATGTGAATAACACAAGAAAATGTGCGTGGCATATAATCATTTTCGATCCAATTGATAACATGTTTTAAACGTTAATATACTTTTAAAAACACGATTCTTTCTAATCACCCAATAGACTGTGTATACAAAATAATACTGTCAGTCAACTTGCCAGCAGGTGGATTGAAATAGTTTGTGAAAATGTCTCAAATGTTTTCTTTATCATTGAGCAAATCAACAACAAACTGGCCAGGCCAATTAATCGGATGCTATTTGACCATTTTGAGATTATCGACCGACAACTGTGCCTAAATTGGTTTATTCACAAATTTGGTAATTCCACCTTGTGACACTTTTAAAATTCACAAATGGTTTACTATACAGTAGTTCACTCTGCATATTAAGATGGGATAGGAGTATGTGCATCAAAAAACATCTAAAGAAATACTTAAGTAATGTGTTATGGGGTGTTTTCAGGGAAACCCCAGGCCCAGTTATCACAGTATGTTATTCAAACACGAGGGAACTGTTTCAGGTTGCATCATGAGAACGTGGAGTGAGCTACTATCAATTTATCTCATACAGTGGCCAAAGATCAAGTGCTCCATCAATTGGAGGATCAGTGGCAGTTCTACTTTGTATGGGCGAACCCCCTCCATTTGTAGGGGGTCCATACTGCCACGTCGGGGAGCTTCCCATGTCACCCATTCTTGAATCCACCAATGGGAAGGATTTAAAGAGTGTGTCTAGGTCAAAAGTAGATATTATGGGCTATAAGTATATAAATATATTTAAATCCCCCAAAAAATATTTACTTTCTATGAAATATGAATTGTGCTTGCCCAATCAAACATCATCTCCATGATTCTAGGGTGTTTTGGGTGGTTGCCACAGCATTGCTTTGCAGTTGCGAAGGTGTACTTGATGGTTTCTTACTGGCACCTTACTGGTTTCCAAAGTCTCTATTTTGGTCTTTTTTAACCTGTTATACAATCCGTCAGATAAAAATCATTAGTCCAATATCTTAGATAATTACCAGCATAACTCAGTTACCTCAGCAAGTCACAAGATTTGGTGTATGTTCAAATCTCTAACCCCAAGTATGAGCAAGCATAATAGTTCAAATAATAGCTTGCTTTATTCAGTACCACTAATTACAAAAACTACTTAAACATCAGTGTAACAAAAAAGGTCAAATTAAACTACAGATAATTTACATGTTTATTTTTAGTGTATAATATTTTAGACACCTCTGCTGTTACTTTCATAGAATCATTACACACATGTTGATTATGGTCTATGGGGAGCATTCTTACAACAAACACTGACTCATATTCCTGAATGATGGACACAGTGCTTCTAAAAAATGAGGCCGAGGAGAAAGTGAAGGTAAGCAAACCAGTAACTTAACTCTCTATCTGCTATTAACTGATTTTCTTGATATTATCATTCACTCACACACACTGTAGCCAGACGTTTCTTCCTGGATCATTGCTGAGCAGGAGATAACATCCCCTACAAAGGAATTAACTACTCTAAAGCTACTCTAAAGGGGTTTTGTGGGCAACGGTTCCACTCAACCCCCTAATTTCTTACAGCAGTGACAGGCTAACCAATGCCAGACACAGCATTCAAGCCCTTCTGCAAGGGATCACTGATTTTTGGAAGTAACAATACACTTTTTAAATTCAAGCAACAAACACATCCAATCTTTCTAGACAATTCAGAAAAAAGTTTTCCTCCACTCACAGTACCGCTAAATCACTAACAGACAATCAAACTTTGCGACGCCACAATAGGTGGACCAGAGACAAAGTTTGATAGAAGATCTAAAATGCTGAAAACATTCACAATAACAGCAAATGAAGGTAGACAAGCAAGCAGCTCCTGCAGAATCCTGACATAAATCAGCACTTGGCACAAAATCCCAGTTTCCAGCTCTGTCTGCAAAGGGAAACTGTCCAGCTTTCAAAATGTATACCTGATCTCTCCACGCAGTAGATTCGCCCGAAGCAGAATGCCACAAATCTTACCCAGCTGTTCACATCTGTTTGTCTCCAGCTGTTGAGGCTATCTGAAACCTGAGCTGAGGTGATTCTTCACTCAACACACAGTCGTCTTCCTGTCAACAACATTTCGACATGTACAACACTCACACAGATTCTCCTAGTGACAAAACATGCACAGACAAGTGCAGCAACAAGCGTTCCTAATGGAGAAAGATTTAGGGTGTTGTGTTGACTGGATATTAGTCAGAAAGAAGCCATTATGTGATGCATGATAAACAAGTTTCTTTACTTTCCAGTAGCTCAACAGGTAGAGAATTGTGCAAGCAACGGCATGTGTTCATGTGTTCGATTCTCAGGAAACAGACATACTGTTAAATGCATATCTTGAATGCACTGTAAACAGCTGTTTTTCAATTGTTTTACATGTAAACATGCACTAGATGGACATATTTACAATTGTGCCATGTCTCTTGCAGGAGCACCATGTTTTTTAGACACTTTGTGAAGTTAAAAAGAACTTCAACTGTTAAAAATGTGTTCCGAGACCCCCGTGTCAAACTTTTACATGAGATTGCATTTGTGTGTGGTTGTGAGCAGTATTGGGTAAGTTTCTTAAAAAAGTAATCCGCTACAAATAACTAATTGCTTCTATCAAATGTAATCAGATTATTTTACTGATTAGTTAATCGAAAAAGTAATCCCATTAATAATTGCCGAAGTTCTAAAATCACTCTAAAGCCCTTTTAACAGAAAAGAAAATGAATGTCTATATTTCCTTGTTCATTGTTGCACTAAAGTGATGTATATATGAACATAATTCATGTTTTAAATTCTACATAAACAACATTTATTTTAGAAATGTTAGTAACTGTAATCTGATACAACAATTTAAAATGTAATGTATTACACAAATTTTTGACCAAAAAATTTAAGTAGATTACAGTAACTAATTACTTTGTAATCAGATTACACACAACACTGCTTGTGAGACAGATACAGAGAGCGACAAGATGAAGCTACTCAATGTATTCAGTATAAACACACACGACCCCACGCAGGGGGCCAAATGAAGTGCAGAAGAGAAGCCAGTTTCCCCTGTAATGGAAATATGCCCATGGAGACTAGCTGAGCCATTAACCAGAAAAACTTCATAAACGCTTCCACTCCACTTTGACAACACAGATATCTCAATGGATATATCTCTTTACAGCAGATGTTATTTCCATTTTTCTAGTGCATATAACAACGGGAGAACCAACAGAGTACATCAACATATGAATGCATGAAAGGAATCTGCAAGGAGTCCTATTAAACAAACAGAACATGTAATGTTCAACGAGATTGAATATGTTCGGGACAACCTTTATACGTGCTTCTCATTCTGGCCAGAGATGGACAAACACAGAGAGACAAACACACACAGCCTACATGATTAAGAGGCAGCCAGTTTTAGAGGGTCAGAACTGATGGACTGGGAAACTAATACAGGCTGATTTTTACACCTCTTCTAACTTGTTGTTTTATACCAGCCATCCAAACTGATTGTGCAGGAACAATACAGCTTTCCCTGGGGGTATTTCAGAACCACGGGAACACAATTAATGTCAATGTACTTCAGATTTAGCTTGTTCCAGTTCATGGTAATGTGTTTTACAAAAGATCATCTCCCAGCTGAATGATCCCAGACAAACCATTTTGATCATGTGTTCCCCATAATGAATTTCACACTGTGTCTGAACTAAACAGAACCAGCCTTAAACTTACTGCAGCACTGAATAAGACATCAGAGGTAAAACACACATTTCAGATTTCCACTCCCTCCGCCAGAAATTAATGACAGCAGAATCTCGACACTCCCCATAGAGACAACAGATACTACTGCATAAAGATTAACGTAGCCATATGCAAGCTGTTTTTGAACAAGGTTTGAAAGACATATTGATTCCCAGCATGATAGAACTTGTCTTCCTTCAAACTTCAAGTGCACATCTGATAGATCTTGCCAGTTTGAATATGGGGCAAAATAACGACAAGTCAATTCGCTCAACGATGGTCATGTGATCAAGTGATGGAAAAACAGGCACAATAAAGCAGTGCAAAGCCAGTTTAAGAATAAAGTGATAAAACTCTTAAAAAATGTGCAAAAGAGAATAACTTCACCTTTACCAATGGCCATGATCGCACTATAGGCTTTCACTCACTTTAAGCAGACAAAACAAAGGCACATCGTGTTCAAACCATCTCCCAATCACAGAACAAAGCAGAATGAAATCAGTGCTTACCAGATCACGATTCACAGTTCTGCTCTGCCAGCTGCCAATAAATACATGCACCAAATCCAGGGACAAAGTCCAAATCCACACACGCCCTGCATGCCTGCTTCTCTCTGTCGAGGACTTTTTCTGCCGTTGAACCATCAAATGGACACCTAAATGAACAGAACACATCAGATAAGAGAGCCTTAATCTCGGGATGCATGCAATTATAAACAAGACACCTGGGATTTCAACAATAGAGGAGGAATGTCCTTGTACCACAAGCCCAGGAAACATCATGTCTGTTTAGTACATTCAGCAAATAGAGAAATAACTTGAAGCTTGAACACATCCATATTCTGGGTTTTCTGAAATGCATTGGGACTGAATATGAAGCTTGGAAGCAGGTGTTTCCGTGTAGGCCATGTGTTTCTCTATCTACTCTAGTTCTAGTTCCCTTTCAGCTTGGAGATAAATTCATGGCCAAACATTTGCTGTGCTAAATAAAATGTATAAAATATAATAATATCTAATACATGCACTCACTGCACTTCCGCGCACGAGGCATTTATTATTAATAGTATGCCCTTACTAAAACCCCTTATCTAAATCTAACCAATCAGTAGAGTGTGTAAATATGATAGGAAGCTGTTGAGTCTGACAGAAGCAAGTAATTGTCACGTATTAGATGGAAACGATGTCCAGCAACGTCATTGGCTGTAGTGAAGTTCGTACGAATGCAGTTGTACGATATCATACCAATTAGCCAAATTTAGAAAGGTTGTATGAATCCTTATGATTTTGCCATGAGAGTGTGTTGTCTGCTGTTGTAGCCCATCTGCCTCAAGGTTCAACATGTTGTGCATTCGGAGATGCTATTCTTCTCACTACAATTATACAGAGTGGTTATCTGAGTTACTGTAGCCTTTCTGTCAGCTCAAACCAGTTTGCTATTCTCCGTTGACCTCTCTCATTTTTTGGTTTTTGGCAACATTCTGAGTAAATTCTAGAGACTTTTGAGCACGAAAATACCAGAAGATAAGCAGTTACACAAATTCTCAAACCAGCCCGTCTGGCACCAATCAAGCCACAGCCGAAATCACAGAGATCACATTTTTTTCCCATTCTGATGGTTAATGTGAACCTTAGCTAAAGCTCCTGACCCGTATATACATGATTTTATGCACTGCTGCCTCATGATTGGCTGATAAGGTAATCGCATGAAGAAGTAGGTGTACAGGTGTTCCTAATAAATTACTCAGTGTATGTATGTAATAATAGATAATATACACTCACCTAAAGGATTATTAGGAACACCATACTAATACTGTGTTTGACCCCCTTTCGCCTTCAGAACTGCCTTAATTCTACGTGGCATTGATTCAACAAGGTGCTGAAAGCATTCTTTAGAAATGTTGGCCCATATTGATAGGATAGCATCTTGCAGTTGATGGAGATTTGTGGGATGCACATCCAGGGCACGAAGCTCCCATTCCACCACATCCCAAAGATGCTCTATTGGGTTGAGATCTGGTGACTGTGGGGGCCATTTTAGTACAGTGAACTCATTGTCATGTTCAAGAAAACAATTTGAAATGATTCGAGCTTTGTGACATGGTGCATTATCCTGCTGGAAGTTGCCATCAGAGGATGGGTACATGGTGGCCATAAAGGGATGGACATGGTCAGAAACAATGCTCAGGTAGGCCGTGGCATTTAAACGATGCCCAATTGGCACTAAGGGGCCTAAAGTGTGCCAAGAAAACATCCCCCACACCATTACACCACCACCACCAGCCTGCACATTGGTAACAAGGCATGATGGATCCATGTTCTCATTCTGTTTACGCCAAATTCGGACTCTACCATCTAAATGTCTCAACAGAAATCGAGACTCATCAGACCAGGCAACATTTTTCCAGTCTTCAACTGTCCAATTTTGGTGAGCTCTTGCAAATTGTAGCCTCTTTTTCCTATTTGTAGTGGAGATGAGTGGTACCCGGTGGGGTCTTCTGCTGTTGTAGCCCATCCGCCTCAAGGTTGTGCGTGTTGTGGCTTCACAAATGCTTTGCTGCATACCTCGGTTGTGACGAGTGGTTATTTCAGTCAAAGTTGCTCTTCTATCAGCTTGAATCAGTCGGCCCATTCTCCTCTGACCTCTAGCATCAACAAGGCATTTTCGCCCACAGGACTGCCGCATACTGGATGTTTTTCCCTTTTCACACCATTCTTTGTAAACCCTAGAAATGGTTGTGTGTGAAAATCCCAGTAACTGAGCAGATTGTGAAATACTCAGACTGGCCTGTCTGGCACCAACAACCATGCCACGCTCAAAATTGCTTAAATCACCTTTCTTTCCCATTCTGACATTCAGTTTGGAGTTCAGGAGATTGTCTTGACCAGGACCGCACCCCTAAATGCATTGAAGCAACTGCCATGTGATTGGTTGATTAGATAATTGCATTAATGAGAAATTGAACAGGTGTTCCTAATAATCCTTTAGGTGAGTGTATAATAATCAAATGTGTATGACAAAGAATAGGGTGAGAGAAAATTGCCAGTCACTTTGAGATTGTGCAAAAAGGATGTAAAATTACTTCATTTTAAGGGAACATATTTTAACGTCTTGCCTTAAAAGCTATGGAGGTTCAGAAGAATTGCTTAAATTCAAATAGCTTTTCTAAAAAAAGAATAATAATAAAAAAAAAAAAAACAATCGTCAGACCAAAAGATAATGTGATTTATTTGCAATGTAATTAGTTACTGTAATCTAATTACTTTCAGTCACAAAAAGTAGTGTAACACATTACATTTTAAATTATTGTAATCAGATTACAGTTACTGACTTCCAATGGAAGTAATTACTTTTAAGTACATTACTTGGGTTACAAATATTTCTAAAAACATATTGTGTGTAATACAATAACAATGCGAGTTCATATGAACATTTTGTTGCATTTCCGTGACAACTGAAGGGTGTGCGACAATGAACAAGGAGAAAATAGACATTATTTTGAATTTGAGGAGCGAAGAAAAAAATATTGTTTGTGACACGTGTTTTAGAAAGTAACTTAAAAGTAAAGTAATTAGTAATGATTACTTTTCCAATTAAGTGATCAGCAAAGTAATCTGATTATACATTTTGAGAAGTAGTTAGTAGTAATTTGTAGTGAATTACTTTTTTTTATTTTTTATTTACCCAACAGTGCTTATGTGTGGTTTCAAATAGAACAATACAAGTGGTGGTGGTGTAGTGGTCTAAACCACATAACTGGTAAACTGGTAATCAGGACGCTGGTTCAATCCCCACAGCCACCACCATTGTGTCTTTGCGCAAGGAACTTAACTCCAGGTTGCACTGGGGGGGGGGATTGTCCCTCTAAGAAGTGCACTGTAAGTCGCTTTGGATAAAAGCATCTGCCAAATGCATAAATGTAAATGTAATACAATCTGATAATCTATTAATTGATTTGATATAGCTCAAGCCTGGTATTGAATGAGCCTCTTAAGAGTACCAACACAATGGCGTCAAACACTGGGAAGATGACACAAAGGTACATGTGATCAGTTACATATCTGTACACAATCAACAAATCCAAGAGGCACTCTTGTTATAGCTATGTGGGCTACAAAAAAAGCTGTGTCAAAACCACTTTCACTGTCAAATTTGTAGCACTACATCACATCCAGAGCAGGACAATGTACTGGAAAAAATGTATACTTATTAAATATTCAGGTTATCATTTTAAATGAACTTTACATGAGCAACTCAGTAACTTATGTCTGTGTGTCATGTTGGACAGTTTTAGATGACTTTAATCAATAACAGTGGAAGAGTCAAATAACAGGACGGTTAGTGAGATTAAGCGAGTAGTATTCGGCTGATCATGTGATTCTGACCCTCTCCATGTAGAATAAAACAGCTTTTATAAGGTTACTGATATGACTGGAGTCTTCATTTTAATGTGAGTGCTCATGATGTCCTACATACATTGCAAATATTTCCATTAACGTCTTAAGGAGCTCAACGTTTTTTAATTTTTAATTAAATTTAACGTTTTTCAACCTTTAAGGAAACATTTTGGAAGGGAAAGTATAAGATTCATTCTATATTCATTTTAACAAAGGAATTTAGAACTCTAAATTTCTAAATAATAGGATTTGAATTTAAATTCTAAATAAGTGAAACTGTAACACTTTTATAATTATAGAGCTATTAAATTATCCTAACTGATATAGGAGTTCATGATCGACATGATTATTATATGCATATATTAACATTAACCAAGATGAAAAAGTGCTGTAAAAGCGAGGTTCAATGTTTGTTCATGTCAACTTTTGCATAAACTAATATTAGCTAATGTATACTGCATAATTGTAAGAATTGTATCACAGCATGCACAGGAAAAACTCTCCTAGAAACACCTGCACAACTTCTTCAGGTTACATGAGCTTCATTACATCTGATTATATCACATGGCAGAAGACTCTCAGAATGAGTTCGTCTGTGCCCTAGAATAACAACCAAACAAGAAAAATAACCAAAGAATGAACTAAGTAAACTTAAAAGACCAACCTATTTTCATGCCAGTGCAACACAGAAAGTTCCATATAGTTCAATACAATGCGTCTGTGATTTATCACATCGTGACACGAGTCTTATACATTTAAGTACAAGCAGTATGAAGCTAGCTGTTCAACTGAAAGTAGCACATGTATATATGTTATTATGTGAATATTTGCTTTGCCTTAGTTAAAAGCGTACAATTACAGTCATTACGGCCATAAAACCTGATAAAACATGATCATAAAGTTGCACAAGCGCATTGTTTACAAGAGCGGTGCGTCTACCTCTCAATCCCAGACCGCCATGCATGCAGAAATAAAACACACGGGATTTGACACGGCTGAGACTCGGACATGTGGCGCGAGGGAGGCTGCAGTGCTCCTTCAATGTGCTATTTATAATTCACCGCAACCGCTGCTGTCAAAACGCTCTGACACGAGTCAACCTCACCCGTTCCGGATGCGACAGTACACACCTCCTGACACTCCTATGGATTCAGCCAATCGTCGAAGGATTTATGAGGCGAAGCCACGCCCACCATCAATTTACGGTTGAGTTGCTGGGCAACAGACCTCATTGTGTGGAGCTATGCAGATTAAATTATTTTAGAATGTTGAAACCATCTCAACATTCAAGAACCAGCTGAAAACAGATCTATAGACCTTTTTCACAGACCGCGATGACGCGTTTCCGCTTTATTTAGCAGCGTCAATCTAGCAATTTTTTTATATGATAATTTTTTTTTAAATATTGAGTGTACGTTTATACAATTTTTCTTTCTGTTATATTACCCAGTTTATATTAGTTTTAAAAAACGAATTACCACAGCTGCGAGGGTTTTCGATCACAGTGTGAAAGAGGTCTATTCCGTGAACAATTAACCAGTCCACAATAACTGCACTTACTATTTAATAATTACATTTAAAGGGATAGTTCACCCAAAAATAAAAATTCTCTCATCATTTACTCACCCTCACGCCATCCCAGATGTGTATGACTTTCTTTCTTCTGCTGAACACAAAGATTTTTAGAAGAATATTTCATCTCTGTAGGTCCTTACAATGCAAGTGAATGGTGGCCACACATGTGAAGCTCCAAAAATGACATAAAGGTTGTCCATTGGTTAAATCCATATCTACAGAAGTGATATGATAAATTTGGGTCTGAAACAGATCAATACTTAAGTCCTTTTTTTACTCTAAATCTCCACTTTCACATCTGAAAGTCACATTTGGTTTAGATTCACTTTCACATCTGAAAGTGAAAGTGGAGATTTAGAGTAAAAAAAGGACTTACATATTTATCTGTTTCTCACCCACACCTATTATATCCCTTCTGAAGATGTGGATTTTTTAATGTGATTTTTGGAGCTTCAAAGTTCTGATCACCAAAGGCTTGCATTGTATGGACCTACAGAGCTGAGATATTATTCTAAAAAGATTAATTTGTGTTGAGGAGAAGAAGAAAGTTATACACATCTGGGATGGCATGAGGGTGTGCAAATGATGAGAGAATTTTCATTTTTGGGTGAACTATCCTTTAAAAAAAAAAAAAGCTTTCCTTGTCTGTCTCTGTCTTCTGTGGTAGCTACTCTGAGAACTTGGCAGTTTGCTTGCTATGTTCCTAATTTGTATATCGCTTTGGATTAAAACGTCTTCTAAATGACTAAATGTAAATTTAAACGTAGAGACAAAAAGTTCACATACTCGTAGAAATCAATGGTTTATAATTTTGCATCATATCCATAATAATAATATGGCAACCCATTTAAAAGAGTTAATAAAATCAGAATTTAAAATGACAAATATTGACATAGTAATACATTAACTTTAGTTTGAAGAGAAGAAACTTTACCTTTGAATAATCAAAATTACTGATAAATGAGCCTTTCACAACTGCCACTTCTGCCACCTACTGGTGATATTCTGAAATTACCACATGATCATCGCAGCAACTGAATTCACAAAAAGAAAAAGAAAAAATTATATGTATATATATATATATATATATATATATATATATATATATATATATATATATATATATATATATATGTATGTGTGTGTGTGTGTGTGTGTGTGTGTGTGTGTGTGTTCCTGTTATAGCTGATTTTATTAATATATATAATAATATATTGATTTTAATAATATATAAATATATTCTTTCTGAAATAACTGGTTTTAATTGCCAAAGTCACGTTGAGATCAAGTTGCCAGATCCTGTCATGTATTTATTCATTTATGCACATTTCATTTATTCCATTCTTAGACCTTATTTTTCATGCATTTTAAATTAAGCACAAAAGGACTGAAATTAAGTTTTTTTTATAGACATAGTGGTCTATTATAATTCGACTTGCTTGTTTAGTAGCATCGTTTTGAAAAAAAGGAAAAGCTCTTGAGAACTAAAAGGGCCAAACCGAGGTCACAAGGGAGTAATATTAAATCCTTATCCTCTGTGGATTATTGTAATGTGCATAACAAGCAAAGCCATTTACTGCACAATGGTTAATTCCTCACTCCCTCCGGTAATACTGACATAATCAACATTCATAACACCTGTTTCCAATGAAATCAAACTTTTGCAAGGTGACCTGGCCAGTGTTTTAGATTCATCACATTCTGTCCTTCTCCCAGGCTGATATTCCTCTTGTGTGAGTGCCAGTCTAGGGGCGCTCGGGAGGATATCTGCCAGCCAGTGCCCAAACATTGTGCAGTAGTGAAAGGCCAGTCTGTCTTAAACCCTGTAACAGTTAACATTGGCTAACGGAGTCTGGGGCCATGACATGTTTTATTTACAGTACAAGCAACACTGGCAGAAGTATGGGAAGCTCAACACTGCATCTTTAATAGGAGTAAAAGAAAACACAGCCATATCTCTTGGTCCAGCTTCGTCCTTATATTCAGGAGACAAGAGACATCTTTATTCATGCTGATATGTAACAAGGTACTACACATATTCATTATAGCATTATTTAAATGCAACATGCATGTGGAAGAAATAAAGAAAAGTGAAAACAGGCAGATTTAGAATTTTCAAACTCTTTTTATTCAAGCTTATAGTATCAGAGAACTGTGCTGTATGTGATGATCAATGCATGAGATGTAAGTGATGAAATCAAGGTATGTGCTGTATGAAATAGCAAGCTCAAAATCACAAGTGGAAGATTGGGATACTTAAGTCACTTTTTTCTTAAGAAAATCACTCACTGAACCGAGGATGTCTCGCGGTGTTTTGCTGCCCTTCAGGGAAGGCAGTAGGTTGTATAGTTATCTCCTGATGGGGCAAAATCACAACCCTGAAACCACACAACCTACTACCTCACCCTGTACGAACATCACTGTTGAATATCCACTATAAAAACAAACTTGAATTCTTATTAACCTTTACAATAATGTCATTTTTAGAAAACAGAACCTCTTGCAATCTATCATGTTAGACTCAGTGGGGATTTTATCAAATAAAATAAAGCAATAATTTTAGAATTACATTTTATTAGCCCACAGTATTTGATCCAGGTCACATTTAAAATGTATAGACTTTATATTTATAACACTGACTCTATTGCTCTAAAAGAAGAATTTAATGTAATTACTGACAATTTGTTGGGAAAACATTTTTATGGTATTTGTGAGATGAAAATGTGATTTTGTAAATGTAACATTTATGCATGTATCAAGACAAAAAGCACATCTTAATAAACAACACCTTAACATTGGAGTCAGTGTTGTCCTCCATGGTCGATATTGTCTCGAGCCAAGCGATGACATTACGGTCACTTCGGGAAAGACAGTAAGTTGTATAGTTATCTGACAGCAAGGGTTAAACCCTCAAACTATACAACCTACTACCTCACCCCAAACGACAGTCTCTCTCTTTCCTCTTCCCACAAAGATGGCTTTGATTTCCTTCACCTTATTGTTTTCTGACAGAATGCCTAATGCCTAATATGACAATCAGTGCACAACATTTTACAAATCCCCATGTAACTGACAGGATTAAGTGATATTGTGTATCAAGAGCTGAGGAAAGACATTAACTGTAATATAACTTCTGTGACGTCAGTACTAGAAAGCACGATTTTCATAAAACACTCTCTGCTGTGCACCAAACTCCAACAATCACCTCTGACTCCAAAGCTTCAGTCTGGGATCTTTCATAACCATCAATGTCACCAACATGAGAAGGTAGACAGTCACCTCCTGAGTTTGCCATCTGTGAGAGAGAGGACGAGAGGGAGAGAGAGGATTATTCACATATTTAAGTCACTAAAGTATCTCCATGCCCTGTTTGACTTCCTGTCATCTGCTGTGTGTTGTCTGGTGTAGTGTGCACTCTAGTGCTGGCCCTCATAGAAGACAGGTGTGTATGGGAGGATTAGGATGGGGGTGTTTTAGAACAAGTGTGTGTGTGTGTGTGGTCAGAGCAGAGAGGGAGCAGTGTGAATGAGTAAGTCTGTGGCCAGCAGTGTGGTTTACCTCAAGCAAGGGGGAGGCACACAAACACTGCTGACTCACACAGGCCACGAACCTCACAGAGGGTTAGTGGTCACACACACACACACACACACACACACACACACACACACACATATTGTGTGTGTGTGTGTGTGTGTGTGTATATATATATATATAAAACATTGAATCTAACATGATTTTCAATTTTTTGATGCATCGCAATCTTCATTTGAATGATCTCGATATCTATTCTTAAATCCCAAGATCAAACTTTTACTATATGCTCAACTCTCCACAAAATCACTTGCAAATGAGACCACATTTCACACTATTCGACTATAAATGTCTGTGATTAGCCACTGGCTGGTAAATGACTCACCAGTGATTGAGAAGTATAATTGCAAAGAAGTTCAGCATACTTACTCACTGCGTATTGAGAGTTAAAATTGGATTTGACTCGTTCCATTTAATGTGTGTCCAAAGACGAGATCCAAGCAATCTATTTGTCACTGAAATAATGTCTCATTTAATATCCTATCTGTTATTTAATGTCAGTTGTTGTTTAAAAATAACGAAACGTTAACATTTAATACTAATCACGAATAGTATGGACCTCTCTCATTAATATGCGCTCTTTACAGGACTGCTGGTTTTCTTAAAGAGACAGTACGGGTTTAAGCACATGTTCTACAAACCAATGTAAATATTTGTAAATTATACAATAAAGAAACAATAAAGATGTAAAAATATATAATATATGCAATATAAAATTATATTTATTGATGGAATAAATAGACTTGTACATTTTAAAAAGCTAAAATGTTTCTAAAATTATGAAAAACGAATAAAATATAATTTGTAAAATTAATATTATGATAATGTACTGAGTTAGAAGTTCTCCTGTATAATTATCAGCATTAGCTGGGAAATAATTTCTTTCATATGCAATAAAAATGGACATTGTAAATGAAAAACACTCGAATCGAATCGAGAGCTTGTGAATCAGAATCGAATAACAAACATTATGATATTAAAATAAAATAATAATAAAAAATATAGCAACAAGCAGCAATTACCAGGGCCGAGCACTTAAGCAGCAGAATTAGCAGCTTAGCAAGCATTGCCGGCTCATACAAAGAGGCCAAAATCATAATTTTAGATCAAGCAGTATAAAGGCAATTTGGACAAAGAACCATTTATGATAATGGCTGACCACTAGATGACACCATCCTGAAACTTCATATGGAATTAGTGTATCATATTAGTGTAAATTTTGCCTGAAGTACTGAAAAGAAATGGTCAAAAAAACAATTTTCTGCACCACTAGGTGGCACTGTGCCCAAAATGCTAAGGTACCCTCAAGGCATGGTAGTGAGGACATATACCAAGTTTCGTTTCAATATGAAAAAATGTTGCCGAGATACATCCTAAGGTCATTATTGCTGTCTCTAGGTCGAATCTGTAGATGTGTTATTCAATAAACGTCTTGTCTATCAAAAAGCTTTTTGTCAGGAGGGTCCCTAGATAATACAGGCAAAATGTTATGTGAATCGGACATACGGCCTAGAAGAAGTTCGAAAAAGTAGGTTTTCAATTCAATTCAAAACAGTGGACAGGAAGTACTGTGGACCATGGCAAATCTGATATCAAATAAAAAAAATCCCATAAAAATAGGCCAAAGTAATCCAAAGTTATAAGCATTTTACCATATCTTTTGACTACTGGGTGTTGCCCAAAATGGCAACATAGGAAAATTGGGTATCATTCGATTCATTATGCCCAAAGGAATCCAAAGCGACCAGCCTCCTAGGACTTGAACTACCTTCAAAAGTTATAAGCAAAATTAGAAATGCATATGATTTCTGCCACCTATAATGACCTCATGATCATGATGGATCATGAAGCGTTGCGAAGACACAGCCTCATGTACATTTTGGAGTGCTCGCCATCAAATTAGTTGAAACGGTATTCAAAAACGGTTTGGTCTATCAAAAAACTTTATAAAACTTTTTTCTTCCCAGATAACACATGACAAATTTAATGCAAATCAGACATGCGGTCAAAGAGGATTTTGAAAAAGTAGTTTTTTTGGAAAATTGTACATTGCGGGAAAATAAAAGGGAAGACCAAATGTTTATGGTATTCCAAAAGATTTATCATGACACAAGGAATCAAAAGGAATTTTGATTTTAGGTCTTATGGTTCAGAAGTTCTAAACATAAACGTAAGTGAAATTTTGAACAGTTGGTGGTGCTAGAGTATTGGATTTAGAGACCCCAAATTTGGGTCAGTTATTGTTGAGAATATCCTTTACCAGTGTGGCTCACATCTTTCCTATATACGGTTCTATGAGCTGCCATAGACTCCATGCCAGAAGAAGAAGAAAACTAATGGATACAATAATTGCCTATGCACCTTTGGTGCTCAGCCCCCAAATATAAAATAAATTCATAATCTGTACTATTTCTAGGTCAGTTATCAATTATAAGCAAGTTTTTGACATTAACTATGTTAACTACTTTGCGCAATAGATTTCCTTGCTTCCAATAAAGCACATAAGATGATCTTTAGAACATTTTCTAGTCTTGCTGGATAACATCGATTAGGTTTTCAGCTCATTTGACATGAATTTTGACATTATGAAATATAAAGGAATATTCCGAGTTAAGTTAAGCTCAATCGACAGCATGGTTATAATGTTGATTACCAAAAAAAATTACTTCAACTCGCTCCTCTTGTTGCCAATTTTGGAGGGTTTAAAGGCAGAAATGTGAAACGTAGAATTTTATAAAAGCCCTTCCATTATTTATTCTGTTAAAACCTATGTATTATTTGATCTGTAAAGTGGTTTAAAAAGTCATATTTGCAGTGTACATCTAAATATGGCATTGAATAATGTATATTTTGCTTGTATAATGACAATTAAGTTTTAGAACCGAATATAACTTCATACATAAAAGTTAGTAAGCAATTCTATCACACTAAAATCAAGTTTACACGCATATTGTTTATGTCTTGTGTCTATACTTCTGAAACAGTGAGTGTTTTAACATTTACAGATTGGCTCCACTGACTTCCATTGTAAGTGTGTTACTGGAGCACAGATTTTAAAATCTTTTTATGAAAAGGAGGAACAAGTCGAAATAATGTTTTTGTGGAAATCAATAATACAGCACTAATATTGTCGACTGAGCATAACTTGTATTGAACCTGCAACATTCCTTTAATCTAGGCTTCATTTTCTTTATGCAAAATATAATTTCATGTTTGTTTTTTATTGATTTGGGCTTGAATAAAAACAGGACATTTTCTTGACAGGTTTCATGAGAATCCCCCAGTCAGACTGTAGCGTGGCTGCAGCGTGTGTACACCTGCAAATGTGTGTGTGTGCATAAATACAAGAGATGATCTTGAAGTCCTTGTGGCATTTTATAATAAAATCAGTTATCATAGAGAGAAAATGTAATTTGATCATTTGTAATAATTGTCTAGTGTCTCTGCTTGGATATCTTCCCCTAAAGCTGGTTCGTTTAACAGTTTATAGTATAACCATTCTTTGAAAGAGAAAAAGCTACAAATGTATGAATTATATCCCAGAAAACAAGGCACCAACATTTTGCTGGGAGATAGATAATGATGAACAAATGATAAGTCCATTAAACTCATTGTATATCGAAAGTCAATAGTCCATGTTTGTGGACCAAGACTTAAAAGCTTCCTGGAAAGCAAACCAAAACCTCCAAACCAGTTTAAACTTCAACTACTAACGTCTTTAGAACATTGAGGGGGCATTAGAAACAACACTATTGAGAAAAGCAACACACATTTGACATATTGTATTTTACATTAGTGGTAAAGCGATTTAAACCATAGATCACTTTTTCACAAACCTTAGAAAGCTGGTGAAGTGACCAACAGCCATAGGGTGGCGCTGTACACCAGACACTAGTGCCATGGTCCATTCACTAACAATAGGGCCATTATGAGGGTGCTAAACATAGTCTCTTTGATTTTTATTTCTCTAAATCAATATTTGACTTCAAGGTATATGGCCCACTTATGCTTTGTTTACATCCCTATTTGCTTAGCATCAGCATTACAGGTACAAACAAGCGAACAACAAAGAAACCTGTCGCATGATCTCCAACGCAAGACATTTAATCTGTCGGATGCTTAAAGAACTATTGACTGACAGAATTACACTTTGGCTGTTTTATTGCTCCTCAGGCAAAGCACTGGTTTGTATGTTTATTACATTTGTGTACTTAATCACTGAAAGGGAAAAAAAGGCCTCATGTGAATTGCTCGAGGGGAAAGATATCCCAGACTGGTTCTGACAGACTGTGAATGGAATGGATGCAATGGACTTTGAGCATGAACTTTAAAACAAAGATTACGAGAGTGATAAATATCAAAATATGAATCTGCTTCATCTGGGCCCACCATGTCTACTACTTTGTATTTATTTTATTGTGCTTATAAAAAACTGTTTTGACCAACCCCCTGAACATTCGCTCATTCTCTATTGAAGTCATAAAGCATACACAAACGAATCACAAAAAATCTAAATCACACCAACATTAGCGATTACTAAAACTGCAAACAGCTCTTGGTCTTAAAGGAGAGTTGTTCATGACATCATCTTAGCATTCAACAATTACTGAGCTCCACCCTGCCTTTTGTCACCTGTCAATCATGTCTGAATCCCATTGTTCCCATGGGAAACAAGTTAGTTTAGAACTGCTATCCTTGATTGACCCCACAATCCTCCAGTCCTTTCCCTTTCACTCGTCTATAGTATCTATTTATTATCTAAAGGGATCTCGATTGTAATGAAATGCATGATTTCTGCCACCTATAATGACCTACAATTACTAAAATAATTGCTACATAATTGGTAAGTTTTCAGAAGTTTAGAAAACTTCATTAAAATCAAATAGAAATTAAACAGGTTAATTTAAATAATAATGTTTTATCTATTAGTTGTTTTTCAAACTGAGTAAATTATATATGGACACCACACACTTACTGTGTTACAGATATGTAATAATTAATAAAGCGTAAATTTACAAATATGAACAACACTCAGAAAGGATGCATTTATAATTTACATATTGTCTACCTTCAGTTTAAAATCAATTAGACCTAACATTATTACCTTTACACTAAAGAAACATCAATATTGCAAATGCACGCACACATACACACAATACAAGTTGTTTTTTTTTTTTCAAAAAAGAAAGAAACAAAGAAAGACACTCAGGATAGTAAGGTCTGCAGAAAAAAAGAAGAATTATAATTGATATACATGTTACTCAAATACTCCGAACTCGAATTTAGAGCTTTTGGACAATATCATTATTTTTTTATTTAAAATTGTATTTTTAGATCGAAATCCATAAAAAAAAGAAACCAAAAAAAAAAAAAAACTGTTAAACAGTGTTAAATTTAAAACACTAATATTTTCTGGAGAAAAAGACAAAAACAATACTGAAACAGTATTGAGGACACACACACACACACACACACACACACACACACACACACTGTTATACAAGAGTCCGGCAGTTTTTCTGCTGTTAGTCGAGGTATTGAAAATGATTAACATGAAACGTTAGACCTCTCCACAAACTTTTGAATAGAAAAATCTATAGCTTCTTACAACAAAAGTTTTAGCTTCCACAGCATTAAATATAGCAAACAAGTGCACACACTTTTTATCTCACTCTCGCCCTTTCTTTCTTGTTTTGTCTTATTTTAAAAACATAAAAATTCGAGCATGGAATTCACATATACTTACACAAATTTTGATAATTAAATAAATTTATATATTTAAAAAAAACACTATAATTTTCAACAGTGAACTTAACTTGTCTTGAGATAGCTCACACACATTTTTTTTTTTTTTTTAACAATTCATAAATTCATTGTTTTGAACATTCGTGTATTTTTCCCCGGGAATGAACAGAAAATTGAAAGTAGCTTTATTTAGAAAAATGAAAGTGTGTATTCATATAGTATTTTTTTGTATCTATGAGGCTGTTTCGATTGTATTAAATCGCTTTAAGAAGTTCTCATGTCCTGCATAAAATTTTGTTCGCTTGGAACTTTGTCTAAAATCCACTGATAATCAATTCACAGTGTGTAGCTGCAAAAAACACACCTCTGAACAGAATGAAGGAGAAATCTTTAGTCTAGACTGGTGTGTCTGTGTGTGTGAGTACACAAGTATCTTTTGAAAAGGCTGGGGAGGGGGTCTACACCCTTAACTATTACACACACACACACACACACACACACACACACACACACACACACTGAGGCGTGGGAACTCTATTCATGGATGAATCAGAGGTCTATTATGGAGCACATGGCAGCAAGTGTGTGTGTGTGTGTGTGTGTGTGTGTGTGTGTGTGTGTGTGTGTGTGTGTGTGTGTGTGTGTGTGTGCATCTATGTGACAGCAAGGGTGGGTGTCTCAGTTAGTGCACACATGCTCGCTGCTCTATCGCATGTCTGGGACTGTTTCACCTTGACTTACATGCATTTCTATTTTGATTAAATATATTTTTTAAATAGTTAAATATTACCCACGCATTCGAAATCCAATTCCTTACAATGACATTTTTTTGTTTGCTTTCAAGATTAAATGTTGTAACTAAAGATAAGTAAACTTTCTGTTGAAAACATATACATTTTCATGCACCCAAACTCTTCTGTACAATTGACTAAAAGAGGCAAGTTTCACCTCAAAATTAATTCCCCGTTCCTGCACCAACCCCCCTCCTCATTCTTTAGATGATGCCACCTGCTCTGTTCTTTATACTATACATCATCTCTGGAACAATCCATTCACAACCAAAAAAGGGGTGGGGGAGGGTACTGCCAACCCAACATGCAATTTCTATGCCAACACACTTCATCAGCACTGCCTCTGGTGTTCCCACTCTCACTACTCAACAGCCAAAATCATTATTTTTAAATAAGAAACAAATGACCACTATATCTGTAAATCCTACCAGCATAACCAGAGACATATTATGTATTGATCATACATTATGTAAAACTTTATATAAATAATATAAATATATATAAAATGATCCTTAATTTTCACCTGCGTTTAGCTGTAAAAGTTTAAATTCTATTACTTATTAAACAAGATTTTGTCAATTTTAAAAGGTCCTTAAAGGGGTGTGTGTTTGTGTGTGTGTGTGTGTGTGTGTGAAAGAGAGAGAGTGTGTGTTTTCGACAGAGAAAGGGGTACTGTGATGGCAATTTCAAGAAAAAATCTTGGACAAAAATTAGGACAAAATCTTGACGAAACGTGTTTTTAAAAGCCTGACAAATAATACATAAATTATAACACAAATCAGCAAATGCTTTCTTTTAGATGACAACTATAATTTCAACACGTTAAAAAAAAAAACTTATGAATTTAATAAAAATGTTCTTTGCCAAATTAAAATGAAATATGTGCAAAGCTGACCTCTTTAAATGTGTGCAAAGTTAAACAATGACATATTTCAGTTCATTTAAGAAGAATTTGAATGGATTTTTGAATGCCAGTATATTTACACAGAGACCACTGGAAATAACGGCATTAAATAATTGTAAAAACACAAAATTAAATAAAAATAAAAAAAGAGTAAAATATCTACTCTCATACAAACATTTATAAAACAAAATAAAAATAAAATGACATTTCTTCTCATTTTTACGCATTATTTGCGCAAACTCACGTTTGACTTTGCATATACGATGCTTCTATCCATTAGCACCTATGTTCTATACATTTCTATAATAATGTTAAAACAACCAATAGTATTTATCGTCATGGACAGTTCATTAGATGAACATCAGTATAGGATGATAATCAAAGACACAATATTTACAGTGCAAAATCTCCTTTCATTGCTGAGCTCCACTCAATGTTAAAGCACACCACCGAAGGCACCTCCAAAAAACTCGTAAAAACCTTTTGGCGATGGCACTGCTAAAAAGTGTACCTCCTCTCAGTCTAGTAGGAGCCACTGAAAACATTAACCCCAAAACTATGCACTACACTGGCATATTTACTTTTAGACATATAGGAGCTAATATGAATTCCCGGAGTGTGTCCCTAAACGCCATTTGCCTTTTTCTAAACCCGCTTTTTTTAAACAAAATTTCCTAAAGAGACATTTTCTTCGTAAATCCCAGCCAAACAAAAAATTTCGCGCAAACTATATACAAATGAAAACATACACTGCATAACCAAAAATATGTACAAATACCACACGAATTACCAACTTACCCGATAATTTTGCCAGGCGCCAGCAGATAGAATCATTCCAGGCAAGTGCTGAAGGCCTTTTCTGCTCACTTCACCAGCCCTGTGTTGAGGAAGAGAGAGAGAAGGGGAAAAAGAGAGAGACAGAGAGCAGGCAGTGAGCTGTCCACAGCAGGAATAAGGAGGTAGGCCAGGGGACCAAGCCAATCCTCCCACCCCAGCTGCCTGTCCCCAGTACTGGGCTATACGTCTGCACACCATGCCCTGATCTGGGACGAGGAGGCCTATGCCACAAAAACGTGAGAGAGACGCATATGTCGGCCCGTCTTGCAGTTAACAAGTCTTTGAATGAGGAATGTTAGCAAACAGCCAAACAGAATGTCCGCTGCATGTGAATGTCCCAGCCAGTCCGATCGCAGCGTTGGCCCAGGCATATGAATAATTCAGCAGCCTGAAAACCGAGCCCCCTCCCCTTTCCTCCCCCCCTCCACGACTAAAATGCCTTCAGTGGATGAAGAGCGCTAGAGGAGAGGAGAGTGTATGAGAGCGCGAGAGACGTACAGATGAAAAGTATTTAAAATCTTAGCTTCCTCACTCATTCGCTCCACGCACAATCGCACACATGGCCACCACAAACTCGCTCTTTCGTATCATCGTGCATATTTCTTTCTTTCGTTCGAGGCATCTCTCACTCATTGCCTTTTTATGTCTTTTGTTTGGAATTGGCACCTGTCCCAGAAAAAGCTCCAACACCGCACCGCCCTCCTGCTCTCCTTACAGAGCGAGGGAAAGAGAGAAAGAGGCACTGAATGTGTGTGTATTAGCGAGAGAAAGAGAGAGAGAGAGGGAGAGACAGAGAAAGAGGGTGGTGCTAAAGTGATAGAACTGTTGGCGCCTCCCTTCTCTGAACACGCAACAAGCAGGGAGAACACAGCCATTTTCAAAGCTCAGGATTCATTAACCCCACGAACGACAAGGAATACCAGTGCACCACTGTAAATGCTCCAGTTGAAAGCGTCTCGAGGTGACAAAACAGCACAAGGACATGCCGACAGTTTAGAGAAGGGAGGAAAAGACTAGGGAAAACACTGGACAAAACTGAAGTGGCACAGAAAAAAGAGAAGAGAGAAGCAGCTTCAGCCAATCGCTCGGGCTAGAGGGTTAAAATCCAGAGAGTAGTAGAGATCCCTCCTTCTCTTGGCACAGACTGGGTGAAGGGGAGGAGACTGTACTGTGGAAACAGCAGTAGAGGCTTTTTTCCCCCCTCTTCTATCTGCGAGAGTGAGTGAAAGAGAGAGAGGGGGGAGGGAATTCGAGGAGAGAGGGGAAACTGAAGTGGAGGGAAAGGAGTTGATGATAAAACCGAGAGGCAGTGGAGTACGTGAGCAAATCTTTTTTAACTTATCGAGGAGGGAGGGCTTTAGAGAGGAGGAAAGCGTGACACAGACTCGGGTTCACCCACAAACATTTGCTCACACCCTTTACTTACCATTCAAACATTTGCTCTACATCACTGATATAAACTCAATCTTCTAAGCTTTAATCAAGTAAACTAAACAAGTTAGTTAAACTCGAAAATAAAGTCCTTACCAGCAAAAACACGACTTGAGGGCCGACCTTCGAGAATGAGGGATTCTGGGAAAATGAAGTGCGCAGAGGTGGGGTGTCTTTTTGCCTACTTCACGGAGCTCCTACATCTACAAACATTAGTGGAACCTCCTCCCACTGGCCTGAATAGGAGTCAAGAACAGACAGGCATATGTGTGAGACAGTCTCGGCTGTACTGGAGGTGAAACATCTGTCGCAATTTGCAGGGAGATTTCATCTGCATTGACCGCATACATACACGCACACATTCGCAGGTGTACAAACACTGCAGCCTAACTGTGTGATTCTCACGAAACATGTCAAGAAAATGTCCTGGTCTCATTTAACCCCCAACTCAATTAACAAAACATGAAATTATATTTTGCATAAAGACAATGAAGCCTATATTTAGGATTATCAAAGGAATATTGAAGGTTCAATACAAATTAAGGTCAATCGACAGCATTTGTGGAATAATGTTAATTACGACAAAACTTATTTTTGAAACCAAAAAAACAACAACAAAAAAAAAAAAGAAAACATCCGGGTTCCAGTGAGACTTACAATGGAAGTCAGTGGGGCCAATCTGTAAATGTTAAAACACCCACTGTTTCAAAAGTATAGATACAAGACATAAACAACATGATTTTACTGGGATAAAATTGATTACTAACCTTTTGTGTAAAGTTATTGCAACTTTTACAACTTTGTTGCCATGCTGTAAACACTAAAACCCTAAAACATCGGTAAAACAATAAGTAAAACAACTTTACAGCTCAAATTATACATCATTTTTAACAGAAGAAATTAATGCAAGTGCATTTATAAAATAAATGCTTCACATTTTTCCCTTAAAACCCTTCCTAAATTCATTTTCCTTGTAAGTGCCGCACTGTAACTTCGATTTCTGCTTTTTTTTTTTGAAGTAATGACGAGTTGAATTTATTTTTTGTGTTCAACATTGTGTTATGCCACAATTGCTGTCGATTGAACTTTAAGATTTTTTGGCAATTCTCATTACCGTATCGCATCCGGCCGTTTGACTTTTTAGTATTCCTGTTGTTTATATTAATGATTCTCATTACCTTATATTGGAGGCATATTTTTGGTGTATAACAGTAAAAACAAAACGCTGTTGTACAATGATTTGTAAATTAAAAACAGCGGAAATGAAAAGCAGTGAAGGGAGTAATACTATGACGTATAAATACTTTACAATTAAAATAATACATCATTTTTGTCAAGTTACATTTTTTTCTAATTAAAGAGAACTGGGGGGTAAAATTTGTAAAATTTGCAGAAATGTCATGAAAATGTCTCATTGTAAAAAATCATAATGGCCTTAAAATAGGGTTAATTTTTTATATGCATAATATGATATCTTATTTGTTACTTTTGATTTTGGAGTACAAAAGGAAACGATCATTTTCCTGACAGGTTTTATGAGAATCACCCACCTGAGCATCTGAAGTTTGGAGGAGAGAAGTGGCATTTTGAGGGAGAAATAATTAGCCAAGCACGGCCAATCATATACAGTATTTCAATCTTAAAGGGTATCCCTCCCTCCCTTTGTCTCAAACTGATTCAGGTTTTGCGCATGCCTCAGCGAACACTGCATTTAGATTTAAAAGCACTTGTGATATTTCATTTGAACTGCTTAAGACCTGTCTAGCTTTTTTTGTGGTAAATCTATACAATGATAAAACACAAGTTCAAACAGATAATACTGCAAAAGCGGCCATAGAGAATGCAAAAACACATACCAACATGTGCAAGAGTGAGGCCTGCGTTCTCCCTCTGTTCCCTGGCTGCTGGTGCTGTATCACAAACTGCTCGTTTTTAAAGCTTTTCTGCGTTTAGCAAACTAAAGAGTTGATAAAAACATGCTCGATGTCCAGCGTCCATGACTGCGGAGGGTGTTGCTGCTCATTAGGCTCTCACAGAGATACACACACACACACACACACACATACAGAGAATCTGACATGGAGGAGGGACCGAAAGAACCCGGTCCGCCCTGATCTCCCTGCCTCATTCTCGGCCTCCTCTTTCTGGTCTCTTCACTCATGGCACTGACCTCTCATTACAAACACATACACACACACATACTTGGTTTGTACAAACCACACACCACACCCTCAATTCAACACCAAATCTGGGCTGAGTCACACCCGTATAAAATTGTTACAGCTACATCAAACCCCAAGCATTCACTCCTTTACTTTTCCGAGTCTGATTCCCTAGTGATAACAGGTCGTACTCTGGCACAAGGTACAACGCCATGTCCACGTCACATTGCGCCACGTCTCCCAGCCAATCACAGAAGCCAATTGCGAATACGGTGCGTTTTACACGAGGAAGGCTGCAGGGAACTCAAGCACATTGGGAAATGTGCATTGAAATCTGTGCTTCTCATTAAAATACATTCTTTTCTTACAGCACATTAGATCTGTTCTATTTCACATTCTCTATCTCTACTTCTCATACAGTGTTAATTGTCCTGCTTGTTTACTATAGATCATGTAAGTGAGGGAGTCGGGACTTGGCACGCGTGTTGTGTTGTACATTGCATTAAAGTTCATTTGAGGATACAATTTTGGTTTTGGGGTGGCTGCCAACTCCCAAACAGTGAGCTGTTCTGTAAGGACTCATCCTTCACAAGGCTCAGAGACTATGATCAAACGACAATCAAAACAAACTCTTTATGGTACTTTTTAGGGCTCAACCTCAGAGCACTTTAATGCACCATCGCTGAGATCATTTTTAAAAGACTCTCATGTGATTTGAAAAGCTTGCATGTGTTCTGAGGATAAAGTTACAAAAGAGAGATAACATCTTCGGTGAGTTTTTGGTTGCTGTTAAAAAGCCAGAAACACAAATACAGGGTATTTGTATTCAGCGGCTGGTCTCTTTTTATTTTTAAATGTCTCTTTTTAATAATTATATAAATTAGCTACATTGTTAACATTGCACATCTGCCTTTGTTTATAGCTACTCAACAAAAACCTGTGGAGCATTATATTAATTCTACAAATATCTTAGTTGAACCTTCTAAAATCCCAAATAATGTTGTTAATAATGCACATCTACCATGCACAGTTTATAGATATTTAGCAAAAAAAATGTATGGAGCTTTATAGTATTCTAACAAATATCTGATGTACTTCCCAAAATCTAAATTATGTTCATCTAGCTATTCAGCAAAAACTTTAAATGGAGCATTATATGAATCTAACAAATATCATAATTACTGTATAGCTTTTGAAATCCAAATGATGTTGTTAATACTGCACATCTACCATAGTTTGTATATATTAAACAAAAACTTTTGAGGAGCATTATGTTAATCTAACAAATATTAGTACTGCAGCGTTTGTAACTAAATGTATGGCGCAACAGCATACATACTTCATGCATTTTTCCACTAAATCATTGTGGAAACACATAATAAAATCAACAAATGCACATTAACCCTTTCAGACCTAAACATGAGGTGTGTCGTTTAAATTCTTGTGAGATCAATAACTAAAAAAAATTAAGTAAACTACCGTAATACTAATCTTGTGCATTTGGAGGGGCTGAAAATGTAAAGCTAGTTCATCAAAGATCTTAAGTAGAACATAAAACATACGTTTTCTCTTTTCCTCACAATGAACATCAGGGTCTCAAGCACAATCAACTAGAACAACTTAAAAAAGCATCAGAAAGAATATGCAGCCATGTGTTGCACATGCACATCACCAAACCACAATTTTCCACCCATTGTTATGCTTTTGTGGAGCGGGGAATGAGTACAATTTTATAACATGAGCTCTTTAACCTACAGATTTTCATCAGTGTTATCAGAGGACAGCAGAAAATAAAAACAACAACATCAACATAACTCTACCATTAAGCACAATTTAAGTTATGACACAATAAGACTTCATATGCACTTTTCAGAGTTTAAGATCTTAAGAGCTGAATTGTCCATCAAGCCATATATATTAACTTGAACACAGATGTGTTAAACAGTATTGGGTTTATATAAAAAATTATATTGAAGAAATAAATGTACCCTCAAATACACACATACAAATGAATGACAGGAATTACAATGAATTTCCTTGTAGTTGTGTTTCCATGACTTTTCCAGTAGCGTGTGATTAATGAATATACTTTTTCTTTATTTAATTTTTTGTGAGATTGCGCTCATAATGAGCTATTTTTAGCCCATGAAATAATTTAGAAAAATGCATATTCACTCATTACATTTCCATGTGTTTTTCATGACCTTTTAAGATTGAATTAATTTTCATGACTTTTCCAGGCCTGGAAAACATCATTTTCAAACTCCCTGATATTTTCAGCTATTCATAATCATGGGAATCCTGAGATTACATCCTACAGATTTGTGAATGAACATCCCAGCATTTCTTATTTGCTTGAGTTGAAAAATTCCCAAGATGGCATACAAAATGACTGGAAAATTGAGTTGTAAACCGTGATAAGATCTGATCAACCAAACTGTTTTCTTGGTACCCATAGGAAACATAGGATATTTTCAGACACCTTTTTTTCCGCCGCGCAGAGGTAACAGTGAGCTCGCAGTGGTGGTGGTCTCTCCTGGGCCCCCACAGGCACGTGTCTACAGGACTCCTCAATTACAGAGGTGAAATCTGAGGTCAGCCTCTGTAGAGAGAGGAACAAAGGGCACGACCAACGGGTCAAAAGTGCTAAACTGGGAGCAGGCTGGTCCCCATTGAGAGGGAGTGTGCTGTTTGCTTTGTGAAGGTAAAGAGTGCTAAAACACATACAAACAGAGATTAAGAGGTGAGCCCCTTAAGACTGTCACTCAGAGGGCCCCTCCATCAACTCTGATTAACTCCTCTGACCTCTGCCTGCCATTAGAAGACGCTCAATGACCCTAACGTCTCGCCGCGGCCCTGACCGAAACAAGAGTGCCGCTCTGGAGACTGACTGACTAACTGCGCACACAAATAATTATATAATTATCTGTGATATAACTGTATAATAATAATAACAACACAATTACTTTAAAATAATACATCATCAAATTATTATTAAATAATACATTTCCTACAAAAACATTTAGATCTTACACTTATCTATATTTTTTGTCTTTAAAAAACTTAATTAATTTACATGAATTACATAAAATATATAGATATAAAAAAAAGCTATGTGGAAGAGTCAATTTATTAATCATCTACAGTGCAAGCTAAAGAATTCCAGATATCAGCCTATGCTTTAAAATAATGCAGCTGTACAGAACGTACAATTCTCCGTAAAAATTATTCATGCTTCAAATGAGTCAAACGGCAATTTGTAACCAAGCGGCAATGAAGTATCAACCTGTGATGAAGTATCGGCAATTTCTCACAGGTAACCAGTTATTGATGTCTTTTTCCATGAGGAAAAGTTCAAGAGTTTAAAATTTGCCAGATGAAAAAGGTTAGGATTAACATCAATGTCATTTCGGATCCATCAGGATACGCCTGCATAATTTCGCATGGGTGGGGCAGCTGAGCTGCTGTAAAGGTCTGAAATCACAAAATGGAGGACAGTTAGACAACATGGCAGTCACCTCTGATAAGAGCATGCGTCTATGTCCAAGCACGCAGGATGAGGCTCACTGCATTCAGTTATGCAGATATCAGAAATATTAAAAAACGTAGTATATTTTAGTCTATGAATACTTCACTTTTGTAAAGAAATATCAAGAGCAGTATAATAGCTTTGGCTCGGTAACAGAGCAGGCATGACCTTGAACTTGTGTGCCAGACCATCATAATTAACGGTCATCTTTAGCATTGATTCCAGAAACAAAAAAATGCAACAATCAATTAGTAAATAAATAAAAACTGCAAAAACAAATAATCATGTTGATCAAAGTAATTGGGTCATAAATAGAAAAAAAAAAAAAGTCAAAGTTATTTTCTACATGCTGTGATTTTCTATCTGAGCAACAGATTTCCTGAGCAGTATTGTAAAGATTATACAAATCATTACAAGCTCACAACTGTCCGTAAATATCTAATTTAAATAAGTAAAATATTAAAATGAAATGTTTTGCAAATAAGCCTTCAACAAACTATTTGAAGAAACTATATGAAAAATAAAGTCTTTGTGTTGTGCATGTTCACAGAAATGATTTTTTTCCCGATTGCTGTGATTTTATTATCTTTCATTCTATTATTAATATCTCTGTAATAGTACAATATTATAGATCTGTTTGTTTGATTATTTATTCCACACTGTAAAAAGTGGTAAATTAACAGTGATGTTAAACAAACATTTACATGTTATGAAGCACATTTTTTAGGTTAACATTTATTTCAGTGTACATTTAATTGATGTCAAATCTTTGTGCCTGTTATTTATTTAAGAAAGACTAAATTACTAATATAAGTGAGAGGCACGTTCAGCAGAGCAAACAGAAACATAAACCAAACAAAATATGTTGAGGGCTGAATGACGTTCAAATGTTCATGCTGAAAAATGCTATTTGTATTTATTATTTTGACCAAAAAAAAAAAAAAGAAAAAGGAATCAATTTCAGTCCAAATCACAAAGAAACTATTAAGCTATAAAAAAGGCCAATGCCACATGCAATATTATTTCCTTGTTGATAAAAACCTGAGGAAAAAAGGGAGGCTATTATAGGTTTTTCAGTAGTTGTTTTCCCATTTGACTGAACAAAATCAAATTGTACAATTTATGCTTTTCTTAAATAGATTTAAAAAAAAGAACTGACAAGATTTGTCCTCGTCTTTCTTTCCTCAACAACATGCCGAGACTAAGCAAAGCCAGAAGCATGTTCCTATTAGTGTTTACAGAAAGAAGAAGAAGAAGAGAAAAAAAAGATTACAAATTTGCAAGATTCTAATTATCTTAAGAATTAAAATATTCCTAATAAATGTCTGAATCGGAAAAGATTTGTCTCTGGAGGAATACTGGATTTATTACAGTGAAGGATAGGACAGTTATGTCTACATGTATCACACATGACTCGTCTGTCTGTGAAATACTAAAGCAGAGAGACAGTTCAGTGTGCAGTGTATATTTGATTTGAAATCAATGTTTATTCCGGTTGTGGGTGCCCTGTTTCTTCTATACAATTAAACTAACAACGAAATTCAAGTTTGAGAGGAATAATCTATTTAAATGCCCACTTTATTTGAAACATACAAACTTTACTTATTTATTTGATTTGATCAAGAGTTGTTTTCCATCATTAAATATGCAAATGTTAATATTTAAATATTGAAAATCACCTTTAATGAATAAAAATGAAAATGAAATGAAAGGATTTCTCAATAACAGAAATGAAATTTGGCTGAAACTCAAACTACATGTTTTCTTTTTCTTTAAATGAGCTTCGATATGAGGATTTGACAGGTTTATCTTGAAATGTAACTTCGAGCTTTTCTAGTCTGTGTGCTAAAATGTTATTAAAATCCTGTCCTTTATATAGTTTAAGAATGACAGTTATATTAAATATATAAGATATTTTGCACATTATGAAAGTTTTTTATACTGTTCATGAACACCGGGCACCAGTGCTCCAGTAACATTAATTTGGAACAAGTTTAACATGGTGGTCTTACTTTGAAGGGTAAAAAAAAAAGAGAGATTTATTAGCCAGAAGGTTATGTTTGACATTATGAGCCTAATTTGTCTGTATTTGACAGCTGGAAAAACACAGAAATGTTCTAAAAGCTAGTAACTCACCTTAAAATATTCAGTCTTGTGGAAAAGGGACAAAGATAAAGATAGACCGATAGAACAGACTTTCTCTATGTCCACTTCAGCAGAGCTCACTCGCACGGCTGCTAACTGCCACAAGCTCAAATCTCCAGAACGTTCTGCTGAGCACTTTGTGTTTGGAGAGAGGAGCAGGATTCTGTGGCATTATCCCACACTTTGACTAACTCTGAAACTTTCAAACACTCCCGGACAAATGGAGGATCGTTTAATAATAAAAATGAAATACAAGCAATAAAAAATGAACAGGGGGATTCTCGAGGGACATGTGCAGCTCACAGAACCAAATAGATAATTTAAAGCTGCAGGGGAAAGGGCACGAACACAAAACCAAATAAGTAATTATTCTAACAAATAACTGGCAAACATTTAACCACAAATGAACTCCAGCCCATGGTTACACTGAAACGTGAGCTTCTAAATAAGTTTTTAATAGTGTTAAATTATTAATTACTTTAAGGAAGGTCCGACACATTTTACTCTAAGCATGATGGACTATACAAAACAAAACTTTAACCTCTAAAACTGCACGCAGGCAGCACAAATGAATCCCACGTCTGTATCCAAATATTTCCCAAACACACTGCATGGACATCTTTTAATGCTGTTTACTCCCTCCTAAATTACCTTCGATGCATGTTAAGTTTCTTTCGTCACTTCAAACTGCCAGTCCATTCTGGTTCAGGTCTTGCATTTTAACAAACCAGTTATTCTTTATTTCCCTGAATGCTGGTATGAGACAGGGGAATATAGGGATGGCCCAGTTGCAAGAAACCCCTTACGTTAAGAAAACCCTTTGTTATAATAGTGTTTATTGTCACTAAGGGTTTTCGTTACTTGAGGAGATCATTGCAACTGGGCCTTGGCACTTAAAAGGTTCCTTTTGCATGTGCCACGTCACTTTGTCTCCGAATGGACAAGACCTCCAGGATTTGCCCCAGCTGAGCCTTCTACACCCAGTCAACCATCTGTCCTACAACCAACAACACTGGAGAAAGGGGTGTGCCGGACATGGTCCCTGTGGTGCACACGGAGCGCTCTGATATCCACACTCTCTGGATTAATTGTCAAATCTGCCCATTTCCTCTCAATATTCTGAGAAGAAATATGGTTTTAGTGATGAAATCACAGACCATGAAATAAACTTTTCAGTGTAATTTCCTGTGCACAAACTGAGCTCAGCTTTGGACTAAATTTAGAAACTATTTAATGGTCAATGGCCTTGGTTACAAATAATTTGCACCAGACTAGCATCTGCCAATGGTCTTGGTTACATATACTTTGCAGTAGTTTTAATTAATACAGTAAGCCATGAAAAATGTGCCTCTCTGCAAATTCCGTGCTACTACATCATCTTAAAAATTGTTTCTCAATTATTTGAGAAGGAAACAATGGCCTAGAGGTCAACTTATATATTTTGGGTACTCAAATCTCTGCCTGTGTAATCACCACAACAGCAAACGATCCAAAGGTCTCCTCTCAAATCTATAATAACATCCAATTTTTAAAAGAACTGCATGGGATGTGGCACTTGTCATTGCTGTCGTTCAAGGACATTATTCTGGTTAAAATTGATTTTAAAAAGGATGATTATAGGTCAGTGGATGATCATCACAAACGTATTATCTTACCGTGGCTTTTCTACTTATTATCTACTGTGCATGAGTGTTTTCCCAATGGGAATCCCAACCTTTAATAGGTGAACATTGTGCAATATCGGCCTGGTGGCTGCAAGGCTGTCGTTGCTCTAGTTATTAGGCCTGAGTCTACTGAGACCCAACAGATTTGCACACTAAAGTGTCACGTGCACTGCTTTTCACCTACCAGTATTAAGAGTCATTTAGAATTTCTGCTTTTACTAAGAACGATTATTGCACTGTAAATGGTGAATAGAGTTATGCTGCAACACAAATGTGCACAACTTATTTGATTTACCTACAGCTAAAAATTGAGTTATCCTACAGTAATGAATCTCCAGCAAAGATAAATTCACTTAAATTTGATCCAGAATGGAATAAAATAGGACGTTATTGATCCCCAGAAGGAAACCGAAGAGGTTAATTTATTTATGTTGCTATCAACTTTTATGGGTGTCAGCTTATAAGATTGGAAGTGACTGTCTACTGGGGGGGGGGGGGGTTCTCTAATCAGCCCGGTGCAGTTTGGTGATGTTGGGGGTGGGGGGCTATAGATGCCGGCAGTCATGAGCGTGCAGGCCATAACAAAAGCAGTCTTTATGTAGCATGCATGCTGATCCAGCAGCCTACGTTTTGTGCTCCGTTTCACACGTCCAGCTCTGAGGGGACAAGAACAAGCCACAAGAGAGATGCAGAGGTTGACTACTGCCTTCCGGCGGCCATGCTAAAAGCACATCCTTAAAAATGCAATTGCATTAAATGTAACAATGTCAGGCAGCCTACATGAAATGTGCCATGAAATCTAATATAATTTTTTTTTTTTTATAAAATGATTTTATATTATCAAAAATATTATTTATTGTCTAAATCAACCAGACTACATTAGATAACACCAACAAATGCATTTTAAGTAGATCAGGCAGACATATACAGTAATGTTACCATTCTTTAATTTAACGAGGATTTGTTTTTCTAAATGTGTAAACTTTTGGATCTCAGCAATATAAGCATGTGTAGCACTTTTGAACTACACATGCTTGTAACAACATTATTTTATATAGTGTAATTTGGTGTAATATTCCATATAATACTGCAAAACTTGTACATAAATATACATTTGAATGAAATTAAATCCTATTCAATAGTAAAATAATAATACTATAACACAATTTAAAATATGACTTAATTATACATTTACATTTATTGCAAAGTGATTTAGCTTTTAAGTGATTTTGGCAATTAAGAACATGATAAAGTTTCTCAGTCTGGGGTAACTGTCCGACCCTGTACGTGTACATGTATGCATGAATGTGACAGAGGACATATGGAAAGTACGGAGTTAAAGCTCTGAGGATTGTCCATGAGCTCACTCTGGGATTAATTACGAAGACCCGGTGCTTCTGGTTCTGTCTATGTGTGCGCGTCTAAGAAGCTATGTGTCAGCACTGCAGCCATTCAAACCGCTCACAAACAACGGTCTTGAATGGGCTCCATTTAATCAGGTATGCTGTGTCTTCTTATTCTCCCTCAGTGTGCTGTCCAAAAACACATATATGCACGACCATGCACAGGCTAAATAAGCATGTTCAAGTGTGATAATCAAATTATTGTTGGTGTTTGCTTGAGGGTTACCAGGGGCCTCTCTTCAGTCTTATTCCCCGCTTAGAATTAATCACTCACCAGACATCTGAGGTGTTGCTACACACACACACATACGCATGCACAAACACATTCCCAGGGAGACGGGCGGAGTTTATCATGACAACCAAGGAAGGGCAAAAGAAGGTTGAGAGACAGGGGAGAAAAGGAAAATAAGAGGAGAGAGGGTTCCTCTGTACGTTAGCTTGGTCTCTATTGACCTGTAAACCTTTGTGACTGGAACAAATGCAAATGGCGCTGACTTGCTCACACAAAATACTAAAGGGCTATTCAAATGAGCCACTGCCAACAATGCAACAGTGGCCTACCCATGGAGCAGCCCTCGTCTGGAGTTGAGAGACGCAGTCCAGAGCATAGGCCTTCAAACCCAACACTATAACAACGAACGAACGACGAATGAAAAACAATACTGGTCCATATGGTTTGTTTTTTAGTTCTAAAAAATTTTTCATTTTGTCTTAAATGACTGTCTACATGTAAGGTACACCTGACTGACTGAATCAATCTCTCTAAAGAATTTAACAACCAAACTTTCAGACTACTCTTTGTAATATTACATGACATGGGCATTTCTAAACTATTTGTCTTCAATGCTTTCTTGAGTAAACTTATATGGCAATCCATCACAGGATAACAAGGGGAACTGCTGTAGGCTGACAAAATGGCCACTTGAATGTGGGAAGGGAGATTCTTCATCAATACAGCACTTGAAAGATCTTCATTTCACTGTATAGGCAGACCGTTCTAGTCAAAAGACGTGACAATTAGAGTTTTAAAGTGATACAACACATAGTTCTACTGCAATATGTTCAGTTATATTACTATGCAACAACAGCAACTCATCATCTTTGCTCTTAAAAGTGAAACCTATGATCAAAACATGTGTGCTATGCATGCATTACATCAATTGACACTAATTTGTCAATTAGTGGGAAGGTGGATGGAGATGCATGAAAGTTCTAGTGGTCATTTAATGTCAATCAAAGATAAAAACATTAGTCTGACATAGAGCTGATGTTGAATTATTTCAAAACATCATAATTAATGACAAGCAGCTTACTTTCTGATAAAACGCTTTGCCTGTTCTACTGTAAGGGCTTTCATATTCTGTCTCTCGGATCACCATTTAAAGCCATTTAAAAGAAGAAAATAAAAAAAAACAGTAACAGTTTGAATGGCAAGTGATAATAACATCACTGAATCAACCTGAATACATAATAAAACAATAAAACACATTTTAAGGGTTAGATCATGTAGAAATAGTTATTTAAGGTAACAATTGCAGGTTAACACTTTTACAGTGTATGATATGTTATGGGTTTCAAGTTTACATATTTTAATCAAATTGAAAGTTTTTTTATTTTTTTGCATTCATGACTGGCTGGCTGTTCATTGTGTGCTTATTACACACATATTTTAAAAAATGAAATTGCATGTTATCCAGCCAATGGGGGTTTTTGAGTCCCGGATACATAAAAACACATGTAAGACCAATAACATCCCCCAAAATGTTGTTCCAACTAGATGAAATTAGTTATCTGAATGAACAATTTAATGTTTAACAACAAAAAAGTTCCCAGCATGCATTGCAACATGAATAAATTATACAATTATGATAAGTTCAGACCAGAGGCGTCGAGAGCATCAAATCGACTGGAAGTCATTCATTCAATTTCTATGGCAGCCAGCGTCTCTCTATTGTGCGTCTTGGGCGTTGTGGATGTCAAAGGAAAGTTTGAGTGTGGGCAACATTATGGTAATGACCTTTTGACACCAGTTGGCATGTCTGGATGTTTTGCATCCCCTTTAAATACAGTTCACAAATCCAAGCATTCCGAACGAACGTTGCCGCCTATTTCAACTACGTCAGAACGTCCACGAATCTTCGATAACGTTGTTGGCAGGGCAGCCACAGTGAATTTTGATGCTCTCACCTCCTCTGGTCTGAACGCACGGTTAAAAATACAGGTTTATTTTTTGCTGTTTATTGACTTTATTCATGCTGTTATTCTTGTTTTTTGTTGCCACTGTTAGTCAGTTATTGTGTGGTGATGTTAGGAGCTCAACTTTTAACTTAATAAGGTTTGTTTATTGTCACCGTTATTGAGGTTTGTGTGTTAAGCTAATACAAGTTAAGCTCAATCGACAGCATTTGTGGCATAATGTTAATTGCAACAAAAAGTAATTTCATCTCATTCCTCCTTTTCTTAAAAAAAATATAGGTTACAGTGAGGCACTTACAATGGAAGTGAATGGGGCAATTTTTGGAGGGTTTACTGGCAGAAATGTGAAGCTTATAGTTTTATAAAAATCACTTAAATGAATTATTCTGTTAAAATTAATGTATTATTTGAACTGGGAAGTTGTTTAAATCGTAATGTTTAGGTTTAAAAATGTTAGGGTTTGTTGACATAACATCGTCATGGCAATGAAGATGTAAAATTGGATATATCTTCACAAAGAAAAGGTTGCTAAGTGATTTTATCACACTTAAATCATATTAACACGTATATTGTATATGTCTTGTGTCTATACTTTTGAAACATTGAGTATTTTAATGTTTAAAAATGGGCCCCCATTCACTTCCATTGTAAGTGCCTCACTTTAACCTGGATTTTTACTTTATTAAAGAAAAGGAAGGGCAAGTAAAAAATAAATGTATGTGGTTATGAATATTATGCCACAAATGTTGTCGATTGAGCTTAACTTGTATTCAACCTGGAATATTCTTTTAAGACATGTGTTGAGAGACTCTTACTGCATCTTTTTGCCTTGTTTTTTTTAAGTTTGCTCAACAATTTCTTTTCTTTTTTTTACATTGCAGCTACTTTTCAAATAAATAAATGGATGAAATATTAATGAACTGAGTTCAAATTATTTTGTTATGTGAGAAAAAAAGAGAGAATGTGGAGTGATCCGAGAGACATGAAACCAGCCCAGCTTTGTAGAAAATTAAACTGCCAATAATACCGTTTAGTGGTCATTACACAAAAATATTTGATGTTACATGCTGTGATTTACCAATCAGAATCAAATATTCCCAAGAGCTGATTTATAAATATCTATATGTAATATTTAAATAGGCATATTGCATGCCACCTTGTGGGATGCCATTTGTCACTTTTAATCCTGCTAAAGGACTGCAGAGATTGGGAACAAAGTGTTTTTTTTAAGTCTTTGTGAGTACGGTGTTCCTTGCTTGACAGAAGGAACATTTCTGTTCCGCTATCTGCAAAAAGGATATTAAGTGCTAACAAAGAGAGCATCGAAACATGCAAGAAAACATCTGGATAACACCTGCAAATGGCGCATGACCTGAGAGTACATCCACACTGCAGGAGACAGGAACATGGGTATAATGTGTGAAAGAGACTGTTAGATGATAGAGTAATAAAGATGAGTGCATCTCAGCTGTTCAAAGTCGCACTCCTCTTTCTTTTCCTCCGCTAAACAATCGATGTAATTCGTAATGAGATATGCTAAAGATTAGGGTTGGGTAACACCAACAACCTAAAAGTTACAATACACATCGCGATTCTTGCGCTACATACAGTATGTCACTATTCAATGGTTTGTGATGTATCACAATATCATAAATGCATTGTGACTGAAACAGAGAGATCCTCCGTATCCGTGATAGTCAGAGTTCAGCTTGAAGCTTTGTTGCATATTTAGGATGTTTTGAACTGCCAAATAAATAAATAAAAATATATTGCAATATACCATAAGATATGATAAGCACAGTTTTTTTGACAGTCGGGATATTGCAAACCTTTTATACTAAATCTGCCTCTGTTTGCAGTAAAGCTGATGCAATGGGAGACTAACAGGTTGATCCTCATCATTCTTCTGCTCGGCCCACCATAGAAACAAGCTCTCAAAGACGTGCTCTTTGAACAACCCCACTGTCTGATGAAAGATTTAATCTATTGTCTGATGTTCTGATCATGTGATCATATTTCAGAGCATCTGGGATTATGTAATACATATCATTTTCATTCTAATTTGCAAAGAACATGTCAATAACACCAGAGATATGACTTTATTTACAATAAAATCAACACAAATAAAACATTTAAAGAAGATGAAATCAGAAGCTCCAAACAGAATACAAATTTCTAAGCAACACAAAATTTAAGCCTGAAGACAGCGTGCAAGATGTTCTTAAAGGAATATTCCAGGGCCGATAAAAGTTAAGATCAATCAGCAGCATTTGTGGCATAATATTGATTGCAACAAATATTCATTTCGACTTGTCTTTCCTTTTCTTTAATAAAAAAGCTCAAGTCTGGGTTACAGTGAGGCACTTACAATGGAAGTGAATGTGTCAATCTGTAAACGTACACACTGTTTCAAAAGTACAGACAGAAGACGTAAACAATATGTGTGTTAACTTAATTTTAGTACTGCGTTTACTAACCTTTTGTGTGTAAAATTATATCCAACTTTACAACTTGTTGCCATGACGACGACCCTAAAACCCTAAAACAACTGTAAAAATAACATTTTAAACAAATGTACAGCTCAAATAATACATGAGTTTAACAGAAGATTTAATTGAACTGCTTTCATTAAATTATAAGTTTCATATTTCATATTTAGCTTAACTTGTATTGAACCTCAAAATATTCCTCTAAGATTGTTTAGAGAAGAACGTATCAATTACATATTCTAAAACATTGTGTATATTCTGGAAGAGACCAACGACACTAGGAGTGGGTAAAAATAATGATTTCCCGATGCATCACGATCTTCATTTAAGCATCTCGAAATTCATGTGGAATTTCAACCATTTGCAACCAAATTTTGTGCTATGCGACTAAAATGAACATATTTGGCAACTGGCTTGTAAATGTTAAGATTTCACTCACCAGTAATCGTGCAGTATAGTGGTATTCAGCAGCAAGTATTCAGCAGCAAGATCCTTTCACTACATGTAGTAAAAGTTGTTCCGTATAATGTGTGTCCAAAGACAAGAGCCAAGTGCCCCATTTGTCATTGAATAATGCCTCTTTTAATATCCTTTCTGTTCTTTACAGTCAGTTGTTGATGAAAAACAAAAACAAAAATGATATTTAATTCTAATCACGCATAGCACAGATGAGATAAAGCCATTCAAGTCTTTCTCGTTAACATGCGCTCGTCTACAGACGCTCTTTACAGAAATGCTGGTTTTGTTAAAGAGACAGCACCGGTTTTAGCACGTGTTCAACAAATCAGTGTAAATACTTGTAAATAGTAAATATTATGCAATTAAACAATAAACATGTAAAAAAATATATTTGATATATAATATATTATTTATTGATTGAATACATGGATTTGTTCATTTTTAAAAAGCCAAAATGAAATGTAATTAAATGAATTTAAACAAATGAAATTAGCCCAAACAATGGACCAATCAACTGTAAGCATAAGGCTAGACTTCAGTAAGAGTAAAATTACAGTACATTCAAATCTATCCTTTAGTATAAAAATACTTTGAATAGGTTATTTTAGAAGATCAAATAAGTTTATAATATTGCTACTATATCCGTGAACACATGGTTAGAAACAAAAGATTAAAACAAAAACACCACGAGCCAGCTTTGATGTGGTCAGAAGATGATTTTGCACATATGATTTTTGTAAAAACAAAAATCAATACAAATTGTTTCTGACGGACTAGGACAATAAGGTAAATCTGTGTAAAGTAAATCAATAAAATAAACCTGTGCAAAGCATTAAAAATAGAAACGAGACGTCCATCAACTATAGGTGTGTTGCATCTGGCTATTCCAGTACAGGCAGCTATATTGATTATAATGGAAGCAATCTCGTTTTGTCATGTCGCACTGTAGTGCCCAGGTCTGGTGTATAGACAGTCAAATAAAATTATTATTTTAAAAGAAACAGAATTTTCCATTAAAAAATTGCCAACACCAAGAAGAATAGATACAGGTGCATAAGTAGTTTTTACAGTTGAAATACTTGCACATCCAAAATAACTACAATGTAACAATATAGTTACTTCATTAAAATGTAATTTATTCTTGATAAAATTTGGATACTTTGGATAAAAGCATTTGTTAAATTATAAATGTAAAAACCATATCTTGAAGAGTTCAAATATTCATTTATTTACAGAATAAAACTTGCTTATTATGACATGAAGTCATAATAATGATGGATTTAGTTTGTCACATTGTCTCTCACCTGCACATCCAGCCACAGGCAAGTCTCTTGGTGTCACCCAAAGTTTCTGCGAGTCCTCCCCGAGCCTGTGCATGACAAATAACAGCAATGATAAACATTCAGTGAAACTCACAGAAAAAGCATTGCTTAAATTCATCATAACAGTACAATCAGTTTGATTAATTTCAGTAACTGATGAGTTATATCTAATTCATCTGTGTTACAAACATTAATTTAATCCATGCTTTTTCTGAGGTCATAACCTGGGTCAGATAAGACTGGAATGTAAAACCGAACCAGGGGGAGGAGAAAAGAACCCTGTTGAGGATTGTTTCATTTGCTCAGAGGATTCATTAACTCATTTTTGACCTGGGATCTCAGCTCCTGCTCACTGTAGCCCAAAAAAATAGATGTTTTCTTGGCATTGCAAAAAAACAAAAACTTTAAGTTTAGCCAAAATAGACAACGGTATAAGAAGCTAAAACATGTGCCAGATTGGAGAAGGCTGATTCAGAGCTTAGGCCCTGGCTTTCTCCCCCTCTCTAGAACGATCCACAGTGGAAAGAAAAGCTTTTTCCCTGTCCTCAGATGAACTCAAACATGAGCTTCCTGTTAGACTCTGGGAGGAAACACCCAGCACAGCAACCTCACACTAACAGAGGAAGGCCTTCACTGCTGAATTCTTCTCTGCCTGCAAAATTAGGTCAAGCACTTAAGAGCTCCTAGCTCATACCCACAAGATCTCTCACACACACAGACACAAAATAAAAACACACACAATGTCATCTCTCCCATACATTCGCACTCAAAAGAGACGTACACAGAATGTGTCACCTGATGTTTTAACGCATCACAGGTAACCCGCAGCGCCGAAACTGCAGAATATGTGCCAGTCTGGCTGTCCTCTGGAGCACCCAGAATCTGAGCAGCTTAAGCACATCCTCTGCTCTAATGCTCTGTAATGCTCCTGTCTGACATGTATTCCTCTAACAGCTCTTGCTCACATCTGTGCAACCATTTAGTGCCAGTTTTCAGATAGGCTAGGGGCTAAATGCCTGGGACACGCCCCTGACCTCAGCTGATACTACAGGCTACTCAAATCATTAGGCTGCTTGTATCTTAGAGAGGCGTGACAATTGATTGTGTGAATGTGTCAGGATAGAGGCGCCTTCCCTCCATGTGGTGATTTAATTTAAAATTTCAAATGATGTGTGCTGAGGGTTAGCTGAGGTGAACCAGCTTGGATATGGGCCAACGATGAGGCAGATGTATTTCTGAATTTGTTTCTTTAAAGTGTGTGCAGGATTGTTCACCTCATTGTAATCATGGAGGGCTCGGTTAGATTGGCTCATTGATCTTGTGCTTTTCAAAGTGTTTTAGCAAAAGATGGCTGTAAGCAAGCTCCTCTCATCAGTACCACATCATTTCAAAAGACCAAGAGAAATGCTCAGATTGCAGTATCGAGGCCAGGTCATGTTGACACATTACATGCTTGGCCTTCTGTGTTTGCAGGAGAAAAGAAAGAGCACACGGAAAATTCAAGAGCAGAGGAGGGATAAAGTAAATCGCAGAGAAGGAATATGACAATACCAAACGCCAAATTTCTGTCATCTGTTGCAGAGAGTTTGGGGAGGCATTCCTGTTGGATTGACAGTTTGGCGTGGCTAGAGCACCAGGGGCCAGTCATGGAAAAACACTTCCAGCTTGCACACACTCCATACAAACTCAGCCAGATCTGGCCTTGGTCAGAGACTCTCTGCATCGGCCTGGCCTGTTTGTTACTGCTTTGGGTTATGTAGCGGTTCAATGGCAGTTTAGCTATTTTCCAAGACAGAAAATGTAAATTGTAAGATATTTTTGGCAAGACAAGTCGAGTGTTGAGTGACATTAAAGTTGGCATGAAATGAAAATTCACCCTATCTATTTTCTAAATGCTTGTTATTGATTTTATTGCGAACGATTCATCATGCTTATGTTTTATTTTTAAGTGTTTTATTGACCTAGTAATCTTTAATCAAAATGTCATAACTCGATCTTCTGGTGAAACGACAGACTTCTCTCTGGTGACGTATGCAGGACTTCTCCAATCATTTAGTCCACTTAAAACACTGCCCCTTTCTTATAAATACCACAACCTTGTGTAAAGCTGAACGAAGCGCCAATCGCATTTTGGTGAAGATGGCAAGGTGCATTTTTATTTGTTTTCCTTCAAAACTATTGTTCCTTAACCCAAACTTCCTTGGTTACAGGTCTGCTGGCTTGAATTTACAGTTTGAATGAAACGGGGAATATTGTTGAATTCGCAGTTGTAATTCACGGAAGTAAAGTCAGTTGCAACTCCTGTTTCATGCTGACTTTAACACAAGGGGAAACAGCCTGCTGAAATGACTGATGTGATTTGTTTTTTCTCAGTTGTTTAGAAATGCTGACATCACTGGTGTTGTGAATGTCTCCTCCGTCAGAAGGTATACATCTTGAAAACTGTGTAAAAAAGAAAAATATACAGGCAACATTGTTTGCCGTTGTGTACGATGAGTGCTGAATGATAAACACTGACATTAAAGGGATAGTTCACCCAAAAATGAATTTACTCACCCTCATGCCATCCAGATGTGTATGACTTTTTCTTCTGCCAAACACAAATAAAGATTTTTATAAGAATATTTCAGCTCTGTTGGTCAATACAATGCAAGTGAATGGTGACCATACCTTTCAAGCTCCAAAAGAACAATAAGGCAGCAAAAACGTAATCCATATAACTCCATTGTTAAATCCATGTCTTCAGAAGTGATATGATAGGTGAGGGTGTAAAACAGATCAATATTTAAGCCTTTTTAGCTATAAATCTCTACATGCACGTTCACATTCTGAAAGTGAAAGGGGAGATTTATAGTATAAAAAAAATATGTTTCTCACCCAAAGTGCTTGAATTGCTTCAGAAGACATATATTAAATCACTGGAGTAGAAATTATTAATTTTATGCTGTCTTTATGTGCTTTTTGTTGCTTCAAAGTTCTGGTTACCATTTACTGGCATTGTATGGACCCACATAGCTGAGATATTATTCTAAAAATCTTGTGTTCAGCAGAAGAAAAAGTCATACACATCTGGGAGGTTATGAAAGAGTAAATGATGAGAGAATTTTCATTTGTGGGTTACCAACCCCTTTAATAAATAACTATCCTCAACAATCCACCATTACTGGCAAACTTACTAACAAACAGACTGACAAACAATTCAAAACACATACTTTTCAAATAACTATGGCTCAATAAATCCAGCAATGTTAAAATAGTGTTTAAAAACTTTCAAACTAAGTTTGAAAAGACTGTTTATGTTCCTTTTAGGCATAAGAGTTAAAAAGAGATTGTTTTATAACATTAGCAGGTCATCAGAATGTGACGTGATAATTGCACATTCAGCATAACAAATCGGTTAACATGTTAAAGCATGTGTGTGTGTGTGTGTGTGTGTGTGTGTGCATATCGCACAGAAATGTTCACAATGAAGCCTTACGGATAAATAATGAGATGCACAAATCCATGCACTAAAATCCATCAATAATACATGACAAAAGAATGCCTTTATCCAGTAAAGTGCAGTTTATGTTCTTCAGAAGATTTCATTACATTTACTCATTTGGCAGTTGCTTTTATCCAAAGCAACTTACAAAAGAGGAATAAAACATCATAAGCGATTCATCTTAAGCAGAAAAGTGTTGCATTTCATTTGATGTACAACAGAAGCATAAAATCTAACTTCTATCATATATTTACCATGCAAACTTGGAATGAGATAATGTTCATTTAAGGGCAAAATCCTACATGATGAAAAAGTGGACGAACAATCCATCTCTGGTCTAATTCCGAAATACATTTTCGCCATTTCAAACATCACTGCAACACACACACACACACACACACACACACACACACACACACACACACAAACACACACACAATCTAACATTTCTGAATAAGCTCTATTCTCACTTACTATATGAATTACCACAATAGCAGAATGCATTTAGAAAAGAGACTCAAGAGTTTTATTTTTTAATTGCATGTATTTAAATAACTTTAAAAATTATAATCAGTGTCATGAAAACACTGTCTGACTAAAAGGGCCATATTTTCTGAGGTCCAATGATACAATTCAAGCAAGCTATAAACTTATTAGAACATGATTTTTTCTTTTTCTTTTTACACAAAAAGGAATACAATATATTATGCTCTATTAGTTGATAATTCAGCTAAATTCATCAAGTTGGAACAACCCCAGTTCAGTTTGATCTAGATCAGCAGGAAAAAATAAGAAGTGTGTCTTGCACATAAAAAAAAATGCATTTTAATGTCTAGCAAAAATAATGTAGTTACTTATCCCAGTTATCAAACACACATACTGGATTTATTTCTCATTAAGATCTACAGATAAATCCTAAGTCTCGTGGTGCCTTCAGTCAGACAGTAAAAGAGAATATAGGCTATAAAAACCACAACAGAGAGGGTCGATTATTAGAAACGCTTAAACAAATATGTCTGGGCTCGAGAAACTGCCCTCTTTTATGCGTATTTTACTCTCTTTCTATTCGACCCGCACTAATCATATGCGCTAGTCCTCGTTTAAAATACATGGACCTCGAGTACGAGCTCGACACTTATTTTACATCCGATGCCAGGAAAATCAGCCGTGAAAAACTAGAGATATCAGGCGGTTCAATAATGTCCCATATGCCAGCTTCGTATGTTCGTCGCATTTCATTTCAAGCTTCCGTGCAGTTTAATAGCGAAATAAGCCAAACAATGGAAACATCCGACCGAGGTGACCCAATTACATACGGTGACGCCAAACTTACATTACAGTTTCCCTTTTCCTCCACGTCTTCGCTTCATCCGGATCATTCGTGCTCCTTTAGTTCTCGTTATAAACGTCAAAGAGAAACACACAAACCAAAGCAATTTATCGGGAGTCGGTAAGAAAGCCAGGACGACCTATTGTGTTTTTTCTCAAGTTGAGGTTGAAGTGGAAAGATGTCATTCTTCACGGTGGATTCCTGTCGCGCGGTTAAAACACACGCGCTCGTACGTGCCGTTCCCTCCGGTTCACACACTCAGACGAGCAAACTATCACAACCTTCCCGTCTACACAAAAACATGACGACAGACTGCGTCTATTAAGAGCATTTTAGTTTTAATATTGGTCAAAATAGCTGTTCTTCCCCCCCGACAGCCGCACACTACCGTAAACTGGATCACAGAAGTTCAGCTGAGGTGAACTGTGATTCACACAGACACACGGCGATCGTTACACAAGAGCCAGACAGCAGCCGCTGACCTCTCTCATATCAGCACCAATAAATTACACGGGTACAGTTAGACACGTTACATATATTATGGTGGTCGCTTTAGGGCTTTTATTTTTTTGTTCGGGAGATTTAACCTCAGACATGAACGGGAGTCGATTCAATAGCTCGACGAGTTTTCTTTGCGTTTTCAAAATGACGCAAATAAAACGGCGCAGTCCGGAGATTGACAGAATGCTGATATCAAAGCGACTTTAAAATAATAAAAAAACACAAGTGTCAAATTTAAGGAATTTGTTGTGATTCAGCAAAGCCGTCTGTAAAGCCAAAGCCACTGTAAATTGTTGGGTGTTTTGGGGATACTCATCATGTTTGATATTAATATTTTTCTATAATGAAGATGAAGGGATTATATTTGGTCAAGACATAAACAACAATGTAAAACAGACTACCTGTTGCCTTGGAGGTAGTTTAAACTGAATTAAAATAACATCTTTTGCATTTACAGTCATTTACATATCTAATATTTAAAGACATTGAAACATTTATAGCTTGTCATATATGTTTGTGAGTGTTAAACTTGCCATTTTTATGTAATTTTGAACAGCATTTGCTGTTAAAGGACATTTTCATTAGTTTTTGGATGAATGTGCTTTTACATTTTCATGCAGAATTTGCATTTCCACTAAAATCGTGACAGAAAGTTCAAGTTTTAGTGTTACATTTCAATAAGAAAATAACTGTAACTTAGATTTCAGAGTAAAGTCTGTGTTTGGGTCGGTTATTTCTTATTATTTAGTTACAAGTCAATATTATCACTGACCATGATAGTTGGCAAAGACCATCCATGTGAATATCTTCCGCTCCAGGCTATGAGTCCACGACTTCAAAGAAAAATCATAAAAACATACCAGTATAAACCGACTTATAATAGGCAAAATTGATTTTTTTATCTCAATGTTGATTGTAACAAGAATATACACTTTAAAGAAAAGGCTATCTAAAAATTCCACACAGCCCAAAATTTAAACCAAATATTTGTTTTGTTTAAATATTTCAATCACATCAATATCTATAGTTTTGAGCACACCCTCACGGTTGACATTGACACTGTAACTAATACATAATATTAATGCATTAACATATATATATATATATATATATATATATATATATATATATATATATATATATATATATATATATTGATATATGACAGTGTTGACAGATATAGCTATACCTGCTAAATTGTATTTCAGAAATTAACGAATGAAATAAAAAACGAATTACCTTGTTGTTTTCACTCTGGATTGTGACAAGCAAGTATCAGTTTACTTTCCTAGTCAGTTTAAATGCTAGAGTCATTCTCTCAGCACTCAGAAATACCGGTGGGTGATGTGTTGAAGAAGAGGAATATACCCAATGAACCCATAGGTTCATCTATACAGACACAGCTAATCAGATTAAAGGGCCAAATTGTGTCCTATGTGTGAATGCACGTGTGTTTATGTGTCCTACACAAAGCAGCCTCATGGGCATTAACAGGAGTTTGTGTCAAGCAGATTATGAAGAAAGGGTTGTTGAGTTCACATGGCTACACATGGCATCACATGTTTACATTAAGCTTACTTTGAAACATTTTTATCTCCAGCATTACATGCCTCTCAAATTTAAAAACATTAAAATGCATGTTCCCACATTTATAGAAGATTTTTTTGCATGACAGTTAATGCATACAGCCTTGCACTGTATATTAAGTCATTTCTTTCCCAAGGCAACAATTTACCTTGAAGAATAAAGTTGGCCAGAGCAGATTTAGGTCAAACGGTCTCATTATTACACTTGCATTTAAAACAGAAAGACAGCAAATTCTCACGCCAAAGAGAGCCATCATGTAACAGTCTGCATGCGATCTTCTGACATGTGTCAATCACCCTAAAACGCAGCTAGAGGCCCACTGGATGCAGAGACGTCGCTCCTGCCGTGCACCGGCTGCACCCTTTGTCTTTCAGCTAATCACAAATTCAGACTCATCACTTGCATACTAAACAACTCCAAATGCCTTGGTCATATACAAGTCAGCTCAGGAGAAGTCCACTGCTAATTATTTTCTCTGCCCCTTTGATTGAAATGTGGCACTATTCAATAGAACTAAAGGGCGTAATGATCTTCAGCGGTGTTTAATGCAGAACTTTCTCCATGCCTCACTCCGCCAGAGTGAGAGTGTGTGAGTGTGTATGAGTATACGAAGCATTGAGCTCTGGGCTGTGCTAATTTGCAATCAGACACTCTCTTTGAGTTCCATGTCTATGCCCCCAGACAGTGTAAATGGCAGCTGAGACAAAGCTCCCATTCTCTCTGTGCAGGCCCTCGTAGTTTTATTTCAGGCCAGTGCTCTCAGACAGAGGGAATTCTGGGAAAGCCAAGAGATGGCAGTGGCAAAGGGGGCGGGACACAGAGAGAGAGTGGGAGAGAGAAAGACATGCTGCAACAGCCCCCTGCCTCTACGACCAGCGTCCATGGGCACGCTGCAGTGCCACACCCACAAGACTTGCACTCTGCCTGTGTCTTACCATTATGAGAACAAACCGCAATTTGATTTAATAGTTCTTGAATCATATTGCATTTTCTTTAAAGATAGGTTTATGAAAAGGAAAAGGAGTATGGTTATATCATATAAATTCATACCATTGACTTGAATACAACTCAAGTTTTCACACTAAAGCTCTTACAAACATGCAGTGACTTTATCACTTGATGTCTCTAGTCTCTGTGCTATAAAGTTGTCTGTCTGTCTGTCTGTCTGTCTGTCTATCTATCTATAGTGGCAAGAAAAATTATGTGAACCCTTTGGAATTATCTGCATAAATTAAATGTGTCTTAAAATCTGGTTTGATTTTCATCTAAGTTACAATAATGAACAAACACAATCTGTTTTAACTAATGACACACAAATTATTGTATTGTTCTTATATTGAATATATTATTCAAACATTCACAGTGTAGGTTGGAAAAGGTATGTGAACCCCTATGTTAATGACGTCAACACAAGCTGATTAGAGTCAGGATTTGGCAAACCTGGCATCCAATTAATTAAATGAGATTGGAGGTGTGGGTTAGAGCTACTTTGACCTATAAAAATCACTCAAACATTTTGAGTTTGCTTTTCACAAGAAACATCTGCTGACATGGACCATGCCTAAAAAAAAAAAGAGATCTCAGAAGACATATGATTAAGAATTGTTTCTTTACATAAAGCTGGAAAGGATCACAAAGTTATCTCAAATAGCTCAGATATTAATCTGTCCACAGTTAGATAAACTGTCTATAAATGGAGATGTTTTAGTACTGTGGCTACTCTCCTTAGAAGTGGCCTTTCAGCCAAGATGACTTAAAGGACACACCACAGAATGCTCAATGAGGTAAAAAAAAAATAAATTAAAGTGGTTTTTATTGTCGTTCAACCATATAGAGTTAGTACAGTACACAGCAAAACGAGACAACGTTCCTCCAGGACCATGGTGCTACATAAATCAACATAGAACAAACACAGAACTACATGAGACTACACAGAATAAATAACATTTCTACATAAAGGACACGTGCAAACGTATGCAAAACGTGCGGGACAGTACAATAAATTACTAAAAGGAACAGGACAATAGGCAATGTAAGAGACAGATCCTTGAAAAATCCTTGAGTGACAGCTAAAACTTGAAGGAATCATTGGAACTGGTTAACATCTCTGTTCATGAGTGTACTATATGGAAAACATTAAACAGACATGGTGTCTATGGCAGGACACCACGAAGGAAGCTGCTGCTCTCCAACAAAAACATTGCTGTGCTCCTGAAGTTTGCCAAAGACCACCATGACACTCCACAATGCTACTGGGGAAATATATTTGTGGCTTGATGAAACTAAGGTTGAATTGCTTGGGAAGAACATGCAGCAATATGTATAAAGGGCACCGCATACCAACATGAAAACATCATCCCAACAGTGAAGTACAGTGGAGGGAGCATCATGATTTGGGGCTGCTTTGCTGCTTTGGGGGCCTGGACTGCTTGCCATCAGAGGGAAACATTAATTCCCAAGTTTATCAAGACATCCTACAGGATAATGTTAAGGTAGCTGTGTGCCAGCTGAAGCTCAGTAGAAGTTGGTTGATGCAGAAGGACAATGACCTCAACATCGAAGTAAATCCACTTCAGAATGGCTTCAAAAAAGTAAATCCCCTTTTAGAGTGGCCCAATCAGAGCCCACACCATAACCCAATAGAGATGCTGTAAAATGACCTCAAGAGAGCTGTTCACAACAGAATATCCTAAGAATATTTCTGAGCTGAAGCAGTTCTGTAAGGACGAATGGTCCAAAATTCCTTGTGAACATTGTGCAGTTCTAATCTGCAGATACCGGAAATGCTTGGTTGAGGTTATAGCTGCCAAAGGAGGATCAACAAGTAATTAAATCCAAGGGTTCGCTTCCTTTTTTTCCCACAGTGAATGTTTAATGGGATGTGTTCTATTAAGCCATAAAATATCATAATTTTCACATATTATTCTTGCCACTATCTATCTATCTATCTATCTATCTATCTATCTATCTATCTATCTATCTATCTATCTATCTATCTATCTATCATTTCATACCAAGAATTAAAATGTTGCAGAGTCATTCGTTTTCAAACAAAGTGCATGCACATGCTTGGGGTTTCAGTAATCCAGGCCTATTACATTAGATTTCATTACTTTGTTTTCAAGAGTTGAGACAATACCTGTCGCAGCTCTGCAGCCCAAGGCTACAAGTGAATGATTACAGAGAAACAAGCCATGTCCTCAGACTGGGGTCACAGACTCAAGGCAACGAGAAAACAATAAAACCCGGAGCACAGCTGAAGGTTCACCTACTGTATGACTTTATCACAAAGCCAGATAACATCCATGAAATGTTCTCAATGGTGACGCCTATTTCTTCAAAGTAAATCAATAAAAAAACGTCCTATTGGCTCCGTATCGCTCCTTTGTCTGAGGTGAGGTAAAAAAAAATAGCGAGCCCAACTAAGCTGGACAGCTGTGTATCACTTTACATTAAGAGTGATTTCTCTTGGTTCTGGTGGTTTGATGTGCTTTATGTTCAGCTATTAAAATATATGGGATTCCTGAATCTCTCTTTGATTTGACAAGCAGTGCAAAGACGTCTCTTTTCCAACTGCTTGTTCTGCACACCAAGTAATATGATAACATGAAAGCTAAGAATTTGATCATATTTGCATCATCTTGGTCTGGTTCCCAGAAACAGATTAACCTTAGTCCTGTACTAAACTGCATTATCAACAGCGATTCTCCATAGAAAATCCCTTTTATTCTGCGATTAATCTTAATCTGTGCCCAAGGAATCACACGTTTTAGACATGTAAATGTCACTAAATGGTAAGCTTTGAGGCTGTAAAACCAAGACATTCATGCTCTTTTTTAAAGGATTTATGTACATGTGCATGACTGCCATAGAGAGCATTGCTTCAAACCCACAAAAAATCTAAAGACTATAAAGTAAAGAAAATTTACATATATATTTATACAGATCAGCCACAACATTAAAACCACCTGCCTAATATTATGTAGGTCCCCCTCGCGCCAACAAAACAGCACCAACCTTTATCTCAGAGTAGCATTCTGGGATGATGTTCTTCTCACCACAATTGTACAGAGTGGTTATCTGAGTTACTGTAGACTTTGTCTGTTCGAACAAGTTGACTTCTCTGTTGAACTCTCTCATCAACAAGGAATCTCCATCAACAGAACTGCCACTCACTGCATGTTTTTTGTTTTAAGCACCATTTTTGGCAAATTATAGAAACTGTTGTGCATGAAAATCCCACGAGCTCAACAGTTACAGAAATACTCAAACCAGCCATCTTGCACCAATAATCATGCCATGGTCCAAATCAATGAGATCAAATTTTTTCCCTGTTCTGATGGTTCATGTGAACATTAATTGAAGCTCCTGACTCATATCTGCATGATTTTATGAAGTGTACTACTGCCACATGATTGGCTGATTAGATAATCACATGGATGATTGTTGGTGCCAGATGGGCTGGTTTAAGTATTTGCAGTTAGGCGCTGTTTTGGCAGCATGTGTCGGACCTACACAATATTAGGCAGATGGTTTTAATGTTGTGGCTGATCAGTGTGTATATATAAATATAAAATCACAGAGTTACAGAAAAAATCATTTTAACTCATATAATATATATGTGGAGATTTCTGCAAGTTCTACAGATGGCCACCTCTCTTTGTCTTCAACCTTAATACAATGCAATTCTTGGAATTCATTAAATAAATTAGGTAGAAACATTCAGGTTCTTGCTTTCCTCATGCCAGCAAAAATCACTTGAAATTATCAAATGGGAGGAAGTGACTGTGTGTCTCTTTGGGTTTTCTCTAAGTTGAATTTTTTAACAAGAAAAAAGGTTATTTTATTGCCATAATTGGCACATACTCAAAAGGAGAGACAAGGGAATACATGGTGTGACAGAAAGTATTTTGACCTTGATGTGACCCTGCTAGGAGAGCCAAGTTCTGGCAGTGGTGTAGCGCAGTTACTCTGTGTGCTGCCCTGTCTCTCTCTGGCTCCACATGATGACAAACAGCTATTGTCACAGCATACTGCAGAACAATTGACTTCTTATGCCCCTCAGACAGAGTCAGAGGACAGAGGCAAAAGTTTAACATTGCAACCACAAAATTAAATCAGAAACCTTTACGCTTGGTGGCCTGTTATTGATAAATTGGGGTTTGTGTAGAGGCTGATCAGTGATATAAGTGTGCAGAAAAGTATAACACTTGTTTAAGCACTTGGTCTCAAAGTTAAGACCTTCAGAGGCACAAGCAATATTATTAATTCTTATTTCATTATCAAAGTCTTGCACAATTAATGCATATGCCTGAGACTTGAAAAAGATAACACCCCTTGCTTTAAAATAAAGAAAACAACATGCGACCTACAAAAGGGGCATAAAACGGCTGTGAGATATTATATTAGAGACCAGAGAAGTTGATAAATGGAGAACAGGCCTGTCGGACTTCCTTCACCTATACTGGTCATCTTCTCTCTCATTGCTGAAATGAGTGCACTTTTCTAATGCTCCTCCCCATACATTCACACGCACACTAAATGGCAGTATCACACATCTGTTGTCCCAACAGGCATTCATCACATGGGCAACAAAATTACAAGCCTCTCTTTTTTCAACCCATCTCACAGTCTCTAGCTTTTTATCTTTCCTTATTTTTCAAGCTCTCTGCACTGACCCGTGACTTCACCATGATATAATCCTAACTGTCTTTGTAGCCTTAGTGCATAATTTTGTCTTATTTCGGTCTCATCCTGCATGCACGTGTATTGTGGAAATAGGAAAGAACCTTCATTAGAAGAAAATTAGCCATTTAGGTGACCTTACGCTCCACCCGTGTGATTACACACAGCCCTGATCAACCCGGTCAGCACTAATAAAGCAAGGCTGTTGAAAATAAATAAATAAAATTGTCTCATTGGAACATGCAAGTGCTCAGCCTTAATCGGTCTTTCTCATTCTTTCAGCATGTAGGCATTTTCTGTCCAAGTTAAATAAAAAATATTTGACTAATTTCACACATTTTATACTTTGTAGCGAAAAGCAAATTATGATGTCATGCAATCTAAGGTCCGACTTGCCCTTTGACCTGCTAGAGGTGCTTTTAATCATTTAGAACATAACATTCATGCATTACAACATTTAGTTTTATACATTATTTGATTTTTAACAAATATGTAATCACTCTATCAAACTTGTCACATTTGTCAACACTGAATGCTGTTTGAACACCTCATGCAGTGTGATTTCCGTGACCTTGTATTATAATAAATGGCGAGCTTTGGGTCCGAACCAGGCAGTCCTGATTCAGCTTTACTCAACAGTGGATATATTTATTCTACGGAGGGCGGGAAACAAGATGGCAGGAGCAGCGAGGTGCAGTTCCCATTCAAGTCAGTCATCTTCTGCATTTAGGCTGTCAAGTAGAGCCCCCTTGTGGACGTTACGGATAACTGCTCAGACCAGAGGGCATATGGGGATCTGGGAGGGTTTCGGACATGCTAAACCTGACATAGTGGGTGTGCTTTGATGGAGGGACAGATAGAGTGGATATCCTTACACCAGTGAGGGGTGAAAGCTTGGTCAGACAACTGGTAGTACAGTGCATCACTTTGTTTAGCTTTGCCTCCCTCTACTGAAATGTTTGAATATTGCACTTTTGAAACGGTAGTGAATGCTTATCTTATCTTCTTAGAATTACTGTTGTTTTTTCACAATTACATTTTTTAAAAGTTATGAATTAACTAAAGTTCAATCATCTGGGCTGATGTTAGCAGTACATGTGCATTTTCTGTTTTAAAAAGGTGAAATGAACATAATATAATATAGTATTTAGAGCAATTGGGACAGCTTTGAGACTATTACCATGTGGGCAAGTAAAAAATAGATAAAATTTTTTATTTTTTTATTATGACATCAATGTAACAGTAAAGTAACAAAATATGCTGCCAGTGGGTCGTTTTAAATATGAAACTATACTGTGACTGTTTGCATGTCCACGGCTGTTTCTGCATCTGTTTGTGGGTAGACGTGACAACATCTGTTTTATGTTTTGAGAGAGAGAAAAAGAGAGAGCAATAATAAAAAAATAATTCTGGAATAATTTTACACAGACATTTATGAGCAACATATTAATGAAAGTATGCCATTTAATTTTTGCTTGCATCTATTTGCAAGAGTAAAACAATACCCACAGAATGTACATTCATTGGTGAGATGTGGCTCTAAAACATATCCCTGTACATGTGGTTACAATTTTCTTTTGTCATCTCTGGAGATTTAGCCGAGCATTATAATCATGTGATCAAATTCAACTGTGACTGAGCATCATAACCATGTGGTCAAAATCAACTGTGATTTACCAACTTGTTGATCGTGCACGCACTTGGACTCGGAGATGTCACAGGGTGCAAAGGGGGAGAAAACCTATTCAGAAAGTAATTGCAAATGAAGAACAGAAACCATCAGCGTTAAAGAGTGGTGGGGGGTATTTATGTCCACTTTCCATTCCACGAACTACAGAACAAGAATGCTAAACAAGCCTTCTCAGCCTGTCTATTTTCTGCTGGCTTTTTAAAGGGGCTCTCGAGCAAATGGGTCATTGACAAAATGTAATGAGACAATAATACATTCCCCCAAGACTCCAAAGAAAATTGCCCTCTTTTTCTCTACAATCTTGAAGACGTAATATGAAGAGAAACAGATACATTTGTGTAAAATATACTAACAAAGGCATTTGATGGGATTTTTTCCCCCTCTTTTGCTTCCTCCCCTCTCTCACTGGCCTACCATGATTATCATCCAGAGCTTTCTCCTGACTGCAAAGTTTAATAGTGTCATGGACCTAAAATCAGACATTAACTGCTAGCGGCCTGGCACAGAGCCAAAACCTCTAGATTTCTGAGAGGGAGTCTGCAATGGGTTTTATGCTGCCTTCATGTGTTATCTGAATTATCCTACTTCCCACTTCTGTAATTATGAGTGCAGTACATCACGTTCAAGTGCTTTGTGGTCGAATAAGAACAGGATACATGGAAGATGCCAGATTCATTCTTAGATATTTTTTTTGAAGAACTTTTATTTTGACACCATAATACATATTACTCGGTTTAATAAAAATAACACATCTATTTTCACAGCAAAATTTGCAACATGCATCAAATTGTTGCTGATATACTGTACATAAATGTATATGACCGTTATAACGAAAAGTGCTAACATTTTAGCTATATTTAGAAGAATTAATTAAATGTGTCATTCTCTACAGAAATCGTCCTCTCCTCCACACTTTTGAAAGTTTACGTCTCCTCCAAACCCGGTAACTCTGTGTTTTCCATTCATAATTAAGATTTGAGGGGTTGTTCATTTGCAGCTTCTAAGTGGTGAGCTTGTATTTATGACAATTCTGATACGTGAAGGTAGAATTAATCACCAAGAAGGGACAAGCCCTTCACTGTAAAAGATCATGTTGTTTTTACAACAAAAAAAAAAGAAGAAAAAAAACTGGCAGCTGTGGTTGCCAGAATAATTATGTAAACAAATACAGTTAAAATGTAAACTTTGCAGAACAACCTAAAAAATTTACAGTTTAAGATTGTTGTAAATTACATGACCACGCTGACACTGTTAAAAAACTATCTGTTAAATTTACAGTAAAAAACGTCATAAACTTGCTATTCAACTTATGAAACTGTACAAATCTGCTTTTCACTTTATAATGTATTGTTAATCACCGTTAAAATCAAAGAAGGGCACATGATGACATGAAGTTCACCAATAGTGTCTCTTCCAGGAGAAATGACCAATAAATATAGAGACAGTGCTCAATGTCACTCACACAAACACTAAACACCATCAGGGTAACACATGCGAAATGTAAATAATGCAGTAAACATGAACTAAACTACATCAAATATAACACAGAACACCCCAATGTATGTAACTGATATATAAAATAAGACGAAACATAACTATTCCCATAAAATATAATGAAATATGATGGGTCATGCAGGGAATTGTGGGAATGCCCGATTATTGTTTTTTACTGTAATTTTAACAATAATTTACTGTACTCTCTTGTTAAACATAATTTCAATTTTTATCAATTATACAGGAAAATCATACTTTTTACATCTAACAATTGAACTCTATTGTCTTTTAAAATATATTCGTTTTTACAGTTAATAGCATTTTTACAGTCTTTCGCCATTAAAATTACAGACATTTTTTATAGTGTTCCTTATAGGGGAGGAAAGAGGATGTATTAAGTACAAATCTGCTTGCTAATGGTGAATCCCCAATATGATCACAGAGGAAATCAGCATGTTACTTCAAGATGTTTTCCCATCCAAATTCAGACCGCGCTAGGGAAATATCTACCACTAGGGGAAATTCTGAAAGCATAGACTGATTTTAGCTGTCAAGTCTCCTATTGCTGATTTTTAGTGAGATCCAAAGGGAGGTTACCTCTCATTTAGTGTCTCCACCATCTGTTTTCCCAAATATACACAGATGAGCAAAAATTCAGGTGACATGAATAACATTGATCATCTAACAAGGCCACATGTCAAGGTCTGGGTAGATTAGATGGTAAGTGGACAATCAGTCCTCGTTCTTAATATGTGGAATGCAGGAGAAATGTGCAAGAGTAAAGACCTGAGCAACTTTGACAAGGGCCAATTGTAATGGCCAGACGACGGTTTGTTGGGTGCTCCTGGTCAGCAGTGGTGAGTACCTACCAACAGGGTGCCCAAGGCTCATGGATGCACGAGGGCAACGGAGGCTATCCCATCTGGTCAGAACCGACAGAAGTTCAAATGTGACTTGTGCACAGAACATTTTAACGATGGTTATGGAGGAATGTGTCACAACACACAGTGTATCAGCAGACCGGTCAGAGTGCCCATGATGACCCCTGTCCACAGTCAAAAGCACCTATAATAGGCACACGGGCGTCACAACTGGACCCTGGAGCAGTGGAAGAAAGATGATGGACGGTCGTGTACATTTGCGCTGTTTACCTGGGGAAGTGATGGAACCATGATCCACTGTGGGAAGACGACAAGCCGGTGGAGGGAGTGTGATGCTCTGAGCCATGTTCTGCTGGGAAACCCTCAGTCCGGCCATTCGTTTTTCTATCAACCCTAAACATCGTTGCAGACCAGGTTCACCCCTTCATGGCAATAATAATCCCTGATGGCAGTTGCCTCTTTCAGCAGGATAATGCGCCCTGCCACACATAGTTCGGGAATGGTTTGAGGAACATGATGAAGAGTTCAAGGTGTTGCCCTGGCCTCCGAATTCTCCAGATCTCAATCCGATTGAGCATCTGTGGGATGTGCTGAAACAACAAGTCCAATCCATGGTGGCTCCACCTTGCAACCTACAGAACTTTAAAGATCTTCTGGTAATGTCTTGGTGCCAGATACCACAGGACACCTTCAGGGGTCTTGTAGAGTCCATACTTTGGTGGGTTGGTGCTGTTTTGGCAGCACGCTGAGGACCAACAGCATATTTGGCAGGTGGTTATAATGTTTTAGCTCATTAGGGCAGACAGTTTTGCCTCATCAACCTCCTTGTCAAACTCAAAAGTTCGGCTAACCTGTTAGCTGGAGGTTACACCTTAAGAAACAGATACAACAAGGTCTTCATCTCCACAAGTATTCAATACTTTTTCAGGATTTATAATAAAAATAATATGTCAACTACAATCAATCAGATTCCTCGCAGGCCGTAATGAACGGTTTATTTCAGGACTGATCACAGTGGAATCCATAATGGTAACCATTCTGAAAGACGGAAACCTTTTTTAAGCCATTTGCCTAGTTTCTGGGGTTCAATGCAACCATCAAATACAAACGCTGGCAGAAACTCTGAATAGGCCATGCACTTTGATCTTTTCACTAGCAAAAGACACAGGCTCATAAACATGTTCACCCTTTGAAGCTTTATGATATTGCACAGCTAAGTCTCAGACCTTCTACCATGTCCAAGTTTCCCTGCCTTATGGCAAACATACTGCTATTTGCAGAGAACATCTTTATAAGAGACAGTAAATTTGTTTGCTTTCCTTAACCAACCAGCCCCCATCACCCAACAGGCAATTGTTTTTTGACTACATTTGCTGATGCATTCCATCATGAGAGCACATCTGTTTTTACACGCCTTTCCTTTTGTTTTTCAGAACCAAGTGCGGGTACATTTCTGAGCTGCCAAACACTCATTGGGCTTTGCATGAAAGAACAGCACCTTTTGCCACTAGAGGGAGTATGCTTTTATTCAGAATGGTGTGGATGCAAGCCTCTTTTTTTTCTTAGCGTGAATGAATGGACAACATCAGAATGTTTGGTTGTACATTGGACTGTATGCCAAAGAAAATGTGTGCTCTATGGAGTATACAGTACATATAATAAAATATGGAATGGCACTACTTTGTGAACAACGTGCTTGGTAATGATGTTATTAATGTCTCAAACTTGTCAGAGCATTGCTTTGTTGCATAGTTTCATTGGTGACCCATGCCTGTCTTCTACAGTGATGAGAGAAACCGCATGCATCATTTACTGAGAGGAATTGCAGTTTGCCCCACACAACATTATATTTATCCTGAGCGTGTACTTTTTTGCCTACAAACTATAAGATATTTGGTGCACCTGATCTGTAATCCCGAACAATACTTTTTCCATTATCTAGCCAGAAAGAAGCGAAGTGAAATGTTACAATGTGCCCAATAGGCTGAGTACGTTGTAACAGGTAAGGGGCATGTTGTAACATGAACATATGACAGCTTAAAACACTAAAACTGTATCTAATCGAATAAAAATAGATAGAAGATAAACTAAAATATGATATCAATAAAAGCCATTTATTAACATTGTCATAAAAACATGGCAATCATTTTGACACTTGACAATGAACACACTACAAAGCTACAGCACGATCCAATATAAAGCAAGCAAATAGATGAAGACACAACACACACACTTTATGTGAATGACTGCATGCTTTGCATTCATTAATTAATAATATACTAATCCACATCTGATTTTTTAGGCTCTTCTCTGACCGCACACAATTTATGGACGTACCGTCCACTACCGCCTTCAACTTGGAAATGTAATGCTCGGTTATATACCCTATTTCTTGACACATTTGTAGAGTGCTAGATGGAGCTAGAAAGTGTAATTGTGCTTGAAATCATGACCGCCAAGAAGACTGCAGATGTCAAGATTTATAGTCATAAAGATTTATATTTTAATCTGTTCTCACCCAAAACTGATTTGATCGCTTCAGAAGACTATATTAAATCCGGAGTTTTATGGATTATCTTTATGCTGCCTTTATGCGCTTTTTGGAGCTAAAATATTTGGTCACCATTTGCTTGCATTGTATCGACAAAAAGACATCATATCTCCATTAAAATCTCTTTGTTTGTGTTTTGAGGAAGTAAGGAAGTCATACGAGTTTGAGATGAAATAAGGGTGGTTATAAATGATGAGAGAATGATCATGTTTGTGTGAACTATTCCTTTAAACCTGGCTGGTCACTTCTACTGGCTAGCTAAAAGTATTATCAATCAGCGACTATGATAACGATCAGATTGGAGATTAAAATTATAAAAAATTTTGCCTCGTTTTATATAAACACTAAAAACAGAGATGAAAATGAACTGCCATTTGAATTTTTACTTTTGCTACTGATAAATGAGCTTTTGGCCATATTGAATTTTGGTGCAATTTTTTTTCTACTCAGTTTTGATAAAGCAACTAGTAAACGAATGAAGATTCGTCAGTGTAAAATTTTTAAACCATGTGTGCTACAACCAACTGTACAACCGTCCCGTAAAATATAAAATGATGTGGCCAATGTAACATTGATAACATTTGGAAAATGTACCAATGGTGGGAAAGTGACCATCTGAAAAGTCCATACACTGTGCTAAATCGTGCTAATACTGTGGAGGGTGTGGTAAGGGACCGTCTGAAAAGTCCACAAATGGTGGTAAAACTGTAGAGTTTTTTTCTATATAAATGTTCAATAAGATCAAACAATGTATGAATACAATCACAAAGACAAGTACAGGTGAATGAAAAAAATTAACAAATAACATAAATAAAAATTATTAATAACTAAATATGTATAACCCATCCCAAATGTTTACATAAATAAGGTAAAGAGGAAATTTAAAATTCTAAATATATTTTTAACAAATAAATTATGTATTTTTTTTTCTATATCGTGGGTCAGGAAAATTCTCATTTGAGCATAAAAGAAAGGATATACAATTTTATTAATAATGGATATTAACTCAACGCATGTATTGCTAAAACTGTGGTGTTTATGTGGCCCTTATTTTAAGTTGGCAACCGTTAGCCCAGCTCTCCTCCCCTGTTGGACATTGTTAGCAGAGAAATTAAATAAACTAATATAGTAAAATAATAATAATACTTTACCAGACTTCACTTTCTAGACGTCTACGGGGTGAAGAAACACCCATAACTAACATTATCAAATCAGGTTGTTGAGTAATGTCAACTTTTCACCATCTCTCCAACAGTAAACGCAATATAAAAAAAAAGGCGGAGATGTCACTCATCCGTACCCGTAAAGGTGGGCGGACTAAGGTGTCCCCCTCACCCACCTTCCCCCACCCCTTCTGCAAATGGCAAAGCACCACACATGACCCGAAATCACTAAAATCACCCGTTCATCCCGCGGCGGGGAGTACACTCCGAATCAGCCCGTATCACGCAGGAGATGAAGGATCGTGTCTCCGCGCCGCAGCTCACGCACGGTCCGCGGCGCGACGAGCAGCAGCGTGAATAACGTCACGACGGAACTTCAGAACGCAGAGGGAATTTTCTACTCGTTCATTCGCTTTCTCTCTGCGCTCTCTTCAATGTCACCATGCGCAGCATCTCATCCTGCGGTCCGCTGCTGTCAGTCTACTACCCCCAGATCTTCCTCATCCTCACCAGCGGCAGCTACCTGTAGGTTTGAACTACTTTTAACAAATTGGAGCGCTTTTTAATTGACCACAAGCTTTGCAATTATATATATATATATATATATATATATATATATATATATATATATATATATATATATATATATATATATACGTCATTTGTATATTAAGAAGCATTTTCAGTACCTTGAAGTTATATTAGTGCACCTGTGATACGGAGAGGGACATGTTGTGTCCATGTGCTTTACTTTCATTTGAGTCCTTTTCCATAGGAAAGCGTGCCAGAGAACAAAACTGCTGAATCAACAATGATCATATCATTTATACATGTTTTCTTTAAACAATGTACCAGAAACCATTCATGCTTTATTTAGATAAGCCAGATAAAACGAGAAAAAAAAGAATAAGATTGCATTAAATAAAAATATGATTTATATACAAATCCTGTTTCCAGTTATCAGTCATATATATCATTATACCATCCAGTTATAAGCCAGACCAGTCAAATATTGGTATGAACCAGTTCATTTCACTCAAAAATAATGAGATTACATTTCAGTCATTTATTTTGAATGCGTGAGGACAATGTTTTATTACAACATCATGTTCTCAGCTTTAGTGCTTGTAATTGGAAAACCGCATGGAAAAGATTGAGATTTGTGTGGCTCAGAGTGGCTGGAATTATGTGAACTTTTTATTTGCATTGAGGAAAAATTTCAGCCTGTGGAGAAACTACTGAGCCATATACATTAAAACTTATGTGTGGATCATAAACGTGCTTTAAACAGTTAGACACTCGGATCACTATTATTCAAAGCTTTGAGTAACAGTCCTGTTAAACATACATTTTTCCCTGATTCTCAATTTCATTTTCTCTCTTTTAAAATTTTTATTTGGGATAAGTAGAGCATAGAAGAGTCTTCATGGATTTTACCAAGACCTTTCAAAACAAAATGCATAATAAATGTCACAAAATTGATATATATATATATCTACGTTATCCAATGTTATAACTGTTACTGTGCATGCAAGGTTTCCTCTGGTAATACTTATATGAACAAGATTGTTTACAAAGTGTTATGAATGGACACACGGTTTGGCAGTGTGTTTCCAAACATGGCTCTTTTGGCTTAAATGTGCTTATTCTGGTTTTAAATCAGGACATTGGTTGCTCTGCTCTAAAATGTCATCAGTATACTAGCAAATGGTACTGGCACTCGCATCTCCCATTTTAATTTGTATTTGATTTAAATAGGTTAATATGTTTGGATCTGGTGTACAATAGCGTAATGTTGGGGCAAACTTTGTTGAGAAACAGACCAGACTAGACAGCTTGATTTACAATTGTAATCCATGTTTTATGCATGCGGTTTCATTTTAATTAGGCAGTATATCCTGTGATCGCATTGTTGTGCATAGTCTTTGTCTGTAGAATAACATCCGTTGCTCTGCTAATCTGTTTAACCCCCATCTCATTTAAATGTAGTTCTATGCTTCATGAGATGATTGGAGTTGTTTGTTGTTCTGTTTTAAATGGGGTATAAATTATAGTATTTTAGTCAACGCAATCAAATTTGAAATTATTGCATCTTTCCTGTGGGATAAAGAATAAGATATAAATCTCTGTTGGAAAGCACAGTTAACCCTCCTATTGCATTTGGGTCATTTTTGACCAGGGAGAGGTAGATAATCATTTTTAAATACCACATAGTATTTAGTAAGGGAACAAAACTTTGGGACTTTGTCAAGACTATCAAAATACACATAATGCATTTTTTCAGATTTTAATGTGTCTGCCGGAGTCATTACACTGACACACACGCCACAACAGTGCTTCCCTGTCAGTGATACAATCATGGAGAAAGGACCTCTTAGCGCTTTTATTTGATGTACAAAACAAGCCCAGATGAGACTTTTGATAGAAATCAGGTATTTTCAGCACATTTTAATTACCACTGAAGCATGCCAACTCTTAACTATCACTCCGCTTTTTCCGTTGAGTTCAAAGCGGCGCTGGCATTGACGCTCTAATGCAAATCATGAAAGCAGCTTCACAATTGCTGTAGGAAAGCGGATAGTCACTGTCTACTACTGGCAAATTAATATTGTGGAGGATGAGAGTTTAAAAGATTTAATGCCCATTGCAATAAATACTAAACCTTTGGGGACTAAAGCCATCTTTACACAGCAAAGGTGCAACAGAAGCTGAAGTGGCAATTTGATGTATTTTCACAGAGCAGGAATAAATGCATTTACACAGCAATTGCAAATGCTTAATGTGATGAGATGATTCATTTAAATGTAAAATTACGAATGTAGAAATATGAAATGAATGAAAATATGAATGAATGAATACTCAACCTATGGGGACTACTTTTTTCAATAAGTCAACCTCCCAATTAGACTTTGGGAAACGTTAAATGTTCCTTGAATTGGTGCTATATTAGTGCATTACTATCTTTATATTGTGGAAGGCTTTGTTTGGAAAATGTTATTAAAGCATAATATTGTTACATTTTGTTTTGTTGTCTTTCCCAAGATGGAAATAAATGCATTTTGACTGGAAAATAAGTATATATCATGTCAAAAGAATGCAAAAGGTATGTGCAGACTTTGAACACAATAGGAGGTTTAAATCAAAAAATCAAAATACAAAATGTTATTCATATACTGTATCTTTTAAGAAAAATATGTCATTATAAAAAGTTTTGTGCAGTCCACAAACAGAGAAGATGAAATGAGAGTTAAAGGAATAGTTCACCCAAAATGTTGTTCCTGCATGACTCTTTCCTCTGTCGAACACATGAGAAATTTTTAAGAATGTTGACTCTATCCAATACATTGAAAGTGAATGGTGACAAAGACTAACATTCTGCCTTACATTCTAACAAGTAAAAAGGTCATATGAGTTAGGAACAACATAAAGGTGAGAAAATAATTCCATAATGTACATTTTTGGGTGAACTATCCCTTTAAACCATCCATTTCCTGGATACCTGGTCTACATCAGCTGCTGATGTCAGTGTGTCTCTCTCCTCCAAAGGGCTTTGTCTTCGGTCGTGGCTTTGGGTGCGAACATCATCTGCAACAAGATCCCTGGCCTGGCCCCCCGACAACGTGCCATCTGCCAGAGCCGCCCAGATGCCATCATCATCATTGGGGAGGGTGCTCAGCTGGGCATCAACGAGTGCCAGTATCAGTTTCGCTACGGACGCTGGAACTGCTCTGCCCTTGGCGAGAGGACCGTCTTTGGGCAAGAGCTGAGAGTAGGTCAGTAGGTGCAGTCCATTCAGCTGTGCTTTGGTTTCATGATTGTGTGTGTTTTTTATTGATCTGTAAGCACAACAGTTTGGCTGTGAAATGACTTGTTTTTGTGAGAGCAAAATATGTTAAACAAAAGAGATTAAAACGGGTCTATCTTTGAGTGAAAGCTGAATTAAAGGAACAGTTCACCCAAGAAATTAGTAAATGTCTTAATTTACTCAGCCTACTGTTATTCTAAACTAGTATGACATTCTATCTACCGTGGAACACAAAAGGAGACGTTAGGCCGAAAGTTAGCCTCAGTCAACATTCAGTTTCATGGCACCTTTTTCCTAAACACATAAAATGAAATTCTGCCTTTTGTGTCATACGAGTTTGGAACAACATAGAAGTGAGTAAATTATGTCAGGATTTTCATTTTTGGGTGGACTATCCCTTTCGTTCTGCCACCAACAATGAAATTGCTTTGAAAAATCTCTTTCAAGAGAGCATTCACACAGTTAAATACACATATGACACCAGTGACTTCGTGTGAACCTCAACCAAGTGGAACACAGTAATATGGTTTTTAATATAGCAGGGCTCCCATATAAATTGCCTTTCAGTCAGAAATGCTTTGTTTCGGTCAAAGTGTAGCGCGGGGCTGCGTTTAATCCAATGGTCCTGGTAACAATCACTCTTTTGGGGGTTGGTTGGCTCAACGTAACATGCTCTTATTTTGTTTAAGGAAATGTAAGTTTCTTAGCTGTGGTGAGTTTTACACTGTGTGCATCTGGATCCTAATGTGTATGAAACTCTCTCTTGTTCTGTTGGGTAAACGGTACGTTACATTGTGGCTTAAAGAAAGATCACTGTATTTGGACAGACTTAATTGAAGCAAGACATTGTATGCATGTGCTTTTTGATAAGTGCAATGCAGTGCACTGAAACTAAAAAGAAAAATCTTCTAAAATGCTTTATTTCCACTGAAACAACTGGAAAAGCAAATTCTAAAGGCATTTCGGATTTCTGATTGAGATGCACGGATGGTCATTTCAGGATAAACTGTTATTTAATAGCCATTTTGAACTTGACTGAAAGCCATTGAGTTTGCCCACAAATCCATTAGAATAACGGCAGTTTGAATTCATCAATAGATCCAGGCACGCAGTACTGGTCAAATAATACAAAGACTTTGTAGCTTTCGGATTGGCTTTTGGCTGGAAAAGGGAAAATTTCCACGCTCGTTCGAACCTGATGATCAGTGATAGGGCTTCAGTGTTAGCTATGAGAAGACGGAGACCAGGGAACCACAACGCTAATGGTCTCTTTCCATTTTGGAGGATGGAAAGGGTAATCACAGTTGCTTTTTCAAGGCATTAATGCCCTGGTTATGGAGGCATGCCAAGCATATCTTGACGAGAAAGAATTTTATATAAAAGAAAACAACAGCAATTTGATACTTATTTCTGTCATACAGTAAATGCAGAGTGGTTTAATATTGCGGTATTATTGGCAGACTTGAAATGCATAGTCTTCATCTGAATCTGACCTGACTCCTTCTCCACACTGATAGTTGATTGGCAACCCATCATAATTTAATGCACATAACCCACACAAAGGGAAGAACCATATGTCTAGAAATGCTGTTGACATTACACTTAAACATGAGGTTTTGTTGAAAGGTTTCACACAGATGCAAAGAGCGTTATAATTTTTTTTTTTATTATTGAGTCTTTAAAGATATTTGAGCATTCAGTTTCCCAAATAGAAAGTTCCCATCCATTAACCAACCCAGCTATTTTATTGTTGCTTGTTAAAAATGAAAGCTCTTTTTCATATCCTGTTTTATGTCCCATGAGCCTCGATGCAAATAGACAACAGTAAAATAGATAGGTCTTTGTGGCAGTCAGTCCATTTCTACTTACCCAAGTGATCTTTTCATAAAGGCCCACCAGCAGGTGTCAGTTTAGTCTCCTTACATTATTCTTATGATCAGGCATGCTCAAGCCTCCTCTTGGGGATCCAGCTGTTTAGCTCCATCTCTAATCAAACACACCTGAAACAACTAATCAAGGTCTTGGGAAAGCAGGGGGTCTGTCAGAGTTTGGCTGGTTAGCTTCAGCCGCTAGCCCCTGCTGGTAATGTAGATGCCTTAATGTGGAGCAAAAAGCATGTTTCTCCACAGATGGCCATTCAGAATTAGCTGCGACTGCAACATAAAATCTATGTAAATAGTTCACCAGAGTCTTTTTGGAGGGCTTTCAACAGTGTGAAATATACTTGCTTTTTCCCAGTCTGCTGCCTTTGATGTCACAGCTTAGGATCATCGTTATGGAAGGTCACAGGATTGTAACTTCTTGTGCTGTCTACAGTCAATCAGCTTTCCAGATGTGATTAGTAATATGGAATTTACGACTCAAGTAATTAGCTCAAAAATTTGTATGGGACTGAACACCCATGAAGCAAATATGGCAGTATCCAGAACTTTGCCAGTTTTTGATTTTTGTGGTTCTCAATCGTGGCCCCAAGACCCCAGCACTGGACACTGAGCGAAAAATTATTTGTTGGCTCAACAACCATAATGTAGGAAAATAAATTGTTTTACTCAGAAAATAACATATTTATAAAATGTGTAGGTTTACTTAATTGGCATACATGAAGTAAATGAATGATTGTGAGTTTCTTGCTCTTCTTTGTCTTAAAAATCCATAAAACTTAGTACTACTAACTCAAACGAACATATATGGAACTGAGGTTGTGGGGAATACCCATAAGCCCTTGCACTTGAATAATTTAAGCATGTTTGTTTGGTCAAAAGAACGTATTGAGTCATTTAATTAGTTGTTATTAAGAATTCATAGAGATTTGAGTAGAGTTATAGAGCCAATTTATTGATGGGGATTACTAGGAGGCCATGATTGAGAAGGGTCAGTGGGGGGAATTTGGCCAGAACACCAGGGTTACACCCCTAATCTTTTTACAAGAAGTAGCCTGGGATTTTTAATGACCACAGAGAGTCAGGACCTCAGTTTAATGTCTCATCTGAAGGATGGTGCCTTTTTACAATATAGTGTCCTCATCACTATACTGGGACATTAGGACCCACACAGACCACAGGGTGAGCACCCCATGTTGGTCTCTATAATACCTATTCCAGTAGCAACCTTAGTTTTCCTCAGGAGGTCTCCCATCCAGGTACTCACCAGGCTCAACCCTGCTTTGCTTCAGTGGGCAACCGGTCTTGATTTACAGGGTTATATGGCAACATGTGAATGTTTATAGCTGAAATGCAGCTTTATCTGCACTTCTTTGGGGAATCAAGTTTAAAAGTCTGATCTCAGTCATTATTTTCAATTCAATTAAGTAGAAACAGTAATATAAATGTTAATTTGAAGCAACATGCTATTAGTTGTTAAATTTACATTTTCATTTATGCATTTGGCAGACGCTTTTATCCAAAGCAACTTACAGTGCACTTATTACAGGGACAATCCCCCCGGAGAAACCTGGAGTTAAGTGCCTTGCTCAAGGACACAATGGTGGGGATGGAACCAGCAACCTTCTGATTACCAGTTCAGCGCTTTAGTAAACTACGCCACCACGGTTAAATCATATTTGTGTGACATACCTTTTTAAGTAAATAAACTTGAATTTACTAATACATTAGTTTATATCTACCAAAGGTTTTCTAGTTATGCTGACATAAAATGACAATAAGTTGAATTTACTTAAAAGTGTGGTGCAAAAAATAACCACATATATTTTAAGTAAATCCATTTTTTTCAGCATAAACACCTTTACTTGCTTATCTAATGTGTGCAAATGTTTAAGTTTTGAAGTCAAAAACACAGAATAACCAGATGATTTCAGCTCTCATGTAGACAGTGCTCTTGCGTTATTTAATTTTTGGAACAAACAGAATTTTTGTAGTTATCAGCGTATTTGTTTGCATGTAAATGCAAAAATGATTGAAATCTCCTATTTCTGACACATCATGTACCTATCTTGGAGCCTCTACTTATGAGCTAACTAGTTGAATCACAGGTGTTAAATAAGGCATTGGAGACATCCAAAATGCCCAGTGCTGGTGGACTCTAGGACCAGGATTGAGAACCATTGATCAATTTCATATGAAAATATTGAAAGGGAAGAGTGTCACCTAATTTAATCACTTGGCAAAATGTTCATTAAGTATGCCTGTCGTGACACTAGTGTGTTGAACGTATTACAGAGTTCAATCACAGTAAAAAATTTTGCCTTGCCTTTGTGATGTCAAAACTTTGACACGTACACATCTAACTCACACATTTAACAAAGTAAATAATCTAACAAAGAAGCAAACAAACTCACTGGTATGAACTTTGAGTTGTCAAATCATCTCAGCATCACAAAAGTTCTTCTCTTTTCTCCCTAGGTAGCAAGGAGGCTGCATTTACCTATGCCATCACTGCAGCAGGTGTTGCCCACGCTGTGACAGCAGCCTGTAGTCAGGGCAACCTGAGCCACTGTGGCTGTGACAGAGAAAAGCAAGGCTACCACGACCAGGATCTGGGCTGGAAATGGGGTGGATGCTCAGCAGACGTCAAGTATGGCATGGAGTTTTCCAGACGCTTTGTGGATGCCCGAGAGATTAAAAAAAACGCAAGGAGACTAATGAACCTGCACAACAACGAAGCAGGCAGAAAGGTATAGAAAACCTAAAAACAAAGCCTATAACCTAAGCTTTACTAAAACTTTAGCAACTGTTCTTCTAGTGCTTTTCAAATCTAGTTCATCTGTAATCTTTGTATTAGTAAAATGTATTATTGCACATCAATAGTTAAAATGCTTCTCCAGTTAATGATTCAATAAGTTACATTCAGAACCCTTTTCATTTATCACTATAGAGGCTGACAAGAGGGGTCTGAGTGGGCCACAAATCCCATCCATAAGTAAAATTACAGTGCCTAATGAAGCTAATTATAGAGATGAAGCTTTCGTTGTGTGTGAGATAAATGTAGAGTGAGTTAACAACAGCCAGATGGAGAACTGCCACATCCCTGCAGTCCATTCATTCAAGGAGCATTGACTCAGAATACAGCTAGTTACTTATTCTCTTTCTAACACGCTACATACATACCAAGAGGAAGGCCTCAACCACGTCATCTTGAAGAGAAACTTTAATTTACAACCCTAAATTAAAGAATTGTCTTGTTTAAAGGGAGAAATTAATGTGATTTAGTTTGAGACAGAAACTATGAGTTGTGATACACTGCTTTTGAGACTGAAGGATTAAAGACTTAACAGAATAAAATACATTTAGGAACATTACTGCTTTACTTATTTAAGTCTCAAATCCCTCTCATTGAAGGGTAATATTAACACTGAACAAAATGGGTTAAAGTCAACTATCAAGTATGTCTGTCTGTTGAACATATCAGTAACACATCAAACGGCCAAATAGATCTGCTTTTAACTCAAATGTAACCATATACACAAATGGGTACTTGAGAATTATGGACATTTCTCTTGTTCTTTGATGTGGCCCTTCGGAAGGTAGAGAAAATTACAGGGTATGATTTGGCTAAAACATATTTTTCCCTCTCCGTTTTGACAGATATCTGGCATTACATATTGAGACAGTGCTCAGTACGTATTGAATAGTGGGGTTTGGTTCAAATAGCTGAAAACAGTCAAACTAAAATGTCAAGTATTTCCCTTACCCGTCAGCTGCACAAATTCACTTGCACCACATATTCTGAAGCCTCTGATTAAGTCATGCCCAGTGTAAAAGACTATGTGAGTTTTGACAAGAAATACAAAGCAGATGAAATGCATTCAGTGCATAAAGAACAGAGATTAGAGTTCAAAAATTAGGGAAGATTATCAAACTCTGTGTAATTAAATCTTTGTTTTGATAGATGATTGTTGTCTATGTATGCACTTAAAATGGATTTTAATATAATAGTTATGAAATTTTCAAATGTTGCATGAGGACTATCTCAACCTCATATATAGCAAATATAACAAAAAACAAGTTTGCACTTTACACTCAAATGAAGATTGCGATTAATTGGAAAATCTGTATTTTTCCCGTCCCTGATCCTTTTTATATTTTTATTTTAAGACATACATGTGATTTTAAGTTCAACAGCAATATATAATTCTTTTCACACACCCCTGGAACCTGCTTACTTACCCTCGGTTGGGAATCACTTCGCTAGATGGACACATTTGACCGCTGTGGCGCATCACGCTGTCTTTTCAGTGTCTTGCACAAGAACAACATGTTTTTTTTAAGATGCCATTTCAAGTAAAAACAAACTTTAAAAATGTATCATCTTCTGCTCTATTCATGGCACTGAGTCTAGATTCCCTTAGCACAAGAACAGATGCGATGTGAATTGCCCTTAACATTTCTGTTTGCACAAAGTATAAATGCTGCAAAAAAGCTCAATCGTAGCCAATCAGGACATACCTGATGTTTAATATACAGTTATGTGCTGTAGGATTTTGAACAAATGAGATTTTACAGTGAGTGGTGCTACACAGGGTAACGCCACAGAAATAAAAACCAAGCATCCGACAAAATGTCCTGTTGCTTCTTGCAGCCTTCTTATTGTTAAGACAATAACTAGAACAAAGCGGTAGAAATGGATCTTATCCTGTTTTTGCTACGTTTAGAGCTCTTATTGTGACACAGCGTTTTACAACATTGTTATCATTTGCTAACAATGTGTTTTCCATACCCGTGCAGGTTCTAGAAGAAAGGATGAAGCTGGAATGTAAATGTCACGGTGTCTCCGGCTCATGCACCACAAAGACATGCTGGACAACTCTGCCAAAATTCAGAGAGATTGGCTATGTGCTGAAGGAGCGTTACACCGCTGCAGTTGAAGTGGAGGCCGTGCGGGCTACACGTTTTCGCCAGCCCTCCTTTCTGCGTCTCAAGCAGTCCCGTGGGTACATAAAGCCCACCGACACAGATTTGGTCTACTTGGAGCGGTCGCCCAACTACTGCGAGGAGGACACTGCGACAGGGAGCGCAGGAACAAGAGGGCGTTTCTGCAACCACACGTCCCCACACACGGACGGCTGCAACCTCATGTGCTGCGGTCGGGGTCACAACACCCATCAGTACACAAGGGTGTGGCAATGCAACTGCAAGTTCCAGTGGTGCTGCTTCGTCAAATGCAACACCTGCAGTGAAAAGACAGAGGTGTTCACGTGTAAATGAGGAAGATGACAAGTTGAAACGACAAGATAGAAAGGCATGAAGCCAATGAGGAGAAACTAAGAGATGGCGTTGAATCTCATTCGACATGGCTTTGTTTTGCACATCAGGCAGTCTTCATGCGAGAAGGGGAGGAGGGTGTTGCTAAGATAGACGGGTACAAATAATGAAGATGCCGGAACTTTATAGAGGCAAATGCACTGACCTCTTAGTATGTGATTTCAAGCAAATATACGGACACTACTAGTGCAAGGCTTGCATAGTCCTTAGAATCTCAAAGTCTTAAGGAGGGTCAATTAAGGCCTTGACACTGACTCAAACTCCTATTGGACAGATTGAACTGACAATGTGAATTTTTTGAGATTAGAGACAGCTGCTTACAAAGACACATAAAAAGTTGTTGCAAAATGTCCCACCAGCTGAACCCCTATGGGTGTTCAAGAGGAAAGTCATGGTAAAACTCTGGAATGCTGGAAAGTTGAAAATGTTTGGTCACACTGTATCTATTTGAACACTGAAAAGGACAGGCTTTTTTCTTCACTTTAAAGAAAAAAAAGGCTGAACACTTTCCATACATGTAATGGTATAAAGAGATGCGACAGAGCACAATCTCTTTATAACTTCTAATGTCATTGCTACTGATGTGTTGCTTCCAAATTTTCGACCCAAAACAATACAGCATATTGCTTATGCAACAAAGTGCTTCTTTTCCAATACATTCTTTTGCAGTTTCTCCTTAGAAAAGTGGTCTGCAAAATTCTCAAAAGTAAATCAAGTGAGAAACCATCGTTTTTGGTGAATTTGTCAATTGCTGCACTGATGGTTGTGGTGTGTACTGTTGTGTGCTGTCTGCTTTATAGAGACACAAAGTTTGTGGTCTTAAGTTTTCTTAGTCATATCCAGACTTAGCCATGGTATGCTGCATTGTTTTGTCTATAACTTTGTTTTGTGTTTGAGAGAGTCTAAATAGATACTTAATAGATGTCATGTGACCAACCACAGTTTGGAGTGACCAAACCATGCACATTGCATTCCCATGAATGTCACAGACATGGGATTCCACATCACTGGTCCAGCATGCATCAAGTTATATTTCACCTCAGCTGATATAATTCACTTAAACATACAGCTGGGGTCTGAAACTGTAGAAGGTTATTGGAGCTATTTTGATTAGCTACTCTTTTTTTTTTAATCTAAATTGTTTATACAAGATATATGGTGGGCAGATTTGTTAAAGTATATTTTTATATGTAGAGATTATGGCACTTTATGTCAGGTATATTCAGAGTAATTACTGATATTATTTTCCTTGTCAAGTTATTATTGTCTTAGAGTTTAATTATAGAGCTACAAATTGTGTTCCATTTTTGTCCCAATTTAATGAGGTTCACTTTTTTTTATGTGGTTGTTGTTTTTTTGTTGTTTTTTTCTGAGCAGCCCATAATTTTCTTTTCAAGTTTGATATGAAACCATCTCATCTTTTTGTAGCCTGGTTGTATTTATACTTTTTGGCAGAGATGTAAAATCACTAGGTAAATAAATTAATCATACAGTTTGGATCAAATGGATCAAACTGTGGTCATTTAAATTAATTTTATTACAATGTATTAGACACCAGACTCATTCAATAGCAAAAGCACGTCTATTAATGTCTATTATTAGTTTACTCAAAAATGAAAATTGTCAATTTACTCACCTTCATGTGATTCATGACAGCCTCAGTGACCATTCAATTTCATTGTACAGCAAAAAGATGAAAGTGAATGTGACTGAGGCTAACATTATTTCCAACGGAATGTCATACAGGTTTAAAATAGATAGAATTTTCATTTTTGGGTGAAAAAAACATTTGGTATTCCTTTAATTAAACAAGTTGCAGGTAGGCCCAGGAATACAGATGCCACATTATCAAAGGTACGTCAAGAATTTATCTCACTCAAACGATCATCTCCATTGACCTTGTCAAAGCTGTGTGTAAAATGTCTTCCCAGATGTACTGACCAGCTCACAGTTGTGGCTGTAAATATTGTGAAAAGCTGATCTCGGAGTGACGCAGAGCTATTCCTGCCTGCATTTGAATAGGCATCCGACCTGCCTCATTCATTCAGCCGCCGTCCGCTCTCTGCCCCTCTGGTCTTTTTCCTGTGTGTGAAAAGCATTGCAGGCAGCCACAGGAGCAGAAGTAAGTGGGACCTGTTTTGTTAGCCGTCTGAACTGCTGGGTACCGGAACCGTGTAAGCTCCCTACACTATACCGCGGATTGAGAGAAAAGTCAACCCTGATTGTTTCGAGGCAAACATTTTGTCATTAAAAAATATGAGGCAGAGAAAACAGGGTGTGGTGGGGAGAGTAGAGGCCTCCAAAGAGGGGTATTAATGGAATGGTTGGGTGGAGGTGTGGACCACTCAGCTCATTCCATGATGGGATGGGGCGAGATGTGATTCTGCAAGCTAATACTTCTGGTCTAATTCACTTTGGACAAACTAACACCATAACTAGAGTGGCATTAGTGCAAAAGATGTGCCTGTGTTCCTGTGTAGATTATGTTGGACAACAAACAAAGTTATCGGCTTAAACATCACAATCAGTAAGAAAGCCTTTCCATCTATATAGAGATCTCCAATTAAAAAGATACATGCTCTGTAAACAATAGAGATGTTCAAAACAACATATTTACAAAATCGACTAGTTGATCGGTTGTCTGAACAACTAGTCGACTTTTTTGTGTTAAGGAAGCCCTCTATAATTAGGTCGTTTTCGGGTTCACCTGACCCCGATCGTAGATGTTAAATATGTTACTTAGGGGCCATTTAAGTCACATTCTTCCATTTAAAAACAGTGCTACAGAATGGAGGAGTCTTAAGGCGTGTCTTAAGTCTTAAATTGAGCTATTTTTAACTTGATACGCCATCTTGAAAACGCAAAGATCATGCATTGACAAAAGATGTGGTCCGCATATGTATGGCTAAAGCAGAAGTAATTTTCAGGGGATGAATTTAAAGATGTAACTATTTCAGAAGGTTTTACCTTGCAAACAGTTTAACAACTTCGAGAGCTAAAAACTAGTTAATCTCTCTTGACTGTTTTTTTGCACAAAATCTTCGCTGAGCATTCTAAAAGGAGGAGCCAACTTTCACATTTGTTCTCAACTATTGAGCATTAGACTTTATATGTACAGATCAAAAGGTCTGCCTGGTCTCTATAAAATGCACTGGATTAGGGATTAACCTAGAGTCCCTTCAGTGGCTCAAAAGCCAGGAAGACACGGTTCTCCTTGTTTTAAAGGGTTTGAATCACATTTAGGGGGGGTTGGAATCAAAGACCAATAAATGCATCACAGACATCAGCATGTGTCCTCTAAGATTAGCTTCTTTGATTGATTTCCTCTTGAGTGCAGTATACAAAAGTACAGACCACCTCCTTATGCTCCAACTACTGATTGAAAATGTAATAGCCCCAGTGTGTTCTATGGGCATTTTAAGCCATCTCCATAGTGTAATATAGAAAACAGGGTATGAGTGATCCTAGGATAAGCATCTCCTAGCTCCACTTAATCAGCTATGGGTCCTTCTTTAAGGGCCTGAGAGCAGACTGTCATCCCTTTCTTCCACTCTGAAGCCCATTTCCCTGAGAATTGTGTCATCTGCCACACCTTGTCTCCGAAGACCTTGCATCACCTTCTCATTCTTAGGGTTGTGCTCCAGAAGGTTTTGGATGGCAAAAACTGCCCCTGGCTTATGACTGGAGTGAATATTTAAGAAAAAAAAATTATACTGAAGAACAAAGTAGATTTTCCAAAGCTATGTGAATGATGCTTGCCAATGCAAAACTTCCTATCGTGATGCTAGGGTGTTTTGAGTATCTTTTAACGTGTTACTATGTGGTTACTTGGCCTTCCAGCTGGTTGTGTACTGGCCCAAGCCAAAAGAGCCCATATCCAAGTTTTTGTAATATTCTGGTCCCTAGGTATGGCTTGGGTCCCTCATTCAATTTAAGTCTGAGGTTTTTTTTGTGTGTGCCTGTTTTGGGTTACGCCCAAATTAGGTTAGGGTTTTTATTTTATTTTTTATCAATTCCCTAACCCCAAGTATGAGCAATTTAATATGGATGCTAAATAGAGTGCAACAGTCTCATTTTGGAAGCAAAATTATATATTTTTTCTCCATAGGCAAACTGATTTTTAATGATGACTTATAAACCTTTAAAGAAAGACCTACAGTGAGCTCCAAGTTAATTAATCGATGGTATGTGCTTCTGTTGAAGCCATCAGTCTGTTATTTCAACTTCATTTTTTAAAACTCATTTTAATTGCAGAGTTCAGATAAAGAACTACACTACCCATAATACTGAAGAGAAAAGATCCACCAATCAGAGAATCTCGGACCAAGTGCACCAAAAGAGCCCAGCAGCGACCGCTCCCTTTCGTGATGAACTGTAAATGACTCAAAATATTATTTGTATATATCTGAATATTTCGCTGTTAAAATATATAGTTTGTATACCAATAATCAACAACTTCAAATCATTAGTTTTATATTTTTTATTTTACTACTTAATTTGGTTGGTTTGGTTCATGGCTTAGAACTCTTATGAAGGATTTTATAAAATCTCTATGGACATTTTTTTATGGGAAAATACTTCAAGAACCAAGACGGCTGAAAAAGTGGACAGGCACAGTTGCACTCTATAAAAGTTCTGATTTCTCCAAAACATAAGCTTGGGTCAATATGACTTTGATGCTAAAATTATGAACAACATTTCCCATTCCACCAGAGAAGCTAGCATTATCAGGGCCAGCAACTCTTTAACACACTAAACAATAAGCAAGGATGACAACTTCCTGAAGCGGTCAGGAAGCAGCATCCGAAAGGACACAAGCTCAGCTTAGTGGTTCATCCCCTGGTAAAAGAGCAACTGGCACTGTGCCCTGATTTCTCTAAAAACAGTCCGGCAGTGCTTCGAGAGAATGGGAGTGTTTTATTTATTTATTTATTTTTTAGGGTAACAACAGTGCCAGCATCATTCAAGGAATTTTGGAAACACAGCTGTAATATAACAAATTGTTGTGTTACAATGACCAATCATCCATTACATAGAGCAGAGATGGCAGGATACAGGTCAACACCATAAACATGCAAAATGTCACGCCATTTCAATGAAGTGGTGATTTTCCACAGAGGATTTCAAGTTTTCCAGAAAGTGCTTTACATCTTTAAAAAACTTCTTTCAACACCACAAAATTACTTCTAGAAGCAATACCTACATTTAGCTTCATAAACTATTATGACTAGATATTTTACACAAGAAGACTGATGAGTGAGGGCTAGAAAATGATCTAAAGTCAGCCCACCAGTTCCTCCTTTCTACAGGCCTTGCTAGATTGAGGGACATGAAACCTTTGGGCAAAACGTTGGCTTTGCTCTAATAATATTTAAACTCCTTTTTCAACTCTGAACAAGCCACCAATCATTCAAACATCAAATAGTGTGGTAAGCCCTCTATTAGTAATGCAAGCTAAAGGTCTATTACAATGCTATTCACACTTCAGGCATTTTTTGTGGAGGCCGATACCATGCCAGGAAACGGTCATTACACAAACCACAAAAGCACAGCTTGAAAGAGCAGCCCAGGGAGTCATGACCAAGGATACAAGGGTTATTGCTGACGATACTGCCGTTGTCCAGAATTAGAGCAATTCCGTTCAATTCTCTTACCTACAAGAGATATATGACCAAAAAAAAACAAAACAGTGAGAACCATTCACATGTTTGAGAAACATCATGAGCTTGGCTGGTCAAAAAACAATTACTTTCCATGGAGCATTCAGCTGAGTTTTGGTTTGGAGCAGTCACATACTGTAGGTTTGGGCTGTCTTTTTGTCACTTACAGGTTCTAACTATACGTTTCCCCATGCACGTGTTGTAACCCAATATGTATTGTGGTTTGCCATTAACCACCTTAGATAATTTAAAGCACTGACTAGGAAAGAGGAGAGACATGCTAATGGCTAGCATGTAGTTTGACTAGCTATAAAACTAATGGAAACTTCAGTAACCATCCACATTGGGCCAGACAAATGAGAAATGGCCATTCTTTTTGACCAGAATGGTCAAAAAGTGAAGGCATAGGCTGGGGGAGACTGGCTATTTTTTTTTTTACCTTTGACCTCACAGTTGTGTGCCTTGACCATATTTAAGAAGGCTGGTACCAGGCTCTCCGCTGATTGAAGGGGACAAACCTGAAAGGCTGAAAATCCCTCCATTGAAGGTGGTTGCTTACAAGGCAATTCATTAAAAGAAAAAAGGAAAGTGAGAACAAAGTGGAAAAAGATTTGGGCAAGAAAATAGATGATACAAGCATGAAATTCTGATTGGTTTTCGAGACTTTATCTATCAGCGTTAATTCCCTGATTAGTTTTCAAGGAGGTAGCTTCTACAAACAAAAAAGCCCAGGCCTGGGATGACAGAGAGCAATCAGGGCTCTCAACCGCAGCATTGTTAAAGTGTTTACCACTGCTGGGTTGTGCCATCCGTTGATCAGAAGATTTGAGTTGGCTGCAAACTCTAAGGTGTCTGGTTTCATCATTCATTGCCAAAAATTCCTTCACATTCCAACAAGTCACTGAAATCACAGGAGGGGACGTTTAAAAGATGATTTCCAAGAAATTTGCAAAATACTTCCTTCCTTTGGCAACCACACTGACTATTTTAGTCTCTCCAACCAATCAATCAACTATTTCATTGGTTTGTTTTCTACAGCAAAGTGCAGTCTTGCTATTGTTTTTTTTTAATATCATGCAAACAAGTTATCCATTAGCGATGTATTTTGAATAGACTGGTCAATTAATAGATCTTAAAGAAGGCCTGTATAATTAAGCTGGTTTCGAGTTCACCTGACAGTGATCGAATACATTTCTTACCATTCTTGCATTCAAAAACAGCTAGATGGAGTGCAAAAATGGACCAGAATGTAGCAATCTGGACTCATTTTAACTTGGCACTTAAAAATGTAAATGTAAAAATGTGCTAAAGTACACAATAATGTACGATGTGTTTAGTAGTGTGACATTTTGTGCAAAATCGCTCAAATTAAAAAAAATGGCATTTTGGATGAAACTAGAGAGTCTAATCTTTTGACTTAAACGGGTTTCAATGTAAAAACTTAATTAGGTTTCCTACCAGATCTAGTTTTGTTAGTGTTTCACCCAAAGACAAACTCAGCTGTGATCGCGCCATGTTGTTTTGTCACAGCGCCATGTTGTTTTGTCAGCCAAGACTCTTCTGAACTAAGATCAGTCGGTTTAAATGAATTTAAATTATGCATTGCATATAGCAAAGCCAAAATACAATGTCCACGCATGTATACTCTGGGTCGCACAAGGTTAAAAATACAATATTCGTGGCAGAATGTGCTAAAACAGAGCAAAACGGCAATGCAACAGGGATGAATTTAAAGACCACCAACTCAGCACCAACATTTACAAGACTGTTTTACAAAGTATACATACAGTATATATACAGTGCATTTAGAAAGTGTTCAGACCCCATAATTTTTTCACAGCCTTATACCAAAATGCCTTGGTATAAAAAAATTCACATCAATCTACATTCCATACACCATAACGACAAAGCAAAAACCAGATTTTTGATACCTGCAAATTTATTAAAATGCACAAACTGAAATATCACATTGAAATCAGTACTTAGTTGAAGCACCTTTGGCAGCGATTAGAGCAGGGGTTGGGACCTATGGCTCGCGAGCAACAAGAGGCTCTTTGTTAAAAAGCAAGTGGCTCACCGGGTATCTCACCATTCACCAACACATGATCGTTTAAAACTTTCTAGAGAGAATTTTCCAACAGAAAGTGTGGGTGCAATTGTACAGCCTACTACTGGTGAACAAGGTTTGAAATGAACACCCACCAAATGCGTTTTATTCATGCAGAGTATTTTGCTGATGTACCAGCCACTGTGGAAGTTGAACTGTAAGACTTCTCGAAGTGAAATATTACAAGAAATTAGACACAAAGATGCATGTTTGATGAAATGTAGTCTATGAGAATGCTGCACATGATCTCAGATCATCTCCTGAGGTGCTGTGAGTTTAGTTTGCTTTATTTCCACAGAGCAGTTCGCTCTTACACATTGTGAACGCAACTCTGCTGGTTCAATAATACATACAGGTCTCTTTGCATTTGTAACCCGCACACACACACAAGACGAGACAGTCACAATGTCGGTGGGAAACTGCTTTTATTTACAGCAAAGCAGGCAAAAGTACAAACAAGGGCAAATCCAATGAGAGTGGTCAACGAGAGCGGGAGGTCGAAGCCGGGGAATCAGAATGGAACAAAGGGGCAAATCCGGGAGAGAGTGGTCAACGAGAGCGGGAGGTCGAAGCCGGGAAAACAGTTAAAAACTAGGGCGCAGAACTAGACGGGACTAGCGGGATCAAAGACAGGGGAACTAGGGGAACACTCGAGCTGGCAAGCTAAGGGGTAACTATTCACTGGGGAGTTCGGAACTAGACGGGACTAGTGGGGGGCAAAGACACGGGAAACTAAACACAATAACCAACAGGAGTGAGACGAAAGGGTTGTGATATATATAGGGGCGAGTGCAGGTGTAAACAATGATGGGTGATCAGACGAGTACAGGTGAAACTAATGTGGTGACTGATAGCAGGCTTGCGAGCCCGAGGAGGGAGACCTGCTAACGAGCATGAGAGCTCGAGGGAGCAAAGCGAGCGTGCGAGCTCGAGGGAGCAGAACGAGCGTGGCAGCTCGCGGAGCAAAACGAGCATGCGAGCTCGAGGGGGCGGAACGAGCGTGCGAGCTCGAGGGGGCGGAACGAGCGTGCGAGCTCAGGGGGCGGAACGAGCGTGCGAGCTCCAGGGGGCGGAACGAGGGAGCGAGCTCCAGGGGGCGGAACGAGGGAGCGGGGTTCGTGACAGTACTCCCCCCTCTATAACGGACGGCTCCTGACGGCCGCGTTCGGTCGCGAGGAGCGCGACCTCTGGGAAGTGGTGCTGGACGATCCCAACAAACAAAAAACCCCTGAACAGAAAACCCACAAAACACATCAACAAAATTGAGGTCAGTCCAAGGGGCACAGAGGGAAATGAGACAGTCCATGGGGTCTTCAATGGGCAGTTTCAAGGCAAGGTCAGGGGGAACATAGCGGACAGGCGGGTGGTCGGGAGATCTAGGGGGCAGCCATAGGGCAGAGGCTGGGTCAGGGGGTCTGGAAGGCGACTGGAGGACAGGGACTGGGTCCAGGGGTCTGGAAGGTGACCACCGGACAGGAATAGGGTCCGGAGGCCAGGGAAGAGGCCACAGGACAGGGAGAGGGTCAGGAAGTCCGGGCTGAGCCGTGAAAGGCGGAGCTGTCAGAGGCGGCACCGTAGGCGGCCCCGGAGGCGGGGTTCTGGAAGGCTCTGGAGGCGGAGACGAAGGAGGCTTTAGGGGCGAAGGCCCGGAAGGCTCCAGAGGCGGAGCCAAGGGAGGCGGCACCGTGGGGGGTTTCCGAGGCGACGGCCTGGTAGGCTCTGTAGTCTCGGGGGGTAGAGCCGTAGGAGGCTCGAGGGGCGGAGCTCCAGAAAGCTCCGGAGTCTCCGGGAGCAGAGCCGCAGGCAAAAGTACAAACAAGGGCAAATCCAATGAGAGTGGTCAACGAGAGCGGGAGGTCGAAGCCAGGGAATCAGAATGGAACAAAGGGGCAAATCCGGGAGAGAGTGGTCAACGAGAGCGGGAGGTCGAAGCCGGGAAAACAGTTAACAACTAGGGCGCAGAACTAGACGGGACTAGCGGGATCAAAGACAGGGGAACTAGGGGAACACACGAGCTGGCAAGCTAAGGGGTAACTATTCACATGGGAGTTCGGAACTAGACGGGACTAGCGGGGGGCAAAGACACGGGAAACTAAACACAATAATCAACAGGAGTGAGACGATAGGGGCGAGTGCAGGTGTAAACAATGATGGGTGATCAGACGAGTACAGGTGAAACTAATGTGGCAACTGAGAGCGGGCTTGTGAGCCCGAGGAGGGAGACCTGCTAACGAGCATGAGAGCTCGAGGGAGCAAAACGAGCGTGCGAGCTCGAGGGGGCGGAACGAGCGTGGAAGCTCAAGGGGGCGGAGCGAGGGAGCGGGGTTCGTGACAGCATTAAAGAAACAGACAAAAGTTATTAAATCATGAAGTAATACAAGACACGTTCACCTTGAACATTCTATTTTCTTTTCTTTAGGCAGCATAAACTGTTACCAAAACGCAAAAACATACACTTTCGATAATAATACACATTTGGCAGCATTTTTTGGGAACACAAGGACATTTATTAGGCTTATTTATTATGATGATTATTATAATTATCTTCATATTTATAATTGTCTTTAGTTCTTAATTTGTAGGCTATTAGTAATTCTCCAGTAATTTTATTTAGTAATTTTTAATTCACCTGTTGCCGCATACTGATACTTGCGTGATGGCAAATGGAGCTGTTGGAGACGGTAAATGTAGATGTGGGAAGGTGGTTATACAGTCAGGTCCATATTGGGACACCGACACAATTGTAATCTTTTTGGCTCTATACACCACCAAAATGGATTTGAAATTAAACGAACAAGATGTGCTTTAACAGCAGACTTTCAGCTTTAATTTGAGGGTATTTACTTAAAAAGAGGGAGGCACATATACAAACCGTTGTAATTCCTACACCGTTCACCTGATTTGGATGTAAATACCCTAAAATTAAAGCTGAAAGTCTGCAGTTAAAGCACATCTTGTTCGTTTCATTTAAAATCCATTGTGGTGGTGTCTAGAGCCAAAAAGATTAGAATTGTGTCGATGTCCCAATATTTATGGACCTGACTGTATATAAAAAATTGTAATCACTTTGTTAATTTAATTGCTTTTTTCATTTCGTTAAAAGTGCTATTTGAATTAAGAAATATCTTTTGTTTAAGTTTAAGTTCAATAAGGCAAAAATATTCACCGACCATGGGGGTTGACCACATAATCGGATATCACCATATTTTAAATGCGATTATCATTCAAATGTTTTTTTACATATTGCCCAGCCCAAAAGGGAAGTACAATTTTTCATGAACAATTGTAAAATTAAGTGGAGACCCACACAAATACGTGTACTCAATTCCATATTGCAACATGTAACCTATTCATTTCTGCATATTTGTTTGGTTTTGAGTAGTCTATGGGCAATATAAACATTTTATTGAAAAACCTTGTTTGTGAAAATGGTAAATTATTTGTTTGTGGTATGTTTCTTTCGAAGAAAAAAAATGCATCAACCAAAAACTCTAAAATTGGCTCCTTAGTGAAAAATGGTTCCCGACCCCGGGATTAGAGCTTCAAGTATTTTTGAGTATAATGCGACACGTTGTGCACACCTGGATTTGGGGATTTTCTACCATTCTTCTCTGCAGATCTCAAGCTCTGTCAGGTTGGATGTGGACCGTCAATGGACAGCCATTTTCAGGTCTCTCCAGAGATGTTTGATTGGGTTAAATTCCGGGCTGCGTTCAGCTTTCCTTCAGTCCCCTGATCAGTCTGATCAGTCCCCCAGTCCCTGCCAATGAAAAACACCCCACAGCATGATGCTACAACCACCATGCTCCACAGTTGGGATGGTATTGTGCAGGTGATGAGCACTGCCTGGTTTCCTCCAGAAATGACACTTGGAATTGAGGCCAAACAGTTCAATCTTCATTTAATCAGACAAGAGAATCTTGTTTCTCACAGTCTGAGAATCCTTTAGACACTTTTTTATGTGTCTGGCACTGAGGAGAGACTTCTGTCTGGCCACTCTGCCATAATGCCCAGATCAGTGGAGTGTTGCAGTGATGGTTGTCCTTCTGCAAGTTTCTCCCATTTCCACACATGATCTCTGGAGCTCAAACAGAGTGACCATTGGGTTCTTCCTCTCTTACAAAGGGCCTTCACCCCCAATTGCTCGGTTTGGCCGGGCAGCCAGCTCTAAGAAGTGTCCTGGTTGTTCCAATCTTCTTCCATTTAAGAATTATGGAGGTCACTGTGCTCTAGGGAACCTTCAATACAGCCAATTCAATCCTGTCTCTGAGCTCTGCAGTCAGTTCCTTTGACCTCATGGCTTGGTTTTTGCTCTGATATGCATTTGCTGCAGTGAGATCTAGTTTAAGGTTGTGCCTTTCTAAATCATGTCCAAACAATTGAATTTGCCACAGGTGGACTCCATTCACACTGTAGAAACATCTCAAAGATGATCCAGAGCACCTGAGCTAAATTTCAAGTGTCATAGCAAAGGGTCTGAATACTGAATGTGATATTTCAGTGTTTTTAATACATTTACAAAGTTATCAACATTTAGATTTTTGATCTGTCATTATGGGGTATGGAGTGTATTGATGTGAAAAAAAGAAAAAATTATTTAAAGTATTTTAGTACAAGGCTGCAACATAACAAAATGTGAAAAAATGAAGGGGTCTGAATAATTTCTTAATGCATATATATATATATAATAATATTACAAAATGTAGTTTTTTACTTTTGAGGGTAGAATTTAATATTTATTATTACCCTATAATTGATATACAAGGTTTTGAACAAAGTGTTTTTTATTGCTCATAAATAAACCTTATCTGGTGAATATATGAGCTTTAAAACAATTAACTATATATTTACATTTAAAGCACTGCAAACAAGCTAACTCTCTGTAATAAAAAAAAAGTGTGTATTTCAGGCATGTTTATAAATAAAAGTCACGCACAAAATCTGAATTTTTCTAGTTATTATTGGGTTATTATATTATTATATCAGGTCCGATACCACCCTCATGTACTCGTGCATCGATACCATCTGACATACGAATGTAATTTCATAAACATTCAGACCACAAATTAAGATCACATTATGTCCCATTGAAATAAAAACTGCTAAAGCTGCAATTTAATTAGATAAATATATAGTCTGCATGTGCGGCATGCTTCTAATGTGACCACTTGCAATGTGTGGAGACAATACTGTGCAATATTTTAATGCTTCTCCTTGGCTCAAACAGGGTAAACATCATCACGAGCGTTGTGTGCTCTGTTTGTAACAGATGACAGTGAACAAAGCGCAAATTCACGATGTAGTGCGAGGCACAAACAGAGTAAATACTTACAAGTAGGTATCAGGCTCTCTATCACAGAGTACCAAAAATTAAGTATCGGTACTCGTACTCATTCTAAAAAACAAAAATGGTATCAGGACATCCCTAATAGTCAGGAAATCCCTAACAGTAAAAAAAAAACTGAAAACGCAGAATTTCTTTATCATTCTATAAATGTATTTAAAAAAAATATTGGCTGATTAATCCGTTATTGACATTTTACACCCCCTTAGCTATCTGTATCAGCAAAATCCACTATCAGTCAGCCTCTATTTCAAACCAACATACAAAACCTCTGCTAAACAGAATACACATTTGTTCAGTTGGACTTTTGACTCCAAATATTGTTACAAAGATATAGCTCTTGAGACAGCTTCCCTGTAACAACTACCCACTGTCTCCCCTATATACTGTATAAACACAAAATCTAAATAAATCAGTTGACCTCACTAATCAACTAGTCAGTTGTTGGATGACAACCCAACCATTGTGACACATCCTTACAATCCATCCAGTGAGCTTTGTTTGTAATACCTTTGTCCTGGTTGACAATGTGTCCATGACACAGGTTTCCAATGAGTCGGATGAGAAGAGCTTTGAAACTGAGGGTGTCGGCGCCCCCTGGTCTTGTCAAGGAGAAATCGTGCACTGAAGTAAACACATTTTTACTGGTTTTGCCCAGTTAATGGACCTCTTTCAAGAGATCTGGGGGATGAGAGAGATATATGGAGAATTTACACATGAGAGAGAGAGAGAGAGAGAGATGCATGCTGGCATTGCATAGTGCATACATGTTTATGGTGTGACATCAGAGTAGGAGATGTCTGCAGAGTCTTTTAGAAATGTGAATGGTGTCTCTCTGCACTGAGCTGTGACCTGTTGGGGGTGTCGGTTTCATACATCGCCCCATTGAAAAGGCTGCTTTGTGTTTTAAATGGGAAAGGTGGGAGAAAGCCTATAGGGGCCTTTGGTAGATTTTCTGGTTTAATTAATCATCTGCAAAACACAGTATGGGGGATAGAGAGTTTAGCCTCATAATTTTAAGACTTTTTACAGATTGAGCAAGCAGTTGTACCAAAACAAATATTTTGGATCTCAAATTCATGGCAAAGGCTTAATAATTTCCCATGGCTTTTGTGTATTCACATTAAGAATACATTAAGATTTTTATCGCCAACATAAGCAAAAGCATAACGCCACTATACGACATTTTACCGACTGTTGTGCTCAAAAGGTCAGAGTGATCTTTTGGGCCATAAACTTCTTGCGGTCAGAGGTCATCTCACAAAGGATGCCCAAAAGCCTGATAACAACCATGGTTGTTCACACAAAACAAATATGTGCATAAAAATGCACACTAAAATGAAGAAGTGTAAAATAGGAATTGCAAATAAAGTTGACCTGGTCGTTGGCTGAGGATTGAGTGCTCAGACTGGGAATGGCACAGCAGTGATCGTTGAAGCCAGAGGCCAGGAATTAAGTTGCACTCAGAGGTATTAAAGAGTCCTTCTCCTCACCTACACCAAGCTGTGCTAATATCAACTCCAGTAGTATGAGTCTGTTATAAAAACACAAAATAACAATCTCTATTAAACACATTTGTTCTTATGAGCCCATGACTTACTTTCTTCTGCGGAACACAAACAAAGATATTTTGATAGATATATGTGCTTTTTCTATACAATGCAAGTCAATGGGTCCAAAATTTTCAAGCTCCAAAATGCACATAAAGGCAGAATAAAATCAATCCATAAGAGTCCAGTGGTTTAAATACATTTGTTCTTAAGCGATATGATCAGTTTTGGGTGACAAACATAGCTCTTAGCATCCTGCACAAATGTGGACGAGCCTAGGAGACTGCAAATGTCCATTTATATTTGAAACATGATTTATAGTGCAAAAGGAGTTACATTTTGGTCTGTATCTCACCCAAAACCAATCGCTGTAATGCTTGAGCAGCAAGGCAGACGAGGAGATGCGGATCTAAATGCAGTTTCACTTTATTAAATAAACAAGCAAGAAAAACACAAAGGAACAACCCTCAATGGGGAAAATAGAACTGAAAACTGAAAACTAAACACGAAGGAACAAGACAGAGAACTCGGGCAGGGAACACAAACCAGGCTAACAACAAACAACGAACGACAAGGAGTGAACAAAAAGCAGGGCTTAAATACACAGTGAGTGATGACTGAATAAGACACAGGTGAGAACAATGAACAAAATGGCAGTGATGATGGCAGGTGGATGCTGGGAAGTGTAGTTCTTAAACAATGACAAGTGAACAAGAAAGCTAACAAAGAGACTAAGGAGCTACACAAGGGACAAAAGTGAAAACTAAGGAATGCAAAGGTGACAAAAATGGCAGACAAAGGGCAACAGAGAAACAAGACATGGTATATGTAACATAGCCCCCCTCAAGGATCGGATACCAGATGATACAGAAACATAAAACAAAACAAAAAATGTCCATTGACTGGGGGGGAAGCTTGTGGTGGGCAGACAGACCAAGGGGGGCAACGAAGGGCAGATAGGCAGTCCAGGGGGCAACGGAGGGCAGACAGGAAGTCCAAGGGGGCACAGAAGGCAGGCAGGAAGTCCAAGGGGGCACAGTGGGCAGGCAGGAAGTCCAAGGGGGCACAGTGGGCAGGCAGGAAGTCCAAGGGGGCACAGTGGGCAGGCAGGAAGTCCAAGGGGGCACAGAGGGTAGGCAGGAAGTTCAAGGGGGCACAAAGGGCAAGGACAGGTTCAGGTGGTCTGGGAGCTGGCCACCGGGCAAGGACAGGTTTGGGGGACCTGGGAAGAGGCCACAGGACAGGGACCGGGTCAGGAGGTCTGGGGGGAGGCCACAGGAGGGGAACAGGGTCAGGAGGCCTGGGAGGAGGCCACAGGGCAGGGACTGGGTCAGGAGGCCTGGGAGGAGGCCACAGGACTGGGACTGGGTCAGGAGGCCTGGGAGGAGGCCACAGGACAGGGACTGGGTCAGGAGGCCTGGGAGGAGGCCACAGGACGGGAACAGGGTCAGAAGGCCTGGGAGGAGGCCACAGGACAGGGACTGGGTCAGGAGTCCTGGGGGGAGGCCACAGGACAGGGACTGGGTCAGGAGGCCTGGGAAGAGGCCACAGGACAGGGACCGGGTCAGGAGCCCTGGGAGGCTCTGAGGACGGAGCTGAGGAATGCTCTGGAGTCTCTGGGGCCTGAGCCGTAGGAGGCTCTGGAGGCTTTGGGGGCGGAGCCGTAAGAGGCTCTGGAGGCGGAGCCGTAGGAGGCTCGGGAGGTCCTGGAGGCGGAGCTGAGGGAGGCTCAGGAGGCAGGGCCGTAGGACGCTCTAGAGGCGGAGCCCTAGAAGGCTCGGGAGTCTCTGGGAGCAGAGCCGTAGAAGGCTCGGGAGGCGGAGCCGTAGGAGGCTCTGGAGGTGGAGCCGTAAGAGGCTCGGGGAGAAGGGCCGTGGAAGACTCGAGAGACTCTGGAGGCGGAGCCCTGGAAGGCTCGAGAGGCTTGGGAGGCGGAGCCCTGGAAGGCTCGAGAGGCTTGAGGGGTGGAGCCCTAGAAGACTCGAGTGACTTGAGGGGCGGAGTCCTGGGAGGCTCGAGAGGCGGAGTTCTGAAAGGCTCGAGAAGCTTGAGAGGCAGAGCCCTGGGAGGCTCGGGAAGCTCGAGAGGCGGAGCCCTGGAAGGCTCGAGAGGCTTGAGAGGCGGAGCCCTGAAAGGCTTGAGAGGCTTGAGAGGCAGAGCCCTGGAAGGCTCGAGAGGCTTGGGAGGCGGAGCCCTGGAAGGCTCGAGAGGCTTGAGGGGTGGAGTCCTGGGAGGCTCGAGAGGCGGAGTTCTGAAAGGCTCGAAAAGCTTGAGAGGCAGAGCCCTGGGAGGCTCGGGAAGCCCGAGAGGCGGAGCCCTGGAAGGCTCGAGAGGCTTGAGAGGCGGAGCCCTGAAAGGCTTGAGAGGCTTGAGAGGCAGAGCCCTGGAAGGCTCGAGATGCCTTAGAGGCGGATCCCTGGTAGGCTCGAAAGGCTGGAGGGGCGGAGCCCTGGAAGGCTCGAGAGGCTTGAGAGGCGGAGCCCTGGGAGGCTCGAGATGCCTTAGAGGCGGATCCCTGGTAGGCTCGAAAGGCTGGAGGGGCGGAGCCCTGGAAGGCTCGAGAGGCTTGAGAGGTGGAGCCCTGGGAGGCTCGAGAGGCTTGAGAGGCGGAGCCCTGGGAGGCTCGAGAGGTGAAGCTCTGGAAAGCTTGAAAGGCGGAGCTCTGGAAAGCTCGGGAGGCGGAGCTCTGGAAAGCTCGGAAGGCTCAGAAGGCGGAGCTCTAGGAAGCTCGGAAGGCGGAGCTCTGGAAAGCTCGGGAGGCTCAGAAGGCGGAGCTCTAGGAAGCTCGGGAGGCTCGGAAGGCGGAGCTCTGGAAAGCTCGGGAGGCTCGGAAGGCGGAGCTCTAGGAAGCTCGGGAGGCTCGGAAGGCGGAGCTCTGGAAAGCTCGGAAGGCGGAGCTCTGGAAAGCTCGGGAGGCTCAGAAGGCGGAGCTCTAGGAAGCTCGGAAGGCGGAGCTCTGGAAAGCTCGGAAGGCGGAGCTCTGGAAAGCTCGGAAGGCGGAGCTCTGGTAAGCTCGGGAGGCTCGGAAGGCAGAGCTCTAGGAAGCTCGGAAGGCAGAGCTCTGGAAAGCTCGGAAGGCGGAGCTCTGGAAAGCTCGGAAGGCGGAGCTCTGGAAAGCTCGGGAGGCTCGGAAGGCGGAGCTCTAGGAAGCTCGGAAGGCGGAGCTCTGGAAAGCTCGGAAGGAGGAGCCCTGGGAGGCTCGATGGGTGCTGGCTCTTGGACGGTCATGGCTACTGGTGCTGGCTCTGGGACGGTAGAGGCTACAGGCGCTGGCTCTGGGACGGTAGAGGCTACAGGCGCTGGCTCTGGGACGGTAGAGGCTACAGGCGCTGGCTCGCTGACCGTGACAGGCGTGGGCTCTGGCTCGCTGACCGTGGCAGGCGTGGGCCCTGGCTTGCTGACCGTGGCAGGCGTGGGCCCTGGCTCGCTGACCGTGGCAGGCGTGGGCCCTGGCTCGAAGACCGGGGCAGGCGTGGACCGGGAGGCAGAAGCCTGTCTTCTCCTCCTCCTCCGGGCGGACGAAGTTGAGCGCGCCGGCTCTGAAGCGAACGAAGTTGGCAGCGTGTAGGTCAGGACGGGCGTGGAGAGACGAATCGTGGCGGAGAGGGGAAGTATCCTTGTGGGAGGAGCGGTAGCATCATCCTCCAGAACTTCCACCGTCAGTGGCGATCCGCTGACTCGCAGGGTCTCCTCCACGAAACTGAAGAGTGTCCAGCCACGCTTCGCCGGCGGCAACAGTTCCCTCAGGGACTTGTTCAAGTTACCCCGGAAGAATGCCACCAGAGCGTAGTCGGGGAAGTCAGAGATGTTTGCCAGCTTCAGAAACTCGTGGACGTGGTCCTCCAAAGGGCGGTCCCCCTGCTGGAGTCTAAGGAGCCGGTAATTTGCCAAATAAGCTGCTAGATCCATGTGTGGGTCGTTCGTTCTGTAACTCTTGAGCAGCAAGGCAGACGAGCAAGAAAAACACAAAGGAACAACCCTCAATGGGGAAAATAGAACTGAAAACTGAAAACTAAACACGAAGGAACAAGACAGAGAACTCGGGCAGGGAACACAAACCAGGCTAACAACAAACAACGAACAACAAGGAGTGAACAAAAAGCAGGGCTTAAATACACAGTGAGTGATGACTGAATAAGACACAGGTGAGAACAATGAACAAAATGGCAGTGATGATGGCAGGTGGATGCTGGGAAGTGTAGTTCTTAAACAATGACAAGTGAACAAGAAAGCTAACAAAGAGACTAAGGAGCTACACAAGGGACAAAAGTGAAAACTAAGGAATGCAAAGGTGACAAAAATGGCAGACAAAGGGCAACAGAGAAACAAGACAAGGTATATGTAACAATCGCATTGCTTCAGAAGACATGGATTAAACCACTGGAGTTTTATGGATTATCTTTATGTTGCCTTTGTGCTAGCTTGAACGTTTTGGACCCCATTGACTTGCATTGTGTGAATATAAACGCATCATATGTCCTTTAAAATATCTTAATTTGTGTTCTGCAGAAGAAAGAAAGTAATATGAGCTTGAGACAGCATAAAGGTGAGTAAATGATGAGAGAACGATGATTTTTGGATGAACTATTCCATTAAATTCCCACTGGCTTAAATCATCCAAGTAGTTACAACTCAGTATTGTGATGCATTTAACACTTCCAACAGTGCACAACAAAGTAGGGTTAACTGATATGCACCGGCTTGTATTAAAACAACATGCCCTAGTACACCTAATCTTCTAGTGATAACAGATCTATAAGACATCAAGGAATTGCTTTTACCTTTCTCTATTGGTCATCTCGGTGTACATCTTCTTAATAAGCTCTGATGACTTGAGAAAATGTTGTGTGGCAATCAAAACCCTGTAAGTGGGGTAATATAATAAGACGAAACTACAGATTCAAAGCAAGACTTTATAGGATTTAACACATTTTATGTCTAATCACACATTTAGATCCAAGACAGATCTCTTATGTCCAGTCCACATCAGGAAAGATCCTGCACAAGTCCATGATCTTCAGGGACACTTTGAGTTTTTGTCCATCATTAGCTAACTGGTGGACAAGTGTGGAGTACCATACACGTGTATGAAACAGCTTTCAAATCTGGGTGCTCCAAAAGGTCCCTTGACAGAGAGAAAAACTGATTACACAACTGTACCCACCTCTGCAGGGCTATGCAGATCAGTGGCTTTTGTCATATCAATGAGAAAGGAGTGCACAGAGTTTTGAGTGACATAATGAAAAATGCACAAGTGACCATAAATTCACTCACCAAAAGATGTGCGGAAAACCAAGTTCCCAGATGTCATCTTTGCAGAGCTGGTTGCCAACAGCAATGTTACCAAGAAACTGAATACCATGTTGAAGTGCTGCCAAAGAGATCATAGCACACTGATTTATCTGCCTTTCACTCTCTCTCTCTCTCTCTCTCTCACACACACACAGACTACTAATGGTGCTGTGCCCTTCATCAGAGACACTTGAAACTCACCATCATAAATATAATTTGAGCTTCCTGATGAAAGCTTCAGGAGTTAGCCCAATATCTCAAAAGGTACATTGATAGAGCCAAGATCTCTGTAAAAATATATATATATATATATATATTTTTTTAAATCCACAGACCACAAATCATTGATTAAAGGTGCTGCAAACAATGTCCATTTTTGGAATATATGAAATGTCCGCTATTACATGGGATATTGACAAATAATTTTGTCTTATTTAGACGCATTTCAAAATCTTGTTTAAATCACACGACACCTGTCAAGTTAGTAGAAATATAATCTTCGGTTTTTAGAAGTATATTTCAGTGCAAGTGAATGGTAACCAGAATTTTTAAGCTCCAAAATCACATAAAGGAAACACAAAAGTAAATAAAACTCCAGTGGTTAACTCTATATCTTCAGAAGCGATATGATAGGTGTGGGTGAAAAACAGATAATTATGAGTCCTTTTTTACAATAAATCTCCATTTTCACTTTCACATTCTTCTTCTTATGTTTTTGGTGATTCACATTCTACTGGGCAGGGAGACACCTATCATATCACTTCTGAAGACATGGATTAAACCACTGGCATCATATGGATTACTTTTATGCTGCCTTAATTTTTTTTTTGGACCTTCAAAGTTCTGGCCATCATTTGCTTGCATTGTATGGACCTACAGAGCTGAAATATTCTTCTAAAAATCTTTGTTTGTGTTCTGAAGAAAGTCATACACATCTGGGATGGCATGAGGGTGATCAAATGATTGATAATTTTTGTGTGAACAATTCCTTTAAAAAAAATCAATACCACTTTGAACTCCAAGAAATGTTCATCATAAAAGTGCATTCAAGTAGGCAAATTTTGTTTTTGTTTTTAAAGAGCGTCACGCCATTGACCCACATGTGAAATATCACTGAAATAAGTGTCCAGATAAATCACGCCTGTCTCTGACAGCCTTAGGCTATGTAAACAGCATAAAAATGTTAGGTTAGTGGGCTGCCTCTTAAAAGCCAATCATAAAACGTAGCCAAACAGAACACTCTCTGTCTGTCAATCATTTTTCATGTTTGGATTGCTGACATGCCTTTAGGAGGTATCACTTTGGACAGAGGGCATGTAGTTGAAAAGATTAAATAGTTTACAGCACCCTTAAAATTAATCCCGTGTTGTTATGTAGTATGTGGCAATATTGCATACAGCCTGAGAGAGCACTGATTGTGAGTGCACTGCACACAGCCATTCCTGTGCACTCAAAAACACTCAGCAGTGAGTGTCAGGCACAATGACACATTTTCCTCCAGTGGATCTTCCCCATCACTCAAGTGATGAATCTCCACAGTCTTGACAGCACAGCAGAGGTTTCCAATAAAAGTCCCATTAACACTGGCTCTGAAACAACGGACATATCTAACAGAATGTGTAAACCATGACGAAAACCCTGTCTTTTTATCATAAAGGCATCATTTGTGTCAGAATACTAGTTTATATTTATATGACACGCACTCAATAAACTTGGACACGTCTATCTATATATATATATATATATATATATATATATATATATATATATATATATATATATAGATATATTAGAGCGCTGAAAGTTTGTCATACCTAAACTGCTCATCTCGTAACGCTTTTGTCACAGAGTTATGATATGCGTGTGTATTAATTTCTCCGTGAGTATGCGCGGTGTTTATGTTCTGCATGCTGTCACAGGAGGATGCTATCAACACACACGTGACTCTGAACACAGAGATTTACTTCCGCCTACCGGCAGCAAAGGATTTCATAATAAAGCTTATCCTAATATATAAAAATCTGTTAAAATTAGAAATGATTGCTCTCACTGAATTTATCTTAATCACAATATTCGTTGCTACTTTAAAACCATAAATACTTGCTTGAAAATTTATTTTATATATATATTGCTTTTTAGAGTTAAAAAACTGACTGAAAGGAACATATTAGGACCAGAAAAGTGTCTGTTTACAATGACATGATGTGCTGGTCAAATAGTAATTAAATGTACAATTCAACCCTTCAATAATAAAGACGGATGACACCTAAACTCATACTGGGAATTACAATTGTCCAATGAGGACATTTAATTAAAAAAAAAAAAAAAAAATTAGACAAAAAAGTTGTGTTGGCTTGTAATATGTCAATGTAGTTATTTGTGGTCAAAATCCTGCAAATTACTGATTGGTCAGGGAGAACCGCCACCAGCGTCACTGGATTTCCGACACGCGACATCAACCCTAGCTTTAAAGTTAGCAACAGCGATAACATTATAATTTGTTCATGCGAATTTCGAATTGTGAAAATAGAAATGGCTGTGCAAAACCACACCATGGTCAATAAACGAGGTGCAGACGGTCCATTTGTTAGCGATGAACGAAACGAAAAAGTCTCTCAGGAAGTGTATCAGCTATTGGCCGGGCACACGGGTACCACCGGACCTACCAACAGAGTAGGGAAAAGTTAAAAAACTTAAGTGACTACAGAACCATCAAGGAAAAGTGGAAGTGGTTGGACCAAATGGACGCTATCTAAAGCAATGGGAGGGAGAGTGCCCTGGACTCACGGTGCCACGATGGAGGATGGTATGTTTTGTTACGTTAACTCTATACTCTGCTTGAAAGCTTCATTTTATTTAGTTGACCAGCTACTGGAAGCTTGCTTCTAAAACAACCAGGCCAATTTAACTGTTACACTTGTGTAAAATCACCATGCAACAACTGCTTTATGCAGCATAATGAGCTAGTAACAGCTAGCTAGCGGTCGTGTTATTGGTTTGTTCAGTTTGTGTCGTGTTTAAGAGGATGTTACGCCAGAAGAGGTGGCGCAAATATGACGATCATCCTATAATCCCACCCACATTTAGGTGGCACTATACTGCAGTGGAAATGCAAGCTCAGAATAGTAAAGCGAGTAGAGTTGAGGCGAGTCGAGTCGAACCGTAATGTGCAGTGGAAAAGTGCTTTAACATAGAAGATACAAATAAGATACACATACACATAACTTACACATTAGTATTTTCCCTGGCACTTATTGAGTCCAAATAAATGCATGAATTACATAATTTCAGTAGTACACCCTGTTCATGTGTTGTACTTGCTATAGTTTACTTCGATGTTGCTTCTTCAAATTGCAATGTCAAATGTAAATCAAGGCAATCAATGAAACATCAGCGCCACCTTGAGTAACAAACATCATGCTTAATATGCATGTGTACGCACGTATGGGATACTGAAAATTCACCACTGTTGCACAGAAAATCAACATGAAATAGTGTTTATTTGTATGAATATAGTACAAATTAATCTTGTAATAAACAAAGAAATAGATGTCATGTTATAGTAAACCTATATAGAAATGAAATAATCATAAAACAATTATAATTTATAGAAGAAAAAAAACACACTACTAAATAGGGTCTCTAATGAACTATTGAACTATTATTCACTACACATCGGTACTTAAGTCATTAAAAAGAAATTGTTGCAATTTTGACTTTTTTATTATTATTTGTTTATTTTTTTGTCTTACACTATTTATAAGAGAGAGATTGAGGAATGCTAAAGAGGTGTGGGGACAACTCCAAAAATGGATAAGGTACAGGGGATGTAGAGGTGTGCGTTTAAGGGTTAAAATTTGGAAAGCCCAATATGGTCTTACAGGTAAAAGAGCCAATCACCTTTTAGGTGCAGACATGCCCAATTAGTCAACTCGAGAATGTGCATGAGTTCGACCAGCCTGAAAAATAGCATTTTTTAGCATGATCTGAGCTAAAGAAGCACAATTTACAATACCACAATTTTTGTTATCAGATTTTACTGCTGATTTGAAATATGTTCTTTGATTGTAATCTTGTCCAGCATTGTGGAGATTTTAATCTTTCCCCATTCATGTAAATAGGAGCTGTACTTTCATGCTGCTTGTATCCATAAAAAATCGCTGCCTGGGTTCATTCCAAAGATGGTCAACGAGTGGACTGGCTTGCCTTGAAAGTAGTAGTCACTGTGCTGAGGAATAGCTCTAATAGTTTTGATTTAATCTTAGCCCCTCTGAGACACTCTGCAAAGTTTACACTGATTGGATCTGATGTTGAGGACAGACCAAATGTTTTGTGAGGATGCATTATTACATGATGTAACTTTCTTGATGTCCTAGTACAAGATGAGATTATCCAAACCATTTCAAGCCAGGCCATCTGACACCTATTCATCGGAATCAGACGTTCAAAGGAGTTTGACATCAATAGTTCCTTTTTTCATAAACAAGTTGTGGGGACAAGTGTTCCAGCTGAAACAACAAAAAGCCAGAGTTCCCCTTTGAATCTCCAGAAGTTCCAGGGTATTTTGGGTCGCTGGCTTTCCATTCTGTGGTCCATCTCATGTTTTTTCTGGCCTAGCAAATGCCCTAAAGGAAGTGGGTTGTGCATGAAGAATATAATTACAGGTGGTTTCGTATCAGAGAGATATATATCCTTAGGCTAAGGGTGGGCCCACTGCTAATACATAAATGGGCTAGTGCTGCTACCAAACCCTAAAACAGAGTCATTGATCATGAGAGACAGGGGCCAACTGAGAGCATCTACTGTACTTAATGGCTTACTGGGCCAGCAGAAAACATTACCCTCACCACTCCAAATGTATCTGGTGTCCTTGAGCAGATTGAGAGGATAAATATGTGCTAAATCAATGATCCCTTTGCACGGCAGCTTAATATTATAGAAGTTGGGATGTGTTTCTCTAATATGGTTCTCATAAAACATTTCGGAGCAGATGGATACAGTGAAATATTGCTTGCACAATGACAGGCTTGCAGGAGACACATTATAATATATATTTGTATACATGGCCAAAGTCTGGCTCTAGTGTAGAAGAGGAATCGTCAAGGATTTTATATGGGTTTGAAGTACTGAGAGTGTTGGATAGGAAATACTGTTCTCATTATTGTGTGAAACAGGACATATCTTTGTCATTTCATGGCATGCAAGTGTTATATGATGGTACACAGCTCTTCAGCGTGAAAAATAAACCCAGCTATGTTGTGTCAAATGTTAATGCAACAATGAACCTTCACAATCAATAATTTTTTTATTGTGTAATGGAAATCTAGATATACTCAGAGTCACTATTGGCACAAGTTGTAACCAAAGGTCAATGTGTGTTCAACAAATTGTTTTGTTTATTCTGGGCAATAATGGTGGAAATGTCTTTATGGAAAGACTTTAAAGTATGTTGGTATTGGGTTTGCCGGATTCCATTCAAATTAACTTTTATAGATTAAAATGGTGTGCGTGATGATGTCATGCTTAAAAAAACCCCCAAGTTTTGGGTTATCGCAAAAGAAATATTCCCTTAAGCCGTTTCCATACAGAATGTGTGTATATCACTAATTGTGTACCTTTCACCTCCCAAATGTTTCCCCTTCCCCGAAGTCTTTGTAAAATGAGGAGTATTGAGACAATTAATTGAAATTAGACAGCTTACTGTCATTTTAATTTCACAACTAAATACAATCAGATGATGAGAAATTGCATTTCCCCTTCTGATAGGACTGTAATATTGGACCTGATGTTGTGCCTATCACAGGTTGCCACCGGTTCTGACCCGAAAGCTAATCATCATGGCCCCGTTCAAGCTGGCAACCTGCACCAAGTAGTGGGGAAAACATCTTAATATAAGGACCATCAATCGATGTCTATATGCCGTGTGCACAGCTATCAAAGAAAAATAGATGCGTTGCAATATCAGGGTTTACATATGATACATTCCTGATATTCACTGGGCCATTTTGAATAATCATCTCATTTACAGCATTGCCATCACAACTGCATTATGTCCTGCATATTTTTCCAGCAGCTTTTAAAGGAAAAGTTCACCTAAAAATGAAAATTTGCTGATAATTCTCAGGCCATCCAAGATGTATCTGAGTTTTTTCTTCATCACAACAGAATTTAAGATTTTTAGGATTTCATTTCAGGCCTCCTCCTTTAAACAATGCAAGTGAATATTGACCTTTTGTCAGCCCGAGAGGGATAAAGGCCGACTGGAGACGGCAGTGTGAGATATTTACAGGCAGCTGCTGACACCTGTGTTTGTTTGTGTCTTTTGGTCCAGTTCTTCATTTAACTATTATTTATATTGTCAAGCCGGTTCTCGCCTCCTCAATTAAACCCTTTACAATGTGCAATACACAGTTTAGTCTATTTATATTTATCCAACATACCCAACTCTTCTGCCATTACATTCATTTGCATCTGTATATAACAGATTTGTATTTGTACATACACATATATGTATTTTGTCTTATTGTGTATTTCTATATACAGGTGAAACTCGAAAAATTAGAAAAACGTGCAAAAGTTCATTAATTTCAGTAATTCAACTATATATTATATAGACTCATTACAAGCAAAGTAAGATATTTCAAGCCTTTATTTGATATAATTTTGATGATTATGGCTTACAGCTTATGAAAACCCCAAATTCAGAATCTCAGAAAATTAGAATATTGTGAAAAGGTTCAGTATTGTAGGCTCAAAGTGTCACACTCTAATCAGCTAAACACCTGCAAAAGGTTCCTGAGCCTTTAAATGGTCTCTCAGTCTGGTTCAGTTGAATTCACAATCATGGGGAAGACTGCTGACCTGACAGTTGTGCAGAAAACCATCATTGACACCCTCCACAAGGAGGGAAAGCCTCAAAAGGTAATTGCAAAAGAAGTTGGATGTTCTCAAAGTGCTGTATCAAAGCACATTAATAGAAAGTTAAGTGGAAGGGAAAAGTGTGGAAGAAAAAGGTGCACAAGCAGCAGGGATGACCGTAGCCTGGAGAGGATTGTCAGGAAAAGGCCATTCAAATGTGTGGGGAGCTTCACAAGGAGTGGACTGAGGCTGGAGTTACTGCATCAAGAGCCACCACACACAGACGGGTCCTGGACATGGGCTTCAAATGTCAAACGTCTTACCTGGGCTAAAGAAAAAAAGAACTGGTCTGTTGCTCAGTGGTCCAAAGTCCTCTTTTCTGATGAGAGCAAATTTTGCATCTCATTTGGAAACCAAGGTCCCAGAGTCTGGAGGAAGAATGGAGAGGCACACAATCCAAGATGCTTGAAGTCCAGTGTGAAGTTTCCACAGTCTGTGTTGGTTTGGGGAGCCATGTCATCGGCTGGTGTTGGTCCACTGTGCTTTATTAAGTCCAGAGTCAACGCAGCCGTCTACCGGGACATTTTAGAGCACTTCATGCTTCCTTCAGCAGACAAGCTTTATGGAGATGCTGACTTCATTTTCCAGCAGGACTTGGCACCTGCCCACACTGCCAAAAGTACCAAAACCTGGTTCAATGACCATGGTATTACTGTGCTTGATTGGCCAGCAAACTCGCCTGACCTGAACCCCATAGAGAATCTATGAGGCATTGCCAAGAGAAAGATGAGAGACATGAGACCAAACAATGCAGAAGAGCTGAAGGCCACTATTGAAGCATCTTGGTCTTCCATAACACCTCAGCAGTGCCACAGGCTGATAGCATCCATACCACGCCGCATTGAGGCAGTAATTAATGCAAAAGGGGCCCAAACCAAGTACTGAGTACATATGCATGATTATACTTTTCAGAGGGCCGACATTTCTGTATTTAAAATCCTTTTTTTTATTGATTTCATGTAATATTCTAATTTTCTGAGATTCTGAATTTGGGGTTTTCATAAGCTGTAAGCCATAATCATCAAAATTATATCAAATAAAGGCTTGAAATATCTTACTTTTCTTGTAATGAGTCTATATAATATATTAGTTTCACCTTTTAAGTTGAATTACTGAAATTAATGAACTTTTGCACGATATTCTAATTTTTCGAGTTTCACCTGTATATTTGTTTTTTCTATTTGCTCTTTATTTTTATTCAATTTGTTTTTATTATCTCTGTCTTGTATTGTTGTGCACTGGAAGCTCCTGTCACCAAGACAAATTCCTTGTATGTGTATACTTTGCAAAATAAAGCTCGTTCTGATTGTGATTCTCATGACAAACTTAAAATCTCCAGACACACAGGTAGGAAGGAGAAAATATCTGTATCTGGAAAATCACTGCCACAAAAAGATCATTTACAAGTCAGTCTGTTGATTACCAACCAAAACTAACAGAGTGAACCATTATTCATTCTCAATACAAGCCCCAAAGCCACAAACTGAATGGCGCTTTCTTACTTGTCTCTGCAGTTCTAAAAATAGATTGTATGATTATTTTTCACTGTTTAGCACTATAAAGGGGCATCCCAGTTTCTGAAGATGTTTGAGTTGGACAATGCAAGATAAACAGAGCTTTATCAGAGAAACAAAGACTATGTTGACCAAATTCTCAGAAGGATGCTCTCAAAAAGCTGTCTTTTAGCGCTCGCCAGGGTTTTCAACTTCCAACAGCTACTGTGATCTATAGGGAAAGGGGGCAGGAAAGTGATAAAAAAAAGTTGATATATGTGCGGTTGGTTTTGGACCCAAGAAATGTGAAACTGCAGCCCAGAACAAATGCCCCCTCTATTGACCACACAAAGAATTACACACGTAACCAAACAAACCACAAAAATTATGAAAGAAGTCTATTATTTAGTGCATTTAAAAGGTTAAACGCTTTATGCAAAATGCCTCCTAAATAATTTTTTACTCTTCACAATATGCATATTACTATATATTATATTATATATATTATTATATACTATAAAGTAATTTATCTTGCCAACCACTATGTAAATATAAAATATGAGGATGTACAAAACAGGTACACTGCAATGGCTTTGGCCAGATATAGGAACCCTATTCTTCCTCTTCTTGAAGTGGTGATGGGTTGTAAACATTTCCTTTTTCTTGCACAATGCCTGTTTGAACCTTGGTAATGAACTCTGTGCTGGTAAGAGCCTGGCCCTTTCTCGGGCAACTAGGCTTCACAGGCAGATGCTCAATTTTATCTGTAAATAAGCAGAAGAATAAAGGACAGTAATTATAAGAGCTGTTTAGAATTGTGTACATCTTGTGGAAGTTATGTGACAGAGCAACACTTTGCAATTTTCCCCACCCTTCTCATCACCAGCAGATTTGATCAAACAGAATGAATCTTGTTTTGACATCCAAACAGTACAAGACATGTGTTTGTGTGTTACCTCCTGGTTTGATAGGCTTCATTAAGTGGTTAAGCTGTATTTTCCATTGTTTTAGCATCAGAGTGGCAGTAGACTGATTCCCCAACTCTCTCTGTACACAAATAGGCAAAAGAGAACATGGAAATATAACTGTTTTTATTTGAATTAAATACAGAATAAAGGATTTTGAAATAAGAATCTCCACACTAAGCTGCAAACACTGATAAATGGGAAATTGTTGCGGTTATGGAATCGCAACAATAAGCACATTAACATATGTACACCTATGTTTAATTATCAACAGATTTTTTAGCAATGTGGTCCACCCTGATGCAGAGATCAAACAACAATAACAGAGGTAATTTACATATAGAGCTCTTAAAGGTACAGTAGCAAAAACAGCCTGTTTAATTCTAAGTGTCAGGGAGAGGGAGGAAAAAGTCATTTAAAAAAATCATATCTGTGGAAAAATTTAAGATATTACAAATGTGCAGAATATGACTTCTTTAAAGGTAACTGACCCTAGAAAAGATCCGTTCCCTACACTATCTTTATTTTCCATATCAATTCAACAGTATTGTGTTGACTGATCTCCTCTGGTTGCTGGATGTTGGGTGGTGTTGCAGGTCGAGCAAAGTCATGCAGGTGAGTAGGTGTCTCCTTTAACAATAAATGGGTGATTGTTAAATAACCACAATACAAGCTGTAATTAGAACATGGACAGTCCGTTAAACTTTGTGTGTAGTTCCTCCAAATCCACCCTGATGAATGACAGTGTGAACAACACCGCTGCATGGGGGATCGTAATGGACACAATTGAAATATAGAAGAATACAGACGCAGAAACAGCCTTTATAATTCAAAGGGTCAGAGGCTGGAAAACTAAATAACAACTGTATTTGGTGCAAGAAACCTTGACTAACATTATAAGAGGATTAAATATGTGTAATGTGTACAGTAGAATATGAGCCCTTAAACCACTGTTCGCTGGTACTGGTAATTTTTCAATGAAAACAATGCAGGAGTAACTTTAAAACTACATTTTTTTTCTCACCCATTTCTCCACAATTTGGAATACCCAATTCCCAACGCACTCTAAGTCCTCGTGGTGGCATAGTGATTCGCCTCAATCCCAGTGGCAGAGGACGAATCTCATTTGCCTCCACGTCTGATACCGTGGCTTGTTGAGCGCGTTACCGCGGAGACGTAGCACGTGTGGAGGCCCATGCTATTCTCCGTTGCATCCACGCACAACTCATCACGTGCCGCACAGAGAGCGAGAACCACATTATAGCGACCACAAGGAGGATACCCCATGTGACTCTAACCTCCCTAGCAACCGGGCCAATTTGGTTGCTTAGGAGACCTGACTGGATTCACTCAGCACACCCTGGATTCGAACTTGTGACTCCAGGGGTGGTAGTAGGTATCAATACTCACTGAGCTACCCAGGCCCCCCCTTAAAACTAAATTATTAGCTACAAATAAATTCTTCCCTGAAGTAAAAGCAATTAACATTTTGGGGATTTTATGTTTTATCGATTTTATTTACATAAACATTTCTCAATTTCATCATTCATTGCAAATGCAAATAAGCAAATTTATGTAACTTCACTACAGTAAAAACCCACACTTCCATAAGAAAATATGAGAATGAGTCATGTATGCCATATGGGGAAAAAATTTTAATAACATGACTTGAAAATCATGTTAGGACAATAATAGCCAGAAGATGGCTGCAGTGTTCTATGCAGCCACCTACTGTGTAATCATTGTCAATTTTATCACAAATTAGGTTTTTGGACATATATTTAGACATTATGAAACTATTGTTTGTCAAAGTTTTTTTATTTTTTATTTTCTTTTAACTGTTTTAAAGTGTCAGATTTTGCAATAATGTCACATTATTCTTACGGTCAAACAATCACTTTGTTACCAATCATTTAATTCAAACATCAGTATTTAATAACTCAAAATAAATTAATAATAATGTCAAGAAAATGAACGGCAATGTACTGTGAAAATTCGATTAGAGTATAAAACTAAAGATTCAGACTCTTAACGTTGTTCTCTGTATGTGAATTGTGTGTGCGTTACGGTCTTACCCCTAATCTATGTGTGTTGTTCTGCATTGTGGCTGATTTTGGTGATATTGTATTTGACAAAAAAAAAATATATTTTTAGTCATCTGTTTCCTATGGTCTGTGAATTTTGTCTGTGAATGGTAAAGGCGTTGTTTAAAAAAAAAAGAATAAAGTATGACCAATAAGACTTGTCGAATCAAGTAAAGAAAATTAAATAACAAATGTGTGTGTTCAGATGGTTATTGGAGAAAACAAAACAAGTCTTGAAATGCTCAGATAAAGGAAACCATTTTTATTATATTGGATAAGGTGATTTCAGTCAAACATGACCTAACAGGATGTTAAAGGTGTTTTGGCTGTTTTTAACTGAGCCTCCATAGATATTGTAATGTGTTTCAACGCAAGCAGAGTTATAGATAGGTGCCTCCTTTAACAATTAATGGGTGCTTGTTAATGAACAACTATGTAACATATTAGAACATTATTGTAAAAAGATTAAAGGGAAAGGAGGCGATAACCGGCTTGACAATATAAATGATAATTTAATAATGAACTTAAACAAAAGACAAAAACACACACAAGTGTCGGACAGCCGCATGTAACTCTTTCAGAATCACGACAAGGCCCCGCCCTCCGTCCTGCCACAATTATACAAAATATTAAAACAGGGGCAGTCCATCCATGATTCTGGGTTTACTGTATGGATGGTGAGAGATGCTTGATTTAAATAATGAAAGGCTACGTGTTCCTCAATAAAATTCCTTTAACAAATGATATTTTTTTCTCCATACCAACCTCACTTTGTTCTCGTCTCTCACCTCTGTATTGTGTTGAATGCTCTCCTCTGGTTGCTCATTGTTGGGTGATGTTGCGGTGGAAGTAGTGCCAAGGACTGGCACCTCGTCCTGACTCCTCACAGCTGGTGTTTCCAGCTGACTTTGAAGGAGTAGAAGCTCAGCAAATTTCTGCTGCTCCTCTGCAAGTTGCCTACAGAAATGTGCTTTTTGTACTAATTCAACATTGAATGTTTGTTTGCGATGTTGCATGTAAAATGAAATATGACTCCAGAAATCATTCAGGGGTGAAATTAAATAAAGAGAGAGTGAAACCAAAATAGAGAAAGAGATTGGATTACCTCTCCAGCTCTTGGTGAACTCTGTCTTCCTCTAAACGGGCATGAATTTGAATGTTTAGTGCTTCCTCCAGTTTTTGTTGCGTGAGCTCTAATTCATGGATTCTCTTCTTATGGTGCTGTACTTCCTTCTCCATCTCAGTCAATGTAGCTGCCATTTGCTCCTTGGCCTACAAAACAATGGCCAATTAATGGAGTGCAATAGTGACTGCCCACTTTTACATTGGCCTGGATTCCAGAAGTATTTTTACTGTTCATTTCTACATAGGCAATACAAATATATCCTCAAAACGAACCAACAAACTCTGAAATGAATCATATACATTTTTATAATTTTATTCAAAGCAAAAAAGTATCTTAAAATCATGAAAAAAAGACTAGTTCAACAACAAATGAAAAATCATGCACTCATGAACAAATGAGAGCTACAGTTTGTAGAAGTCAAGAATTTCACTGACTTTGTTTACATGGACACCAGAAAGCCATTTATTGAGAGAAATCTGCTTAAGACTCGAAATCGGCGTTTGCATTTACATGCACGGCTCAGTCAGTAAGCAGCTTTCACCACAGATATGTAATTTTCCCACAATACTTTTGTAAATAAAAAGCATGGCATCCCAGGACGACTTGGCTATTTTATTCTGTTGCTTTGCTTTATTCCCTGATATTTCCGAGTTGATGCAGTGTTTGTTTCCTTAACTTTCCATCGCGACCTACAGCGGAATTGTGCTGCAATAGGGCGGTTTACCTCTTACATCAAACTCTAGGATTCCCCCAATGTACTTGAGCACATATAGGTGGACGTGAGGGACAGTAGTCAATATTTTACATGGGTGTGAATAAATGGGTATATTTTATAGTGTATGTGATTTTCCCTTTTCCCACTGTACTCCCAGAAATGTGGAATCATTTCCGCTGTACTGACCTCGTTTATGTGGCTCCATCCTATGACATCTCCTATGACATGCGCACACTTTAAAAACCTGTAAGAATGCTACTAATGCATTTACATGGCCACGTCAGCCAAGTTCTCCGGGAGAAACCCAGGTGCATTAAACCGCTTTCTCTTAATGCCTTAAATGGTGTAAGAAAATTGCATTTTTGTTTTCATGATGTTTCAGAACGAGATTTCTGTTAAAACCCTGAAATAAACAGTTTTCTTAAGTGCATGTAAACGGGGTCACTGACTTACATTTTTATAATATTCCTTTTATAAGTCTTGGAATTTGATGCACAAGTCCAATTAACTATTTTTATGACACTTTTTTTGTTTTATTTTTAAACTTGAACACTTTAAGATCAGATGGGCATGCTGAGAAGAAATAATTATCAAAATATTAATAACTACAGTCCTGACCAACACAAAACAGGTATCATTTTAAAGCTTAGAAGCTGGACTTTACAATGCATGTAGGCATTATGACTAAAACTGAACAAGGGCATTGAAAATTGCAGACAAATCAGAAGTGCATAGGTCAGTAGATAATCCACAATGTTCACACAGCACATTATGTGCTATCTGGCTAAAAACACATTCATTTTCAAGGATCAGATTACTTTATTGGAAATGGTGTAGTAAGTTGTCCAGCGTCATGGAATATTAAACCAATCATATTAGGATTCAGATCGCTGCAACCAAATATGTGTGTGGCAGGGCGGAGGGCGGGACAGGGCCATGATGACACACGCCCGGCCCCTAATCAAGCCCACAAGAGGGATAAATGCAGGCGAAGGCAGCAGTTCGGAGGAGAGAGAGCTATAGGTAGCTGCCCTGTATGTGTTTGTGGTTATGTATGTGTCTTTTTGTCAAATTAAATATTACTTTGATGCTTCGTTTGGTTCTCACCTCCTTTCCCTTTTACCCTGTAACACAGGACATTCTTTAAAATTCCTTCTTTTGTGTTGTTGGCAATGATAGACATATAGGTTTGGAACGGTCAAGAGTTTGGTGAATAAATGATGACAGAATTGTCATTTTAGGAGATGTATTCATTTAAAATCTGAAGTAATAAATGCCAATCTCATGAAATTGCTGTATCCAAATCCTGTAATGCTGTTTTCAGCGAATGAGAATGGTTTGTTAATATTTGTTTTAAGAAGAGGATGTAGATTGACAACACATTATAATGAAACAGCATGACAGACCCAAAAAATTGCTCTCTGTCTCACCAAATTAGCTTCTTCAAGCTGTCTCTCCAGATCTTTCCGTACTGCTTGCTGTTTCTCTCGCTCTTGCTTCTCTTCCTCTTTACGTTTTTCCTCCACCTCTTTCTGTTTCTGAGGACAAACAAACACACATGTTCACTCATTTGCACACACTTTTTAACAGTCACTTTGCCCTATTCCCCCCTCAATTACTTGAATGACACTCTCGATATGTTGCTCCAAGCTCTCTGTCTCCCCCTGCTGTTCCAGAACAGAGGGTGGCTTTTCATCTGAAATGGGTTCATTGTGGCTGCTCTGGTTGCTCTGGCTTCTTTGAAGGGTCTCTCTCTGCTTGCGTCTGCTCAATTTCAGCTCTTGATGCAGAGAGCTCTTCCCTTCTGCTTTTAGTCTGAAAATTGTCTGCATAGCTGCAAAACAAACCAAGATATTCCTCATGAAACCAGGTGGCAATACAAGACATTTACAAAAAAAATAAGAAACTCCAATCGCTCATCACCCTGCACCCAGTCTACTCTCTGCTTCATGTCTGATGCACTCATCTCACAGGTCCCGACGAGAGTCTTCACACAGAACAGGCAGCGCCGCCCTTCCCTGTCAGGGAGATTCTGGGTTTGATGATAGAAATGAGAAATCTGGGTGTTTTGAAGCCTAATGCTTATAAAATGAAATAAAAATGTTGACACTGGAATGTATTGCTACCTCCACCACACTGTTCTCCTCAAGCAAGATCTCTCCTTTCTTTTCCTTCAAGTCTTCACTGACATAGTACGACAGGTTACTGGGTTTCAAAACAAACCAGCGCTCCTGCCAGTTCCTGCGAACATGGCCTTTCTTTAACAGGTAACCCTGATAAATGAATAATGAAAATTAGAGATAGAGCGAACAGGAAATAAACATATAACTTGAGAAGTCGTCGTCAATGATTGCATCATACAATGTCTTCTCTGACACAAAGCAGGAATTAAAGAATGATACAGCAAACATTCAAACAAATCAACAGTTTGCCAATGCTATGCACAAGCATGGTAAACTAGGTTAAAGAAGATTAACTGTTAATGAAGAACATGTGGTACTTGAGCATGCCAAACTTACCACCACAATGTTTGAGGTTGCTAAGGTGTTCTGAGGGGATTTAAGCATGTTGCTTTGTGGTCGCTAACAGTGATCTGTGTGGTTGCTTACTAGCCCAAGTCAAAAAGGCCCATGTCTCTGATATTCTGGTCCCTAGATATGGTCTAGGTCCCTTTTTAAGTGTATGTCAAAGGGATTTATTGTCTAACAAGAAAATTCCCACATAAAAAAACATCCTTAAAATATGTAAGTTGCCTGAGCATGACTGAAATGTCCCGGCATACGGATATACTAATAATCAGTTGATCTTGGTAGCACCTAAGCTTTGTTTTTCATCTTCCATTTTACTCAAGCTAACACATCTGTATTGCATCAACCTGCAAAGTATGCTGTCACCTTTTTGATGATGTTGTGGTACATCTCCATGAAAACATCATCCACAGCGAGACTGAAGGCCTCATTACTCTCTACATGCAAAAGCCGGAATGCACTCAGATGCTCCAGGAACTCCCATACAGACATACCCTCCTGAAGAGCAGCATGCTGGGACAGAAGCTCCTCCAGTAATGTCCCGTCCCACTCCTGGCTCATTGCACTGGAGATTTTCTTCAACAGGTACTCCAACTAAATGAACAGAGGGATGAGAGTGTTCATGACTTTGGGTTGTTCACTAGCATCATTTACACAGTTTGAAATCTGAAGTCAATGTTATGATACATTGATGAATCTTACAAAGTATGAAAAATAAGATTTTTTTTTTTTTGCATAAACATTATAATATAATATCATTCATATTATTTACATTTTGACATTATTTTCATGGCAATAAAGTGCATGCAATGCAGTAAATTCAAAGGATGCATTACAGTAAATTTATAATTTAATGTAATGCATCTGGGCATTTAAATTTTTTTGTACCCTTAAAACAAAAATTTGTTAGTTTAACTTAATTCAATTGTGGTCATTGGTTCCACACAATGAAAATTAGGTTGTTTATGTTTTTTTACATGAAATTAAATTGTAGGCTCTACTCAAATTCTTTATGCAGTGAAAACCTAAATTAATTGAGTTACCCTAACTTAAATGTAATCTGTTCAATTAACTCCATTGAGCCTTACAGCTAATTGGTAGCTAACAACAAACACATTAGCATATTATATACAGTTGAAATTCATATGAAATTAAGTTGAGACAAAATGCTAAAGAATTGTTGCATAAGCTCATTTTAAATAAGTTAATTGTGCAAGCAGTAAAAATAATGTTGAGTGAACTCCATCCGTTAGAAATCCGAATCAATTTGAGCAATTCATAGCAATGTGATCATATCACATTATGTAGCCTGTGTTGAATATCACTTGGTCTTTACACAATATAATTAATCTGAATAAAGGTACTGAGTTGATTTAAAGTGTACTGGTTTAGAACAGTATTTTCAATAGAGCTGCTTTCCTGTTATGATGGGTGTGGAAACAGGACAAGACAGACGAGAGGTGCGGATCCAAGCGCGGTTTTATTAAGGATTAACACAGAAGAAACAAAATGTAAACACAAAGGAAAGTCCACGATGGGAAAACAGGAAACTAAAACACCACGAAACAGATTTAACACGATGAAACAAAACTAAAACAAAGCTAAGAACTCGGGTAGGGACCACGGACCAAGCTAGACAACATACAGGAAACGAACAACAATCGACAGAGACTAAACAAAGAACCAGGGTTTAAATACACAGACAAAGTGGAGACTGAACGAGACACAGGTGGAATCAATGATGAGTGCAGGCAGTGAGGGAGGCCGGGAATTGTGGGAAATGTAGTTTAACACACAGACAGTGAGACTCAGGGCGGACAACAGGGAAAACGTGACATGGACCGGGATCGGTGACGGGTGAGATGGAAAATACGGAGCGGACAACAAGGAAATGTGAAATAATCATGATAGTGAAACCGAGAACAAAGGGCAGACAACACAGGAACGTAACATAACCCCCCTCAAAGGACCGGATTCCAGATGGTCCTATAGCAAACAGAAACCCCACAAAGAAGAACAAAAACAAAAGATCCAAGGAGTGAGGGGGTAGACCCAGGGGAACACAGACAGAAGAAAGGGAGCACAAGGGACACAGAGACCATCCAAGGAGGCACAGGGGACAAATAGACAGTCTACGGGGGCACAAGGGGCAATTAGGCAGTCCATGGGGGCACAAGGGGTAATTAGGCAGTCCACGGGGGCACAAGGGGCAATTAGGCAGTCCGTGGGGGCACAAGAGGCAATTAGGCAGTCCGTGGGGGCACAAGGGGAAATGAGACAGTCCACGGGGGCACAAAGGGAAATGGGACAGTCCACGGGGGCACAAAGGGAAAGGTTTAGGAGGTCAGGGAGGTATCGACCGGGCAGGGACAGGTTTCGGTGGTCTGGGAGGTGTTGCCCGGACAGGGTCGGGTTTAGATGGCCCAGGGGCTGGCCGTAAGGCAAGGGCCGGTTCAGGGGGCATGGGAGGAGGCCACAGGACAGAGGTCGGTTTTGGTGGCCTGGGAGATGGCCGTGGGCCAAGGGCCGGTTCAGGGGACCTGGGAGGTGGCCACAGGACAGAGGCCGGTTTTGGTGGCCTAGGAGATGGCCGTGGGGCAAGGGCCGGTTCAGGGGACCTGGGAGGTGGCCATAGGACAGAGGCCGGTTTTGGTGGCCTAGGAGATGGCCGAGGGGCAAGGACCGGTTCAGGGGGCCTGGGAGGAGTGGCCACTGGGGAGGCCGGCGGAGCCGCGTGAGGCGGCGCCAAGGAGGACCTCTGAGGCAGAGCCGAGGGAGGCTCAGGAGGCGAAGCCAAGGGAGGTGATCGCTTAGAAGGCTCAGAAGGCGGAGCAGAGGGATGCTCTGTAGGTGGAGCTGAAGGAGGCTCAGGAGGCGGAGCCGAGGTAGGCGGCGCCGTAGGAGGCTTTAGGAGCGGAGACCTGGAAGGCTCTGGATTCTCGGGGGACAGAGCCGTAGGAGGCTCGGGAGGCGGAGCCGTAGGAGGCTCGGAAGGCACAGCCGTAGGAGGCTCGGAAGGCACAGCCGTAGGAGGCTCGGGAGGCTCAGAGGGCGGAGCCAAGGTAGGCGGCGCCGTAGGAGGCTTTAGGAGCGGAGACCTGGAAGGCTCTGGAGTCTCTGGGGGCAGAGCCGTAGGAGGCTCTGGAGGCGGAGCCAGTAGGAGGCTCGGGAGGCTCTGAGGGCGGAGCCGTCAGAGGCTTGGGTGGCTCGAGAGGCGGAGCCATGGGAGGCTCTGGAGGCTGAGCCGAGGGAGGCTCAGGAGGCGGGGCCGAGGAAGGTGGCACCGTAGAAGGTTTCAAAGGCGGAGCCCTAGAAGGCTCTGGGGTCTCTGAGAGCAGAACCGTAGGAGACTCGGGAGACGGAGCCGTAGGAGGCTCGGGGGGCGGAGCCCTGGAAGGCTCGAGAGGCGGAGCCCTGGAAGGCTCGAGAGACTTGAGGGGCGGAGCCCTAGGAGGCTCGGGAGGCGGAGCCGTAGGAGGCTCGAGAGGCGGAGCCTTGGGAGGCTCGAGAGACTCGAGAGGCGGAGCCGAGAGAGGCGGCGCCGTCTGAGGTTTCAGAGGCGAAGACCTGGTAGGTTCTGGAGTCTCTGGGGGCAGAGCTTTTGGAGGCTCGGGAGGCGGAGCTGTAGGAGGCTCTGGAGGCAGAGCCATAGGAGGCTCTGGGATCTCTGGAAGAAGAGCCGGAGGAAGCTCTGGAGACTTGGGGGGCGGAGCCCTAGTAGGCTCAAAAGGCTTGAGGGGCGGAGCCCTGGAAGGCTCGAGAGGCTTGAGAGGCGGGGCCCTGGAAGGCTCGAGACGCTTGAGGGGCGGGGCCCTGGAAGGCTCGAGAGGCTTGAGGGGTGGAGCCCTGGAAGGCTCGAGAGGCCTGAGAGGCGGAGCCCTGGGAGGCTCGAGAGGCCTGAGAGGCGGAGCCCTGGGAGGCTTGAGAGGCTTGAGAGGCAGAGCCCTGGGAGGCTCGAGAGGCCTGAGAGGCGGAGCCCTGGAAGACTGGAGAGACGGAGCCGTAGGAGGCTCGGGAGGCTCGAGAGGCGGAGCTCTAGGAAGCTCGGAAGGCGGAGCTCTGGAAAGCTCGGGAGGCGGAGCTCTGGAAAGCTCGGGAGGCGTTGGCCCTTGGAGGGTCATGGCTGCTGGCGCTGGCTCTTGGACGGTCCTGGCTACAGGCGCTGGCTCAGAACGGTCGAGGTTACGGCGCTGGCTCTGGGACGGTCGAGGCTACAGGCGCTGGCTCAGGAACGGTCGAGGCTACAGGCGCTGGCTCCGGGATGGTCGAGGCTACAGGCGCTGGCTCCGGGACGGTCGAGGCTACAGGCGCTGGCTCCGGGACGGTCGAGGCTACAGGCGCTGGCTCAGGGACGGTCGAGGCTACAGGCACTGGCTCCGGGATGGTCGAGGCTACAGGCGCTGGCTCAGGGACGGTCGAGGCTACAGGCGCTGGCTCAGGGACGGTCGAGGCTACAGGCGCTGGCTCATTGACCTCTGAGGCGACAGGCACTGGCTCACTGACTTCTGAGGCGACAGGTTCTGGCTGGTTGACCGTGGTATGCGTGGGTACACTGTTCCTGGTCGGCGTGGCTTCAGGCTCACTGGCCGTGGCTGGCAAGGGCTCAGGCTCGCTGACCGTGGCTGACGTGGGCACAGGCTCGCTCCCCGGGGCAGGCGTGGGCTCTGGCTCGCAGACCGGGGAAGGCGTGTGCCGGAAGGCGGAAGCCCGTCTTCTCACCCTCCTCGGGCTGACGGGCGGGCTGCGCTGGCTCGGGAAGGTGACTGGCGTGAGGGTCGGTTCGCTGACAGGTGAGGCTGGTGTTACTGGGGCCGCCGGAGGTGGTTGAAGGGACTCCACTGTGGATGGCGAGGTAGGGTCCTTCTCGGCAACGCCCACGGTTAACGGTGAGCCGCAGACCCGCAAAGTCATCTCCACGAGCTGCAGAGAGTGCACTGCGTGCGTTGCCGGTGGCAACCATTCCCTCAACGAGGCGCTCAGGTTGCCCCTGAAGTAGACCACCAGGGCAGAGTCCGGAAGTCTGAGACGCTAGCCAGCTTGAGGAAGTCGCCTATGTGGTTCAACGCCGGTCGGTCCCCTTGCTTTAGACAAAGCAGCCGATAGTTGGCCTGTTGGACCGCTGGATCCATTCTTTGGTCGATTGTTCTGTTATGATGGGTGTGGAAACAGGACAAGACAGACGAGAGATGCGGATCCAAGCGCGGTTTTATTAAGGATTAACACAGAAGAAACAATATGTAAACACAAAGGAAAGTCCACGATGGGAAAACAGGAAACTAAAACACCACGAAACAGATTTAACACGATGAAACAAAACTGAAACAAAACTGAAACAAAGCTAAGAACTCGGGTAGGGAACAGGGACCAAGCTAGACAACATACAGGAAACGAACAACAATCGACAGAGACTAAACAAAGAACCAGGGTTTAAATACACAGACAAAGTGGAGACTGAACGAGACACAGGTGGAATCAATGATGAGTGCAGGCAGTGAGGGAGGCCGGGAATTGTGGGAAATGTAGTTTAACACACGGACAGTGAGACTCAGGGCGGACAACAGGGAAAACGTGACATGGACCGGGATCGGTGACGGGTGAGATGGAAAATACGGAGCGGACAACAAGGAAACGTGAAATAATCGTGATAGTGAAACCGAGAACAAAGGGCAGACAACACAGGAACATAACATTTCCATTTTTTTTGTGTAATTACCATTATTCTTAAAGGTGCAGTATGTAAGATTCAGAAACCCTTGTTATTAATGACACCTGTGGCTCATGCCCGTGCACACACTCCATAGGGACGCAAGCATCGGCCAAAGAGACTGAACGTGATTCACTGACATCATGCTGACAGATGAGGTAGCATAATTAAAATTACAGTTATGACTGTTTTACTACAAACTTTGAGACTGTATATTATATTTGACTCTCCAGTGCTGGAACAGGGCTAAAGCAAAGTGAGGATATAGGTCTGACTATGCGAGACTGTAGTTTGAAGTAATCACGTTTCTTTGCATGATACATTGACTGCATTTATACGATAGCCTATGTCGGTGTTAGCTAGCTAGCCATCTTTATCAATAGCTGTTAGCTACACTTGGTGGATGATGACAGTAGCTGTTTATAAAATAGAATGTGCATTATAAATATGTTGACACAATTCAGTATTGATGTGATTCCATCACAACTGTCATGTTGATATCGATGCGCTATTGTTTTCTGTATAACCAACTTACACTAATGAATGGGTCTTTTTACATTATCTTAAACATTATCTAGCATTCATTTCATGTGTTAATGTAGTTTACCTGGCTGAATAATTACAGATTAACATTGTTTATGTCAGTTACTGTGAATCAGCATACCTGACTTTTAGTATATAGAGAAGATTGTTGAAACTATTTATAGGTAGCTTGCAATTCATCAGCATTAGCAGGAAAGATTACACAGATCAATTCTTATGGCTCTATATTTCACATGCTTTGCAGTTATGTAAGCTTACCAGTCCAATAAGAAGAATGCCAATTCAGGGTCGGTTTTGATCCCTAAAACCGAACAAAGGTCCCTCCAGGAATCAAATGCCCTGCCGATGTTCACTCTAGTTTTCGCTCGACCAAGATCACGTTCCCGCTTAGCCAGAGGGGATTTCGTAAATAAATGTTTTTTGTTTTGTTTTGTTTTTTGGCTTACTCCGAGTTTGTGTAGGAGTCTGTGTTGTCCTGGGAGCCGGACGTTTGCTGGATTCCATCTCTAAGATAGCGTTACCTAGTGTTGCAGTTTGTTGAATAGCGGAAGAGAAGCACTGAGGCAAGGTTGCGTTACAAGCCGTAAAAGGCAAATATTAAATGAAAATTGTTACATACTGCACCTTTAATGGTGATTCTTATTAGATTCCCATTGCTGTAATATAATTCATTTATGTATTTGAATCAGCATAAATTAAAGGCAGTAAAAGAAATACCACCATGACGTATAAATCAACATCACAATGCATCTTTATGGTCAGAAAATAGGCTTCAATTTCTTTAAAATCTTTGATTTTGGGATGAAATATGACCTGGGTATGTTCTTGACAGGCTTAGGTAAACTTACTCATACTGTACAAAGGTGTCATAGCATGAAGTTTTCAAATGAAGAAAGCAAATAAAAAATATTACAGATCTATGTTGAAGAAAACAGAATCGGGGAAGGAGGCCAGCAAGACATGCAAGTTGCAACACATCCTCAAATTGAGTTGATTGATTAAAATCTATTTTTTGTGACTGTTATCATCAGGAAACAAACAGATATACACACAAACTTCCAATCGCTGTGTCACTTCCTGCTTAAAACAGAGGCATATGAAAAAGCAAAACAAGTTTTACATTCTAACACTGTTTGTATAATGAGCATCACTGAATTTCTTACGTTTAAAGACTTGCTTCAAGGGTCAACTCTCACATCATAAAAATGCATCAAAAAAATGCTGCCTTATACAAGCACAAAAACTAAATTTTATTAGATTGGACAAAGGTTAAACAGCATTAGGTTGTGTATTTTTAAGGTATATACAAATTCTACCTATGAATGCTTTAGTCTGTTTGAAGGTACCTACTGTATATTATTTTATTTATCAAAATATATTATATTATAGTCTGGTTTAATTTAAGTTCAGCTATGGTTATGTGTAGTAACTAGTAGGTGTTGTTATCTCTCTATCTCTCTTCCTCTCTCTCACCTCCGGTTGAATGATGACTAATGGGTAACAGTCCTCTGAGAGCAGGTTGAAGAGGCAGAAGAGTTTGAAACAGTCTCTCTGTGAACACAGGCCCTGGTAAATGCTGGGCTTGCAGTTCTTCTTTGATGTCATTGTCCAGCACAGCTCATCAAAGGTTTCTTTATTGAAAGTGCCCTCAGTGGCCTGTGGATTAACATATCACTTTTAACCACCTTGTAAAAGATCACTCCAACAGACCCATTTTCATTTTTAAATTAAAGTTAATGTATAGCAAATTGTTATCGTACGTTACATCCAGGTGTCTAAATTACATATTATTATTGCTTTTTAGAGAGTTATTAGACCTTTGCCAGGATATATTTGTTGAGATATGGCATGTAGCCCTGGTTGGACACTGGTCCGTTATCATTGTCCTTAAAGTGCTCCTCTAATGCCACAGGATCATGAGGAATATTGAGCGCTGTGTAGAGATTGTGTGACAGAACCTGTAGAGAAACACACACACATTAGGGCTGGGACATTTGATGATAATATATTGTGGCAATGATATAAATTGTCAATCGATTTTGCTATCACAATATGTAAATATCCATGTGCGTGGCATGTGCATATCTATCATGGGCAGGACTTCACATGAGACTGAGAAAATGTACAAAACATGGACAGGGTTTTTGCAGCATTCCAAAAATTTGACAAATTCAGTGACATTCATCTTGCATTCGGCGCTTCATAAGTGCTACATATGCTTCTTATCTTCTCGTACGCATCTGTGTTTGAAGTCGCACGTGCTACCTCTGGGGCACCGAAGTGTGTGCAAGTCCAGCAGGCTTCCTGATATTTGTGCTCCAGAGATAGGAGAGTGCAGAGGGGGATCGCGCTACTCAACCCGGCTTCTCTCGATATTGCATCGCAGACCACAAAACTGACTTAACCCATTTGAATTCTACTGAGCTTCTTTACCTTAAAGTGCTCTAGAGAAAGTCAAACATCTCTAACGGCTAGACAGCCCGACATTCTAACCAACACGGACGAGGAAAACAGCTTAAACACTGAGTCATGTACCAAAATAAAGGTGTTTTAAAATACACACCATCACCCTTATTAAAATTCTGTTTGATGATGTTTGATATTAGAAGAAAAATGACCATGTTTGCATACAGACTATAATAATGTTAATATACAGTAATCTCTATTGAGATGACATTTATAATTAAGAGACTAGTATATTTTTATACTTAGGTATTATTTTCTTTGTTGCATTGCTGAGTGTTGAGTTTCTTGGGGAAAATGTATTATAGACGATTAAGGTCACAGTTATAAAAACTTAGGACACTAAAGAGACCTTTCTACTGACTCTAAAAAACACCAAAAGAAAGATGCCCAAGGTCCATACTCATCTGCGTGAACATGCCTTAAGCATGCTGCATGGAGGCATGAGGACTGCAGATGTGGCCAGGGCAATAAATTGCAATGTCTGTACTAAGAGACGCCTAAGACAGCGCTACAGGGAGACAGGAAGGACAGCTGATCATCCTCACAGTGGCAGACCACGTGTAACAACACCTGCACAGGATCGGTACATCTGAATTTCACACCTGTGGGATAGGTAAAGGATGGCAACAACAACTGCCCGAATTACACCAGGAACGCACATTCCCTCCATCAGTGCTCAGACTGTCCACAAAAGGCTGAGAGACGCTGGACTGAGGGCTTGTAGGCCTGTTGTAAGGCAAGACCTTACCAGACATCACCGGCAACAATGTCGCCTATGGGCACAAACCCACCTTCGCTGGACCAGACAGGACTGGTATGAAGTGCTCGTCACTGATGTGTCATGGTTTTTAGCTCACCAGGGGTGATGGTCGGATTCGCGTTTATTGTAGAAGGAATGAGCGTTACACCGAGGCCTGTAATCTGGAGTGGGACAATTTGGAGGTGGAGGGTCTGTTATGGTCTGGGGCAGTGTGACACAGCATCATCGGACTGAGCTTGCTGGTATTGCAGGCAATCTTAATCCTGTGTGTTACAGGGAAGACATCCTCCTCCCTCATGTGGTACACTTCCTGCAGGCTCATCCTGACATGTCCTTCCAGCATGAAATTGCCACCAGCCATACTGCTAATACTGTGAGTGATTTCCTGCAAAACAGGAATGTCAGAATTCTGCCATGGCCAGCGAAGAGCCCGAATCTCAATCCCATTGAGCATGTCTGGGACCTGTTGTATTGTAGGTTGAGGGTTAGGGCCATTCCCCCCAAAAATGTATGTTGTGTATGGTATGTTATCTCTATACTCTGCTTGAAAGCTTCACTTTATTTAGTTGACCAGCTACTGGAAAGCTTGCTTCTAAAACAACCAGGCCAATTTAATTGTTACACTTGTGTAAAATCACCATGCAACAACTGCTTTGTGCAGCACAATGAGCTAGTAGCTAAAAGCTAGCGGTCGTGTTATTGTTTATTGTTTGTGTTGCGTTTAAGATGATGTCACGGCAGTAGAGGTGGTGACGATCAGCCTATAATCCCACTCACGTTGAGGCGGCACTAAACAGCAGTAGAAAAGGAAGCTCAGAAAAGTAAAGCGAGTAGAGTCGAGTCGATTCGAACCATAACGTGCAGTGGAAAAGTACCATTAGTCACATGTCTGTGAAACTTGTTCAGTTTATGTCTTAGTTTTTGAATCTTTTAATGTTCATACAAATATTTACACATTAAGTTTTCTGAAAATAAAAGCAGTTGAAAGTGAGTTTCTTTTTCACTGAGTTTATATTGTTATCGTGATATAAAATGATTCATATCATGATATAAGATTTTGGTCATATCGTCCGCCCCCTAGCACACATCATGATTTATATCATGGTGGGAGCTTCCGTTGACTTCTTTTGTAAGTTTTGCAGGTTTTACTGTAATTGTGGGGAGATCTAGTCCATAAAATTAGCTAAACACAACTGCACATATAAATAAATGGTCAAGACAGTGTGAACAAAATCATCACAATATCTAAGTACACACACACACACAGGATTTGTGAGCCCAGTTAGTTTAATGTAGTTTCAAAATGACTCAGTTATTCTGAGAAAAGGTGTCATCATTGCCACTTTGATATATTGTTATCTTATGCAATAACATTCTTTTTCTTCATATCTTTTTAAAGAGTGGCTTAAGTGTCCAATACATATGTATTACACTGCTAACCATTCTCAAATTGTAAATAATCCACATGTATGCCAATGTATAATTATCAGATCTTCCAATCCACATGTGACCTGTCATCCAGTAACTCCTTCGCCATGAGAGACTGAAAAGCTGGTTTATTGATGCCATCATAGGACTTTGTTCCAAGGTGTAGTCAGCAATGGGACTGACTTATATAATGTACAATAACCTAAAGACAATTACATTTGGTCACAGAGTAATGAGTGTGGATATTTTGCAGGCAATGGCAAAAATGCTGCCTGTGTCACATCTAGCATGTCTGGACCCATGTCTGTTAATGCATGCTTTTTAACATAAGGAGCCGACTTGGAAACATGTTTAAACAGGAGAAAGACTGTCAAAGCTATCTGCATGCAGATAGTGGATAGCGGATCCTGTGGTATTTATTTACAAGCTCACTGACCAGTAATCCCATTATATTTCCCCATCAATATAATTAAACAACTGGCAATTGAAAACAGCAATAAACTTAGCAGATATCTGATAATATTTAGATAGCATTTATAGCATGGAAAATACAGGTTTGAAATGACTGATTAAGACTGTTGTTACTTTGCAACAACCTCTTAAATCAGTAAAACGTGACAATGCAAATAAAGGCTATACAATGGAAAACGTTGTACAATATAGAGGCTTCTAAAGAAACAATTGACTGTGTAAAAAATCATTTAATTAATGGATACCACCTGAACACCAGAGTTTCGTGTTAAAGGTTCACAGGTGATCTGACCTTTAGTTGCGACTTGGACACTTTCCCGCTCTGCTCTACATCCAGAGATGTGAACGCGTACCAGATGGACTTCAGCAGCTCGCTTTGCAGATCCATAACGCCGATAATGAACTATCGCGCTCACTTTCTGATATGATATTGCGGATACTGCTTCACATTGCGGAACTGAGAGAGAGAGAGTCTGTCTCGAGACCTAGTTGTGAGCCGCCTACCTAGCTAGCTGCATCGTAGGAGCGTGCATTCTTTTCAGGGTACCTCAGACCGAACGCGTTATTGCGCAAAAATAAATGAGAGAGAGAGAGAGAGAGAGAGAGAGAGACGCAACGACTAGAACAGAACGCATGTGTCTCGAGATGCGTTTGAAAAACGTTGGCGTTCTTTTTAGCCTGACACAGCGTTTAAAAACGCGGTGCTCTTGCGCGAGACGAGGCGCAACGGCCTGAGTGTAAAAGTGGTCAGTCTGACTGACCACTTTTACAGTCAGGTCAAAGTTCACAAATTTCGCTGGTAGTTTATTGCATGCTTGTTCAGTGTTTTAATTTATACAAGTGTTTTAAGAAGATTTAACAGCGAGTTTTCTGCAGTTTACTCATATTTTATTATCTTTTACATTATTAACTTTTAGAGAGTGAGTCAAGTCCTTGAAGAGGCCATTAGAGAGACAACTTCGAGGACAAGTCAAGGCAAACTAACTTTAGTAGTATGGGCAACTAAGTTGTTTTCTGCTTCATGACAATGATCTTGGACCTGTGTACGCACTTTACTTGGCTATAGCTTGGGAATAAAACTGCCCCTTAACCCATAAACGCATACCTCTGTTCTTTAGTGACCCGGGACATAATTCCACCCCCTGTACCTCATACATTTTGTGCTTACACTTCTTTAGTATTCTTCAATCTTTCTCTTACAAATATGTAACACAAAAAGAAAAAAGAAAAATAAATGATAGAAAGAAAAGAGCCAAATAAATAAATAAAAGGAAAAATGATATAAAAAAATGTATAGTGCCAAAAGTGTTAAGGGGTAAAAAACTTCCATAAATTGTATTTTATGATTATTTCATATCTATATATGTTTACTATCACAGGATATCTATTTCTTTGTTTATTAGGAATAAGTACTATTTTCATACAAATAAATACTATATATTTTCTGTGCAACAATAAATTACCAACAATTGTGATTTATCAGTATTCCACATGCATGCATGTAAACATATATAGTCTACATGCTATTTCTTACTCAAAGTGGCACTGATGTTTCACTGATTGATTGAGATACATTTGACAATAAATAACATGGAAGTAAACTATAGCATGTACAGCATGTGAACAGTATGATATGACTATTGTCATTTGGGTGTACTACTGAAATTATGTAAATTGTTCATCTATTTAGACTCAATAAGTGCCTGTAAAAATTCTTATGGTAGATTATGTGTTGCTTATGTGTATCTTGTGTTATGTGAAGCTCAGTATGTTTTTGGCAACCAGTTGCATTTCAGTATGAAAGGAATGAAACCTGTTCAATTGTACCTTTGTCTTGATTTGTTGCATTTTCTCTTTGATATATAAAAACTAAAACATTATAAAATTATTATTATAATTTTCTTGAAAATATTTTGAACATTTGACACTATCTGGGCAATTTTATATCCATTTGTGATTGATATAAGTGCCGGGTCTCTAAGGATCTGAATATCTAAGAGTGTTTGGTGAAATTCCCTTGCATTTACAGATTAAGGCAAGCACAATCTGTGGGGACAAAACCACATTTGGAAACTATTCATAAATAAAAAAGTATATACAGACAGACAGATAGATGTTAAAATAGTTTTTACAGTTGATTTATGGTTTAATCAACTGTACAATAATTTTACAATAATGTCGTCATTGTAAAATTAAATAGAACTTTCCACAGAAAACTTTAGTAGCCAATTGTATCCCACTAAAATCTTGTTTAATGCATATTATTTACATATTGTGGCAATACTTTTGAAATAGTAAGTAGTTTACTGTTTACCGATTGACCCTCATTCACTTCCATTGTAAGTGCCTCACTGGAACCCAGACATGGCATGAGAGGCTCGAGGGGCGGAGCTGATGGGGCTAAGGACCAGGGTGGAGCTGTAGGGATGGAGGTCCCCTGTGGAGCAGAGGCAGGCCTAGACCGTGGAGCAGAGGCTTGCTTATGATATGGCATGGAGCAGTCTGGGGCTTAGCTGTGACATGGCATGGAGCAGACTGAGGTTCGTCTGTGACATGGCATGGAGCAGACTGAGGTTTGTCTGTGACATGGCATGGAGCAGGACACAGGATTTGTGAGCCCAGTTAGTTTAATGTAGTTTCAAAATGACTCAGTTATTCTGAGAAAAGGTGTCATCATTGCCACCTGTTTTGATATATTGTTATCTTATGTAATAACATTCTTTTTCTTCATATCTTTTTAAAGAGTGGCTTAAGTGTCCAATACATATGTATTACACTGCTAACCATTCTCAAATTGTAAATAATCCACATGTATGCCAATGTATAATTATCAGATCTTCCAATCCACATGTGACCTGTCATCCAGTAACTCCTTCGCCATGAGAGACTGAAAAGCTGGCTTATTAATGCCATCATAGGACTTTGTTCCAAGGTGTAGTCAGCAATGGGACTGACTTATATAATGTACAATAACCTAAAGACAATTACATTTGGTCACAGAGTAATGAGTGTGGATATTTTGCAGGCAATGGCAAAAATGCTGCCTGTGTCACATCTAGCATGTCTGGACCCATGTCTGTTAATGCATGCTTTTTAACATAAGGAGCCGACTTGGAAACATGTTTAAACAGGAGAAAGACTGTCAAAGCTATCTGCATGCAGATAGTGGATAGCGGATCCTGTGGTATTTATTTACAAGCTCACTGACCAGTAATCCCATTATATTTCCCCATCAATATAATTAAACAACTGGCAATTGAAAACAGCAATAAACTTAGCAGATATCTGATAATATTTAGATAGCATTTATAGCATGGAAAATACAGGTTTGAAATGACTGATTAAGACTGTTGTTACTTTGCAACAACCTCTTAAATCAGTAAAACGTGACAATGCAAATAAAGGCTATACAATGGAAAACGTTGTACAATATAGAGGCTTCTAAAGAAACAATTGACTGTGTAAAAGTTCATTTAATTAATGGATACCACCTGAACACCAGAGTTTCGTGTTAAAGGTTCACAGGTGATCTGACCTTTAGTTGCGACTTGGACACTTTCCCGCTCTGCTCTACATCCAGAGACGTGAACGCGTACCAGATGGACTTCAGCAGCTCGCTTTGCAGATCTTAAACGCCGATAATGAACTATCGCGCTCACTTTCTGATATGATATTGCGGATACTGCTTCACATTGCGGAACTGAGAGAGAGAGAGTCTGTCTCGAGACCTAGTTGTGAGCCGCCTACCTAGCTAGCTGCATCGTAGGAGCGTGCATTCTTTTCAGGGTACCTCAGACCGAACGCGTTATTGCGCAAAAATAAATGAGAGAGAGAGAGAGAGAGAGAGAGAGAGAGAGAGAGAGAGAGAGAGAGAGAGAGAGACGCAACGACTAGAACAGAACGCATGTGTCTCGAGATGCGTTTGAAAAACGTTGGCGTTCTTTTTAGCCTGACACAGCGTTTAAAAACGCGGTGCTCTTGCGCGAGACGAGGCGCAACGGCCTGAGTGTAAAAGTGGTCAGTCTGACTGACCACTTTTACAGTCAGGTCAAAGTTCACAAATTTCGCTGGTAGTTTATTGCATGCTTGTTCAGTGTTTTAATTTATACAAGTGTTTTAAGAAGATTTAACAGCGAGTTTTCTGCAGTTTACTCATATTTTATTATCTTTTACATTATTAACTTTTAGAGAGTGAGTCAAGTCCTTGAAGAGGCCATTAGAGAGACAACTTTGAGGACAAGTCAAGGCAAACTAACTTTAGTAGTATGGGCAACTAAGTTGTTTTCTGCTTCATGACAATGATCTTGGACCTGTGTACGCACTTTACTTGGCTATAGCTTGGGAATAAAACTGCCCCTTAACCCATAAACGCATACCTCTGTTCTTTAGTGACCCAGGACATAATTCCACCCCCTGTACCTAAATAACCAATGGACCATTTTCACATTTCCCTGTTTGGAATGCAGAAGTCAGGGGCATAGATTCTAGGGGATGGAGGGAAGAAATCTGTGAAGTAATCTGATTATATTTTAAGAGAAGTAGTTAGTTATTTGTAGTGAATTAAAACATTTTTGCGATACCCCCATCAGGGCCATTTCCAGTAACCCTGTTTAATGGTGGGCTCTGTCATTTTGACCTTTGCCCATGATGAGCACATACTGTGCCCAGTGAACATAAAACAGTAACAGAGGAAACATTTATGGAGGTGAACGTAGATGCCCGAGACACCCAGGGAATCAAGGTGGCTTCCACTATGACAGTGTTGGTTGGATTATTTCAAGTAAACCTGCAAATATTTAATTATAGCAATATTCCATCCTTAAACTTCCAGCATATTGGAAGAAATAAAGTTTTATGTTGAAACTACTTCTTACACATCTTGAAATATTGGATTAATTTTTTAAGGCAGCCAGTTTGTTGTAAATCAAATGTTTTTGCTCCATCCCAGGTGGCCATGGGGCTGATGCAGGTGGGCTTTCTAGTCTGATATCTGTCAGATCCCCTAGTAGGGGGCTTCACAACTGCTGCTGCCTCCCATGATTTCATCTCCCAGATTAAAACCATCCTATCCGTTCCAACCCGCAACTTCAATCGATACTTCTCTTTTGCTCATCACTATCTTTACATCTAAGTGATATGATTATTCCCTGATAAATAAATCAAATACAATAAATGGTAACACTTTAGAATAATGGTCCGTAGTTAACAAGTAGCTATGCAGGAAGTAATAGGTTAGTACTGCATTAACACCGAACTTAATACTATTAACTAATATGGAAGCAATATTAACTAAGCAGTAAGTAATAGGTAATTTAGTACAAAGGTAGTTCCTTGGTAGGTATTTGATTATTACTAAATAAATATATCCTCATTGAGAACTACTTGTGAATAATGCAGTACTACCTATTACTTCCTGCATAGCTACTTGTTAACTACGGACCATTATTCTAAAGTGTTACCCAAGTTATTTAATTTTATATTTGACTCATACTGTACAGGTTCTGTGAGGCACTATAACAAACACTGTAATCTGGAAGATGTGGTTTTACGCTTATCGCAACATAAATGCAGCCAATTTCTTCATTAAAGATGCAAATTGTTTTTGACAAGAGAACATCAATGTTTATATTCATATCCTAAAGAGAAGTCCTCCTCAGGCAGCTACTGTAACATAAAGGTAGGTCTTTGGAGTCTGAGATATATTGAACTGACACTCAATAGAGCTCATGATAGTGAACTAATCCAATCATGAGAGTGTCAACATCACTTCCTAATTATTTAAGATTTAAAAAAAATATATCATTATTAGTATTATTCTATGTTTAAGTTTGAAATAAACAGAGAACATACGTCCATCCTTTGGCAAGAGTAGTAGTCACAATCTCAACCTGTAGCTAATGTATTTGGGGTGAGATAATATTCATAAACTGGTTCCCACAAAGAACCCAATTGAGGCACATGCTTCTGAAATGTTATGACCATGATGACCATACCCCCACAATTGTTCACTTTTAGACATGTTACTTTTGTGATTAGTAATTAATTGGTTATTATTTCTTAGTTCACAAGTAGTTCTCAATGAGGATATATTTCTTTAGTAATAATCAAATACCTACCAAGGAACTACCTTTGTACTAAATTACCTATTACTTACTGCTTAGTTAATATTGCTTCCATATTAGTTAATAGTATTAAGTTCGGTGTTAATGCAGTACTACCTATTACTTCCTGCATAGCTACTTGTTAACTACGGACCATTATTCTAAAGTGTTACCCAATAAACTGTGGCATTATGTTTGGGAAATTGATACAAGTCACCTACAGTTTATACTGTACATATATTTTCTTTTTCATTTCAAATGTAGACTCTCAGTGATACAGGGAGGAACATCAACCAAACGAATATTGCAGATTTGGTTGGTTACTAACAATCTTCATAGTTATGGCTGTGAAAGAAATGAACAAAAGTGCCATTCCCATAGAAGTGATTGTGGTATGTACTTAAGTTTTCCCAGAATTCTCCTATATACACAGCAAATATACATATAAATATTATCTATATATACAGCAAACTGTTTTGACATTCTCTTTAAAGTTAGGTTTTGATTAATTAAAAACATTCAATGATTGTTCAAAAAGTAATTGTACTTACCTTTCCCTCTTCTGTTCTGATAGACAGTGATAGCTTCTGCAATCTTTCATGTGATGGACCTGAACTCCCAGTACAGTACTAGCATTGTGCACAGCCTCCCAAGGGGGTAAGAGCACTTCCTGTGGCCTTTTTTGCTTCCAGACGAGGGCTGAGTGGACATGCAATACCTTTACATTGACTTAGTATCGTTATTGTCCCTGTAAAGTTATTCAACAGATGCCACTAAAGCTTGTTTAGAGTTAGAAAAGTAATCTGGGGGCATTATATAAAACAAAGGCCCACAATAAAACAAAGGACAACTCACAGAACCTGTGAATCTACAATTATTATGTTTCTGTGTTTGTGTCCCACAGGTTTGCTCAAGCCCAGTCACCAGATTTAGCACTTACTGGCAACATTCTGGGTTCCAGTTTTTCCACAGCTGTGATCGGTTATGCCGTAGCAGTCTCAGTAGCCAAAGTCTATGCAGCAAAACATGACTACACAGTAGATGGCAACCAGGTATATGTGAATGAATGTTTGACTGGGAGAGTGCATGTATGCTTTAGTCAGTACCTATAAAGAAATATGAGTGCAATTTTACGGGGAGGTAAATTAAAGGTGCTTGTGTGTGCGTGAAGTACTTTCTATAATAACGGCCATAATAAGGACCTCTCCTCCCACAGACAGATTGCTGTAATGTTAAGGAGAGACAGAAAGCACTAACTGACCTTCTAAGATCACTATCATTTTTATTATATATTATATTTGGGCTATGATTGCATACCATTAAAATGTTTTGCACTGTAACATTATTTTCATGACAATTAAGCACCCATAAAATTTTAATTTACATAACGTAAGTGCAACTTTTACTTTTCAGTTTTTTATTCTCATAATTCTTAATGTTGATATTCAATTGTCATTGCAGCACCACAATACAGTAATACAATAATATTTTTTTATTAATGGAAACGAATGGCACAACAACAAATTCCATCTATTTAAATAATACATTTCAGCATTACAGTAATGAGAATGAGGCTTTTTTTTTTTTTTTGCATTTTAGGGACGCAAAACATATAGCAAAGGAGCACAAAAGATTCACTTCTGAAAACAAATCTCCTTCCTGTATTTTAGGGGCTACGTAGGTGCTTAAAGTGACAGTTCAGGGAAAAAAAAAAAACATTCTCTCACCATTTACCCATCCTCATGCCATGCCAGATGTGTTTGACTTTCTTCTGCTGAACACAAACAAAGATTTATGGGAGAATATATCAGCTCTGCATACCCATACAATGCAAGTGAATGGTGGCCAGAACTTCTCCAGAGGTTAATCTAAATCTTCAGAAACAGATCTATATTTAAGTCCTTTTTCCACATTCACTTTCACAGTCTTCTTTTGTTTTTGGCAATTCACATTCTTTGTGCATAGAGGAGGAGAATTTAGAGTAAAAAGGACTTAAATCTTGCTTGTTTCTCACCCACACCTATCATATAACTTCTGAATATATGTATTAATCCACTGGAGTCATGTGGATGCATTTATGTGATTTTTGGACCTTCAATGGTCTGGCCATAACTTAGACGTTCAGCTTCTGTCACTCACTTGATGTTGTGTCGATTGTAGTGACACAAAGGGTCCCTATTCAATAGCGCCACCTACACTGAACCGTGTTACGTGATCTGCTGATGCTGGTGCAGCAAGCTGTAGTGTGCCAAAGGAGCATGGGCATCAGACTGCACGTAGCCTTCCCCAACGCCCCACTAAGACTTTGTATTGTTTTTATTAGGTTCCCGGCATCCGACCAAAGATTTCCCTTGAGGGGCAGGAACAAGCGACGTGACAAGCATGGGAGCAGGCCACACCAGGCGTTGTTAGATGCGGCTGTGGCCATCTAGCTATAACACACATCGGGAAGGCTTCTTTTCCAGTCCTCTTCTTTCAGGGGGAAAAGAAACTGTGGAGACCACATCCTGCCCAGGCTGGGGAGGTGAAAATGCAGCTAATACGTCACGTGGGCCTGTTACGCCACACATGGAAGTGGCACGGTGGTAGGTCCTGCCTAATGAGGGAGGAGCTCTACAAACACGGCGACCAGGGCAGAGGGACTTGACAGGAGGACTGTACCACTGAAAATGCAAGTGTCGCTGACAGAGAACGCTTGCAGGTCAGCAACCCTCTTGATGGAAGCAAGCGCAATCAGGAGAGCCGTCTTCTGGGAGAGGTCACTTAGCTCGACTGATTTTAGTGGCTCGAATGGGGTTAGGACCATGGAGAGATCTCACGAGGGAAACAGGCATGGCCTGGGAGGGTTCAACCTCCGGGCGCCTCTTAGACACCTGATGATCAAGTCGTGCTTCCCTATGGACTTAGACCCGACTGTGCAACATTGTGGGTCTTCAGATCGGGAAGAACACCAATTTGCGAACAGATGCCACTTTAGGATGTAAAGCTGCCTGGTAGAGGGAGCTCTGGCTTGGTTGATCTGTGCTTTGCCATAATGGTCCCAGATCAGCTGAACCACCTGGAGGTGGAGCCTCCACTCTCCGTTGAGTCCGCTGTTGTGTTGAGGCTGCCTGGGATATAAGTGGCATGCAGCGACCTCAGTCGTTGCTGACTCCAAAGGAGGAGATGGTGGGTGAGTTGTGACATATGCCAAGAGCACACGCCGCCTTGGCGATTTATGTGCGCTGCTGTCGCAGTGCTGTCTGAACGGATCAAGACGTGCTTGCCTCAGATCAGTGGGAGAAACCTCTGCAGGGCAAGAAATACAGCCAGCAACTCTAGGCAGTTGATGTGCCAACGTAAACCACGGGCCTGACCAGGAACCAGCAGCTGCGTGTCCATTGCACACAGCGCCCCAACCCTGTTTGGAAACATCTGTGGTGACCACGATGCATCTGGCAATCTAGAAACCCTTCTCCATCTCGGCTGGGGGGACAGGCTCTATCGCATCCTTTTGCAAAAGGGTAGCAATTTCTGCATGCAAGGTGCTGGCCCTTTCTCCGTGCACCAAAGTGGGGCAGATGCAGCTGATACGGGGTGGATGTCTGGCGAACTGATTTGCATAGCCAGAAAGTGTTGCGATGAGTAGGAAATTGTAAGCCACGTGTCCAAGCTCTGCGTGAGTGGCACTAAGGGGACGATCATTTTTGACATACCAGTTGGGGCTTCACAGTGGCAGGGAGCAGGTGGTGTTGCATCGGGAGGCAAAGTTGCATCCTGAGGCATGTGTGCTGAGAAAAAACTCAAGGCACTTACCTTGCTCCACGTACCTGGTAGGGGGCGGGTTAGTGACTGAGGAGGAGGTCCTAGTGAGGCGTCCTCTGGACTCGTCAGAACCAGCTGGCCGGGGTTGTGAACGCTGTACAGACGTGTCCCCCAACCACAGAGATCATTCCAGAGTCTCTGACTATGCCAGAGTCCGCTCCAGGCAATGTCACAGCCACGCCAGAGCCCGCTCCTGGCCATGTCACACCTCAGCCTGCTCCATGCCATGTTACAGCCACACCTCAGAAAGTTTACATGTCCAAGTGCCACTTTGCCTGTAAGGGTTTGATATCAGGGCACTGTGAGAACGGTGTTTGCGGGTATCGCAGGGGATGAGGAAATCACTCTTTTATTGAAAAAGCAAATGGAAATACAGAAACCAAGGATTCTCCTCCCATCCCTTTCACTGGGGGAAGGAGTGGTCTGGCTACCAGCTCCTGTGCTGAACATTTCGTCCCTTGGGTGGTCCATCTCAGGAATGCTTGTGAGTCTTCTGGGTCCTTAAGGAGGTTCGTGAGACGGGGGGCGTCCGCTTCCTGCAGGTTGCTCTACGATGGGACTGAGATCTGGGCCCTGGTTGAGGCGAAGCTACCTACTGGTTTCTTGCTGTCGCAGAGGGACGCCCTCGGTGAACAGATGGGGCTCGGCTGGATGTAGACCGGTGCCGAGGTAGGATGTGTTGGATGGCCTCCGTCTGCTTTTTCACCGCTGAAAACTGCTGTGCGAAGTCTTCAATGGTGTCGCCGAATAGACTGAGCTGGGAGATGGGGGCGTTGAGAAAGCGGGCTTTGTCAGTGTCCCGCATCTCGACCAAGTTCAGCCATAGATGACGTTCCTGGACCACAAGGTTGGCCATCGCCTGTCCGAGTGCCCGTGCTGTGACCTTCATGGCCCGGAGGGTGAGGTCGGTAGCTGAGCGCAATTCCTGCAGCACATCAGGATCAGGACTACCCATATGCAGATCTTTTAGTGCCTTGGTCTGGTGAGCTTGCAGGAGGGCCATGGAATGCAGGGCGGAGGCGGCCTGTCCAGAGGCCCTGTAGGTTGTCATAGGTCATCTTACAGGCCTTGGAGGGGAGTGCGGGGTGATCCCGCCAAGTTGGTGCACTTTGCAGTCACAGGTGCACTGCTACCGCTTTGTCCACCTGGTGGACCTCCATGTACTGTGGACCGTCCCGCCGTCGAGGGTAGTGAGAGTGCACGAGTAAGGAGGTCGGTTCCGGGCAGTAAAAGGTGCCCTCCATGACCTCGTTAACTCATCGTGGACCTCCGGGAAGGAAGGAAATGGGGGAGGGGGGGCATGGCTTCGAGCAGCGAACCAATCATCTAGCCGGGTAAACCCGAAGGTGGCAGCTCAGTTGAGTCCTCTGCGTCAGATGGCACGACACTCTCCGATGCAGCGGCGACGTCGTCATCCTGCTCCATGGTGCCAACAGAGACATCAGACTGGCCATGAGGCTAGCTGCTCTCCCATCCAGCCCGGATGGAAGCAATGGAGCGTGCTGGGGGGCGGGTGGTTCGTGGGGATTTACCAGGCGAAACCGCGCAAACTGAACCCGCCAAATCACCTCCATCGCCAGCTGGGTCATCCTCAATCCCGTGGGAAGAAGGAGCAATGTGGGGGGCGGCTGGAGTGGTGTTCCCCTTGAGAATGGAAAGCCGCGACCTCATAGATGCTATGGTCAAGTTCTCACAATGAGTACATGAGCCATCCACAAACGCTACCCAGACACCCAGACACACAAGGCAGTGCCTATGTGTTATGTTCCCGTGTTGTCTGCCCCGTGTTTTCTGTTTCACTCGTCACTGATCACATTACATGTCACGTTTTCCTTGTTGTCTGCCCCGTGTTTCACTTGTCTGTCTAAAAACTACAATTCCCTGATCTCATCACTGTCATCATTGCATCATTGTTCTCACCTGTGTCTCGTTTAGTCTTCATTGTGTCTGTGTATTTAAACCCTGTTGTTTTCCTTTTCCCTTGTCGTTCGTTGTATGGTTTTCATGTCGTGTTTATGCCCCTGTTTCCTGCCCTTCGTTTATGTTCTTCCAGCTGTTTGTTCTTATGTGTTAGAGTTAGTTATTTTTTCCCATCGTGGACTTTTCTTTGTGTTTATTTATTTGTTATTTATAATAAAAGCCGCATTTGGATCCAAACCACCCGTCTGCCTTCTCCTGCTTCCCACATACATTACAGAACGAACAACCAAACATGGATCCAGCGGTTCAGCGAGCTAACTTCCGGCTGCTCTGCTTGAAACAAGGGGAAGACCACAGACCGGTAGAAGACCACATCCGCGACTTCCTCGTTCTGGCGAGCGTCTCGGACTTCCCTGACTCTTCCCTTGTGGTCTTCTTCAGGGACAACCTGAACGACTGGCTAAAGGAGCAGTTGCCACCGGCAATGCACTACTGGAAGCTCAGCGACTTCATGGAGGCAACTCTATTGGTCTGTGGCTCACCGTTCACCGTGGGCATCGTTGAGGAGGACCCTACCTCTCCACCCACGGCGGTGACTCTCCAGTCGTCCCTAGCGCTCCCTGTCACGCCAGCCCCTCCGGTCAGTGAGCAAACCCCCACGCCTGTCGCTGTCAACGAGCCAGTACGGCCAACTTCGTCCGCTCGGAGGAGGAAGAGAAGGAGGGCTTCCGCCTCCCAGCCAACGTCTGCCACGGTCTGCGAGCCAGAGCCCACGCCTGCCCCGGTCTGCGAGCCAGAGCCCACGCCTGCCCCGGTCAGCGAGCCAGAGCCCACGCCTGCCCCGGTCAGCAAGCCTGGGCCCACGTCAGCCATGGTCAGCGAGCCTGAGCCCACGTCAGCCACGGTCAGCGAGCCTGACGCCACGCCAACCACGCACAGCATTCCAGCATCGCCAGTCTCATCCGTCCGGAGGAAGAGGAGAAGGGGAAAGTCCTCTGCTCTCCAGCCTCCGCCTCCCACAGCTCCGTCCCCAGAACCCCCCGTGGCTCTGCCCTCAGTGTCCAGCAGACCCAAGCTCACGCATACCACGGTTAACCAGCCAGAGCCTGAAGCCTCAAACGTCAGTGAGCCAGTGCCAGAAGCCTCAAACGTCAGTGAGCCAGCGCCTGTAGCCTTGACCGTCCCTGAGCCAGCGCCTGTAGCCTCGACCGTCCCTGAGCCAGCGCCTGTAGCCTCGACTGTCCCTAAGCCAGCGCCAGTAGCCATGACCGTCCAAGAGCCAGCGCCAGTAGCCATGACGTCCAAGAGCCAGCACAAGTAGCCATGACCGTCCAAGAGCCAGCGCCCCTCGAGCCTTCCAGGGCTCTGCCTCTCAAGTCTCTCGAGTCTTCCAGGGCTCCTCCTCCCAAGCCTCCCAGGGCTCCGTCTCTCAAGTCTCTCGAGCCTCCCAGGGCTCCTCCTCTCGAGCCTCCCGAGCCTCCCAGGGCTCCGCCTCTCAAGTCTCTCGAGCCACCCAGGGCTCTGCCTCTCAAGTCTCTCGAGCCACCCAGAGCTCCACCTCTCAAGTCTCTCGAGCCTTCCAGGGCTCCGCCCCTCAAGCTTTCCAGGGCTCCACCTCTCAGGTCTCTCGAGCCACCCAGGGCTCCGCCTCCTGAGATTTCCAGCTCCGCCCCCCCAAGCCTCCTAAGGCTCCACCTCCCGAGCCTCCTACGGCTCTGCCTCCGGAGCCTCCTACGGCTCCGCCACCCAAGTCTCCTAGGGCTCCACCTCCCAAGCATCCTGAGCCTCCCGAGCCTCCTACGGCTCCGCCTCCCGAGCCTCCCTCTGCTCTGCCTCCCGAGCCTCCCTCTGCTCTGCCTCCCGAGCCTCCCTCTTCTCTGCCTCCTGAGCCTCCCACGGCTCCGCCCCCTGAGCCTCCAGAGCTTTTTATGGTTCCGCCTCCCTCGGCTCCTCCTCCTGAGTCTCCCTCGGCTCAGCCTCCTGAGCCTCCCGAGCCTCCCACGGCTCCGTCAACCACGGCTCCGCCCCAGAGCCTCCCTTGGCCCTGCCTACAGAACCTTCTATGGTTCCGCCAACCACAACTCCGCCTACGAAGCCTCCCTCGGCACCGCCTTCAGAGCCTTCTTCGCCCTCGCCTCCTTCGGTTCCACCTCCCGAGCCTCCCTCGGCTCCGCCTCCAGTGGCTCCCTCGGCTTCTCTTACGCCTTCCACGGCGCCGCCTCCCAAGCCTTCTACGGCTCTGCCCACAGTGTACCCCACGGCTCTGCCTGCCTCTGCTCAGCCCCCAGGGTCTCCTGCGGCCCTACCTGCACCTCCTTCGGCGCCGCCACCCAAGTCTTCGACTTCTCCGCCTCAGAAGTCTTCCTTGGCTCCGCCTCACGTGGCTCCGCCTCACGCGGCTCCGCCAGCTCCCCCAGTGGCCACTCCTCCTCCCAGGCCCCCTGAACTGGGCCTTGCCTTGAGGCCACCTCCCTGGCCTCCTAAACCTGTCCCTACCCAGTGGACGCCCCCCAGGCCACCTGACCCTGGCCCCGTCTCACACCCCCATAGACTGCCTGCCTGCACCCTCGGCCTCCCTGGTCTACCTGTCTGCCCCTTGCGCCTCCGTGGACTGCCTGTCTGCCCTCTCGGCCTCCCTGGTCTGCCTGTCCACCACTTGTGCCTCCGTGGACTGCCAAATTTTCCCTTGTGCCCCCTTGGACTGTCTCAGTGTCCCTTGTGCCTCCATGGACTGCCTGATTGCCCCTTGTGCCTCCTTGTTCTGTCTCTGTGTCCCTTGTGCCCCCTTTGGTCTGTCTGTTTTCCCCCTTTTCTAGCCCCTCTCTCCTTGAAAATTTGTTTATTTTTGCTATTTTTTTGTTTCTTAGGACCGTCTGGAATCCGGTCCTTTTGAGGGGGGATTATGTTACGTTCCCGTGTTGTCTGCCCCGTGTTTTCTGTTTCACTCCTCACTGATCACATTACATGTCACGTTTTCCTTGTTGTCTGCCCCGTGTTTCACTTGTCTGTCTAAAAACTACAATTCCCTGATCTCATCACTGCCATCATTGCATCATTGTTCTCACCTGTGTCTCGTTTAGTCTTCATTGTGTCTGTGTATTTAAACCCTGTTGTTTTCCTTTTCCCTTGTCGTTCGTTGTATGGTATTCATGTCGTGCGTATGCCCCTGTTTCCTGCCCTTCGTTTATGTTCTTCCAGCTGTTTGTTCTTATGTGTTAGAGTTAGTTATTTTTTCCCATCGTGGACTTTTCTTTGTGTTTATTTATTTGTTATTTATAATAAAAGCCGCATTTGGATCCAAACCACCCGTCTGCCTTCTCCTGCTTCCCACATACATTACACTATGACTGTCAGAAGTGGAGAGATATCTGCCGCATCCAGGAACAATGCAAAGGCAGAAGGGCATCTTGACAAAGACGCATCTTTAAAAAGACATTCAAAACCAATGCGTTAACTCTTTTAGAGAAAATAACTCTTTTAGAGGAGTTGTTGCTCTTTTAGGAAGCTGGTGTGCAGAGGAGGGAGAAAGCAGCTGGCAATGCGCTGTAGTTCCAACAGCAAAGCTCTCTTAGAGGTGAGTGGAACAGTAGTGAGTTTTTCAGCTAACTGAACACACAACCGCTCGGCTCCAAAGAAAGAATCTGACTAAATAAGATGCACAATCCCCGCCTTTTATACACGTATGTCCGGGGGCGGGACATGCAAATTCTGTTCGCAATTTGGAATTGGAAGAAGCCCCTTGTGTCACTACAATCGACACAACTTCGAGTGAGTGACAGAAGGGGAACTACATATAAGCTTTTACCTTAGGTTGTCTTCTTTAAATTGAGCCATTTTCAACTTTTTTAAATATGTTTTCAAGTACTGATAACAAAATGTTATACTGTATATCTCAGTTTTACAATGACCCTTAGACTGAGCTTATAGTCCATTCAGCGGCCGAGATATATGACGAAACTGTGGGAATCATGCATTCGATTCAAAATTTTATGGATGTTTGTGGTGTGAGTGCTCAGCTGTGTTAGATCGCCTCCGACATTTCAGGTCTGTTTATTGTGAAGGAAGGTAATAGATGAAAAATTATTTATTTTTTTAAATACTTTTTGCAGGGAGAGTTCCAGAATTCCTTTAAGATTCAACTTTATTGTCATTGTGCAGGTACAGAGCCAATGAAATGCAGTTGTTTTCTCATATCCCAACTAAGCTGGGGTCAGAGCGCAGGGTCAGCCATGATACAGCGTCCCTGGAGCAGATAGGGTCAAGGGCCTTGCTCAAGGGCCAAACAGTGGTATCTTGAGAGTGCTGGGGCTTGAACCCCTGACCTTTCGGTCAGTAACCCAGAGCCTCAACTGCTGAGCCACCACTGGCCCAAATGCATGCTTATGAAACTAGGGAAAACTTGTTTTTGTTTGTCATAAGATTGTAAACATATACAATATTATTTATGAATGACTGAAATCTTTTCTCAAAATGTGGGGGGTTGTCTGTAAAAAGAGACTACTGTATGTGCGTATGGTGAGCTTGTAAATTTGGGAATGAATAACTGCTGGCGGCAGCCAAACAATGCATCCGATTTGAAGAGGTTAAGAACACAGTGATAAAGATTACAACTATAATTTCTAATGGTCCTGGCCTAATTGAATGATAACATGGTTTTATGCCACAGGGAGGTGATTAGAAAATGACTCATCAATTTATTGAGATGACCTGATAATCTGGGGGACTGGTCTAAATAATAATTTCTAAGAAATAATAAAGCTATAACAAAGGGAATTTTCAGCACGTATTGGCATTGTTTAATGGCAATGTTATAATGACAACAAAATCCCTCTATAAACACAAAAGCTATGGTACTCGTTAATGTTGCCAGTCATAACATGATGTAAGTTGCATACTACTTACTGTGCAGTATACAGGGTGAATTCTGGTTAATTTGCCACATTTAATTGTCAAAAAGTCAAAAAGTACAAAAATAAAATACAATTCTTAATTAACTGTATTGTGTATTGCCTACTCTTTCTAAAATAAAATGTGAATCCGAAAACATATACTGCTACTTTTCATATATTTATTAGTTCATCCGAGTATTCCATCCATACTGAAATGTTAAATGCTGTGAAGAATGTACATACTGAATATTTAGCAAAGTATGAAAGAAAATTTAGGTGGGGTTTACTTAAAAAACCTAGAAAGTGCATGCGGTAATTGCTAGTAGTCTGTTTCAAGTAAATTTTACTCTTTGTTTGTACATTTTACTTAAACAACGTTACACTGAATTAAGCCATGCGTTTAAAAGTGTACTAATATTTCAGTGCTTTTTTAACATACTTAATCATATAGCCAGGGACGGATTGGCCGATTTGGCCATTGCCCAGGTTCCTCTAAACCCAAAGGGCCCTGAGATCTTGTCATGTTTAGATGTGTGTTTATGTTTATTCTGTTGGTTCATGTTTTCATGTCTTTTATTTTGAAATGTCTAGTTCCTGGTTCTTGTCATGTGAGGACGTTTCCGACTTTCACGACCACGGAGGTCTTTTCCGAGTCTCAGTCCTTGCCCCCGACCACAGAGGTCATTCCAGAGTCTCTGTCTACGCCAGAGTCCACTCCAGGCCATGTCACATCCACACCAGAGTCCGCTCCAGGCCATGTCACAGCCACACCAGAGTCCGCTCCAGGCTATGTCACAGCCACACCAGAGTCTGCTCCAGGCCATGACACAGCCACACCAGAGTCCGCTCCAGGCTATGTCACAGCCACACCAGAGTCCGCTCCAGGCTATGTCACAGCCACACCAGAGTCCGCTCCAGGCCATGTCACAGCCACACCAGAGTCCGCTCCAGGCTATGTCACAGCCACACCAGAGTCAGCTCCAGGCTATGTCACAGCCACACCAGAGTCTGCTCCAGGCTATGTCACAGCCACACCAGAGTCCGCTCCAGGCTATGTCACAGCCACACCAGAGTCCGCTCCAGGCCATGTCACAGCCACACCAGAGTCCGCTCCAGGCTATGTCACAGCCACACCAGAGTCCGCTCCAGGCTATGTCACAGCCACACCAGAGTCTGCTCCAGGCCATGACACAGCCACACCAGAGTTCATGTTTATGTTTAGTTCATGTTTATAGTTAGGGTTTTGGATTTCACATTTTGTTTAAATAAACTGCACTTGAGTTCATCTTCACATCTTCGTCATCGTCTACATCATTGTCCAAGCCAGCATCGTTACAGCTCTAATCAATTATTTATTTATTTTGAGATACCTATTATAAATCCTCGTAAACGTCAGCCTTATGTGAAATACCATTTGTTCAGCCGAATGCGTGCTGGAGGATAGCAGTGCGAGCAAAGGCACTTGAAATTGTGTTCAGGGAATCTGTGTCTCACAGGTGCAGTGTGTTTATTTGAAGGACTGCACAGAACAGCATCTGATTTACAAAATACTTCCAAACACAAAGATAAGGTGCAGTTTACCCTGGCTGTGTACAAAGCTAATGGTTTCAATACATATAAGCAACTGAATTTGTGCAACAGTTTGGAGGACTTTAAAATAGTTAAGTCCTGCATGCATTTCATGTTAAATGATAAAGAGAAAGGTGCCTTAATACCCTAAATATGTACACAGTAACCTTTGGTAATATGTGGTTAACCGTGAGAGTTCACAAATGGCTATTGTGTTATATAAATAATGTGTGTATATTTGTCAGGACTCGGGAATAAAGAATGTTTAATGCCATGATGCATCAATCACAATATCAGATTAGCAGGGAATAAAGTGCACAGTGAGCTATGAGCTTAAATAGCACAATACATAGATCTTCAAATGATAAAATCTCATTAAAGTCAAACAGAAATTATCTCTGTCACTGCCTGCAACATAGTAGCCTAATCTTAAAAATGTGTAATTCTGCCAGGGCAGGTTCACTTTCCATGAGGCAGATAACGCTACAGATTATAGGACTTCTTCGGGATGCTTTGATTTTTAAATGACTCTGCATTTAATGACTCTGATTGTCTGCACATAAGAGCAAAAGGGGGAAAAACATTGACTCACAGTTTATTAAGCACTGAAACTTGGCTAGGTGAAAAACAATCTGGAATCATGTGTAACAGTCACATTAAGTCCTCTTTGCAACCTGAATTGGATCAGAATGTTGATTTGTGACACCGGAGCTGAAAAAGCTTGATACAGCGCAACAAATGGTGAAGCAGAATACAGGTGTCTCGAGATGCATTAATAAATCTTGAAATCATTCAAGTTAACAGTGTCTAAAAAAATTTAACAGTCCTTCCTGCACAACGAATTGAAAAACAGAACACAAGTGTCTTGAGAGGCGTTTATATATTTTTAAGTTATTTTAAACTTTACAGTGAGTTGTGGTACAATGATCAAAGATGTCCATACAGTACATGTTTAAATGGCCTCGATCCACGTGTGAACAGCCCATAGCTCACTCTCTAGCCTATTTGAAAAACAGACCCGAACCTGGCCCAAAACCTGTAGGTTTGTTGGGTACCATCAGGCTCAGATCAGGTTGAAGACCTTACATGTGCAGAATAACCTAATAGTCATGTACATCCTTATTAATAATGCATGAACTTGGAACGGTTCATGATTAAAATGTGAATATAATTGGCCGTGTAAGACATTTCACCAAACTTTTCAATTTGAAAAATCCAAATTTGGCAAGCATCCTGTAATGCATAAAAGTGAACGTAGTCACGTGACATGCCATGGGGGGCCTCCATGGTGTACCAGCCCATGGGGCTCTCAGTTCTTATTCCATCCTTGCATGTAGCACATGGCACAAAAACACACGCCTTCCACAGGGAAGCTTAATGCAATCTATGTAGTCTATTACGCAACATCACCTAGCATTAATGGCAATAAAAACAAGACCCAGAGCTGTGCACACAGACCAGAACACTTAGTGCACAAAGCATGATGCCATGATAATTTTGAGTAGAAAATGAACTTCAGATTTCTCAGAATAAAACGTTCCTAAACGTAACAACAAAATGATCAATAAAAACAGTGTAAATAAACTTGAAACCATTAGCTCATTAATTATTCACCGGGGTGCATTCTGGGAACACAGCTTTGAAAAGTTAAGTAAAATTTACTTGTATGACATTTACCTGTGAGATTAACTCAAATTAGCAAATAAATATAACAAGGCTTTCTACTTTTCTACTATAGGTATATCTTTACATTGTAAAGATAAAAAAGAGCTAGAGCATTCCTTTGTATATGTTTGAATCGAGCACAAATGTTCACACTTATACTAACTTATTTAATGTAGAAATTACTAAATGTTTTCTGCTAGATTTACTTAATCACAAAATATATTTTTTTTCAGTGTACTGTAGTAATGTGTCTCTAGTTGATTTTTTGTTGTGTCAGGATCAAACACTTGAACAGGTCAATGTGATCAGATTTCTTGGGATATTGTTAGATGACAAGCTGACCTGGAAGCACGACATAGATAAAGTAAATTACAAGTGTTAAAAGGTCAACAATCTATTAAGGTCCCTGTCAGGACAAGACTGGGAAGCAACCAGAGCATCATTGTTGAATATGTACCAGGCTCTTATGAGAGCTATGGATTATGGGCGTATAGCTTATATGTCAGCAGCAGAAAGTCACCTTAATAGGCTAGATGTGGAGCAGGCACAATGACTAAGAATATGCAGTGGAGTATTTAAAACATCTCCAGAATCTGATATGTAAGTTGAAACAGGGAAAATGCCATTAAGGATAAGAAGAGTGAAACTTATGCTGGCGTACTGGATTAATCTGAAGGGGCATAATAGCTCACAACCTACAAAGAACATACTGGAGGACTGTTGGGAGCACAATAAAACCAATTTTAGAAGTTTGTGTTTGTGAAACATATAATACAGTCCGACAGTTTCATCTTCAGTTTTTCCTCCATGGTTATTAGTGATGCCATCAATACATTTAAATATACAGCAACAACTGCAGTTTTCATCCCACAGCACGAGGTAGCGATTAAGGAAAGAACTACAGATCATCTATCAGTATATATGCTGTTGAGCTTATAGCTATTTTAATAGCTTTGCATTGGTTAGAAGAAAACAACATTAATAATGTTCTAATTGCATCTGATAGTTGGGCAGCACTCACAAGCATTGGGTCCGTGAAATCATGCGGACAAGATCTTCTAATTGAAATTCATCATTTAATATCCAAACTTCACAATTGGGGTCTGACAGTTTGCTTTGCTTGGGTTCCTGCTCATGTAGAAGTAGAAGGAAATAAGGTTGTTGACAAGCCAAGCAATCACTCAAACCGTAAACATGAAAATTCTGCTGAGTAAAGCTGACGGCAAAACAATTATAAATAGTCAAGTGGGGAAAATATGGCAAAAGTACTGGGATATAAACGATACAGGCAGACATCTCTATAATATCCAGAATCGTGTTGTTTGGGAAGGAGGCTAGGCAGGAACCAAAAGGAAGAAGGCAGTCATTGCCCGTCTCAGGATTGGATCAGACACTTCATAAAATAGGTAAACACCCAACTGGTAGATGTGCACACTGTGGTCACCCTGAATGTAGGGATATGAGGAGGAAAGAACTAATATCAGTATTAAAGAAAGCTAAGCTAAATGTCACTATAGGAAACCTCCTGGGAGAGGCATCATAGGGAATATACAGTCACCTAATTGAGTATCTGAAGGAAACAGGGCTAATAGAAAGAATTTAGGCTTGCTTTCTCTCTCTCTCTCTCTCTCTCTCTCTCTTTTCCTGCTAATCTACTGTTCCATACTCCAGTCCGGTAGGTAGGTGGAGGTAATGCACCTGCAAGTTGGTTTGTCAACTGCCAATCAAACCAAAAAAAGAAGAAGAAGTAGGCTTTGTCAGTTCATTGTCATTTCTCCTGTGTCTTGTCAGTCAGCTTAGCACTGTTATCTGGTTTTTGCCCCAGATTGGGTTCTAGTGCTTTCTGTTTGATTTTTTTCCCTTTAGTTAGTTCATTAAGTTGTTTATGTTAGTGTTTTCCCTCTCATGGGTTTTTGTTTACCCAGCCCGGTTGGCATTAGTCTGGGTTTCTGTTGTTTTTGTACCCAGCTTTTGTGTTTTTGTTCAATTTCTGGTCTGCTACTGGGTTAATCTGTCCATGAACATGACAGAATGCCATTCTAAGATACCCCATCTGTTCTTGGTGTTTAGATTTCACAGTTTTAGGATGACAAAGAGCCTCTTCCTTTTACTGACAATGATGACCTGATTGTGACCTATGACAACCAGCACCTGGTGAGCTCACTGCATGTTTTGGATTATGGTTTTAATGTAATCTGGTTTATCGATAGATAACTCGATTTAACAACCCATTAAACAAGCATTTCTCTTTCATGTCTAGGCTATTCACAGACTTTCTAACTGAGAATAAACCTGAATTCCTCCCTTCGGTTGGCTGGACTTACTGGGACATACAGAGTCTTCCTCTTCATGTGTTGATGGTGAATCAGGAGACATCACTGGAAGGACTTGAACTGTGACCTAGAAAGATGCTCTAAAGTGGAGCTAAGAGAGACTGATGTATTTATATCTTTCCATATCTGAATGAATAATGTAACGTATATACAGCTTCACACAATAACTGCAAGTAAATAACACTAAGCCAGATTTAGTGTTTCCATTTTTACGGCCTAATTTGAGGCAAACATAAGACAGCAAAATGCCAATCAGAACAACACAAGATATTCATCTCCAAGGGGTCTGATCATAAGAACGGTCACCAGAGGAACAATGGATAAACACAAAGTTTACATCCTTACTGTACACTTTCAATTATGGGAGAGGAATGAGGTTTGAAGGCCAAAGGTGAACCTAGAGGTGTAAACAACTACCAAAGCACTTCCTGTGTGTGATGATGACAGCATGACTGATACTGCAGGAGGAGGCCCTTTTTGATAGAGACACCGGCAACATGTGATATTTGGAAATAAATGACCTGTGAAATAGGAATTATACGTTTTGAACTGTCTGATGACTCTGAAGTGATCTTTGGTGAGAGGTCACTGCGGTCACAAAGTAAAAAAAAGGTTGTTCTTTTTATGAAAGTCAAATACAATCAACACTGTAGGATTCCATTTAATAAACAAACACTAAAAAGTGTAATTACAATTAATAAACAGTGTATAACACAAATTATTTTTTAAAACAATATGCATGAAGAAATTAGACTTACATAGAACAGCATCTAATTAAATGTCTACATTATTGGGGCAAATATTTCCCACGCACAAACACTTGCACTTGTTTTAGAAGAGGAGAGAGAGATCTTGCTCAAGCTCGACAATAAAACTCATGTTTAATTTCTGTTGACATTCCTGTGTTGCTCTGTCTGGAGGTCTTGTGTGTACTTAAAACATTTAGTAACAGTAACCGAGTGCATTAAAACACAAGAAAATGATGGCCTGTTAGACACACTAACCTCTAAACACTCACTGACTAACTCTGGCTTTCTAAGGTAAGTTGCATTGAGTCTTTCCCTACAGTTGCTTCTATGTCACTGACACGTCTTTTCAATGGAAAGTATGACAAATTGCTAATGCAAGATTTATGTTGTGATATATTGTGTGACATAGGCTGGGGTGAACATTTGGAAATAGGTATGTGTCCTGAGGAGATCTGAGATTGCCACCCCTACATAGTTATTTATGGCTTTACACATTGATGATATCAGTGAAAGTTAATTTTGAGATGGACAGATTAATTACTGCAGCTTATCTGCAATGGTCACACCATGGTCTCCTTGATCATTATGGCTCTGAGTGTAAAGTCTATGTTGTAAAAACAAACTTGCATAATGATGATCAGGATGAGGGGAACATTTCTATATCAAACTTGTATATGCTTCCATGCTTTTAATTTCCATGTGCTGAATAGATTTTTCCTGTTCAACGAACTATACAGCCTGTAGTATAAAGTATAGTCTACACACTGTAGTATAGTATGTTTTTTTAACTTAATGTTACAGGCCAAATTTATTTGGACAAGATAATGACAAGGCTTTACATAGGAAAACAAATAACATAGTATCAAATAATTTCAAATATTTCAAACAAATGTTTTATTAAATATTTTATTTAAAAAAAACAGGTCAAAATTCAAGCATAGGAACACTGTTTCTGTAACGCTTGAGCAACGAGGCAGACGAGGAGATGCGGATCCAAACGCAGTTTAAACTTTATTTAATTAACAAAACAGGTAAACACAAAGGAACAACCCACAATGGGGAAATCAAACATAAAAAACTGCTAACTAAACACGATGTAAACAAACAGAGGACTCGGGAAGGAAACACACACCAGGCTGACATCAAACAACGATAGACAAGGACTGAACAAAGAAACAGGGTATAAATACATAAACATTGGAAAAAGGGCCAATGAACGAACAGAACTCAAACAAGATAACAAGGTGATTAACAGAAGCAAAAGGCAAACTAATGAGGACAGGTGAAAACAATGACAGAAAACACGAATGCTAACAAAGAGACTATGGAGTTACATAAGGGACTAAAGTGAAAACTAAGAAATGCAAAAGTGACAAAAATGGCAAACAAAAGGGCAACAGTGAAACAAGACAGGGTATACATAACAGAGCCCCCTCAAAGGATCGGCTTCCAGATGATCCTAGAAGACAAAGACAAAAGACAAAAAACCCACAGAGAACAAATGATGGCACCGGGGCAGACAGGCAGACCAGGGGGGGGCACAAGAACAAGGAGGCAGTCCAAGGGGCACAGAGGGCAGGCAGGAAGTCCAAGGGGGGCCACGAGGGGAAATGAGACAGTCCACGAGGGCACAAAGGGAGATGAGACAGTCCACGGGGGCACAAGGGACAATTAGGCAGTCCATGGGGGCACAAAGGGACAGGTTTAGGAGGCCGGGGTGGTATCGACCGGGCAGGGACAGGTTTCGATGGTCTGGGAGCTGGCCACCGGGCAAGGGTAGGTGCAGGAGGCCTGGGAGCTGGCCACAGGGCAAGGACAGGTTTGGGGGACCTGGGAGGAGGCCACTGGACAGGGACTGGGTCAGGAGGCCTGGGGGGAGGCCTCAGGACGGGAACTGGGTCAGGAGGCCTGGGTGGAGGCCACAGGACAGGGACTGGGTCAGGGGGCCTGGGAAGAGGCCACGGGACTGGGACTGGGTCAGGAGGTCTGGGAAGAGGCCACAGGACAGGGACTGGGTCAGGGGGCCTGGGAAGAGGCCACAGGACGGGAACAGGGTCAGAAGCCCTGGGAGGAGGCCACAGGACAGGGACCGGGTCAGGAGGCCTGGGAGGAGGCCACAGGATAGAGGCCGGCTTTGGTGGCCTGGGAGGTGGTCGTGGGCCAAGGGCCGGTTCAGGGGACCTGGGAGGTGACCACAGGACAGAGGCCGGTTTTGGTGGCCTAGGAGATGGAGTGGCCACAGGGGAGGCCGGCGGAGCCGCGTGAGGCGGAGCTGAGGGGGGCTCAGGAGGCGGAGCCGAGGTAGGCGGCGCCGTGGGAGGCTTTAGGAACGGAGACCAGGAAGGCTCTGGAGTCTCTGGGGGCAGAGACGTAGGAGGCTCTGAGGGTGGAGCCGTCGAAGGCTTGAGTGGCTCGAGAGGCGGAGCCGTAGGAGGCTCGGGAGGCGGAGCCATAGGAGGCTTGGGAGGCTCTGAGGGCGGAGCCGTCGAAGGCTTGAGTGGCTCGAGAGGCGGAGCCGTAGGAGGCTCGGGAGGCTCTGAGGGCGGTGCCGTCGAAGGCATGAGTGGCTCGAGAGGCGGAGCCGTAGGAGGCTCGGGAGGCTCTGAGGGCGGAGCCGTCGAAGGCTTGAGTGGCTCGAGAGGCGGAGCCATAGGAGGCTCTGGAAGCGGAGCCTCAGGAGGCTCTGGGGGCGGAGCCGCAGGAGGCTCGAGAGGCGGAGCCGCAGGAGGCTCAAGAGGCTCTGGGGCGGAGCCGTAGGAGGCTCAAGAGGCTCTGGGGGCGGAGCTGTAGGAGACTCGGGGGGGCGGAGCCCTGGAAGGCTCGAGAGGCGGAGCCCTGGGTGGCTCGGGAGGCCTGGAAGGCGGAGCCCTGGAAGGCTCGAGAGGTTCGAGAGGCGGAGCCCTGGGAGGCTCGAGAGGCGGAGCCCCAGGAGGCTCGGGAGGAGGAGCTCTGGAAAGCTCGGGAGGCTTGAGAGACGGAGCCCTGGTAGGCTCGAGAGGCTTGAGAGGTGGAGCCCTGGGAAGCTCAGGGGGCGGAGCTCTGGAAAGCTCAGGAAGCTTGGAAGGCGGGGCTCTGGAAAGCCCAGGAGGCAGAGCTCTGGAAAGCTCAGAAGGTGGAGCTCTGGAAAGCTCAGAAGGCGGAGCTCTGGAAAGCTTGGGAAACTCGGAAGGCGGAGCTCTGGAAAGCTCGAAACTCGAAGGCGGAGCTCTGGAAAGCTCGGAAACTCGGAAGGCGGAGCTCTGGAAAGCTCGAAACTCGAAGGCGGAGCTCTGGAAAGCTCGGAAACTCGGAAGGCGGAGCTCTGGAAAGCTCGAAACTCGAAGGCGGAGCTCTGGAAAGCTCAGAAGGTGGAGCTCTGGAAAGCTCAGAAGGTGGAGCTCTGGAAAGCTCAGAAGGCGGAGCTCTGGAAAGCTCGGGAAACTCGGAAGGCGGAGCTCTGGAAAGCTCGGGAAACTCGGAAGGCGGAGCTCTGGAAAGCTCGGGAAACTCGGAAGGCGGAGCTCTGGAAAGCTCAGAAGGTGGAGCTCTGGAAAGCTCAGAAGGCGGAGCTCTGGAAAGCTCAGAAGGCGGAGCTCTGGAAAGCTCGGGAAACTCGGAAGGCGGAGCTCTGGAAAGCTCGGAAACTCGGAAGGCGGAGCTCTGGAAAGCTCGGAAACTTCGGAAGGCGTAGCTCTGGAAAGCTCGGAAACTCGGAAGGCGGAGCTCTGGAAAGCTCGGAAACTCGGAAGGCGGAGCTCTGGAAAGCTCGGAAGCTCGGAAGGGGAGCTCTGGAAAGCTCGGAAACTCGGAAGGCGGAGCTCTGGAAAGCTCGGGAAACTCGGAAGGCGGAGCTCTGGAAAGCTCGGGAGGAGGAGCCCTGGAAGACTCGAGAGACTTGAGAGACTTGGGAGGCGGAGCCCTGGTAGGCTCGAGAGGCGGAGCCCTGGAAGGCTCGGGAGGCAGAGCCCTGGAAGGCTCGGGAGGCGGAGCCCTGGAAGGCTCGGGAGGCGCTGGCTCTAGGACGGGCATGACCACTGGCGCTGGCTCTTGGATGGTCCTGGCTACAGGCGCTGGCTCAGGGACGGTCGAGGCTACAGGCGCTGGCTCAGGGACGGTCGAGGCTACAGGCGCTGGCTCAGGGACGGTCGAGGCTACAGGCGCTGGCTCAGGGACATCTGAGGCTACAGGCACTGGAACACTGACGTTTGAGGCTATCGGCACTGGCTCACTGACGTCTGAGGCTACAGGCTCTGGCTGGGTTACCGTGGTATGTGCCGGCTTGGGTTTGCCGGGCGCTGAGGGCAGAGCCAAGGGGGGTTTAGGGCATGGGGCTGCGGCAGGCGGAGGCTGGAGTGCAGAGACCACTCTCTCTCCTCTTCGTCCGGGCTGATGCGACTGGCGAAGCTGGGATGCTGTTCCTGGTCAGCGTGGCTTCAGGCTCGCTGGCCGTGGTTGACGAGGGCTCAGGCTCGCTGACGGTAGAGGCCGTAGGCGCTGGTTCGCTCACTGTGACATGCATGGCCGCTGGCTTGCTCACTGTGACATGCGTGGCCGCTGGCTCGCTCACTGTGACATGCGTGGCCGCTGGCTCGCAGACCGGGGCAGGCGTGGCCGCTGGCTCGCAGACCGGGGCAGGCGTGGGCTCTGGCTCGCAGACCGGGGCAGGCGTGGGCTCTGGCTCGCAGACCGGGGCAGGCGTGGGCCGGGAGGTGGAAGCCTGTCTTTTCCTCCTCCTCCGGGCGGACGAAGTGGACTGTGCAGGTTCAAGAGAAGCCACTGGCGTGGGGGGTTGCTCGCTGACAGGTGAGGCTGGTGTGACAGGGAGCAGTGAGCTGCACGCTAGTAGGGTCGTCTCCAGGTAGTCGCGGAGAGTGCAGCCGGGCGTTGCCTGTGGCACCCGCTCCCTCAGCGAGGGATTTAAGCTGTCCTTAAAAAAACCCACCAATGCGGAGTCCGGGAAGTCCGTAAAGGTCGCCAGGAGGAGAAAGTAGAGAGCGTGGTCTACCAAAGGCTGGTCTTCTTGCCGCAAGTTGAGCAGCCGGCATTTGGCCCGTATAGCTGCTGGATCCACGTGTGGTCTATCGTTCTGTAACGCTTGAGCAACGAGGCAGACGAGGAGATGCGGATCCAAATGCAGTTTAAACTTTATTTAACTAACAAAACAGGTAAACACAAAGGAACAACCCACAATGGGGAAATCAAACATAAAAAACTGCTAACTAAACACAATGTAAACAAACAGAGGACTCGGGAAGGAAACACACACTAGTCTGACATCAAACAACGATAGACAAGGACTGAACAAAGAAACAGGGTATAAATACAAAAACATGGGAAAAAGGGCCAATGAACGAACAGAACTCAAACAAGATAACAAGGTGATTAACAGAAGCAAAAGGCAAGCTAATGAGGACAGGTGAAAACAATGACAGAAAACACGAACGCTAACAAAGAGACTATGGAGTTACATAAGGGAGTAAAGTGAAAACTAAGAAATGCAAAAGTGACAAAAATGGCAAACAAAAGGGCAACAGTGAAACAAGACAGGGTATACATAACAGTTTCTGTGTCCCATTTATGATTATTTTGTTAGTAGTGAATTTTATGTAAATGTATTTGCATTAAAGGGATATTTCTCTCAGTTCTCTCATCATTTACTCACCCTCATGCCATCCCAGATGTGTATGACTTTCTTTCATCTGCAGAACATAAACAAAGATTTTTAGAAGAATATTTCAGCTCTGTAGGTCCATACAATGCAAGTGAATGATGGCCAGATCTTTGAAGGTCCATAAAGCACATAAAGTCAGCATAAAAGTAATCCATATGACTTCAGTAGTTGAATCCATGTCTTCAGAAGCTATATGATAGGCGTGTGAGAGAAATAGATCAATTTTTAAGTCCTTTTTACTATACATCTCTACTTTCACTTTCAATTTGTCATTCGTCTTCTTTTGTTTTTGACAATTCACATTCTTTATCAATATCGCCACCTACTGGGCAGGAAGGAGTATTTATAGTAAAAAAGGACTTAAATATTAATCTGTTTCTCACCCACACTTCGCCTCTGAACATATGGATTTAACCACTTGAATCTTTTAGCTCATCACAGCCCATTCGGCCCATTTCACGGCCGACCCACCAGCCCGCTCGGTTCTCCTGATGGCCAGTCCGCCCCTGATCAGCCCCAAAGTACGTTGGCCGAGATTACCAGTCCAGCTGTGTGCATATTCACTATGTAAAACAACCTTGCAAGTGTTGCATCAGTTTAATAAAATGGTTACTACATAATAAATATATTAAGGACACAAACTTTAATTAAAAAGTTGTTACTTATTCAGCATCCTTCTGGTAGAAGATATAGGCAATATCCACAATTATAAGTTTCACGTCATAATTTTCTAAAGTATGCAGTTTTAGAGATAAAGTTTATGTTTCCAGTGTGAATGTGAGGTGAAAAGTTCAAAACCAATGCATTGTTAAATAAAACATTTTTTTTTTTTTTTTTTTTTGCTTTGTTTAAAAAAAAATGGATACATAACTCATACATAAAATCTGCAATGTCCAAATAATTTTCCATCTGAAGTATGAGAGGTGACTGGCAATTGGAGGCGGGAAGCCAATAATAAGTGTGGGGCATTTGCCAGGTTATTATCAGTCAGAACAATGGTCATGGATAATGAGAAATATGGCATCTTCATAACTGTTAATAATTAAAGACATGATAAGTCTTAGAATCGGGTTTATAGATCAACACACTTTGAAAGTTCTTAGATTATCACCTCCACTTGGGCAACTTGATGCAAAACAGGGGCAGCAAACTGGGAATAATTTGATAATAAGCCTTCCAACACTTAAGGTAGGATTTTCACATTGATGTAACATTCATTTTTTTTTTTACTTTTTATTTTATTTTAAATTAAGCAAAAAAAACAAACGAAAAAAATGCTAAAAAAAAAAAGAAAGAAAGAATTTTATCTTGATAATTATTCAAAAGCTAAGTGCATTCTTTTCATCTCGTGTTTGGGCAGCTTACTTTCAAGGCAGACCTACTGTTCCTTAATGGACTGAACCTGTCTTAAAACAGGGCTTTGTTCTATAAGGTTATTGACCAGACCTGTTCATCCTTCAAAGGATGCTGGGATTAAAGACTAAAAACAGCTGGAGCTGCTGACCTACTGCTGTACATTATGAGAACAGAAGACAAAAAGCTTAAAAGGACAGTCACCAAAAAATGAAAATTCTGTCATCTGTTATAAAACCTCATGTTGTTTCAAACCGCCTCAGTTACGATTCACTTTCATTCCATGAAAAAAAAAGATGCAAAGAAAGTTAATGGTGACTGAGATTAACATATTGAGTGCTTTACATCTCTTCTTGTGTTCCACAGAAAAACAAAGTCTTTGGGAAGAACTAACCTTTAAAATCATGTGCACTTTTATATTGATTTAGGGAGGATTCAGTTGTAGAAAATCAAATCAGATATTAGAGATATGAGCAAGGCATGCACACATGTAAGCTTTGATACACTCATAGACAGACATATGAACTCACACATGGTCTAGATGCATGATGTTTACTCACAGTTTATTTGAGCAAACACCTAAACTTCCACATCATTTCCTTGAAAGTCAGTACAAATACAAATGGGGCCAATTCAACTTGACATTTGCCCAGTTGTGGTGCAGATATTCATGGCTGAATGTTATTTGGAGACTGTGTTCCCTCAGTACACACAGATCAGAGGGATTTTTAACCCCTACAACTCTACTGGCTCACAATGCTCCGATCCTCATCTCAGAAGTATGTGGTGACCAGACCACTCTATTCAGAGGACGCCTTTGAAGATGAACATACAAAAGTTTATCGGAAACACAAGACTCTGCTGGACCACGTTAAGCAGTACTTCACGTAAGCCAGAACTTTTTCCATTATGAAGCAGTGCAGAGAAATATCATCACACTGATCATTTCTGATAATAAGAGGCAAAATACAGTATATTTTATTTCATTCTTTGCTTTTGATTATTTAATATTTACACAATATTCTTTAATTCATTATATTATTTATGTTATTCTTTATACTACATTGCTCTTAGTTCATTAATGCATTTAGGCATGTTCAAAATGTAATGTCACAGCAGATATACTTTTTTACATTTCAAATTATTTGCTATATGAATAATTATCTCTAAAATGTTTTTTTTTTTTTCATTTCCTTACATTCTTGCCCAGTATCTTATTTTTGTCAAATAATTAATTTTTTTATAGTATATAACGGTGTTATATATATTCACTTTATACTTTGTCTCAAAGAACTTCCAAGAATCATAATTTAAACAAAGTATTTAAATATGTTTAAATGTTCAGAGTTAAATTAGACACATTTTTACAAGTATAAATCCTTGATACAAGTATATGTACTGTATGCATGCCATAAAATCAGTTGGCATGATGTAATTAAAAGTTGGGCAAAATCTTTTATAGTTTTCCAGTGGACTTTAATAATAGGAGTAAATGGCAGATTTAATTCATATCAAGCGTTATAAGCAAGATAAACTTAAGAATGAATTGCCAATGCATTATAAGACACTTTACAAAATGGATAAAGTGAATACTGAAGTTTAATTTGCTGAAGTTTAAAGTCTCAACACTATTATTTTCTGTGGCTGCCGTTCAGTCTTGCACACACACACTGTGAAAAACAAAACAAAATTGATACTGAATTAAATGCGGTAATTTGTTCTTCATGCATTAAATGGTTAACTATTAATTACAGAAATGAACGTGTTAAATTTCCCAGAACCTAATGTATTCTTTTTACTGTATATATATTTTTTATTTATTTATTTATTTATATATTATATTAAAATATATTAGATAAGATTTTTATATTTATAAAGCCAAATAATGTATTTTTGTTAAATACATATTATATAAAAAATCCTATTTATATTTTATACAGAATTATTAATATAATAATAGCTTGTTTGCATGTTTGTTTGTTAGTTGTAATTCCAAACGTGCAAAAGATGCTGCCCTTTCTTTGCTGCCTATCATCGGATGGATGAAGATCTACTCAATCAAAGAATGGCTGTTAAATGACATTGTGTCTGGCATCAGCACTGGACTGGTAGCTGTCTTACAAGGTAAATCGCAACACAAGGGATCAATCAAAAAGAAACATCATGATTTAATGTAAACAAAACAGCTATTATTATTATTAGCTCTTTTTGTGAATCACATTCACAACATAAATTAATCTCTTAAAATAAATGCATGATATTAGGTCAAATATGATATCAGGCCCTGAGAATGTAAAACAGATTATAGGAAGGATTGTTTATCTTTATGAACTGGGCTCTGTGTCTCAATTGTGGTTAGTCATATTACCGAGTATCTGCTGCGCACTATATCTATTATTAGGTAACTCTGTTATGACGAAATGTGACAAAATAAGTGAAAAGTGCATTTATCAGAGACCTGTGAGTCAAGTGATAAACATGTCATCAGGAGAGATAGTCCTAAAATGCAGTACAAATTGAGCAGTGGAGGAATTTTTAAGATTAAAAAGTTCTCCAACCTTTTCTATGTCAAAAACATTTGTGATGACCTTTGAGAGAAACTGAACATGTTGAACATGGTGTTGATAAGGGGAATACTCAAAGAATAAGCGCATCCACAGATCAAATCACTTTGATCATATCTGTAGTGAATATGAATCTGTGGTAGCAGGGCTTGGTTAATTATTATCTTTTTTTCCCTTCTTCTTAGGACTAGCCTACAGTTTGCTGGCATCTATCTCTCCATGGTATGGATTATATGCTGCTTTCTTCCCAGTCCTCACTTATTTTCTTCTGGGCACTTCTCGACACATTTCTGTTGGTGAGTTCCAGTTCTGGTCATTCATAACACCAGGTTATGGGGATGAGATGTATAAAATGTCATAACTGACATACAAGATCCTGTTTAAGACAAAACATGGCACAAATGACTTCAACTGTCCAGCGGATGCAAAACCCTTCTAGCAGTTGTGGAGCTAGGGGGTGGCCAGGGGTGGCTGTGGCCACTATAGACTGAAGCATGGCCAGCCCATTGGCCACCCCACACGCAATTGCCGTTTTTGAGCTCAAGACTTAACTTAATTTCTGTGCCACCACAGACTGATCGCTGGCCTTCTAGCTCTGGTTAGCTGATCCTAAAAGTATCACATTGAAACTTTCATTCTTGTTAAGTGCTGCATTGATACACCATTTTTTTTTTTTCAAATTTGGCACCAGTAAGCAAAACCATATGAGATGCAGCATTAATAAGGTAGTATTATACCAGTGGCAACCCAACACATTTACAAAACTGTTAATTGTACAAAATTGAATTTAGGTGCTTTCATGCTCTTACAGCCAATAATTGCATGTTAAACCATTTTTAATGTAGTCTGTTTTTTGAGGATGAGATCATGTCACACTACCTGTACAAGTTGGCATCTGCCTAACTTTGCTAGCTTATATCAAGTGACAGATGGATTTGCGGCAAAATAACGTATAGTTTGATTGGACAGTCATGACAGTCAGACATGTTTTCCTTTTAAAAGTTGATGAGCATGTTTATTCACAGTAGCTATCTTAACTATGCACAACATAACATATTAGATTAGATTCAACTTTATTGTCATTACACAAGTACGGGTACAAGGCAACGAAATGCAGTTTGGGTCTAACCAGAAGTGCAATAAATACTATTAGTACAAATTAAATTGGACAAAAACTATCGGAGTAAAAGTGCAGTGGAAAGTAATTGCATATTACAGTTAAAGTACGGTTTTGCAAATGTATATGTAAACAATTGGTACTGTAAATAAACAGTCGGCAGTGCAAATGATATTCCAGTCAGATAAGTAGTGCAAGATGCATATGTAAACAGTTGTTACTATAATATAGTCAGCAGTGCAAATGAACATTATAGCAGTGCAAATAACAAAGTGTATGAGGTATGAGGAGGGAGAGGAGAGTTTATCAGTATATGAGGGAGTGGGATCAGTGAGGGTTAGAGTTCAGTAAAGAGACAGCTCTGGGGAAAAAGCTGTTCTTTAGTCTGCTGGTCCTGGTCTGGAGGCACCTGAAACGCCTGCCAGAGGGCAGGAGAGAAAACAGTCTGTGGGCTGGGTGAGAGGAGTCCTTAAGGATGCTGCGAGCTCGGTGCAGACAGCGTTTCCTCTGGATGTGCTCGATGGCAGGTAGTTGAGTCCCAGTGATGCGCTGGGCGGTTTTCACCACCCGCTGCAGTGCCTTGCGTTCTGCAACAGAACAGCTCCCATACCACACTGTAGCACAGTTGGTCAGGATGCTTTCTATTGCACAGCGATAGAAGTTCACCAGGATAGTCGAGGATACGACTATCGTATCCATACTATCCATATAGTAAGTATGGTACTGTTTTTCTGGTTGCAACCCATTTTTGTGTGTGATCCACCAGAACCATTGCATTAAGACCCCAATATACTTCCGGAGAAGTTCTTCATTGTTTGTTCAGGGGTAAAAAGAAGTTCAAAACAGCCAAGCAATGGTATATTGATTTTGAACATTAAGACGGCATTTAGAAGTACATTTAGATATGAGGATGCTCAGTAAACCTTAACTAATGTGACATTACAATGTGTTATCAATGACATCATGCCTTATTCTATGAGTAGAATTCACATGAGGTCAATAAAAGAAGTTGCTTTAACCACTCAATGATGATTTAAAGTCATTAATATGCAGTAGATAATTTTTAATTTGTCTTGTTGACATTCTGAATTCATGACGCTAATGTGCTAACATGATATGTGCTAATTACCCTCTGTTATTTAAATTTATGATGACACTGATACTACTGCAAAGATGGGTGTATAAAAGAGTGTTAATGGGCAGATGTAGGTAAATCTTCTCAAGCGTACTAATAACTGTCTGCTGGTGTGTTTATGTTGATTGATCTTGACTGACTGAACAATGTAAACAAAGTAGGTGGAGCTCCAGGTCACACCTACCAATGATGTGGACCAATAGCAGTAAAGAAGGTGTTTAGCAGCTGGTTAGAACCACCAAAACGAATGCAAAAACACCTTTTTGGCCAGATTTTGTTTTAAATGACATCACACCCATTTCTTCTTCAATTTTGTATGAAGCATATAAGGGGCTTAATACAATCGTTAGCATCCTAAAATAGATTTTTCTAGAATGGAATGTAATGCTAATTTACTTAAGTTCTGTGCTGATTTTTTGCACCAGGAGCTTTCCCTGTGTTGAGTCTCATGGTAGGGGCAGTAGTGACCAGACTGGTGCCCGATGAGGGTCCACCTGCCAACATCACTGGCTTTGAAGGCCTGACAAAAGATGAACAGAGAGCCCTAGTGTCCGCCTCACTCACTTTCCTTATAGGGTTATTCCAGGTACATCAACCATTCACTCAGAATCAAACAATTGTTTAATGGTTTTAAATGGCTATTTTAGAGGAGTATTATTAGCTTACTTTACTCTTTAAAAGCACCACAATCAACAAGTATATTTATATAAAGAATTTGAGTCCAATGTTTTTCACTGTACTTTTCTTTTTCCAGCTTGGTATGGGTCTACTACAGGTGGGCTTCATTGTCATGTATCTGTCAGATACTCTGATATCAGGATTCACAACTGCAGCTGCAGTTCACATTTTGGTTTCACAGCTAAAATTTATATTTGGGCTGAATGTGCCAGGCTTCAGTGGACCACTCTCAATTATACACGTAGGTCATAACATGTATGTCTTGCTCCTCAATGTCAATTCCTTTTGCCTAATACAAACAACAAAAGGGTGCTTCTGCAAAATCATCTTAAACATAATTACAAAACGTGTACCTTTATCTATTCATGAAAGAACACACACACACACCAATACTTCTCCTACACCGTAACTCACTGTCTTAAAACTATCGCTTTTGTTTTAACTGCAGACTCTTGAGAGCGTATTTGGACAGATCACCTCCACTAACATCCATGATCTGGTCACTTCAATTGTTGTGATGGTGGTGGTGTTGTTTGTGAAAGAGCTCAATGACAGATTCAGATCAAAGTTACCAGTGCCCATCCCTATTGAAGTGATTATGGTGAGTGGCGTGAACATTTTTACGTATATACCTGACAGTGATGTGGCATTATAAATGTTAATCATTTTTATGACATGATAAAGTTTCTTATCAGATATTGATTTATGCCTATTGAACAATTATTCCACACTTCAAAATCTTTTGTTAATATTTTCTGTGATTGATACAAGTACAGAGAGTCATTGTCTTATTTATTCTCATATCAAATATAAAATGTCACAGTGCCTTATTTAACACAAGCAGAACCAATTTCACTGTAAATTTAATAAAAGTAATTTCACCCACAGACCATCATAGCATGTGGCGTCTCCTATGCATTCAACTTCAGGGACAATCATGCAGTGGAAGTAGTGGGGAAAATTCCAAACTCGTAAGCAGCACAATTTACCTAACATTTTAAAACAATACTATTTATAAAATTATGGTATAACTTTGAAACTGCAACAAAAACAAGGTTCTGGTGACTTTGTAATTATGATTTTGTAACTGGTCCTGCTCGACCCACTCCGAGCGGGATTCGAAGTGGCATCTCAGGCAGGCAGCCATGCTAACAAGGAGGCTAAAGGCTACAGTATCTAGCGTGCTTCTTGAGGCCAGGGGAGTGAGGTTTACACACTGCACAGCTACCTACCAGCTGGCTACCATTACACTCACCCCCCAAAACCTCACTCCTATCAGGGTCACGGCACGACTGTAACCGGTCCTGCTCAACCCGCTCCAAGCAGTATTCAAACCAGCATCTCTGGCATGGGAGGTGGGCGCGCTAACAAGGAGGCTAAATGCCACAGCCTCTAGCATCAGTCGCTAGTGCACCTCTTGAGGGAGTGAGGTTTACACACTGCACAGCTACTTACAAGTTGGCTACCATTACACTTTGAATCACAAAGCTAACAGAACACTGAAGGTGGCATTTAAAAATAAATGCATGTTTCCATCTGTCCAGGTTTGAGCCCCCAATGGCACCGGACCTGCAGGTTTTCCAGATGACAGTAGTGGACGCGTTCCCGATGGCTATTGTGGGATTTGCCATTGCTTTTGCAGTGGCTAAAGTCTATTCTGTAAAACATGACTACCTCATAGATGGAAATCAAGTAAGCTCTAAATCCAGACAGCAATATTCCACATAGTGTAACTAAATTAAGAAAAGACAACCAGTCTATGCAAGTAAAGCCATAATAAGTGGCAGACAGCTGTAATGATACATACGCATACATCCCTTTAGGAGCTCATTGCCTTTGGGACAAGCAACATCTTTGGAGGAGCATGCAAATCTCTGGTAGCTAGCACAGCTCTGTCCAGAAGTGCAGTTCAAGAGAGCACTGGAGGAAAAACACAGGTTAACTGCTTAAAAGATCTGGCACTCTGTCTCTGTAAAAGTGTTTGCAAGTTTTTGTCACACTATAATACAAAAGGTGATTTTGTCTGTGGAGTCTCAATTAGGGACTAATACATTTATTTTCTAGCCATTGACAAATACTGGCCTCTAGTGCTCAGAAGGAGTAAAGATTTCTCATGTTGTGAATGATGGTATAGAATCAAAAAGGTGGCATTAGTGCAATGTCCTACTCCTAACTGCAGTAGAGCTGTTCAGCTGTGACACCAATTTGTAGGCGAACCTGGGAGGACTAATTCGACTAGGCAAGTTCATATTGGTTTTTATAATGGGATTTTTCGGGGTATTTATCGGTCTGTGGTAAACATTAATTGAAGAGACTTGGACGTTTTGTTTCCAAAACATAAATTACACACCTCAAACGTAAATTTTGAAGCTGACATGTTTAAAAAAAAAAAAAAAAAAAGGATGATCCAAGAGAGTTTCTAGATAAGGACTACAAATACCACAAGCATGTGAGTGAACATGCCTGATTAAATGGAAAGCCATAGTGGTTCTTAACTAGCAACTTGTTAGCAACATACTTTTTTTTTTTAAACACGGAGGCATCAAAATTCACATTTAGGGGTATGACTGGGTGTAATTGATCTTGTACATTGTAAAAAGAATATCATTAAAAAGTCTTAAAAGTTTGTGCTGTCTTAAAATTTTAAGTTGTGTCAACTAAAAGTGGAAAGTTGCTTCAACAGAATATAAAGATAACTTCAATATCAATATAACTTCTTAAATGAGTTAAACTAAACTTTACTTTCTAAGATCAATCAACTTAATTCTAATTAAATTAAAACTGTATATAGGAGTTCAGTTACTCATACTCATATTATCATGTAACATAATTGATAACTACAGAAGTAGTTAAGTCAATCCTATACTCAGATATTGAATAAAATGCCATTTTGCATGGAAAGTTAATGATTAGAGATAAAGCATTTGTTCTATCTTACATAAGCAGAGTTCAGTTAAGGAGACACATATGCATCTCAACACTTTACATGCAAATCACAATGATGGTGACAATCATCAAACACTTGATGAAACACTTGGAAAAAGATGAGTTTTGAAATACTGATACATGTCAAATAACTGAAAGTGAAAATAAACACAGCAACCAACAGCATAAATAAAAGCAGCAAAAAGACACTAACACTGCAATTTGCATAGTTTATTAATGCCGCAGTGCATGCTGAGAATCTGACATCAGCATTATGTACATACATGATTCTCTTGGCTTGTATTTTTTCTTATCATTTCGGCTGAATAGATTTTCTAAGTTCAGTAACTTATCACAGGTTCGGCCAACAACAACTTTGATAATTTTGTTATCCAACAAATCATTCAAGGGCAGTTATTCTGACATTACATTTTAAGTTATGATAACTAAAAGGCAAAATAATTTTGTTCAACATAGAAAAAAATTATCTTAAAGTATCTTAAAGTAACATTTACCACAGACCTTATATTACTCATAAATTAAAAACTGCCATTATAAAAACCCATAGGAAAATACAGAGGAAACTCATGGTCCGAAAATGCTAATACCATTCCAGCTTTTAGACTACAACCTGAACAGCTCTATTATAGGGTTACATTTCAATTTATTAACTTAAAGATAAAAGTGAAGCTGACAGCATCTTTGGCAAGCAGTCAATTTGATTTATTGCCATTTTAAGGGCATTTCTGTAAACTGAAGTCTAAATTATTTTCTCTGGTAATCAAAACATGATCATTCTAAATGGATAGAGCTTAACTTTAAAGTTATTTCAAAACTCTTGTTACTATATGTCGCAAATCTTATGTTTCACAAAATGTGGTGTTTAAATGAATAGCAAGTAGCAAAACAAATTTTTTTTTATTTCGCAGATAGCTGGTTTCCTCTCTGCAATTATCGTGTTGGTAATAACCTTGGGGATAGGGTTCTTGTTGGAACCACTACCAAAGGTTGGATTCACATTCATAGCATTTCCTTCACTCACATAAAACACAGGTGTTTGTGATTCACTGTAAACCCTAATGCTCAAAATAATAAATTGTTTTGAGTATGGAAAAATGTAATCATACAAATTAGTTAAAAATGTACCTTGAAGAGTATTTAACTTTTTCTTTCGAGTTCACGAAACTGACACCTTTTAAGTAACTTGAATTGTTTTATTGTTTTGAGTTTGTATGAACGCGTTTCTTTAAACTTACAGGAACTTAAATGGGTAGACTTTTTAGTGTTTAATATTCATTTGTGTTATTTAGAAGAATTTATTTTATGTTTGAGTTTTGGGGTTACCATTATGGTGAATAGTGGAGCTTAGGTTGAGGACAGGTACAAGATAAAAAAACATTCTACATGGTTATATTTAGTGAGTGATTTTTATGTTAATAAAAACATAGTGTTAATTAATAGCACACACTCAGCATCCTTCACTTTACTAGTTAAATCGAGATAGTACTAGCTAGGTTTTCTCTACTTGGAGTATTAAATTGAGATTACATATTAACTTTAAGTTCAGCCAAAGTCTTAAAATTAAAGTTAGGTACCATCAAAATGTATGAGTAAAATTTTGACTAACTTAAACTTGGGAGTTTATGAATGTAAAAAATTTGGTGTAACTGATTACCTACAATTTTTGGAGTTCTGATAATTTATTAGGGTTTACAGCATTGAGATAAATGTAATCTGAGTAGTTGTGGTGTGTATTGTGTGACTGCAGTCAGTGCTGGGCGCTGTGGTAATAGTGAACCTGAAGGGGATGTTGATACAGGTGGTTGAGGTCCCTTACCTATGGAAGAAAGACCGTCCTGACTGTGTAAGACCCTTTGACCTCTTTCTATAATTAAAAGATAATTAATTTTAGAGTGCAATCCATGTAGACAAAAAAACATTTTCTTCTTAATTCTACTCAATTTAATGTACTAGGCCCAAATTATTCTTACATTTTACAGTATTTTGTCTGAGATAACAATAAACCAAATATAATGCTTTAAAATGTTTTTATCTCCTTTTCTCCCAATTTGGAATGCCCAATTCCCACTACTTAGTAAGTCCTCGTGGTGGCGCGGTTACTCACCTCAATCCGGGTGGTGGAGGACATGTCTCAGTTGCCTCCGCTTCTGAGACGGTTAATCCACGAATCTTATCACGTGGCTCGCTGTGCATGACACCGCAGAGACTCACAGCATGTGGAGGCTCATGCTACTCTCCGCGTTACATGCACAACTTACCACGTGCCCCATTAAGAGCGAGGACCCCTTATCGCGACTGCAAGGATGTTACCCCATGTGACTCTACCCTCCCTAGCAACCGGGCCAATTTGGTTGCTTAGGAGACCTGGCTGGAGTCACTCAGCACACCCTGAATACCAACTCGCAACCCCAGGAGTGGTAGTCAGCGTTAATACGGGTTGAAGCTACCCAGGCCCCCCCAAATATAACGCTTAACTTAATTATCAAGTGGCCTGGCCAGTTTCATACTACAGATGCTGTATTCTGTTTAATGTTCTCCTTCTATCATTGTCTTCCAGATTGTTTGGGTGGGCACCTGCGTGGCTTCCATAATACTGGGGTTGGATTTAGGACTTGCAGTTGGTCTTGGACTGGAGCTGCTTACTGTGGTTTTCAGGGCTCAGTTGTGAGTGTTAATACATCCAATAAATTGGATTCCCATAACAGAACAAACACAGAATCTGCTTTTAGCAAGAGAAGACACAACATTCACAACATTCATCTTTGTTGAGAAGTTCCCCCCAAAATGAAATTTGAAAGTTGTACGTATAACTTGTTTAAATATATGGAGCACTCATGAAACATGAGAAAAATACATTTCTGTGTACATCGTTCATGAATCCATTCTCACACAAACTTTTGCATTGAATTGAATGCAGAATTTTTATGAAATAATAGTTTTACTATTGATTCATTCTGTTCATGTTTCATGAACAAGGCACATGGTCGGTTAATTCCTTCAAATTCAAGTCTATTTTTCTTCTATTCTGTTTTTTGTTGATAATATCACTCTTTTTCTAATCTTCAGTCCACGCTGCTGTGTCCTTGCTAATGTCATAGGGACAGATATCTATAGAGATCGCAAGGACTATATCAGTGTAAGTCTAGCAAACACAAGGCCTCTCTTTCCATACCATAATCACTGAGTGATTCATTACCTACATACATGATGGGGCAAGATATGGACAATTTTAAATGAATTTTAAAAATCAAAGAAAGATTTCACATTTCTTTTCTGAATCTTCTACAGATCTTCGAGTCAGAAGGAGTGAAGATTTTCAGAATTCCATCTCCCATTTTCTTCGCCAATATTGACTTTTTCAGAGGCAAACTGATCAATGCTGTGAGTGCAGTAGTTTCATTGTCATTAGCTGTGTGCCACAGATCATCATATTATGCGTTTAATGCAATTGAAGTTTACTACTAAGGCTGAGATTAAATAATCAGTGTTATCACTCCGTAAAGACAAACAAAGATAGCTTTGTGAACTGATAGACATTCACACCCAGGGACGGACTGACAATCTGTGCGTTCGGGAAAAGTCCAGAACGGCCGTCCAACCGAGGGCCGTCCGTCGGCACAAAAAAAAGTATAATGAAGCAATATGAACAGCCAACAGTAGGGACACTAATACGATCACTTATATGCAACGTGTAAAAAAAAAAAAAACTGAGGAAGAAGAGTCGGCCTACTAGCCAGTTTGTGATTCGTCCCCGGCCGCAGTCAGATTTGTAATGGAAGCAGGTCAGTTTAGAAAAATGTACAGTTTTGTACATGAGCTGCAGCCAGGACGAAATTAACCCTTTCGCACGTACGATCACACACACACACACACACACACACACACACACACACACACACACCAGTGTGATTAGAACGGTCAGTGCACCGTGATTAGCTGCTAATATTAAATGTGCTTTCGCGCGTTGGCTGGCGCTGAGCCAGAGACGGACGCGCTCAGCGCTGTCATATCACAACTTAGTTTTCAGTGTTTTCAACCACATAATGTTTCTTTTAGGTTTTAGGTTTCAGACATATAATTTCATTTCACATACGTAGGTACTAAACAAACAATACAATACATTTAGAGAGACATAGAGTTTGTAAAATACACACTGATGTCTATGGAAACGGCAATAATATTCCTTTCCATAATAATTAGACACGTTTTATTCATATCAATCAGATACACATTGTGAAAGTAACTTTAAAGTTTACTCTATTCTTCTCCCAGTTCACCGGTCACTTACTTTCATGTATTTTGGGAGAAGTGGATGAATTAACGTGTTGTAGCCTAAATCCAACAGATCCGATTCTCTGAACTGTGGCACTATGACGGCGCCCATCGCTCACAGCTCAACTAACGCGATCGTTATAAAGGTGTTTAGACAACAAAACTCACCCACTTGCATTTATTTGACAATCTGAATATCAGATATTTCATGCTAACATGCTAACAAATGTGTGAATATTTTTAATAAAAAAGGAAAAACGGCATAAAGCATATCATCATTCATTCAGTGCTGTTGTGGCTGCGGTGTGTCACGTGACAAGCAATGACGCGTCACCATGGAAACCATAAAGTAAATAACGGTCTAAATAACAGTCAGCCAGAATATTTTACATTTATGTGAAAGGGTTAAATCGCCGGCAGAATGGCTAGCAGAAAACGTAAGGAGAAAGGTGGATGGGAAAAAGTAAAAGAAAAGAGGGCCAAGTTTCTCGAGACTGATGCAGCAAAATGTAAAAAGCTCACAGAGCTTTTTGGTTGCTGTGCAACTGCCAGCAGCACTGCATTGCTTAGCCAGAGTGTAACATTAGAGGACCAGCAAGTGGAAGCTGAGCCTGAGCATCCACAGCCTGGTCATGATGAGGGACAGACAGCAGAGTTAACTTCACATCAGCAAGAGGTCCTGGTAAGTGCCAGTAGCAGGACACATTAAAATAGCTTGTCTTTATCCCTATCTTAGCGAATCAGTAGGGGTTCAATCTTCAGCTGGCTAATAAGCTATCTTAAAATTCATTTGTTTATTCAGGTTGAAGATAGTTGCAGTACAAAAGATGACAGGGAGAGTGCAGGGAAGTGCCAGAATGTCCCAGGATGCTCTACAGCACAACATTTCAAACGGCCCAAGTCAGATAGTCACAGCCTGGAACAATTTTTTGCTAACCACCCTCAGCAAAAGCCTAAAAACCTGTCTCTACAGAGAGTGTTCGGTTGTAAAGATGGTACCAAACACAAATGGCTCACATACTGTGAGGAGAATCACACGTTGTATTGTACAGTTTGTTTAGCATTTGCCAAGCCAGGTGAAACAAATCCCTTCATAAGTGGAACGCAGGACTGGAAGCATGTCAGTCAACGAGTAGAGGAGCATGAAAGGAGCAACATGCACAGGCTATGTGCTGAAGCTTATTTTTTACGGGCATCAAAAGCTGATATAGCCAGTCTGCTTCATGGTCCCCAAGTAGTGGCCCACAGAGATCAAGTGCGGAAGAGACGGCAGGTGTTGGAACGTGTTGTAGACATAGTTAAGGTCATTGGCAAGAGAGGACTTAGCTACAGAGGGACACAGTCTGAAGCAGCTTACACTCTGGATGACATGAGCATTGATCATGGGAATTTTTTAGAGCTTATCATTCTTCTTGGGAAATATGATGTATGCATGAAGGAACATCTTACAGAGTGCATAGAAAAAAGCAAGAAGATGCATCAAACCCAGGCTACAAGTCGAGGTTCTGTTGTGACATTTCTGTCAAAAACAACTGTTATCAAAGTAATATCTACAGTGCAGCAGTTAATTCAGGAGACTATTGCAAAAGAGGTTACTGAAGCTGGGATGTTTTCAGTGCAGATTGACACAACACAAGACATCACATCCCAAGAGCAGTGCTCTATAGTTCTGAGGTATGTCAAAGACACAGTACAGGAAAGGCTTTTTGCAGTGGTGAAATGTGAAGCATCTACTGGAAAATATTTTGTTCAGATGCTTGCAGATGTGATTGAAAAATGTAACTTGGAAATTAGCAACTGCGTCAGTAATGCCACTGATGGTGCATCAAATATGCAAGGAAAATACAGAGGTTTTTCCACACTGTTGTCCTCTAAAGCGCCAAACCAAGTGCATGTATGGTGTTATGCACATGTGCTGAACTTGGTTCTGGCTGACACAGCTGAAGTGTCCCTCTCCAGTGGATCCTTGTTCTCACTATTGAATGATATTGCAGTCTTTTTTCGTGAGTCATACCAACGGATTAATTTGTGGGAGCAAGGAAGCCATGACAGTTGACACAAGCGCCTTTCCATTATCGGAGAAACAAGGTGGTGGGCCAAGGATGTTGCTTTGAAGAGGATTTTTGGGTCCTTTGGAAAGCCAGACCAGTGTGTCTACATTGACGTCCTCAGGACACTGGACAGGTGTCAGGGCCAGGAAAACCTGAAAACAACAGCGCGTGTCAAAGCAAAAGGGTACTTGGAGGGTTTAAGGAGATATGAAACAGTTCTAACTGCTCAGCTTTTTCTTAGGATTTTTGAGGTCACAACACCACTCTCAAAATACCTGCAGACACATGGTGTAGACATCTTGTCTTCTCACCGAATGGTTCTGACCACTGAAGATGCTTTGAAGAGCATGTCAAGAGATTTTGAGTCAGTGAAGAAAGCTGCTGATGTTTTTGTACAGTGGGCAAATACAATACTGTCTGAAGATGATTGTGACCTTGAACTGGAGGAAATGCTTCCCGAGAAAAGGAGGAGAAAAACGAAGATGATGGCTGGTGAGAAGGCAAGTGATGAGAGCTTCACAAATGCCAACAGTGAATATGAAGCACAAGTTCATAACCAGGTGATGGACACAGTCACAGAGAGCATCCATAGGCGCTTTTTAACCCATGGTTCAGCTCTATCGCGGACTTGGCTCTCCTTGATCCAAGAAACTTTACAGAAGTTTCTTCAACAGGCTTGCCTGATACTGCATTTCAGGAGATGAGCAAATGCTTGCTCAGGTTTGATAGCAGGGCAACTCCTGCTAATTTGCAAAGTGAGCTAAAGTGTCTGGCAGCCCAATGGCCACGTCTTAAACAATCTGTTCTTGAGGAGTACCAAGTCAGGATAGCAGAGGATGACCCAGATGTTTGGGAAGAGGCAGAAATAAAAAACAGCACCTGCAAATCTTGCAAAGAATGCCCAATGTGTTGCTATCAACTTCTTACACGGTACAACCTCCTGACAGATGCCTATCACATCCTTGGCTTAGGTTACAAATTTCTTCTCACTCTGCCTGTGACACAGGTAGCTTGTGAGAGAAGTTTCTCTGTACTGAAGTACATTAAGAATCGCTTAAGGAGCAGAACTTCTCAGGAACACCTGGAAACATTCATGTTAATGGCCACAGAGAAGGACATCCTCATGTCCCTTGACAATGACCTCATAATAGACAGAGTTGCTCAGAATAGTGCCCTTCTCAAGAAACTTTTACTTCCCCAACATTAAAGGTGCTGTATTGTGAAGATCCAGGACTTAGCCAAAAAACTTGAACACCGACAACTTCTCAGTCCCTCACCCCTTTCCACTAAAGCCCAAAACGGTCTCCTAAGGCCCTCCCCACAGGGAGAATGAATGCATGTGCATGAGCAGTGATTGACACGCAGTTAGACACCCCTTATGGCCCTGATGGGTGCATCTGAACAGGGAGCTGTGGATTTCTGCAAATCACACTAGGCTGCAGGTAGTACCAGAGGAGACAGATTTTTTTTTTTTAATTACCTGCTTCATGTAGTTCTACTTGAACACAGGGTCAGTTTCAGCAAATATGACAGAAAGTTAGTTTTATAAGGCCTACTACACTTTTAAATTTGCTTACATTATATTTGAATAGTTATAAGTTATAGTATATAGTAACTATATGTTTTATAATTACAAGTTTGTGTAATTTGAGGTTTCTGTAGCCAGTGACATTTAATTACTTGTATTTTATTTTCAATGCAGATGTGATGGTATTGTACATTTTTTGTTTTTATTTGAAGGCTGAGGCTTCATTAATAAACAACCCCAATTATTATCATCATTGGTTTTGAGATGTTACTTGCTGTGAATACCTTGTCTGATACAGTATTGTGGCATATTATCAGGACATCCTGACTAGTGTCTGTTGCGCGGCTAGTGGCGAATGGCCGGATGATGGGCCTATTTGGGAGAAAGTCCAGGGATGTTTTTTAGCCCCAGTCCGTCCCTGTTCACACCTGATGCTGAACTCGCAGTACTTATATCTCAGAGTTTCCGCTAGAAAAAAATGGTGCCGGTCACGAGGTTTCGTTTTACGGACATTTTGATGATATGCCGGTCAAATATATCGCCTCTTAATTAGTCAAGTTGAGGAAAACTGGAGGCAGTCTAATGTAACTTAAAAAATGACATAGGCCTAATCAGGCCGTATAGAATGCAACATATTATTTATTAGCTTAACTTTCAAATAGACGAAAACAAAAACATGAACGTCCGATTGGCGTCAATCAACGCCAATTGTTTTTTACTGTGGTTTCACACACATTCACTTTTTGAAACTTTGAGGCACGGATGTACCTAATACAAATAAATAAAACATCTCCAGTTAACTAGCAGATCATTCATTTAGTCCGTTATTAAATAAGAGATCTAGCGCTGAAATCTGTTGTTTTTGAAATCAAGCTGAGCGCTCGTGTCCGCTGCTATCAGTTGCATGGACGACGCGCTGCGCGAGTTGCGCAATCTTCACTAGGACGCGCGTTTCAATCTATCGCCGTTGCGGAGACTCTCTATTAATTCCGGTGAAATCACAAAATAAAATGCACACAAACGTGTCCCTGCTTGATATAGACTGTAACCATGCACTGATGAACATAGGCTATTCAGTTTTGATGATAGAGAAAAAAACTGCACGAATGCGCGGATTAGAAGCACTGATCTATCTATAATGAGATGTTCCTGATTCACCATCGTCTGGCCTCTGAAAAAAGCTTTTAAAGCTAGTCTGCCTGGGCCTGGCCATATTTGAAACGTCTCACTCAATCGTTCGTTGTTTAGGTCTATATTGCAGCCGTTTTAGGCGCGTGCGCTTTATTTGAAATGCAGCATGCGATGTTGTTTCAGCCTGTTCCTTTATAACATAGCAAGAGATCGGTGTATTTTTGCTTTATACATTTTAGGCTTATTCTCAAATCCAGATTGTGTTAGGGGGACGGGATTATTAGGCAATTTTAATCGGACAATTTGACCGGAGAGATTTAATTTTGTCGGACATTTAATTTTTTTACCGGCCAATGTCCGGTAATTACCGGACAACGGAAACCCTGTTATATCTGCTTTATTATGGAAAAATAACCTTTTGTTAGTCATAAGATTGTTGAACTCATTAATGCCTTAATCTTGCTTGTTGCTGAGATAGCTGGTGAAGTCATTGGCTTTATCATACAGATACATATCTCTCTATAGCACAATGTACAATCAGCAATAAGTAACAGTAATTTTAACTGTATTGCAGGTTGGCTTTAATCCTCTGAGAATACTGAGGAAGAGAAACAAGGCAGTGAGGAAGATTAAGAAACTGATCAAGAAAGGGGAGCTGACCTTAACATCTGTAAGTTCTGTGCATTTTAAACACAATAACAATGAACTGAATGACTACACAATACACTGTGTGCACAATTATTAGGCAAATTGTATTCCTCATGATTAATCTTATTGTCGAACAAACACAATGCTCTCAGTCAATCCAAAATGTTATTGAACCTCAAACCTGAATGTTTAACAAAGGAAAAGTAAGTTTTGTCTATCTCAGGGAATATATAAGTGTGACACAGCATAAACACAGCGCGCAAGTGAATTACAACAGTGTGAGCACCATGACACAGCTCGCGGGTAAAATGTAAACCTGCAGAACAAAAAATATATAAGCTGGGAAATATCTGACATCTAGCTATCTACACTTACCATTTTGTGAACCACTAACGTTCCCTTCAACATTAACGTTAGATGGACCTGCGTTCAGGGTACCTCTCAACAGGTTCACTAAACGCCTTGCTGCGTTCTGTATTTCCACCTATTTTCAGTTAGGTCCTATTATAAAAGACAGAAAACGCACACATATATATAAATGCACAAAACATCTTACAGCTACAAGAAATTAAGGAGAAATTTAGAAATCAACGCCTTGGACTTTGATTCAATGTTTGGGAATTTAAGAGTAAATGGTTGAAATCATACTTATCACAAAATTACTATGTGGTTTCACATACCTAGATCTCTATTTAATAAAATAGGTGGGAATTCATTTCTTTTAAAATGTGATTTTGATGTAACTAAGATTCCCATTAAATTACCAAATTTCCACAAACAACTCCAATCCTGTAAAATGATATTTACCCACAACGCTTCTCCCCATGGATCGACCCTATGGAATAACAGGGTCATTACATTAGGTAATCATTGTTTTAAAGTGATTGGTATGAGATGGGTATTGTGTTTGTGAATGATATAGCCTATTAGTGTCACGATTCATGAATTCGCTGTTTCCTTCATGTCCCGTGTTATTGTTGTTCTGTGTGTTTGAGCGTGTGTTAGTGGGCGTTACCGCTTGTTCCATTGATCAGCGTGCCAGCTGATCTCATTCACTGCACCAGCTGCTGCTTATTACCACCATGTATTTATACTCATCTCTATTTCCTCTCTTTGTCAGATCGTTGGTTTGATGTCCTCAGTGTTTGTTCGGTTGTTTTCCTGTCCGCTATCCTTCTGGTTCGTGTCCCTGTTCGGTGTCTTCATAGTTCATCTCATCCGGATTCCACCTGCACTGGATTCACTCCTTCACTCTCTCCAGCCCCTCCCGTTATTCTGTACTGTTTCGTGTGTTCTGACCTCTCACATTAAAAGAGTGACTTGCATCTTTGCTTCCGTTGTTTTACTGTGACAATTAGATGATAATGGTAATTTCTTGGAACATATTGCATTTTTGCTCAAGTATAATCTTAACCGCACTTATAGAGAATATAATGTGTAAATTAGTTAATCCAAAACACATTGATGTATGTAGGGTGACCAGACGTCCCGAAAAATTAGGGACAGTCCCGAAATCCAAGCAGTTGTCCCGAATCCCGAATCCTGCCCTGATTGTCCCGAAAATTAGAACAAAGTCTCAAGAGCAGACTCTCGAGTAGTTATAGTGTGATAGAATATTAAAAATTGCTCATTGCCGTCCTGCAGCCGGCTCCTGTCGGCTGCTCATTGCAACCATAGACAGTAAAAGAACGTAGAGAGCTGCAGTAGGCTACGTAGACTACGTAGGCAGTGTTGCCAGATTGGGTGGTTTTGCATTTGATTGTGCGGGTAAAAATTGGTTTGGGCGGGTGGACAAAATTTGGGCGGGTTTGGGATCAGTTTGGCGGTTTTCAAAAAAATGATAGGCTAATTATTTAACACAACTAACACAACCCAAGTGTGCATGTACTCCATCCAATCAGTCATTGTAATGTAACTAAACACACCCACTGCATACTCGGCTGTGTTGGTGATGTTGACAGTTGACGGGCGGCTTGACGCCAACGTTACGAGTCACAACTCAAGAGCCAATCGAATGATAGCAGAAGCTGCGTCAGGACTCAGTCAGCACTGATGTGACATCCTCACATTTTCACCCCTCACACTGACTCAGCAGCACTCAGCGGGAAATACAAATATAAAAAAACGTACCGAAAGGAGTGGGAGAGTGATTCGGACCTAAAGCCATGGATAACGCAGTCTAAATCGGATGATAGCAAAGCTCACTGCAAATTCTGCAACACCGACATAAGGGCTCACTTTAAGGATTTGAAGGACCATGCCGAAACCAAGAAGCACAAGATGCGGTGCCTGCCCACAATTAAGGCTTTCACAGTGAGTAAAGCTAGTTTAAGTAACTCGGCGGCCATCTGTGATGACCAGAAGCGCCGTGAACTGCGGATAGCAACATACGTTGCTTGCCACACGTCAGTTAATGCCGTGGACGACTTATCGGACATACTGAAGGATGAGATCGGAGTTTTCCAGATGCACAGAACCAAATGTACGGCTGTCATTAAGTCAGTTCTTGCGCCATATTTTAGACAACAACTTCGACAGGACATTGGTGACTCGCCTTACTCTCATTACTTGGACGAAACAACCGACATTACCGTAAACAAGTTACTTTGCATATGTGTAAAATATCGTTCTAAGACACTCAATCGGTTTGTGAGCACTTACCTGGGACTTGTCGAACTTTTGGACACTGATGCTAATGGGATTGTGGATGCTATCATCTGCTTTCGCAAGCTAACGCGCTGGATGTAGCAAACATGGTTGGCATAGCAACAGATGGAGCAAGCGTAATGGTGGGGAGCCATTTAAAGAAAACTGTTCTGCATTTAAAGGTAAGATATCTCGCTCTCTCTTTCACACACACATACACCCGTTTATCAGGAGTAAAATGTAGTAGTACTACTACTAATAATAATTTAAATATATAATATAATTTAAATACATAGGCCTAGCCTATATAATTTATTAAATATAACAAAATAAACATTGGGTATTTAAATTATCGCAAAACATTTTAAATCTACACTGTGAAAGTGCATTTTGTGTGTGTGGTCGCATTTTAGTCATATTTGCTAATTCTCCTTAATTATTGCCCTGTTTTGATCCGTTTAACCTGGGAAATGTATTTATTTTATATATTATTTTGTTTTAAGGAGATCTAAATGGTGCTTATCAACCTTGAATGACATGACAATACAATTATATCACATTACTTTGGCAGTAAAATTTTGGGCGGTTTTTCTTGGAGTGGGCGGGTTTTCTTGGAGTGGGCGGGTTTTGGTGAGCTTTTGGGCTGGAAATCACCATCCCAATCTGGCAACACTGTACGTAGGCGGCAAGGCGCGAATTTCATGCTCAAAAAAGTCACAAGGAGTGATTTGATTGGATGTTGCTGATGTTAAAGCGCAGTGTTTGTTTTATTTGTTTCATGATGACACTTGAGTTCAGTGGTTTTTTTTATTTGTACTTCCGTGTTTACATGACAGACTCTACATTCAGAATTCCTCAATAAATAATTTTGCCCAGATTTTTGAAATTCATTAATCATTTCACAAATATATGTCACCTGAAAATTATTGAATCCAATAAGCATTTAAGTTTATATGGTTTGGAGTTGGAACATGTGAATACTGATAAGATCAGAATACTCACTTGCCTAATAATTGTGCACGCAGTGTAAATACTGTAATGTAATAGCTGTAGCCGCTATTATATATCTACATTTATTACAGAGCTCTGGAATACTTGATTCTGATTGGTCAATTTTAGCATTGAGTGCCAAATATTTTTGTATATTTGATGGTTGATTCTAGCGACCAATCTCCTACACTATATAGTTTATATAACTAGATAGTTTCTGTGATATTCTCTTTCATCTTAAAATCACATATGAAATCAACATTTCATGTCCATTTATTAATTAATTTAATTTGTAATCGTGTAGAACATCTTCTGATACTTGTAGTATCTTTTGGCTATAGAAAGGACTGCAGGCCACATGCTCAATGCCCATTGAAGAGTCAGAGGACGATAGCAACATGGAAGATCTGGACCAGCCCACTGACTACTCAGATCTTCCCATACAGGTGAACTGGAACGCAGAGCTCCCTGCCAACATCTGTGTTCCTCCTGTGAACATCCACAGTTTGGTCCTGGACTTCACCGCAGTCTCATTTCTTGATATATCTGCACTCAATGGTCTAAAAACGGTATTACAGTTGTCTTAACTAACATCTAACAGTCCTATTTTATTTTGAAAGCAAATAGGCTGATTTTACACTTTAATTATAAATGGCTAATGCATTACAAATGGCTTTGCAGTCAGTTGTGTAAATATATAAAATGAACTATTGTCTAACCAAAATGTCGAACCATAAACTCTTGTTTTTCAGGCCTTAAAGGAATTTATACGCATTGATGTTGAAGTTTACATTGTAGGCTGTGATCGTAAGTGACATTTTCTGCATGTTTTTCTGTTACACGGTTATTTCCAGCATATTTTACAATATTTTCCCCCTTATCTACAGCTACATAGTTATTGTTATGCAGCAATGTGCAGAATCTCTAACCTTTGACATGTTGTTTCCAGCATATATCATAGAGAAGCTGAGGAAGTGTCAGTTCTTTGATGATGAAATCAAGACATCGATCTTCTTTTTAACCATCCATGATGCAATGCTTTATATTTATGAGTCCCATCCACTAAGAACTGTGAGTGAGAAGAAATTTCTGTGTGTGTGTTTGCACAAATTGAATTTGTTCATTCAAAGATTTATTCAATGCATTTATCAAACACATCATGCAAAAATAAATAAATTGTAAAAGTGTGTTTTATTTATGCAAACAGGTCTCCGGGAGCATCCCTTACCAACATATTAATTTGTCGAATGGGTTGAGAATCCAAGAAAAGGCTGTAAGTTACCCAACAAACATGTGGGATTAAACACTGATTCTTGACATGGGACAAAACATGTCCAACAACTTTTCCTGCCATCAGTTTTCCAGTATTAAATGGATAAGAGATGATATCTAGAATATTTTTTAACACAAACATACCATTTCAATAGATGTTCATGACTGTTATGAAAGCATCCGATAAGGTTTGGTGAGAATCAAACTAATCTAATTTAGTGAAACTGTTGACCGACCGGTGATCTCCTGTGTGCATTCATGATAGGGCACGAGAACAACAGTTCACACAGCACCCTAGCGACATTGGGGCATTAAAGCGAAAACTTGTATTGTTTTTCTAAAAACAGGTCCACCACAGTAATAGCAACAACAGATCACATCACATCTGCACATGAAACAGAGAACAGAACTTACTAAACATTTCTGAAGAGTTTGTAGTGGCATTTATGGCATCTCTATGCCCAGCCTTATGCCCAGAAAGTTTTTGGACCGGTGCCAGTTCACAGTGGATGGAGTTACCCGTGTGATGCCAAAAATAGAAAACACGCAATCGATAGAATGTACCGTCACTCATCAATGCTGGTTAGGACAAAAACTCTGATTAACATAGAAAATATACCTTTTATCGCATATCGTTTGCTGTCAGGTTACGACATGGTGGGACCGTGGCTGCCTGTAGCCTCCAGTTTCTTATTGGTTTCGGAGTACTCCGGTCAAAAAAATAAGGCTGGGTATAGAAATGCATAAATTCTTTGACTACAAACTCTGTAGACATGTTTAATAAGTTCTGTTCTCTGTTTTGTATGTAGCTTTGTTGTGTTCTGTCATCGTTATCGCTGTGGAGGACCTGTGTTAAGAACTAATCCTTTAAACTTAAAACCGTATAAATAAATATTAAAAATATAAATATGTTTCTTTGAAAACAAAAAGCAACAACATTATTTTGTGAAGGAAAAGAACTACACTGAGCCGTACAGAAGAATCAGTGTTAACCTAACAAAATTAAATAATTTTAGTAAATGATTAAACTTTATTATTTCATACCTACCATAAAACTGACATATAATTTTCTGCAGGAAAAGAACCTGGATGTCGAACAAGACACCAAACCAGAGACAAGACTGTAAAGCAGACTGTAAAAAAACCCTATGTAGAACAGATCTTTTCACAAATCAATGTAAATAAGCATTAAATTACCTTGCAGTTTTGTATTTTGTGTACTGTACACTATGCAAAAGTAATTAGCCTTGGATTATTAAATGTTAATGTGTTGTGTCACTATATTTCTTTTATTTCAAGGATGTTGTATAGAAAAAAAATGTATTAGTTCACTATCAGTGCCTTTTGAAAATATAAATGTTTTTTCTGTTTAGGATACGAGTTATGTTCACCATTTATTTTTTTTTTTAATAAAAATGTTTCAAACTTTTGCAAAACATGCTTGAAACAAACCTTTCAAAGAAATTAAGAGTACTTTTCCTGTACCAGAGTAAGGTACCATGTGATGAATTAATTTTTACTGGAGTAATGCATGTTATTAAATCAATTTCCTGGCTGTAAACAAATCAGTGTGTACGGGAAAAGAAGCTGAGCTTGAGGAAGTGAAGGGAGAGTGATAAGAAGAGAACGGTTGATAAAAAAAACATTTGTTGTTCATGGACAAACAACTTGAACATACTTGGTTAAATCACGTTGGACAATAACGGATGTTCCAGAGTAGGAATAACCCTCCATATATACTGTAAACACAAATGATCTACAATCAATTGTGCTTGTTAGCTCAGTAAATAGCCAACCCTTATCTTAACTATACAGGCAAATACCAAGTCATTATGAGTCTGCATAATAACAAATTCTGGCAAAAAGAAATATTTAAACATTTCCTTTTGCACAAAGAATGCAAATAAGGAAGAATGACTGAGAAATTCATATCGTGATGAAATTCCATCAATGATTAAAATCTCACAAAAGATACTCTATATTATATGTGATAAGACTAATTACATGAAAAAACTCAAGACTATATAAAACATTCTATTCTGGGTTGGACACAATTCATACCTGCATGAGACCAATAAGGATGCAGGCATTTGGAAGGCACTATGTGGTGGTAAGGCCTCTGTATTCCGAGGATTCCTTTGCAGAGCAGCATGAGAGGATCAACAGGAGTCACAAAACTCTACAGGACCATCTGAAAAACTATTTCATGTAAGAATTATTGACTAAAATCAAATAGCATGGCTCAGTAAGAATCTTCATTGTTATAGTCATTACTCAATGTAAGTCAATCTTTCATTCTATTAGAGGATATATTTCCTTCTACAGTGTCAAGAAATATAAATTTATTATTGTAGATCTTATTAAGCTTATGTCTTATGCATTAATTCAGAGTGCACTAAAATTGCATTCATTGGATGCATTAAAATGAGAAAATGCCTAATTATCCATGGAAAGAAATTCAACCAATGCATCAAGAAGCTAGTGAATTCTGTTTATATTTCTTACATTGTAGTTGTGATTCAAACCGTGCAAAGAATGTGGCCCTTTCCCTTCTGCCCATCATTGGATGGATGAAGAACTACAAGATCAAAGAATGGCTGTTTGGTGACATAGTTTCTGGCATAAGTACAGGATTAGTGGCAGTGCTACAAGGTAACGCATATTTAGCAATTTAAATTACGGTAAAATAATTCTGGAAAATTTGAATAATTAGGTTTGCTTGTGATGGAAAGATGTCGCTAAATTATTAAATGATTATTTCTTTGTTAATTTCTTTTTATTGGCATATAAAATGAATACAGAAATTTCTAACATGTATACATACAAATATACAATCCAGGTTAATACATAAGAGTTTGATAAGCAGGAGCCAGAAAACACCCATTACATGTTTCATCTGTGCCTGGGAAAAGCTTACTCAATTTAACCTTTGTGAAATAGATTTTATGCAAACCTTTAAATTGAATCAGACATAGTCGGGCACAGGATGATGTAGAATTAACCTTGCCATCAGCATCCTCCCCATCAATCTTGGTCCAGACTACATCCTAGTTCCATCTCCCATTGATTTTTGGACTGAGAGGAAGGTGGCAGTGCATGTGAAAGAATAAAATTGTATAAAATGGACACAGAACCACGTTTCTTTATTAGACACTTTTCATATAAAGAAGATTCAGACAATTCAGCAAAAGAAGGACAATAGGAACGAGCAAAATTACGGACTTGGAAATAACTAAATAAATTAGACTGAGGAATCTGAAACTTTCCAACAAGGTCAGAAAAAGATGCAAAAACTCCAATATATAGATCTGAAAAATGAGCAAGGCATGTTTTTCCACAGAACAAAGCGGAATCAAGTATTGAGGGCACAAAAACATGATTATTACATACAGGGCCATAGAAGATAGAGGGAAGAGGAAATAAGTTTCAAACGTTGTCTGAATTGATTCCATATATTGAGAGAAGAAAGTACAACCAATGCGAGTAGACAGAGGGGCACAATCCAAGGCAAAAAGTGAAGATGAAGAACAATACTGTGCCTCTACCCTACACCAGTCTGTATCAGGAAAATTATACCAACTATGAATTTTGCTAATGTTAGCTGCCCAGTAATAAACCACAAAATTAGGTAGAGCTAGACCCCTTTTTTTTTCACAACTGGAGTCGAAAGTACAAATCCAGAGCATGCAGAGTGACTTGTCAGGCTTCCATAGCAACCAATTGGCCCGGTTGCTAGGGTGAGTAGTGTGTAAGTTGTTCATGGATGCTATGAACTTTGAAAATTTGTCCTCACATTTGCAACAAGAGTAAAGGTGGTGTATCCATGAAGTAAAATTTGGGGCAAAACCGAATCCTTCCAATATAGTAAATAAATAATTCCATTCCACCCAGTGGAGAAAGAATAATATTTAAAATGCACCGAATATTGGATGATAATTGCCGTCCCCTAATAAAAAACATTCTGGTCTTCAGAGACTATTTCGTGTAGACAAGGATCCAGAGAGCACGCCACAACCTTAGTTAGCAATTTAACATCTGAATTTAACAATCTTACCGGCCTCCAACTGCCACATTCCTCTGGATTCTTGTCCTGCTTAAGTATACGCAAAATAGAAGCCCGTGTAAGAGTTTGGGGGAAGAGAACCATTTTTTAAGGAATCGTTATACATATCTAACAATAAGGTTACCAGTTGTTCAGCAAACCTTTAGTGGAATTCAGTTGGATAGCCATCTGGACCTATTGCCTTACCACTTTGCATCTGCTGAAGACCATTTGATATCTCATCTAAACTCAGAGGTTTATTTAGGTCATCTACTGCATCTGTGTCAATATGTGGTAGGTCTAAACTATTAAGAAAATTATCCATAACAGAATCATCTTTAGGTGAGTCTGATATATGAAGTTCAGAGTAAAAAATTAAAACAAAACATAATTTATGTCAGAAGGATTTGTGATTAAGGTACACTGTAAAATTCTTAAAATTCATGGTGTAAAAAACTTAAATAAAGATGCAACTGCATGAATTTTGGACATGCCGTCATAGCTCAGCAAGCATATAGACAACTGTCTAAATATCACTCATTTTTAACCTTCATTCAAACTTAAACTAAATGAAAAGCAAACTTCTAAGACTAAAAAATAGATAATTAGAGAGACCTTTTGTGGTTTTGAAACATTAACACATATTCTTTTTTGTGATTATTTTGTATCAGGACTTGCTTTTGCCTTGTTGGCCTCCTTACCACCTGGATATGGACTGTATACTGCATTTTTTCCTGCGATAGTCTACTTCTTTTTGGGCACCTCCCGACACATCTCAGTAGGTGTGTGCAATTTCATGCAATACATTTACAGTGTATACACTCACTGAGCACTTCATTGGGAACACTATATGGTCCTAATAATGTGCCCAATGTGGTCTTCTGCTGTTGCCGCCCATCCACCTCAAGATTTGACGTGGTTTGCATTCTGAGATGCTATTCTGCTCACTTCAATTGTACAGAGTGGTTATCTGAGTTACTGTAGCCTTTCTGTCAGCTAGAACCAGTCTGGCCATTTTCCATTGACCTCTCATCAACAAGGCATTTTCATCTGCAGAACTGCTGCTCACTGAATATTTTTTGTTTTTGTCACCATTCTGAGTAAACTCTAGACTGTTGTGTGAAAATCCCAGGAGATCAACAGTTACAGAAATACTCAAACCAGCCCATCTGGCACCAACAATCATGCCAGTCTAAATCTAAACAGTCTAAATTACTGAGATCACATTTTCCCCATTCTGATTGTTGATGTGAACTGAAGCTCCTGACCTGTATCTGCGTGATTTTATGCATTGAACTGCTGCCACATGATTGGTGCATTAATAAGTAAGTGTACATGTGTTCCTAAGAAAGTGCTCTGTGACTGCACGTGTAGACATCCAAACAGATGGCTTATTAATTAGACATTCTAATTACGTGAAGGACATGAGTAAAATGGCTGTTCATTCTTATTGGATGGTGGGCTTTTTTAGGGGCTTTTCCAATTCTCAGTCTTATGGTGGGTGCTGTTGTCACACGGCTGGTGCCTGATGAAGGACCTGCAGTAAACATTACTGGATTTGAGGGGTTGAGCATTGAAGAGCAAAGAGTTCTAGTTGCTTCCACTGTTACTTTTCTCATGGGGGTGTTTCAGGTACATCACAGATTTTTTCATAAGAGCCAATTCAAATAACAGGTTTTTCATTATTAACTTTAACATGAACATTCTTCCATGGAACACATTTTGTGTTGTTGTCCCATTTAGCATGTGTAATCTCTTCTCTTCATTCAGCTCATAATGGGGCTACTACAGGTGGGCTTCATTGTCATGTACCTGTCTGATACTCTGGTGTCGGGATTCACCACTGCAGCTGCTGTTCAAATCCTGGTTTCCCAGCTAAGATTTGTGTTGGGACTGGACTTTCCTGGTATAAATGGCCCACTTGCCATTATATATGTGAGTAAAAATGAAATCCTGGATGCAACTTAATGCACCAGCAATATAAGAATTAGTATTTTATAGTTCTATATGACTTGTTGGTCGATATATCAAACATTTGGTCTTTGATTTCAGACCTTGGTGGAAGTTTTCACTCGAATCACTAACACAAACGTGGCAGATCTAGTGACATCTATTGTGATTATGGCAGTGGTGCTTATTGTGAAAGAGATCAATGGTAGATTTAAGTCGAAACTACCTGTGCCAATACCTATAGAGGTCATCATGGTGGGTAGAATTATTTAGTAAACACATGAAAACATTAAGACAAAATATATTTTCTAAATCAAACCTCACCACTTACATGTACATCTACCTATCAGACAGTTATTGCTTGCGGAGTCTCTTTTGGATTCAATTTCGAAAAGAGATTTGGAGTGGTAGTTATTGGGGAGATGGTGAACAGGTAAGAAATCTAGAATATTGACGGACGCCTTAAAATGTATTTTTGAGTAGATACAGATATATAGTGCCAGTCGAAAGACTTGACATCTCTTCTTTGATCTTAGGTATGAATCTCCTGTTGCTCCAAATCTGGACGTCATTGAGCACAGTGCAGTGGATGCTTTCTCTTTGGCCATCGTAGGATTTGCTGTGGCTTTCTCAGTAGCTAAAGTCTACTCTGTCAAACATGACTACACAATCGACGGAAACCAGGTCAGTCCAAATCAGGGACTAAAAACCGAAAACAAACAATTTTTTTTGAAGAACATCTCCAAAGTCCCTTTTAATCGTTCAATGTTGGTTAATTTCATTCTGCTATTTTTTTTTTTTCATGAAACCAAAGTCTAAAAATGGTTTATTACAATCATTGTTCAGAATTACACCATTTCCTGTTGCCCAAGAAATTAGGCTTCTCTCTTTATCAGTTGAACATGATAAGCATGTGCTTTGATTCTGAAGGAAACTGCTGCATCACACATTGCTTTGCCTTAATGCGCATTGTGGATGTAGCCTTCTGTGACATACTGAAGACATTTTAGACAATTATATATAATTGCTAAGTATACAGTACATGCCTGATAATCCAGATACAAGGAAAATACTGAGGTAAAAACTAAATTTCAAAGTTGTTTCCAATGCTTCACTGAATTATTGTTAGTTATGATGCACTGATACAGATTTGATAATTCCAGGTTCGGACCGATAAGCAGATCTGTAATTAAAACAATAATTTAATAATTATTACATTTAAAATAAAAGAATTCAACCCACATAAAATAGACGTTTAGTCCGAACACGCCCAATCAGTGTGTGCATGCATGCAGGAGAGAGAGATTTTAGTTATTAATTGATTTTAGATGGCCAGATTTTTGGGGGATATATTTAATATTAAGAATACATTTATTGAAAAGATATTATTTGTTATTGTCTGCTGTATACTTTCTATGCTGATAATTCCCCCACATGGGGAAAAAAATTTAATAGCTTATTATCACTTATTTTGGTTGAGGCAAGTCCCTCTTTTTCTTTTTTGGTCCAAAGCAATGCAAATTCTGGGGTAACACCTCAAGTATAATTTTGGAAAATGGACACACTTTTAATGGACTTATCTGCATGTAATAGGAGCTCATTGCGTTTGGGGTGAGCAACATTTTTGGGGCATCTTTTCGTTCATTTGCTGCCAGCACAGCCCTTTCGAGGACTTCCATACAGGAGAGCACAGGAGGGAAGACGCAGGTAAACTATCATGTCATTCCTTCTGTTCACTCCATTTAACATAATATAGGAATCATGGAATTTTCTAATTTTGCACATAATGCCTGAACAAAACAAAAAAAGGCTTAAATAATACTTTTGTACACTTAATGGATCGGTAGTTGTTAATATTACCATTACATTCTTAAACTTTCTAACCATTTATAAAGACATTACTATATCACTCAGTTCTACATCTTCTTTAGAAACTACTCAATGATGATAAAAATAACTTGTTTATAACATCTGTAGATAGCTGGTATTCTGTCTGCCATGATGGTATTGATTGTCACTGTAGCAGTAGGATTCCTGCTTCAGCCATTGCCCAGGGTGAGAATTTAGCTGTTAATACACATAATACAAACAGCATAAAGTAATGTATGCTGTTTATCTCATTGTAGTGATGCAGGAGTCGATCTACAAAATATGCACAATTAATAACCATTTTTCTTTTCTATTCAGTCTGTTCTGGGTGCTCTGGTGATTGTTAATCTGAAAGGCATGCTGATGCAGGTCAAAGAGCTGCCGTTCTTATGGAAGAATGATCGGCCTGATTTTGTGAGTTTCTGTTTTCAGTAACTCTGACTTCAACATTTGACTTTCAGCACCTGCTTCAACATTTTTTTTTTAAAGCTAGATGTTCCAAACAACCAAATCAGAAGCTAATCTAAATAAAAGCACATCTAGGTCAGTATTTTAAGCCAATATCTTTCCTTTTGCTTTCAGGTTACCTGGGTGGTTACCTTTGTGGCTACTATTATCCTGGGTCTGGATCTGGGGTTGGCTGTGGGCATTGCAGTCGAATTGTTCACTGTGGTCTACAGGGCTCAATTGTGAGTGGATTAATTTATGATACCTTTAAATAAAAACTAAATCTAATTGTTTGTTCAGACCATAGTGGTCTTGCGTTAAAAAATCTAGAAACAGCTCAATGAATGGAACAGAATGCAGATGTCTTTAGACGCGTTTTTAAAAGCTACAATTCTTTTAATGTGACACAATACAAAATTCGGCAATCACATGCAAGAGGCTCAAAAAAACAGCGAGATGGTCAAGACATGCATCTAGCACATGAAAACATGTTCACAGCCCCTGCAAATTGTTTTTCTATATAAACATGTGTAGGGACGGATGTCTTGACTGTTGCGCCGTTTCTTGCTTTTTTCAATGACTCTTGCGGGAGTGCCACGTTTTAAGACACTGTGTAGGACTGACCAACCCGTAGTACGAACCCTAACATGGACAAACTATTGTTTTGTATGTTGTAGCCCACGATGCTTCCTCCTGGCAAACATCACAGGAACTGACATCTACAGGGATCGCAAAGACTACCTCTCTGTAAGTACTCCTCTCTTTTTCCCATTCTCTTGATTCCTCTATCTTTTACACATACTGAAGAATGTTGTTTTTAATGTTAGATATATGAACCTGATGGAGTTAAAATATTCAAAATCCCCTCACCTATCTTCTTTGGTAACATTGACTTCTTCAGAGATAACCTGGTGAAAGCAGTAAGTTTTTCTTCTTTTTATCCACATCAAAAGTGTCTCCTTACAATCAGGATCTGTGTAGACAAAGAAGTGTGTTGTATATATGGAGTAAATCTTTGTTTTTCTTTAGGTGAGTTTTAGTCCCCTAAGAGTTTTGAAGAAAAGGAACAAAGCCCTGCGAAAGATCAGAAAAATGTTGGGTAATGGAGAACTGGTTGTGTCTGATGTACGTCCATTCCATTTAATTCTATTCTATTATAAATTATACTGCAGACAGGGCTAAAGCTTGTCTTAGTCTGTTCAAATCTAAGTTATTTATCTACATATGTTTGAATTCATTGTATCTTTCTAAAAGTATCTTTAAGAAGCACAGTCTAGTTGAAGTTCATTCAAAAGCTACTGCATAATATGGGATTCCTCCGGTCATTATATTTACATCCTTTCCTAATCTAGAGAGGCCTTCAGATAAGACATCAACCATCTGCTGAAAATTCAGAAGATGAAAGCAACTTAGAAGGTCTGGATCAGCCCACAGATTTCTCTGACCTTCCAATCCAGGTGAACTGGAACGCAGAGCTCCCTGCCAACATCTGTGTCCCTCCTGTGAACATTCACAGTTTGGTCCTGGACTTCTCTGCAGTCTCATTCCTTGATATATCTGCACTCAATGGCCTTAAAACGGTAAAATATCTTAATATGAGGTACAGTATATTGTATTGGATCTGGTTTCTAGGTCTAATTATTTTAACCCTTGGTCATGTTTTTTATACAGACCCTGAAAGAGTTTATACGAATTGAGGTGGACGTCTATATCGTTTCCTGCGATGGTAAAACAACCTCCTTTAATTTTCTTAATTACCAACCATTTTATCCCAAATACTCTTCATTAAATGAATATTATGGGTTCATCACAAATTAAGCTCAATCAACAACATTTGTGGCATAATGTTGATTACCACAAAAATTTATTTTGACTCGTCCCTCCTTTTCTTTAAAAAAAGCAAAAATGGAGGTTACAGTGAGGCACTTACAATGGAAGTGAATGTGGCCAATTTTTGGAGGGTTTAAAAAGCAGAAATGTGAAACTGATAATTTTATAAAAGCTCTTATATTAATATGTCATTATGGCAACAATTTTGTAATAATTGGCTATAACTTTACACAGAAAAGGATTTTTCACACCAAAATCGTGTTAACACGCTTATTGTTTACATCGTGTGACTAAACTTTTGAAACAGCGAGTAGTTTAACTTTCACAGATTGGCTCCATTCACTTCCATTGTAAGTGCATCACACTGTAACCAAGATATTTGCTTTTATTTATTTTTTTAAAGCTTAACTTGAACCCGGAATATTCCTTTACGTGAGCTCCACACTCTTTACAGTGTACATCATGGAGAAGCTTCATCGATGTAAATTTTTTGATGAAGAGATTAAGACATCCATCTTTTATCCCTCACTGCATGATGCCATGTTGCACATTCTGCAGATGCATCCAAATTATCAACATGCAGAAAAGGTACATTCGACATTTTACTTTTCTTGATGCATATTTGATGAAAAGCTGAAATTACTTCATAGAGTTTCTAAAGTAAATATTTTTACAACAACCATTAACAAGCTCCTGTCTTCGTTATTTGTAATCCATACTGATTTATTTGTGTTTATCTCTGTGCAGTTTACAAGAAGCATTCCAAGAGTCAGCATAACGCTGTGAAGAAGAGTAAATTATGATTTGAAAACCCAAATGAAATACTTTACAGATACCTCTTTAAATCATGCAGGAAATGTTGACAGCTGTATGGACAAAGATCACAGCACATGATATATCTGAAGCTGACCAATGGGCACAGGCTGTTTAGAATTATATACACTACTGCAGCTTAGAATGGAACACATTCAGTGTGACCATGGTTACTGGTCATTTTGTTGTCTGACAGCAAAGTCTAGCAAGTCAGTCTACTGGCTGCCAAATGTTTTTGAAACATGGTTTGAGACACAATTAATTAATGAACCAGTTTCTACCTACTCAAACAGGTCTTACTGTTTTCTCCAGTCATCCAGTACCTACTGCATGTTTTCCCTTCTTCTCAGAGTGCAAAGTATACAAACGACCAACCGACCTATCAAAAACTTTGTTAACGCGAGCGGCGCGACCAACGCAAATAAACTACAATCTGTGACAGAGACCGTGCGTTCAGACAAAAGGTGGCGAGAACGTCAAAATTCGCTCTGGCTGCCCTGCCAACAACGCTTCGAAGATTCGTGGACGCTCTGACGTAGTTGAAATAGGCGGCAACGTTTGTTCAGAATGCTTGGATTTGTGAACTGTATTTAAAGGGGCACATCCAGACATATCGACCGGTATCTTTTTGCCGACATTTCACAAGTAGCGTATATCCTCATGAAATATTTTAATATATTATTATATAATATTATATAAACCATATTATCCACTTCATCAACTCACCTGGCACACCAACAATTTCAGACACCTTTGTCCACGCATTTTTTATTTTTATTTTAATATATATATATATATTCCTGTAAGCAAACGGGCATATCGTATATTACGGTGAAACACGTCACGGCAATAATTCTCCTCCATTTTGTCTTCGGAACTATTGTTTGGTGGGAACCAAAGTTTACACTGTTGTGTTCTCTAGACTTCGCTAGAGCGGAGCACTTCTATACTCCAATAAATTGCTACCGAACTGCATCAAAGCTCATTAATGTTGCCCACACTTGAACTTTTCCCTGACGCCCACAGCGCGCGCCGCCGAGAGACGCTGGCTGCCATAGAAAACGAATGGCTTCCGGTCGATTTGACGCTCTCAACGCCTCTCGTCTGAACGCACCAAGAGCGTTCTAATTGTATCGCGTCGCGAGGTTCCGATTCCAGTGAAGTCGACACGATCCCAAAGAAGATTAATATAATTTGTGCTGCAAAGCCTGCTGAGGCCATTATGTTGTTTTATATCTTGTCTGTTACGGCTACATTGCCTGTTTTAGGTTTTTTATGTGAGAAATGTAATAATTCATAAATGTCACCTTGTGGAGAGTTGTAGACAAACCTACACAGGAATTATGTATTAGTTAAAGGTATAGTTCACCAAAAAATGAAAATTCTCTAAATTTCACTGACTTCCTTTCTTCTGCTGAACACACAAAGATTTTTAGAAGAATATCTCCGCTCTGTTTGTCACAATGCAAGTAATGGTGATCAAAACTTTGAAGCTCCGAAAAGGACATAAATGCAGCATGAAAGTAATCCATATGACTCCAGTGATTTAATCCATGTCTTCAGAAGCAATCCAAGCGATTTTAGTTGAGAACTGACCAAAATGTAACTCCTTTTAGACTGTATATCTTGCCAATGCAGTCTCTAAGCACTCTCATGATTATAAGCTTGTTTACATTCCCTAGTCATTGATGCATGTGCAGAGCGATAGAAAGTGTAATAGAGGTTAAAATCATGATCGCCAAGGAAACCGCTGATGTCAAAGTTTATAGTGAAAAAGGAGTTATATTTTGTTCTCTTCTTGCCAAAAACCGATTGGATCGCTTCAGAAGACAGGGATTAATCCACAGAAGTCGTATGGATTACTTTTATTCTGACTTAATCTCCTTTTTGGAGCTTAAAATTTTTGGTCACCATTCACTTGCATTGTATAGAGCTGAGATATTCTTCTAAAAATATTTATTTGTATTTTGCAGTTCTTCGTTTTTGGGTGAACTATTCCCTTAATAGTCACAAAATACATTTGCAATACACCTTTAAAACATTGCTTTCATGTAAATAAGATTTTTGTAATAAATGCATGCTTAAAATATGTCTTTTAATAAACTGGAAAAAAAACTTTCATGTAGCCTGTTATTCATTTTGCAACATAAGTTAAGTGAGGTCTGGTGAGAAAAATATGGAGACACTTGAGCTTATTATTGCAACACACATGTGCCTTGTATTACATGTTTTATAAACATCACTAAACACATCAGAAGCTTTTCCATTATGCATGTTTTTCCACTGACTATTATGATAAAAAAAAAATAAAAAGATTTCAACTTGTATAGAATGAGACAGGCCTACAGTACACTATATTAAAAAGATAATAGCCTGTTGTTTATGAGCCGAAGATCGTTATGATTGAGTTTATTTTAATTTTGGTAAAATACATTGATAAAACAGTCCAGTTTAAATGAGATATACAAGATAAATAAAACAATAAAAGCTTCATTTAATTTGTATATTTAATTATGATTACATTCAAGAAACAACACATTCAACAAAAGCCCCTAAAATGCAGCATGTATGGGCTCGATTATTAAAAAAGTAAATGTTTCAATATCTGACACAAACAAGACTTTACAACATCAAGTCTTGATCCTTACTATATAGATAATAGTTTTCAGACTGTAAAATCACAACTCAAATCCCTGCCAGGCTTTCATTTCCTAATAACTAATTATTCACCTTTTACTGGTAATATGGTCTATAGCGGCCCTGATCAGGGTGATGTTGCCCAGGCATCTGGCCCTGTGGTGGGGGACCCTGCATTCGGGGCGGTGGGGGTCCCCGTGGCGCAGGCCACATTCCTGGACTCAAACCCCCAGGCTGGTTGAATGGTGGACTGAGAGTGCTCTTGTCCTCAGGGAACTGTGGGTTGTAATGGTGGGGTGGGGGGCCATTGACAGAAGGACCTCCATGCTGAGGGGGCGGGCCTGGTGGGGGGTGGTTCATAAATGGGGGCATCTGACCAATGAGGTGTCCAGGAGGTGGAGTAATGGGTGGAGGGACAGATGACAGTGGAGGGGGTGCTTGGTTAAAAACCATATGAGGCGTGTTGGAGCCCTGCCCTGGGTGCGGCATGGGGTGACTAATGGGCGGAGGGGGAGGAGGAGGCCCATAGTGCTGCTGAGGTGGCACCATCATGTGATGCATGTGGGTAACAACAGGCTGCCCTGGATAGTCTCCAGGGTGGTGGTGAGGGGGCGGAGCATTGCCAGGCTGGGGGTGTGGCTCACGTGAAGGACCAGAGCTGGAATCGTCCTGGATTGGAACCGTGATGAGGTTGCTGTGTTTCCGTGTAGTAACCGTTGAGATGCGGAAGGTCTCTTGAGTGAGAGAGCGGGATGGCCCCATGTCTCCCGCATTAGGCGGCTGACCTTGTGGAGGTCGAAGGTCATCATGGGAGCCAGAGGGAGGCTGGCTGTAGGGGTCATGACCACCATGAGATAGGGGAGGAGGGATGAGCACGTGGGGCTTGGGCAGGTGAGGAGGGGGCACTCTGAAGCGCTCAGGCACTTCTGATGCAGGAGGGAGGTGGAGAGGGTCAGAGCGGCTGCTAGACGTCTTGCCTGACCTCAGATGTCTGTGATTTATGTGGGCCTGCAGGTCTCTCTGTGAGAGATAGGTGCGTTTGCAACCTTGAACAATACTGCACATGTAGAGAGAGCCACGATGGCACTGTTCAATGCGCTGGACTTGGTCTGTACAGCTGTACATTTTTAGACTGAAGACGGAAAGAACAGACGAAAAAGCAACATCAGTAAAACATCACAGAAAAGACTCATATTAGAGAACACAATACAAACTAAGGCTGGGTGATGTACTGAATATTCCGATACATTTGCAATGTTTCTGCTGACAATATACAATTTATTGCAATGATTTTAATGCGTTTTTCATTTGGCCATGCCTCATTTTCCTGTGTCACTAAACTATTATAAGTGTTAAGACAGATATTTTAAAAATGTCAAGATTTTGTAAGTTCGATTCATTTCTGTAAATCAGTTCAAACTGTTTCAATAAATCAATTCAAAACTCTGATTTGTTTCTGAATTTGGCATTATCACTCCAAAATGTTCATGGATCAGTTCATTATATTTTACATGTTTCAAAATGTAAAGATGAGTGTAAAGGCTTATCATGGCAGGATGCATCATGGTTCAAAAGGTTTGATGTGGAGTGGTGGTGGTGTAGTCTGGTGGTGTAATCTGGTAATCAGAAGTACACTGGTTCAAACCCCACAGCCACCACCATTGTGTCCTTGAGCAAGGCACTTAACTCCAGGTTGCTCCGGGGGGATTGTCCCTGTAATAAGGGTTCTGTAAGTCGCTTTGTATAAAAGAGTCTGCCAAATGCATAAATGTAAATATCTGTTGTATTGTGAACTATGAATACCCCTGGCTTGTTTTAAAAAATATATATATATAATTTTAAATGTCTGACGCAGTTGTACACTGACGGGTCCTTAACATAAGCCTTCATAATAAATCTCCAACTTATACATATATAATAAAAAAATATTCAGATAATTAAAATGCATTACATTCTTGTGGCAGAAGAGTTATTATTTCATCATTATATATTTAATTATTGTTATATGAGGTGCTTTCTCAGCAAATATTTGTATATGCGATTAATCACGATTAATTAATCGGGACACCATGTAATTAATTCGCTAAAAAATTTTAATCGATTGAAATCCCTAATAATAATGCTATGGTGGAATATATTCCTAATATCATGTCTGATTTCATCAGTAAATTAATATTATTTAACAGTATAAGCATGCTTCAATTAAATATGTATTTTTGAAAATAATATTTAAATGTAATCAGAGACAAAACAATTTTAGAAAATACAATTTTTATGTAAAATATTTGAAATGTTTGTAATCAGTGACAGTGTGTAAGTAGTATATGTAGCTAACATAATTCCGTATTTTCAGTAAGCAGAATTATTAGCTAATATTTCCATTTGGTGTCCCCGTTACCCTGTTCTAGGCAGATTTTTAGTCCTAGTACATCACTGATCGATCATTAAGCACTTTTAAGAACAGTACTTTAAGCAGCATTTTTATGGAAACAAACTGTTTTGCATATGACTATAAAGAATAATAATAAAAACTTTCAATCTTAACTTTTGTTGATTCAGGCTTAGTATGAAGAACCGAACTGTGAGTTCAGTATAGTGAATTGAACCGAATCGTGAGACGAGTGAACCATTACACCCCTACTAAAAATATGTTGGTACATATTCATGTTTATTACATACAAATAAAAATGATTATATCATTCTTGTTTGTGTTAATTTTTTTGATAGCCATTTATAGCAGATATAAATAACAATACATTTCACAATAAGAATTTGAACATTATAAATCAAACAGCTCGTGTTCATTAAGAGAGGAAAATATGCCTTGATTTTTACTTCTTCCATTAAACATTTTGAATCTACCTGGCACAATGGCTGTTAGGTTGAAATGTTGGTTCCTTTGAGATATACACACCAATCAGCCACAACATTAAAACCACCTGCCTAATATTGTGTAGGTCCCCCTCGTGCCACCAAAACAGTGCCAACCCGCATCTCAGCATAGCATTCTGATGATATTCTTCTCACTACAATTTTACAGTGCGGTTAAATGAGACTTTGTCCGTTCGAACCAGTCTGGCCATTCCCTGTGGACCTCTCTCATCAACAAGGCATTTCCATCCACAGAACTACTGCTCGCTGGATGTTTTTTGTTTTTGGCACCATTCAGAGTAAATTCTAGAGACTGTTGTCTCTTAAAATCCCAGGAGCTCAGCAGTTACAGAAATACTCAAACCAGCCCGTCTGGCACCAACAATCATGCCACAGTATAAATCACTGAGATCAATTTTTTTTCCCCATTCTGATGGTTGATGTGAACATTACCTGAAGCTCCTTACCCGTATGATTGTATGCACTGCAGCCACATGATTGGCTGATTAGACAATCGCATGGATGATTTTTGGTGCCAGACATGCAGGTTTTAATATTTGTGTAACTGCTGATCTCCTGGGATTTTCACGCACAACAGTCTTTAGAATTTTCTCCGAATGGTGCCAAAAACAAAAAATATCCGGTGAGTGACAGTTCTGTTAACTGGTTCAGACTGAAAGTCTACGGTAACACATATAACAGCTCAATACAGTTGTGGTGAGAAAAATATAATCTCAGAATGCCATTCAGACCTGCATAATATTAGGCCGGTGGTTTTAATGTTGTGGGTGATCAGTGTGTGTGTGTGTGTGTGTGTGTGTGTGTATATATTTATTATATATCATCACAGGCAAAATGTATGTGTGTATGTATATATATTTATTTTTTTACACCCAGCCCTATATCTGCACAAAGCAAATTTAGCACCAGTATTGTGGTGATCGTAAACTGACGATACAGAAAATCAGTTCAAATACATTAATAAACAAACACAGCTCATTCAACTTACCCTGGACACATTTTATCACCCTTCCTTTCATGATTCAATGCACACTCGTAGCAGAAAACATGTTTGCATGGGATCTGCATAGAAACAGTTTTCATGAAATCACATCAATATGAATTCAGGTACTCAAGGTACCACTTTAATAAAAACAAAATATTTAAAAAAAAAAATTGTGCTTGGTTAAAAGTAACCACGCCACCACGAGGACTTACTAAGTAATGGGAATTAGGCATTCCAAATTGGTAGAAATAAATATTTAATATATTTTTATTCAATATAAATGTAAACAAGTCTCACCATGCGACCATATGTTTTAACTGGCAGTCCACATTTGTCACAGAAATGAACTGGGAGGTCATCTTTTTCGCCAATCAAGTTTAGCTGGAAGAAATAAGACACACAGTGACAGCACTTCATATATTGCCATCTGAGAGTCAGATTTATAGAATAAGGCCTTTACCTTGTAATCCCAGTACAGCTGCTGCGGGAACCGTCGCTGGCTTGCAAATGCATCTCCTGCTTTTAAGCAACTATCAAACCTCTCTTCCTGCTTGTAGTTAAAGCCTTCCAGCAGGAACACAGAACAAAAAAACAATGTTTATTAGCATCTTGATTGCTGATCATATGATTGAGGATTAATCAGAAAAGCATGCATTTTTAAATGAATTAACGCGATACCTTCATCAGCAGAATGGGCTTTGGAAGGTAACCGTCCCGTTGTTCTCTGTGGTCGCAGGGGAGGTTTATTCCTGGCCTGTTTGGGAAGGAGTTTAATTGGGATCCTCCTTCGGACATCAGGACCACCTAACGCCCCTTCCGTGCCCTGCATATCATGGTCTGCATTGATGAAACAAACACATCAACCACATATTGACCTTCAATCAAGAAAAGAGTGTTTTGGCATCAACCTAAAACAAACTATAACAAACACTTTATTTGCAACCTCAAACATTCATTAATCCAGCTGACTAACTCCGTACAAGTTACATCAAACTGACCAATTCATTGACCAGCACAAGCAGCAGCAGGATAAGAGCAAACCCACAACTCACACACATGAGCAGGTAACACTACAACAATCTCACAGAATGCGTGTTTTACCATAAATGTGGTTGTATTTACTTTGTTGATTTTTGTATTATTATTATTTACTTAAACTGAATCAAACGCAGATAGCACAATCAACTCCGCACTGTTTAAACGCAACACTGAAATAGGGGCCATAATCGATTATGTAAGGAAATGTCTTTAACGTGCAACATCAATTATTCAGCTCACATCTATAAGTCAATTTATGCATAAACTAGCACAAATTATTCTGTGCTTATTAATAACGCGTACTGTATAAAATAAACCAGAGAATAATAACTATAAATTTCCCTCCTTACCACTGTGGTCCATAACTCTGTGAAGCAAGCGTACATCGGCGCTTCCGGTTTCCTGCCCTTCAAAACAAAAGTCACGCTTCAAGATCATAAAAGGCAACATAAATAAATCTGCCCCTTTATATAATCTCGCCTTTTACATGCTATCTAATATAGAATATACAAACAATAGAGCATCATGATTATTAAAAAAATCACAATTGACAATTATTTCTCCTATAATATTGGAATAGCAAAGCATTTTAATTAATATAATTTACATTCAAATACTTTTGTGTATTGTCTAATTATTTGTAGCAACTTCACACATCCAAAACCCAGATGTCTTGGCGTTCACTCCACATCTGCTAAACAATTTTAAAAGTTCATATTTACAAACATTCTAAATCATAAACGTCTCAAAGACATCTGCTGAATGTCTGACATCTTAGAGGAAACGTCTTATAGACGTATTGCTGATGAGCAAACAACCTAAAAAATGTGTCTTCCAGATGTAAACACACACACACATAAAACAGAAGTAGGTGTGCTTTCAGGGTTTGAGACGTTGTCTTTGAATTAGATTGTGATGCTTAGATTGAGATGATCTGACCAGATAGCCCAGGTGTGCTATCTGAAGTAGTTAATGTATCCCTGATAGCACCACGTCACCCAGATGTCTAATGGATGTGTGTGTTTACATATGGAAAACATATTTTAGGTAGTTTGCTCATCTGCAGTACATCTATAAGACTTTTCCTCTCAGATGTCATTCAGCAGATGTCTTTGAGGCGTTTCTGATTGAGAATGTTTGTAAATCTGATCTTTTTAAGATGTCTAGCAGATGTTAATTAAAATGTGCTTTCCAGATGAAAAGATCTGACATCTTGGAGATGTACTTGCTCAATCTGTTCCTTTATTATTTTATTGCTGGTTTAAATATCAGTAAATCAAGACTAGTCGCCTAAACGGTCAACTTCACATTTGCCCTCTTAGAAGCATAAAAACAACACTGTTTTTAACTTTTTTAATAAATTATTCACAGTGAGTGAGCGACATACGTACCTGTGATTGGTTACAATGCTCATCCGCTGCAAAAACACGTAAAAAAAATAAATAAAATAGAAAAATGTGATGCAGACATTATTTAATTGACACATTTTACGATCAGTTAAGTTGTGGTATGTTTATGTAATCTCGATTATTTATTAGATTAATTGTGCAGCCCTAACAAGACACGGCACTGCTGGAAAAAAAAGCTAAAACCAACCTAAGATAGGTTTGGGGAATTTAATTTCTAATCCAGTTTACCACCAGCTTGGTTAGGCTAGGTCAGCCTTTCTCAAACTTTTTTCAGTCAGGGCACCTTTCAAAAGTGCATAAAATATCAAGGCACCCCAGTGTAAAATATAAAAACACTGCATAACCCAAATGTAAATGCAAATGTCCTGTTTATTTAGACAGAACAGTAATGAACAGACCATAATACGAACTGTAAATAACAATAATAATAACAACTTTATAGCACCTTTAAAAACACAGGTTTGCAAAGTAATTCACAAAATAATTAATCAGAGACACAAATGCCATAAAACCATAAGAGGTGGACCGCCCAATACAAATCCAGACCAGGAGAACTAAAATGAAGTGCAGGATGCAGTTAAAATAAAATAAAAAGGGGCAGACATGAAAAAATATATATATATATATATATATATATATATATAATACGATAAGAAAAAGATGCATGTTAAAAAATGCACCAGAGATAAGCAGGAATGTTTTTCCATATAGTGCTTGTTTTCATCCGTGCCATGCGCATGCACACACACCCACATACACATACACCCACACACACAAACAATAATCCACAACGAGAGAGGGAGAAAGATCTACATGCGCGCTCACACAAGCCGGGGGTGGGGGTGTGACCACAATCAATGAGAGACGTGAGCCTGGTGCGACGCACACAGCCGCCCTATCCTGGCAGGGATGGATGAGAGGCAGACACGGAGCTCCTGGTCCATAGTCCTCAGTCGCTCCCTGTACTTGTTCTTGATGTACGTCAGGCTTGAAAAGCTCAGTTCGCACAGATAAGTTGTGGAGAAGGGTAGCAAAATAGCAACAGCGCTACTTGAATCCACTGGATACTCTTTTTTCACTGAAATCCAAAACCTGTCCAATTCCATGTCACCAAACCTCATTTTCAATGTGCGGTCTTCCCTGATCTCCATCAGTTGCTCCTGTGTTGGCAGTGGCCAGTCCTTTGCGCTCTCCAGCGCGCTTGAACTCCAAGGATCACGGACCCAGTCAAACTGTGCATAAGACTCCGATGGAAAATAATGATTAAATCGCTCATCGAGAGATTTCAGATGCTGGGTTATGAGATCAGAAAGTGTACTGCTGTTTACATGCACATTGCACAGGGGAAACATATCCAGCCTGCCCTGTCCCACAAAGGAACGCCAGAGTGTGAGCTTAGATCTGAAGCCACGTTTGTTAGACGAGGAGAGGAGGTTTTCTTCTTTGCCTTGCATTTTAATGTTCAGCTCATTGAGGTGCTTAAAGATGTCAGCCAAATACGCGAGTTTTAGGCACCATTGCTCATCTGCGAGCAGCTCATTTTTCTTCTGTCAAGAAGACTCTGAGTTCTTCTCTTAACTCGCACAATCGGCCCAAAACCTTCCCCCGTGACAGCCAGCGGACTGCCGTGTGTAGCAACAAGCTCTGATGCTCTGCCCCCATTTCCTCGCACAGAATCGAAAACAGACGGCTGTTTAACGGGCGCGCCTTTATGAAATTAACAATGTCCACTGCTCTGTCAAGCACGTCCGAAAGTTATTTTGGGAGCGTCTTTGCAGCAAGTGCCTCTCTGTGAAGGAAGCAGTGGGTTGTTCGGATGTCAGGGTTTTGCTGCTTTGCCCTGCTAATGAAACCTTTGGCACAGCCCGTCATTGCAGCTGCACCATCAGTACAGATAATAATAGGACAGTTCTTCCAACTCAATCCTCCCTTTTCAAGATACTCAGTTGTCACACGATAAATTTCTTCTCCTGTTGTTTTGTTTGGCAGCGGTTTGCAAAATAAAAAATTCTCTCTAATACGGTCCCCATCCACAAACCGAACATTTGCCAAGAGCTGAGCGTGCCCACTCACGTCCGTTGACTCATCAAGTTGTAAAGAAAAATGTCCACTTGTCTTGATTTTCCCCAAAACGACATCTTCAATGTCCACAGACATGTCATTGATTCGCCTCCCTATTGTACAATCCGACAGCGGGACCTTTGAAATTTCTTTTGCAGCTTGAGGCCCTAGCATATGGAATGATATTCCGGACATTATTCAAAAGGAATTGCAAATTGTATTTGCAATTGCGTTTTCAATTTGTGGACGCATAAAATGTGACATAATCCAAACGCAATTGCAAATCGCGCATTACGGTTTGCATTTTCGTTTAAGCGAACGCACAGTGACTGCCAGATTTCAAATGGAAAAGCAAAGTCCGTTTGCAACTGTGTTTCCCATATCTTACGAGTTTTGGCCCTGTCATATTTAAATAGCAATTTCAATTACCACGTCTGCTTTTTCACTTTCTCAGCGTCTATGTAGCCAGCCAAAACTCAAATGGAATACTATTTATTTATTTATTTATTTATTTATTTTTTATTGCAATATTAACAAACAGAACAAGACGATACATACAAGAAATATAAACAATCTTTCAAAACAAAAGAGAAATTATGGTTCAGAATACATTAAGAGAGGAAATGTGAAAGAAATTTAAATATATTCAACAATAGTCTAAAAAGAAAAGAGAGTAAGAGAAGAAAGAAAAAAAAGAAGAAGAGGGCACAAAAGAAAAAAAACATTAAGAGAGAATATTAAACATGGCACTAATTCTGGATGTTTTCATTGCTTTCTTGTTAACAGAAGTTGAAATTGTATTTAAATACATCTTCAATTCTTCTTTGAAAAAGCTAAAGTGGGGTTTACTTTTCATATATTTACATTTATGGATATGAAACTTTCCAATATATAAAAGAAGGTTTATTCAAAAACATGAATTAATTAGATTCTTGTCTTTAACATAAAATCCAAAAAGAATGTGTCTATATGATAAAGAAAAGTTACATAAAACCTTTTGGACAATCAGAGCATCAATATTGTTCCAGAAAGACCAAGTAAAAAGACATTCCCAAAACAAATGATCAACAGTTTCAGAGGAGGCTTCACAAAAAGAGCAGGAAATATCAATATCATTTCTAAATTTCTTTAAAAAAGTATTTAACTGGATAAAATCTATGAATAATTTTATAGGATATTTCTTTAACTTTATTAGTTAGAAAGAATTTCTGAGGATGTGACCAAACATATGACCATTTAATATCATCAAATATCATACTTACACAACACAATTTACATATCAAATGTACACATACTTACACAACACAATAATTATATACAATGTACAGTAAACAATACACACAATATACAATACAATAAGTAGGAGTATATGAAATATATATATATATATACAGTGAGGAAAATAAGTATTTGAACACCCTGCTATTTTGCAAGTTCTCCCACTTAGAAATCATGGAGGGGTCTGAAATTGTCATCATAGGTGCATGTCCACTGTGAGAGACATAATCTAAAAAAAAAATCCAGAAATCACAATGTATGATTTTTTAACTATTTATTTGTATGATACAGCTGCAAATAAGTATTTGAACACCTGAGAAAATCAATGTTAATATTTGGTACAGTAGCCTTTGTAGCCTTTGCAATTACAGAGGTCAAACGTTTGCACACACTGCAGGAGGGATTTTGGCCCACTCCTCCACACAGATCTTCTCTAGATCAGTCAGGTTTCTGGGCTGTCGCTGAGAAACACAGAGTTTGAGCTCCCTCCAAAGATTCTCTATTGGGTTTAGGTCTGGAGACTGGCTAGGCCACGCCAGAACCTTGATATGCTTCTTACAGAGCCACTCCTTGGTTATCCTGGCTGTGTGCTTCGGGTCATTGTCATGTTGGAAGACCCAGCCTCGACCCATCTTCAATGCTCTAACTGAGGGAAGGAGGTTGTTCCCCAAAATCTCGCAATACATGGCCCCGGTCATCCTCTCCTTAATGCAGTGCAGTCAGCCCTGTCCCATGTGCAGAAAAACACCCCCAAAGCATGATGCTACCACCCCCATGCTTCACAGTAGGGATGGTGTTCTTGGGATGGTATTCTTCTTCCTCCAAACACGGTTAGTGGAATTATGACCAAAAAGTTATATTTTGGTCTCATCTGACCACATGACTTTCTCCCATGACTCCTCTGGATCATCCAAATGGTCATTGGCAAACTTAAGACGGGCCTTGACATGTGCTGGTTTAAGCAGGGGAACCTTCCGTGCCATGCATGATTTCAAACCATGACGTCTTAGTGTATTACCAACCTTGGAAACGGTGGTCCCAGCTCTTTTCAGGTCATTGACCAGCTCCTCCCATGTAGTTCCGGGCTGATTTCTCACCTTTCTTAGGATCATTTAGACCCCACGAGGTGAGATCTTGCATGGAGCCCCAGTCCAAGGGAGATTGACAGTCATGTTTAGCTTCTTCCATTTTCTAATGATTGCTCCAACAGTGGACCTTTTTTCACCAAGCTGCTTGGCAATTTCCCGTAGCCCTTTCCAGCCTTGTGGAGGTGTACAATTTTGTCTCTAGTGTCTTTGGACAGCTCTTTGGTCTTGGCCATGTTAGTAGTTGGATTCTTACTGATTGTATGGGGTGGACAGGTGTCTTTATGCAGCTAACGACCTCAAACAGGTGCATCTAATTTAGGATAATAAATGGAGTGGAGTTGGACATTTTAAAGGCAGACTAACAGGTCTTTGAGGGTCAGAATTCTAGCTGATAGACAGGTGTTCAAATACTTATTTGCAGCTGTATCATACAAATAAATAGTTAAAAAATCATACATTGTGATTTCTGGATTTTTTTTTTAGATTATGTCTCTCACAGTGGACATGCACCTACGATGACAATTTCAGACCCCTCCATGATTTCCAAGTGGGAGAACTTGCAAAATAGCAGGGTGTTCAAATACTTATTTTCCTCACTGTATATAATCTATGAAGTAGTATATTGAGGAGAATATGTTGACAGTCCAGTGTGAGATTATAGATGAATAAAGTGCAGTGCTAATTATTGATCCTGATAGACTGTGAGTGATGTCACTTCCCAAGACAAACACGCCCCATAGCATAATCCCACCCTTGACCCTGATTGACAGGTTTCTGTGTAAGGCATCCGAAATGGAAATACTAAGGGAATTAGTTTTCCATTTGACTTTTGGCTGGCTACATACGCGACGCTGAGAAAGTGAAAAAGCAGACGTGGTAATTGAAATTGCTATTTAAATATGACAGGGCCAAAACCCGTAAGATATGGGAAACACAGTTGCAAACGGACTTCGCTTTTCCATTTGAAATCTGGCAGTCACTGTGCGTTCGCTTAAACGAAAATGCAAACGGTAATGCGCGATTTGCAATTGCGTTTGGATTATGTCACATTTTATGCGTCCACAAATTGAAAACGCAATTGCAAATACAATTTGCAATTCCTTTTGAATAATGTCCGGAATATCATTCCATAGTCTTTTAAGTTTGCTCGGAACCATCCCTTGGTTTGACAGTTTCATCCCACATATTAGACACAAAGGGAGAGGGCATGTTGCATCCCCAGTACTGATGAAGCCAAATTTTAGGTAACTGTCGTTGTATGTTCTCTTTTTAGCCTTGTCTAACGTTACCTTTGCGACCTTTGGTGCCGACTCAGAGCTGGTGGAGGAAGTAGTAGGCTGAGGCTCCATTTCACAGTAAAAACTGTCCGGTTCTTGTGGGGCTTTTCTTTTTAAAAAACGATCCATGATGCTGTTGCTTGTTTCTTGCTCTTTGTGAAATCAAATGTATTTTCGCGGTTAAATGTTAAAACAATGTAGCCAAGGCACGTGCAGGGGGCTTTGGGTGCTCGAGCCCCTGCCCTATTTCAAAATTCATCAAAAGTGCCCTTCTCAAACATATATCAATGATAATATTGTGGTCAATAAAAAAAAATTTATTTGCTTATAATTAACATGACAATGTGTACAAAACTAAAGTGGCCTAAATTCACGTTTATTTTTACGTTTCTGTCAGTCTGAGGTGTTGTTGCTATAACGCGTTGCTATGGGTTGCGTCACTTGCGTCAAGTTGTGTGTGTGTCTTGCTTCGGTCTTGTGAGACGGATTTTTATGGTTAATTTTATATATATATATATATAAAAATATATATATATATATATATATATTTATCTAAAATGAATTTACAATTTTATTAATACGTTCATATGTTTAAAAAGAAGAAGAATGTATTTATGTAAATTCAAATATATTTATATATGAAATGTCAGATTTTTTTTATTATTATTTATTTTTTTTTTAGCCTACGTAATTTTTTGGCGGCACCCCTGACACAGTCAGGGGGCACCCCAGTGTGCCGCGGCACCCACTTTGAGAAAGGCTGTATTAGCACCAGTTCCAGTGCCTTGTAGGATTGAACATAGTGTACATTTGAGGTGAAAAGACTGGTTGTGATTAAATGCAAATAAAAAGTGAAACAAAGGAGGAAAAGAAGCAGCTAAAAACCATTAAACAAGTTGATTGGCCTGCTGATTACAAATACAAGTATGATACTGACCATTGCATCTTCTATCTGAGCCCCACAGATACACCTCAACACAATATTCCAAATATTTATTCATTTATCAGAGATATGTGGAAGGAATTTTGTTTTTGAAATCTGAGAAAGGTCCAGAAGCTCAATGTCTGTGTTTTGGCCCAGAACAATGAATTAAAGTATAAGTTCATGCAATTTACCAATGTATGGATGAATGCAGTGACATTGAAACTTTTAGTGTCACCTATTGGTTTCTGACCGAACTGACACCTGGAGCTGCTTCCTGAATGTAAAGCTGCAGGTGTGGCTGGTGGCTGCAGGTAATCATTGTACTGAGTCACAACCCAGGAATAGACTAATATTAAAGGACGCTGCTGTAAGTCATTGAAATAGAATTCTTTCATAAATAATTCTAATGACAAATTTCCCTTACATTTAAATGACACATTTCAATGTTACAGGGCGGTGTCCATTTTAAACTACAAACAAGGTAAGATTTTGTTTTTGTTTTCCATTATGCAGCACCTGTCCTTTGTTATCAGACGAGTCAAATGGGTACATGTTTACAGCTGACAGTAAATGAGTGTCTAGTGAAACGTGTAACTAAACATTTGGTCAAAATTGTATTTTTTAAATACCATACAAATACTTAGTTATATACCTGAGAATAAATATTAATACTTTGTACTTTTTTGTACTTCTACTTTTTTCTTTTATATTAAAAATGTTTTGATCAGAACGTTAATTTGAACTGTCAAAAAACAAAGCTTCAAAACTTTAAGGCTTTTTCATTGTTTTTATCTTTCCCTGATATCAGAATGATGACGAAGGTCTCCAAAACGGCTCTGCGTCACAGTTTTCTTCACATAATAGTCTGCATTATTAAACTCGAAAACATAATTCACACTCTGTTTAAAGTGTAGGTACAAAAAATGTAATAGAAAAACACAGAAAAATATTTCAGTTTTGTTCAGCTTTCAGCAGTTTGGCTGATTTGAATGAGCATTTGCATTAAACCCAATGTTTTCGAGAGTCACATGCGGAGAATGAAAATAGATTAAGCTTTTCTTTTACTGGAATCATACAAATGTATTATTTATGCTACACATTAGCAACCTGCATTTATATTACATCCTCTTTCATAACCTCAAACAGTGAAAGTAAGGCTGATATAACCAAGACGAGGACTGAGTAAGATTTTAAACATCACTGTGTATGTCTGTGCCTTTCAGTTTTTTATTAACCCAGAGATCAAAGCGTCTCTTGAATTACAGGACGTTCTGTTTATAGCTTCAGGTGTTTTGCAAAACTCCATTGTATGGGCTATGATGTCATCTTCCAACACTATGGCAGCAATAAACAGAAACACACCCAGTGATCCAAGGTCACATGACTGGCCCGTGTGTTTACAGGGTGATACTAGTTCGTTATAAGTAATAGCTACAGGATCCAGTCATGTGTAACCACAAAGGGCAGGGCGAAATAACAAAGATCTCTTCCCCCTCTCAAACAAAATAAAGAACCACAGCAGAAAAAGGAAATAGAACACTCTTGAAAATGGGATTTAGGCAAATTGATGGTTAAATGAGTGGACTGTCTGATGTCAGATACATTCGAATGAGTTTTGTAAACATGATTACACCTTTCAGAACACAATGGTGGAAGAAACACGACAGCACAAAAACGCCACATCCGTCCAGGCTGGACCTGGTGAGGTAGACCACAATACTCTATATGCCGTCAATATGAGGTACTCGACAAATGTACTCAGAATGATTATGTTATAGCATCACAAATAAAACTGTATATTATGCCTATAGGAGCATTTTAAATGCATTTGGCTTGTGCATTTGAGTCCTGTTCACACAAATCTGTCACTACTTTTTCTTGTCTGAATAACAGAGTTCATCAGCATATTGGACAACATCTGGCTCAGATAGGGGATGAACTAAACTACAAATGGCGTCAACAATTGCCCGTCCAATGGTATCCTTTGAATGTGGGGATATATCCTTATGTCCGAACCAGTAGAGCATTCTCTGGGTGAGTTGTGTCTCTTCATGAGGAATCGAAGTCAGCATTCCCCCCATGAAAAAATGGATTTCAAAGCATGAGCCATCGAAACGGGGGCAAAACCTGACAGTAATGGGCATGGTTTGTTAATTCAAGATGAATAATTATCGAATTTGTTTTAAACAGAATCCTTGGCAACCTTTGGGGTTCTAAAATTATGCCAATGTTAAGGACTTCCTGGCTGGTTCCGCAAATTCAAACTGGGTGTCAGGAGGCTAGGAAGTGGGCAGCCTGGGTAAGCACAGTATTTCAATCGCTAGAATAGGTCAAGATTAGGGCTTTTAATCAATACAAATTTGGGAAATCAAATTAATTACATGATGTACTGATTCATTTATAAAATTACTTGCTAATTGATAATTAATCACATTTATCAATATTTGCTCAGAAACACATCAAATAAAGAAAATTCGATATATTCTATGATATTTAGAATCTAATTAAATTATATATATTTAATAAATGTAATTCAGATATACACTGGAGGCCAAAAGTTTTGAATAATGTACAGATTTTGCTCTTATGGAAAGAAATTGGTACTTCTATTCACCAAAGAGGCATTCAACTAATCAAAATGGATTGTCAGGACATTAATAACATGAACAATTACTTAAACTACTTTAAACTGCTTCAAAGATTTCTCATAAAAAAATCCACCATGTGCAGCAATGACAGCTTTGTAGATCCTTGGCATTCTAGCTGTCAGTTTGTCCAGATACTCAGGTGGCATTTCACCAAACGCTTCCTTAGATGTGCCATAGATGTGACTGTCTTGTCGGGCTCTTCTCACGCACCTTACAGTCTAGCTGATCCCACAAAAGCTCTATGTTTTTAAGATCCATAACACTCTTTTCCAGTTATCTGTTGTCCAATGTCTGTTTCTTTGCCCATTCTAACCTTTTCTTTTTGATTTTCTGTTTCAAAAGTGGCATTTCTTTGCAATTATTCCCATAAGACCTGCACCCGAGTCGTCTTTTTACTGTTGTACATGAAACTGGTGTTGAGCAGGTAGAATTCAATGAAGCTGTCAGCTGAGAACATGTGAAGCGTCTATTTCTCAAACTAGAGACTCTGATGTACTTATCCTCTTGTTCAGTTGTACATCTGTCCTTCCACATCTGTTTCTGTCCTTGTTAGATCCAGTCAAGTCAAGTCCTTTTTCTTTGAAGACAGTAAGCTTCATTTAATGAACCAAATATCTTTCAACTGTGTTTGAAATAATGGCAACTGATTTTCTAATATTAAATTAGTAATTTAGCACAATTACTCAAGGATAAGTGATGGCTGCTGGAAATGGGGCTTGTGTAGGTTGGTTCAAAAATGACTTTTTTCAAATAGTGATGATGCGGTTTTTTACATCAGTAATGTCCTGACTAGGGATGTAACGGAATGAAATTTTCACGGTATGAAAACCATCACAAAAAATACCTCGGTATTACAGTATTATGGTGCTTATCTTATAAACCTTTCATTTTAGTTTTGGCACATGCCTGATAAACACACAGAAACATTTCTTTAGTTATAACATTATTTTATATTTCTCTAGAACACTTTCTTAATCACAAGACATAAACAAACATAAGATAATCATAAAACAAGTTTAAAAAAATGTAAAAATGTTTTTGCAATAAGTCAAATGATTTTTTATATAATTGAAAAATGTCAAATATATGTTAAATCAGATTCATACTCTATATCACGTCAGGATAGGTTGTGATGCAAAAAAATAAGCATATTTATGTAATCTGTGATGAGGCGGGAGCGTTGTTTTAATCATAAACCTTGTTGAATTTTGATAAATTACCCTGAAAACACAACATTATATTATATTGTGTAAATATATTTTGTAAATGAAATCAAGTTAATATATCTTGAGAATTTTGTTTTTTGCAGTGTAATGAATGGATGTAATTTTAAAAGTTTATGAAATCAAATTGAGCCAAACAAGATGCATTTGACCTCCTCCAATAAAAAGAGACATAAGGATTTTCATTTTATTTTCATTTTTATTAAATCATGAAATTCACAAAATAAATGTTATTTTGACAGTCTTTGCCATGACCACCAATCACTGTTTATGCCTCAAGTTCGAGCAGCATCACTGAGCAATGATGAGGTGTGTCTTTGTATGTACATTACTACAAGTAGCACAACATTTTAAATATCAGAGATTTTAAAAAATACAGTATACATGACTAAAATGTTTAATATACATGCCAGGGGGTGGGGGTCCGACATCTCATTCTACCAGCGCTCATGTGCTGCTGTCCATTGAACTGATGCAAATTTTTTTGTATTGATTTTTATTATTATTAAATGAACCATTAGTAAATGGAAATATAATTAATTTACTAGGGATTTTTTACATTCATAGATATAACTGTTGTCACACAATACCGTCATTAAGGAAATTGAAAACCATTAAGGTTTTCAATACCACGGTTTACCATCATACCGTTACATCCCTAGTCCTGACTATACTTTGTGATCAGTTGAATGCCACTTTGGTGAATTAAAGTACCAATATCTTCCAAAACGGCAAAATCTGTATATTATTCCAAACCTTTGGCTGCCAGATGTATCTAATAGCCTACATTACATTATTGTGGCAGATGAGTAAAGCATTGGTTAGACAATACAATACGTGGCTTTAAAAGTAAATATATTATTTGTTGAATTTCTATTTAATTGAAGATAAGCAGTGGTCTACAGTCCACAGCAATCCAGTTTACAATCGAGTTTGTCAATCTGTTCGAGGTCGACTTAAAGGGATAGTTCACCCAAAAATTTAGATTCTCTCATAATTTAATCATCCTCATGCCATCATAGATGTGCGACTATCATCTATTGAACACAAATTAAGATTTTTAGAAGAATATTTCAGCTCTGTAGGTCCTCACAATGAAAGTGAATGGTGACCAACATTTTGAAGCTCCAAAAAACACATAAATGCAGCATTAAATTAATCTATACGACTCCAGTAGTTAAATCTACATTTTCAGAAGCGATGAGATGTGGGTGAGAAACAGATCAATATTTAAATCCTTTTGTACTATAAATTCTCCTTCCTGCATGGTAGGTAGCAATATGCAGAAAATCTCCAAAATCAAAAAGAAGAAGAATGTGAAAGTGTAGATTGGAGGTAAAAAAGGAAGTAATATTGATCTGTTACTCTTATCAATTCTGAAAATATGGATTTCAACACTGGAGTCATATGGATTACTTTTATGCTGCCTTTATATGCTTTTGGACCTTCAAAGTTTTGGTACCCATTCACTTGAATTTAATGGTAATTAGTATAATTAACTGCACTAAATAATTTGTTAAATTGACAACTCTGCTACAAATGTTGTTGCACAAGAGAGTCTGTTGTGTAAAGATACTCAAATGGTTACTGTAGACCAGTACATTTAAGCAAGGGCATGTTCAGGACACCGCTCTTTAGATATACTGAAGGAACACCTGGTCTTTTAATAAAACATCAGGGTGTTTAGATATGCTACCTGAATGATTCTGAATTAAGCTGTGATTTAACTTGGACTTTTCTTTTTTTTTTCAGGCGTCCAACTTTTATGAATTGTCAGGCAGGTCCACGTATATACTGGCCTCTGCTCTTCTATTGGCCACTGTGTCTATCTTCTTTGCAACTTGGAATGAATCTGAAGGCTGAATGTCACATTGATGGGGTCAAAAGCTGGTCTTTGGCTTCAGAGCTGTCAAATATGACCAACCAACTGCTTATTTTGCATTTGCTTTTATAACTGATTGAATTAAGTGCTGGTTCACATATATGTATATTCATATATATATGGGGGAGGGGGTCTATTACTGGATAATTAGGCCAATTAATTGTTATCTTTTCCTCTAAAAGCATTTCTGCACAACTAAAAGGAAGCTGGACTTTCCAAACACATAATTTTGAACAATAAAGATTTTAAAAAGGAAACAAAGTGTGTGGTTTTTAAGTTACTTTTATATGTGAAAGTAGAAAACAGAATTTCACTACAATATAACATTGATCAGTCTTCTAGCAGTACAACATCTACATATGTATAGTTCTTCAAGGCCTTCATGTTGCACTTGAGTAGCATTGAGCCCAATTGTTTTCTGGGCCCAGCCTAATAGGTGTGGGGAAACTCCTGTCCCTGGGCTCTTTCATAAATCTCATGCAGCGTCTGCTCCCATTGCACTGGAGACACCAGCTGTTTGGCCAGCTGTTTACGAATGTGCTTGTTGTGCATGTAACGCTGTAACGGTGGTAGCCCCTGTACTAATTTTAAATAACACAATTCGGGTGCCAGACAGGTTTAGGCCTGTCAAAAAATGGATATCACGCCCCAGATAGCTCTAAAAGCCACCAATTACATGAAGTAAAACAATAACAAAATAAGGTGTAGCAAAGCATAATTGTATTTAAATAAAGAAAACAGTAAACAAATAGGCAAGGAGTCAAGGACTCAAACAAAATACCAACAATAGTTATAGAACCCAACAGAACACATAATATAAATACAACCCCACAATAATTATTAAAGTGTGTGTGTGTAAATGTATGAGAGAGAGTTAAGGCAGGAGTTTGTGGATGGTGCACGCTGGTTTACGGAGAGTTTTGCATGTACCTGTTCGGTGACTGTGGGCAATGCTGCAGGACACAGACCGAGAGTCCAACACGAGGGAATAAAGGCAAGTCAGAAGAAATCAAGGTAGTTCCTGAAGCTTCCACTATAGACCTTTATTTCACCGTCACATTATGAACGTGGAGCTCTTCGGCAGTGGCAGATCCTACGATCCAGTGCCACTCCACTCTCACTGAAGAAGTGCTAACAACGGCTTTGAAGAGAATCCAGGCCTCACTCTCTGGTGATAAGCACTTTTAGATTTCTCCCCTTGTGGTTTCTTCCTCTCTTCTCAGTTCGTGTTCCAAATCCACATCACAGTACGCAAAACAATCTTTCTCCTTCCTCAGCCTGGCACACCTTAACTTCACATTAATCCAGTTTCATAACTCTCTTTTTCTTTTTGGGGCCTCCACAACCATCTTCCTGGTTACATTTATAGTTGCCTTATTGTTGTCACCTGTTAATATGACGAGCAGCCATTTTAGTTTGTGGTGGTGGATCCTTAAAGGGGCAGTGCGCAGTTCTGCTCTGCCACACTCTCCCCCCCATGACAAGACAACCCATGGTTGGCAAAGAACATTGGCTCACCTCAGGTCTTTGGGTGTTTTCCCACAAGTTGGTTCTTCTCTTTTCAGTTCGTGCTTTCTGCTGTGAAGATCTTTGTCGGGAGAGATGGGTGTCATGCTGACACTTCCTACAGCCCTTGACAAAGTTTTTTACATCCGTCCACATTGTTGGCCAGAATGCAACTTTGCAGAGTCTTTTAAAAGTCTTGTAGACTCCCCTATGGTCACTCACAGTGTTGACGTGATAGTGTTGAATGACTCTTGGAACGAGGTGTGCAGTGATGTGAACCCGGTGTTTAGGAACATCGGTCTGTGGTGGTTGAGGTGTACGTGCCTGAGAGTTGGTTGCTCGGTGGTGGCATGATGGATGACTGGGTGGTGAAGGCTTGACTGTTTGTTGAAGCGGAGGAATACAGCTTAGAAGTGAGAAGCTTTTGTTGGAATTTGTGATGCTTGTAGGTTGCTGGGCTGATGATGGGATGGTTGTGCAAGCTGGAGTCAAGTGCGGGCAACTCCCTGGTGAGTGGGGTTGTAGGTTCTTGTGGGAGTTGGCCAGGAGAGCTGAGATGTCCCGATGAATCTCCAGCTGGAACTGCTTAAACATCATGTCCATCTCGGACAGCAAGGTAGCCTTGACTCTTTGCAGTTCCTTTGACATTATTAATTTTACATCGGCCATGAGTTTGTTCATTTCTGATTTCAATGCTGGAAGTGTTCCACTTCGGTCTTCCTGCCTGTTGGTAGATGAAACCTTGGCCACAGACTGGGTAGGAGCATGGAGATAGGTAGGTATGTGAAACTTTGAAGACCGCTGATGACAAACAGGCGGCCTGACTGATGATGTATCTTCAGGAGCTTCAATCATCATACCAGTGGATGTAGGGGTGGGAATGGCCATTTTAATTGTTGGGTTTTTGTTAGTGGATGTAGTGTGTAAAAAATGTTAATATGTACAATGTCAACACCAATTGAAGTGATTAACCTTGTAACACTTCCAACACCACTTTTACAATAGTCCCACAAGTTTTTTTTTTTTTTTTTTCCACAGAGTAAATGATGGTATTTTTTTCAGTTTCAGTCCATCAACCAACTGGTTTAAATCCAGAACACCACAGTTCACACAGTTTTCAGGTGTCAACAATCAATGTGTAATTGTTCAGGTTTGTGTTTGAGGATGGTCTCAAATGTTCAGGTTTATGTCCCAGTACAATTTAGTTCACAAATGTTAATGTGTTCAAAATGTTCAAGTGATTCAAGTGTTCAGGTGATTCAAGTTTCAAGTCTCTGAGGGTCCCTGTTTGGGTGCCACTCTGTAACGGTGGTAGCCCCTGTACTAATTTTAAATAACACAATTCGGGTGCCAGACAGGTTTAGGCCTGTCAAAAAATGGATATCACGCCCCAGATAGCTCTAAAAGCCACCAATTACATGAAGTAAAACAATAACAAAATAAGGTGTAGCAAAGCATAATTGTATTTAAATAAAGAAAACAGTAAACAAATAGGCAAAGAGTCAAGGACTCAAACAAAATACCAACAATAGTTATAGAACCCAACAGAACACATAATATAAATACAACCCCACAATAATTATTAAAGTGTGTGTGTGTAAATGTATGAGAGAGAGTTAAGGCAGGAGTTTGTGGATGGTGCACGCTGGTTTACGGAGAGTTTTGCATGTACCTGTTCGGTGACTGTGGGCAATGCTGCAGGACACAGAGCGAGAGTCCAACACGAGGGAATAAAGGCAAGTCAGAAGAAATCAAGGTAGTTCCTGAAGCTTCCACTATAGACCTTTATTTCACCGTCACACTATGAACGTGGAGCTCTTCGGCAGTGGCAGATCCTACGATTTCCATCCACATTGGAGTGTACAGTGATCTCATGGCGCTGTATGTCTATCTGCTTGAGGATGTCTCTCAGGGGTTCCTCTGCCAGCTCCATCAGTGGGGTGCGAAAGGCCCCACTAACTGGCAGCAGTCAAGCTCTGAATTTCAGCTTTCTGGAGTTCTTTTGAAGAAAATCCAAAGCATGGTAAAACAAAAAAGGTTAATTCACTCAAAAATGGCAAATCACAGCTAAATCATGAATGACATCAACTAACTGATTAGCCACTCTTCTTTGTGGCCAGCTATTACTCTAACAACTGGAAAGATTTGCAATGGTGCACACAGGCTCTTGGATACCTAAAGACACACAATGCTCTCTAGCTTGGAGGCAGACATATTTGTAGTTTGCTTGGGGTCGGCCAATCACAGACAGCATGCCACTCGACACTTGGTAGGAGGCCTTCTGCATTGCCTCTGCCCTCACTTTTACAGCAAACAGAGCTGAGAACAGAGATACACAGTAGAGAGATAGGGGACATTATGACAAACTTAAATGGGGGTGAAATACCACAAAAACTGTCAAGAACATGTCCAGGTTGCATCTCTCCCCAAATTCAAAAGAAAGACATAAGCATTTGTATTTTGCTTAAAGAAAAGGTCACTATGACATATTCTTATGTAGTAATTAGATAATTGTTTTTATATATATTTTTGGTCAAGTGTATATGTTAGACCTGTTTTCTTTTTACTGTTTGTAATGTGAAAATTACATCAGTAAAAAAACTATTAATAAACAAATAATTATTACAAATAATATTTGATGTAAAAAAATAAGTCTATTTGAGGACCATCAAGAGTTTTTGCATTGCAACATTATTTGTATTTTTTTTATCCCCATTTCTCCCAATTTGGAATGCCCATTTCCCACTACTTAGTAGGTCCTCAAGGTGGCACGGTTACTCACCTCAATTTGGGTGGCAGAGGACAAGTCTCAGTTGCCTGTGAGACTTGTCTTAAAATTATCTTATGTATGTTTATGTCATGTGATTAAGAAATTATTTAAATTGTGAATTATGAATATTATTTATTAATGTAATTATCTAATTAGACAATCATGCAGTGTAATGTTTAAAATCATGCAGATACAGGTCAGGAGTATCAGTTTATCTTCACATCAATCATCAGAATGTGAAAAAAAATGTATCACAGTGATTTGGACTGTGGCATGATTGTTGGTGCCAGATGGGCTGATTTGAGTATTTCTGTAGCTGCTGATCACATGGGATTTTCGCACAAAACAGTATCGAGAATTTACTCCAAAAACATCCAATGAGCAGCAGTTCTGTGGATGAACACACCTTGTTGATGAGGTGAATGGAGAATGCCCAGCAGTGTCTTCTCGGTAAGTTGCTAACTAGTTTGTGAAATACATACTGGAAAGTTAATATAGAATGACCTCATCATTTTCACTTTTCAATATAACTAATATAACGTTAATTCTGTCCCTGACAACCATGTCACTCCTGTTTATCAGAACGGTTTGCTGTTAGCCAGTTTGTCAGTTCAGTCTGTAATGTACCCTCTATTTCTTGCCCCCCTGTTGTTTTGTTTTTTGATACTTGTGAGTGAAAAGGACACTCGAAATCTGCTGATTTTGATTTAAAAAATACAGGTGCATCACAGATAGACATTTTCAGCTACAGTGTTTTTTTTATTTTTTATAACTGTTTCTGTTAAACATTGTGTTTATGATTGTGTTATGGATGGGGGTAAAAATATATCATATTGAACTGCATTCAGTTGTTTGTTTGTTTGTGTATGTAACTGGTGGTTTTTTTGTGAGCTATCCCTTAGGGTAAAAATCTACCAGTAGACAGGCTTGACCTGTCTGGTGCCCGAAATTATTTTTGGAACTATTTAAAATCCAAAATGTAATCTGGTTTTTGGGCCCACCACCATTACAAAGTTCTAAATATCTTTTTCAAATTGTAATATACATTTTTCCATGTTATTATTTTCCTGACTATACATTCTGGTCAGTTGAATGCCACTTTGGTGAATAAAAGTACCAATTCTTTCCATAAGAGCAAAATCTGTACATTATTCCAAACTTGTGGCTGCCAGTGTGTGTCTATATATATATATATATATATATATATATATACATACATATATATATACACACACACACACACACACACACACAGAGTTAAGCACACTTCCCCAAAATGTTTAGTTATTTTGTAATTCCTTTTATCCTCAATGGTGATTCTCATAAAAAATACTGTAATATCATATATATATATATATATATATATATATATATATATATATATATATATATATATATATACATATATTTTAGGATGCACCGATGTATTGGCTTCCGGTATTTATAAGCCAATTATTGACAAAATTAGAAGCATCGGCATATCAGCAATAAGCATGAAAATGCTGATATGAAAAATAGATGGTTTATTTATAATTATTTAGTAATACACTTTGTAAAAACTCTGTGAATTCAAAAGCACAATCCAGAAATAAAAACAGGCACAACATGTAGAAGGGTTGGCATTCCTATGAACATGTAATATAACATTTTTATTCTTACTCGTTCTCACGTTAATGCACAAAAAAAATACCATAAAAGGACGTGACAGTTCCGATGTACTTAGAAAATTATATATATATATATATATGTATGGAAATGATTTATAGTTAGACCAGTAAACAGCTTTTGTACCTCTTTGTAAATTTTTTAAACATTTCTAAAAGTTAAATAGTGATCTGATGACAAAATAAGGTAAGTTGCAAAGTATCAGTATCGGCCTACAGGTTTTTATTAAAATCGGCATCGTATCGGCCACCTTTTTTTAAATATCTGTGCATCCCTATATATCTACATACATAGACTTGGATATATTTTCAAGAGATTCATCCATGTAAAACATTTTTAATTTTTTTTTATAAAAACAAATAATCAGTTCTACCTTCAGCAATGTCCATTGTGCCATAGAAGACCAAAGCAGCAAATCCCCAACACTGAAACCTGCAGCAGCCACACAGCTCTCAATAGCCTGAAGGGGGTCAATGGATTTTCAGTTAGTATTGATCACATGAGTGCATTTATATCCTGATACATTTATGTCACTGTCAATATCCAATGATATTACTAATAGGTAAGCTTTGGACTGATCTCATGGATCACTTACAGCAGTCTTTCCACAGCAGCCAGTGAGCAAACACAGCTAGCTGGCAATGAACAGTCTTCATCAGATCTTCCTCGGTCCATTTAAGCACAGAGACAGCATATCATAACCCAGAACCTTCTATGCTACACAAAACATCTCTCTGACATTCCCATATTTCAAAAGTCCTCTTCCCATGTCGACGAACTGACAGGCTGATAAAGTCAGTCCGGGGAAGAGAAGGACAGATCTTTTATCCGGAGCTCTTCGGGTTGTCTTGTGTTCCTGAGATGTGGTGGACAGGGTTTGATCAGATGAAATGAGAACAGTGTCTGACAGTCTTCTGCAGTGAAAGAAAGTTGCCTTATTCCAAAACAGACGAACGCTTGTTATAATATTCACGCTGAGATTCATGTTAAAATTAGTTTGACTTGAAACGAATAAAATTATATTGGAATTCGACCCAAGTCATGGAATTATGTAAACAAAGACCCAGAATATGCTCTAACTGCTGAGGTAAAATACAAAACATGCTCGTGTTCAATCATGTCGTGCGAATTCACAAAACGTCTTCCTCCGATAACATCATTTTTAGTCGAGGTCAATATTAAAACTGCATTTACACCCGAGTGTTTCTCACGTGCCATCTGTAAATGTGTCTTCTTCTCGTATATAAAGTGGAGTTTTGCCAGACAAAATGCGCCCATCGCCATCTAGTGTAGTTCAGGTTACAGTCTACGTTTAAAACTTCCTTTAAAGGGATAGTTCCCACAAAAATGAAATTTCTCTAATAATTTTTTCCACTTTCTGCCATTTCAGGTGTGTGCGCCTTTCTTTATTCTTTTGAACACATACAAAGATTTTAGAATATCATCTAAGCTTTGTAGGTCCATACAATACAAGTGAATGCAACCAGGCTTTTGAAGTTCCAAATAGGATATAAAGTCAGCATAAAAGTAATCCATACGACTCCAGTGGTTTAATCAATGTCTTCTGAAGCGATCCAGTTGGTTCTGGGTGAGAAGAGGCCAAAAACATTACTCATTTTTCACTGTACATCTTGCCATTGCTTTCTCTATGCACAATCATGATTTCAAGCTTGATTACATTTCCTAGTGCTTGATGCATGGATGCACAGAGCACTAGATGGCGCTATAGGAAGTTTAATCAAGCTTGAAATCATGGTAGCAAAGGAGACTGCTGTCAAGATGTACAGTTGGTTTTGGGCTCTCACACAAAACCAACTGGATCGCTTCATTGATTGTACCACTGGAGTTTAATGGATTATGTTAATGCTGACTTTATCTCCTTTATCTATCAAAGTTCTGGCCACCATTCACTTGAATTGTATGGACCTGCAGAGCTGAAATATTTGTCTAAAGTCATGCACATCTGGAATGACATGAGGGTGAGTAAATACATTTTCGGGCAAACTATCCCTTTAATCACAGTATATTATTATATCATTTGCAATGATGTAATCATATTGTACACACACAAACACACAATTATTCTATAATGACTATTTAGAACAATTTAATATGTAATAAATTATGTTATAATTTAATAAATTAATCATAATTAATATTGAATACATTTTATTAGTAAACCAGAACACCACCTCCCTTCATAAATATAACCTTTTTTCCCCAAAATTTGGAAACCTGCCCCGTATCTGACATGCTCTAAAGTAAATGACCTCATGTGAAGTCAGTGGCTTATATCATGTTAAATTAAAGGACCATTCAAATAAACTACATGGGTTTGTCTACACACAACATAACCTCATTAGATTTTTTTATAGTGCAATGTAATATTTAATTCATTTATTGACAATGATGCTTTGGCCATATTTGACAAATAATTAAATAATTAAGCACTAAATAATTGAGCTCTTACGTATTTTAAAGTCATCATTTAAGTCTAAATAATAAAAGAAAAACAAATAAACACAAATAAATGACCCATATATTACATGAAAATAAGGTAACACTTTAAAATAACCTTTATTAACAAGTCATTAATAAACATTTTATAACGCTTAACAGATCTGTACATTGAAATATAAATACATATACTGCATTTTATTTTAAATTTGATACATATCAACATATATAAAACAAAGTTTATTGAAATTTCAAATGATCTGTTGAGCATTGTATGTACTGTTTATTAATGACTTATGCCATTTACTACATAGCCCTACATGTGTTGCTGTGACAATGTTATTCAGTGATGGTGTATTCTGTTTATTCTGCATCTTCTCTAATAAAACATTAGACCAAATCCCAATTATGTTATTTAAAACATGCCTCCAGTGCAACATTCCATTATTCTCTAAATCAGATAATAAGCATAATTTTAAAGCAAACAGGTCATGATAAAAGAGTAAGTTAAACTGTTTTCTTTTTTATTTGACCGACAGAAAAAAATGCTAAAACAATACACAAAAATATTCAAGTGGCAAAACTGGCTTCATGAGAGCCCTTGCATGGCAATCCAATTTATTAAACTACAGATGCTTGGTTATACAAAATTGCACCACTTTAATTAAGGCGTTTAAGTTGACATTTGGCCACCCACCCATCAGAAGCATACAATGTTGCATTTGAAATACTGTGCCTCTGTCTCAGGTCCGAGGTCCTCGTATCAAGTAGGTTTATCTCCATTTATTTCCTTTTTTAATTCTAAGAGCAACAAGGCATTTGCTTGCAGTAATCAGAACAACACACAACTTGTAATGTTTACCTATATCCACATCCTCTATGGACACTCCCTAGGAATTGTGTTCTTCACTTCACACAGTGCAAATCCTCAAAGCATCCATAAAGATTTCATTTTGAGTTCATACTGCATGCTGTACCCAGTAAAGAGTTCGTTACGGTGTTTAAAGGGACAGTTCACCCCAAAATGAAAACAATTTCATCATTTATGCACCATCACGTCATCCAAACCTTGGAAAGATGACGATGATGATGATACGGGTTTTCAAGAACATGAAGGTTGACCAAAAACGTTGACCGAATTTTCAGTTTCGGTGAACAATCCCTTTGATGATCGAGCTAATGCTCACCGGGTACTCACGCACAACCGCTTTACAGAGTACGTTCAATTCATTTGTAAGCTTTATGAATACCCCTCTATGATTGCACTTGATGCACACTTATTTTTATTTTTTAGATCAATTCTTCCTGTTTTTTCTTGCTTTAACACAAAGTTCCCAGACCCCCATATTCAGTTAATCCCAACAGTAACAAAGACAGAAAACAGGTCAAATTATTACAAAGTTCAAACAGTCACTAACAGACATTTCATCCTCATTCTTTACTGACAGGATCCAATATTTGTTTTTCATATCCGCAGTTTACACCAGATGCATCAGCAAGCAAAGGGAGAGCATCACTGATGACAGTTTGTTCTTTTTTTAATCATGTATTAAAAAACCCAATTCTTTAAAATAGAAACTTTATTTAATCGGGATCAGCTTGGTGAAGAGGGATTTAACTATGTATTTATTTATGTAAGACCAGCCAAATGAAGAGCTTCTGGGTCTCACATTGGTGAAGTCTAAAACTAAATTATCAACCCCCCTGTTTGAAAAAGCCTGCTGTACAAACCTCTTTGTAAACAAAACAAAGAAACTTGAAATGGCCTAAAAGATGGACCTAAGATCATGGAAATGACTTTTAGATTACAATTTTCTTTTCTCCAGGGGAAATAAAGCAAAAGAGACTCAACACATATTTGAAGGCAACATCTGAGACTAAGGACAATATGATAGTGACAGAAAAATTATATTTTTTAACTTTTTACATATACATCACTGTATCCACAGGTATTTTCACCCCTAAAGTACAACTCATATCGATAGCTGTTGCGAATATAACATCTCCATGGAGCAAAATTCTAGTAATTATAAAAGAGAAAAAGGCAGGAGAGAAAGAAATCATGTTTTGAATAAAAGCAAACAAAAAACTAAATCATCAAAAATAATGCAAAAGAAACCAAGGAGTGAAAGTTATCTGTATGAACGATTTATATAGGAGCTCTTTGGACTTCCTCTCCTCTCTGGCTAAAATAGTGGTGCTTATAAATATCATTGTAATTGCCATGGCAACGTGCACAGCCTGGTCAGACATTCCCTCCTTACATTTACAACGGTGGCTGTCTCCGTTAGCGATAACACTGCGTGTAGGCTCTGTATTTTGTATTTTTTGTCTAGCTCTTTATTCATTTACTCATTTAATTTGTATACAGTTAGAATATATATTTATATAATTATATGTAAAAATCTCTTTCTCGTGACATTGGAAAGTGATGATGGCTAGCTATGTGCAAACAACTGACATGGTACTGTAGCCTTAAATCCATTGGTTGGTTGTTGGTGGGTTGGTTTGTTAAAGGGGCATCATCACACAGGAAAGTCCATTCGATGTAAAGTTTTAGTAACGTCGGAATGCTGGCACTGCTGAAAGACACAGCAGTAAATCAGACCTACAAGTAAAGAGGAAGAAGGAAAAGTACCATTAAGTTCTTCTTGCAAAGTCAATTTTAGATATACAGTACTGTGCTAAGCTTTAGGCACATGAGAAGTTTCACAAAAATATATTGTCTTAAGATGGTTATTTAGATCTTCAGCTTCAGTGTGTCAATAGGACATATTAATGCTAGACTTCCAAACTTTCCTTTTGCAAAAAGAATAGAAGAACAGGGAGCCCTGCAGCAGAAGTCATGGCCCCCACAGAGCCCCCCACTGATCATTGTGTCAGTCTGAGATTACATAAAGAGACAGAAGCAATTGAGACAGCCTAAATAGATGGAAGAACTGTGGAGAATTCTCCAAGAAGCTTGGAACATCTTATCTGTTAACAACCAAGTAAAACGGTGTCCAGGTGTACCTAGTAGAATTGGTGCAGTTTTGAAGGCAAAAGTGGTAACAACGAATATTGATTTAGCTTTTTTATGTTTACTGGACTTTGTACAACATTAAGTGATAAATGAAAAGTACTTATGGCATTATTTTTGATGGAGACCTCACTATACAACATTATTCACAAGTGCCTAAAACATTGGCACAGTACAGTAAATAACTTCCAACCACTTTTTCTAGAGCTTTAAACATGACTACAGAACATTGTTTGTAATGAACTGTCAATCATTTCCACTCAGCCAATGACGATTAAGCTCCTACCTGGCTCAGAACAAAAGAACAGCTGTGTATTAGAGCAGCTGGCAGGTGGACTTTTTGCGTGCCTTTCCAGGTACTGGGGTTTTCCTGTTGATTTGCCGGACCAGGTCATAGAAGATCTGCAGAGACCAAAAAAGTTTCCCAGTGAACACCGGTGCAGAGAGTACTTTTTTTGTTTACACTGAGGAAAACTGAAGACTGAAGCAAACTTTGAGAACATTTCTCTTATCTGATTGGACAAGCAGCATTTCAACAGTGCTGATGTTTAGTATAAATATAATTCTAATATAAAACATATTAATTATTGAACTTCTGTACACATTTCCGACAGATAAAATCAAGTTCCAATCTATGTTTTTCTTGTTGAGTATCCTGTGTCTCCTACAAAAGTAAATGTCACATTAAAAATGTAAAATGGGTTGTGAATTACTTTTCATGTTGACTTTAACAAGTTTTCATCTGAGGCTTGTCAGCTGTAATAACTTTCAGTTTTGATTTGATTCAAATTAGATTTTATTGTGATTTATAAGCATTGAATTAGATAAGATTCTGATTGATTTGGAAATATTTTAGTTATAATGTATATTTTGTTTATATATGAACAAAATCTCTCGTCTACTGCTGTCAATTTGACAGGGAACTTAGGAAAGTACATTAGGAAAATATTCATTTAAAATAATAACAACAGGGCCCAAACAATGCAGTTCAATTACTATTTACTTAACAGATATAACAATCAACACAATAAGAACTGAAGTAAACTTGAAAGTAAAAGTAAAAAATAAATAAAAAATCTTGGTATTTTAAAAGGAATGTTCCGGGTTCAACAGTATTTGTTACGATGTTGATTACCACAAAAAATATCTTCAAATCATCTTATTTATTTAAATAAAAAAGCAACAAAAAGTTTGGTTAAGGTAATATAGTTATATATAGTTATAGTTTACAATGGAAGTGAATGGGGCCAATCCATAAACGTTAAAATGCACCTTGTTTAATTTTTTCTCATTAAAAGAGTTTTACCTCCTAAAGACATGAATTGTAATTTTGCAATATATGTAGGAAATCATGAGCACTCACATTATTTATAATGAAGACTCCAGTCATATCAGTAATATAAAAGCTGTTTTATTCTACATGGAGAGGGTCCACACATGTTAGAATCACATGACCAGCCGAATACTACTCGCTTAATCTCAGTAACCGTCCTGTTATTTGACACATTTACTCATTGATTAAAGAAATCATGGCTGAACCTGAATACTACATTTCTTCAATAGCATCTGAAACTGAAAACTATTGATTTGAACTTATGCTGCATCCAAGCCACTAGGTGTCAGTGTAAGTCCAACATGACACAAAGACAAAAGTTACTGACTGCACCTTTAAAAGAAAAGGTACAGCCAACATTATGTGATAAGATGTTAATATTATAGGTGTTAACATGATTTTAGTGTGATAAAACCGCTAACTAACCTTTTCAGAGTAAAGTTATATCCAATATTACCACTTCGTTGCCATGATGCCTCATGTCGGTAAACCCTGTAAGCGACTGTATTAGGGCTGCAACTAATGATTATTTTGATAATCGATTAATCTAACGATTATTCGACTATTCTGCGATTATTGCATCGATTAATCAATAGCTCTTAACTGATTATTCAGCTTGTGCCCGACTTAAAAGGTTGTATTATACATGCTTACTAACAATAAAGAGGACAAAATCATCTATCAAATATATCTCTAAATGACATTCACTGAATTAAAGGGAAAAAATACTTTTTATTAATTCTGTAAAGAAATTCACTGCAAAAAAAACCCTATTATTATCAAGTGTTTTTGTCTTGATTTCCATTTAAATATGTCTAAAAATCCTTAAAAAAAAAGATATTTTAACTTGAGAAGCAACATATAAGATATTTAGACTTGCTTTAAGGGGATGTATCTTAAATATACAGTAAGTGTATTTTTTTTCACTTGTTTATACTTCTGTGAATGCAGTAAAGACAAAATATATGTGTATTGAAGATCTATTCTCAAAAAGCAAGTCTAAATATCTTATATGCTGCTTCTCAGGTGAAAGCATATTTTGTTAAAGGATTTTTAGAAATGTTTACATATTTGCATTTTTAATATTATATTCAACATTCTCAGATGACATTTTTTTCTTCTGCAGTATAGCAGCTAAAGAAAATGTACATTGTTTTAAAGGAGTTTTAGATATTTTTATTGAAAAACAAGTCAAAACAAAAACAAATCAAAAACGTATTTTGTTGCAGTGTATAATTGGGCGAAGACTTCCTCTCTCACCTTTCTGTTCACTTCAATCCATCTTTAACAAAAAACAAACAAACTCTCTCTTATTAATAAAGCTACGTATTGCCTTCATGATATGAGATCAAACGACTATTCGACAACAAACAAATTTGTCGACAATTCTAGACTAATCGTTTCAGCCCTAGACTGTATCACAAATTATCGTGTAAAAAATAAATTATGAAAAAAAAAAAAAAAAGGATTTATTACACTAAAATCATGTTAAAACTGTGTTTAAATCTTGTGACTATGCTTTTGATACCAAGCTTCCAACTCCCAATACAATGCAGTGTTGTAATGAGGCTCTTTCAAACAAAAGGCATTTCTTTCTCCTGAACTGGGTTGAGTACTACTGCTCTAAACCGAAACAGAGAGAGATCACTCATTCAGAGGTGTGGATGCTTTCCATCACAGATGTCCAGCTCCCACAGGGTAAAACAGCTCCTGCATTATCAATCAGTTCCATAAAACATCAGCAGCTTTCACAGCTGTTGCTGTTGCCTAGACTACAAAACAATGACACCGTAAATAAACATTTGAACGATAAAAAAAGAATTGGTTGTTGATATAGATCTAATACAGCAGCATTTGCATTAAAGATCTCTGTCACTATGTGTTATCCAGAGAGGCAGATATGTGATTAGAGCTAATAATCCATCCTGTCTATGCATAAAAACTTGAGCTTTCGGTGCAATAAATTATATAATGTTTTTTTTTAATTGCAATTAATCATGTCCCCAGACTATAATAAGGAATATTCCTACCATCTGAGCAATTCAAGCTTGAAGTACCATCTGTTTTCAGCAAGGGGCAGTAAGCAACTGTATAGGCAACGTGCAGCTATACAAAGAACAAACCAAACTCAGGCTTGAATGACACTAGCGGCAGCACAAGATGAGAACGCGTACTTGCGTTCAAACACAGCTGGATGGAGCGCAATTACGAACGCAGAGATTTCGAGGCATGTTATTTGTGTTTCAAACTACGTTTAACTTGACACAGAAACCTAAAAATGCGGTTTATGGCACGATGCAACCAAAGTGGGATGCTCCAAAAGCGTCCGTCTGATGCAGGTGTACATTCATGCAACCTTAGAAAAGCCCTTATAAAAATCTCAGACTGATTGACAAATTGCAAAATGGATTGCTGTGGACTTTTGGCTAACTTCCTGTCTAATTAGTTTTTGGCATTACTGGTTTTCAAGAACTAATTTGCCATTCCCAACTAAACTACTAAAAAAGTGACAACAGACCATTTCATAGAACACCTCAAACGAATACTCAAAACATACAAACCTCACTGTATAAATCATCTTTAGATTGCAATATAGAGAGCCTATCTTTTCTTTTTTTAGCAATAACTTTTTATCGGATCAAAAAGAAAACAAGTGGTATCGCTCATTCCTAGAATATACTGGTGCTTTGTTTGTCACTGGTTGCATCACAGATCAAACAGGAGCCCAGCTTTATATATGGGCTGCTGAAGTTTTCCTAGATTTATTTAATAATTTTTTCGAGAGTCTTACAGTCAGAGTCATAGAATCTAGTAAAAAGAAAAGCATCACTTTGACTGTGGTCACTCGCAGCTAAAGTTCTTCTTAATATCTTACTTAGAGAGCTCCAACTTTTGATTCATTAAATCAGTACGTGAATTTCACTTACGGGAGATTCAGAGGCAGTCACTGGACCTTTAATAATGATGCATGTCTCTGCTGTGACATGAGGAAATTAATAATCCAGAACCAATGCCAAAGCTCAATAAAAAAATTTCAAGATGTTATATCATCACCCTGTGCCCTGCGGCAAAAAAAGTTTTGTTTTTAACCGGAAGAATGAAATGGCAGAAACAAATACTTAAAAAATAACCATTTTACCATTAACACTTAAACACAACGACAATAAACTATTATTTTCAATGATGCTACCTGTAGATATCTGTTAACATGTCATGACACAATTCAGCTTACAAGTAAAACCAAGCACCCGTAGTCATGTTGCTACTACATAGAAACTGCTGTTTCTAACTGCCTGAACTGAAAACAGCACTATGTCATGTAGTCAGAGTCTGTGGCAGAGTCATGTTGCTCACAATAGGGCGCTCTGTGTCGGACTGCTGCAGCTGACAGGCTGCCTCGCTAATGTGTGACTACGCCTTCATGGAGCGATATCACTAGCTGACAATGACACTGTTCTGAGAGCTTGGCACAGAAGAGCAGCTCCATGGTGACGCCAACGCAAGCATGTATGAAGACAATTTGAGCCTGACCTAAACAGAACGGGCCGGGGAAAAGATCACGGCAATGTGGATGTGGAATAAAACACCATAGCACATATAAAGGAAAAATGGCCAACCGGGAGGACTAGGACAGTTTAACTGCCGTAAACAATTGAAAGTGTTGAAGATGCAATTCAAACAGACACTAATCAATATTATTTAGCTTAAAGGTTTAGAACATTGCTTCAACTCTAAATGTCTTTTTACAGTATAAAAGACCTTGGAGCCAAGGCCACAAGGCCATTTTTACATTGAAATGCAGGCATTTGGCAGACACTTTCATGTAAAATGACTTTGTGTATTCAAGGTAAACATTTATCAGTTTGTGTGTTCTCTGGGAATCAAACACATGACCTTGGTGTTGCAAACAATGCTCTAGAACAGTGATTCCCAACTGATGGTATGCATACCAAAGAACTGGAGATAAGGGATGGGTAAAAATATAGATTTTCCAATATATCGCAATGTTTATTTGAACAATCCAGATATCGTCTTTTACTTTATGCGTGTGAAGTTAGGCACCAAGATCTTTTCACTGCGTGTTGGGAGTAAAAGTTTGGGTTGACTCGTTCAGTGTAAAATGTGTCCAAAGATGAGATCCACGTAATCAATTTGTCACTGACAACAATTAATAAAAAAAAAAAAACATTGGCAGTGTCTGAAAACAGGAAAATGCAGCCTTTGCAGGCTGTGTACAGAGTTAGGAAGGGGTGAAGGCTTGTCTGAATCCAATGTTCACGTAACATCCTGTCTACTGAGATACTTGTATCTGATACATTTTTGAGGCAGCATAGGTGTATCCTTCACAATCCTGTGTGTGAGGATCCACAGAAGTTGAGGTGAAGAACAAAGTTTTTTTTCCCCCACTTTTCCCAATTTTTGATTCTATTTTAGCAAGAAAGTAGTATTGTCATTATTAAATACATACTTGGTTATTACAAAACTCTCATTAGGCTAATCAAGCCTCCGAGAGTGATAAAGGTCGACTGCAGAGGATCGTGCGGGAGAGAGACAGATCGTTTACGGACATGTCCGTCATATGTGTGTTTGTCTTTTAAGTTGTTAATTAAAATATTATTTATATTGACAAGGCGGTTCTCGCCTCCACCTTGCCCATCTTAACCCTCTTACATTGGTGCCAAAACCCGGGAAGGAGGAGGGATGCCCGCTGAAGAGTCCTCGACACTGCCATCTGCCGGGTGACGGAGTAGCCCGACCACCCGGATGCGGGGAACGGCCGCCGTCCGCGGGGCGAGTGGGGACTGGATTCCCCGACCTCCTGGAGCGATGGAGCCGCTGCCAGGGGCGGAGGAGTGCTCTGCCGTCCCCCAGAAACGCGGAGGGGTCGAGGGAAGACCGCCGTCCACGAGGGGAGGAGGGAAGTAACTCGCCGATCGCCTGGAGCGGTAGGGCCGCTGCCAGGGGTGGAGGAATGTCCCCAGGTGCCGCCAGAAAAGCGGAGGAGCGTTCTGTCCGCTGGGGGTCGGAGGTTTGACTCTGGTTCGCCCGGAGAGGAGCGGCTGTCGTCCACCAGAGAGTGTGGCGGAGTGTTCGAGGTCCACGTGACGGTACATCAGAGAACCGGTGAGTGAGCTTCTTCTCTCTCTCCCTCTCTCTCGCAACGTGTTGGCCTTTTCCCTCGCCTATTTATTTTTTTTGTTGTTGTCGTTTTCCCCTCCTGTCTACTCCCAGGTTGAGGAAGGCAGGGATGACGTGACGGGGCACAAAGCAAGCCCCTCCCTAGGGAAAGGGGGTGTAGGTCATGCTGGTGGCACCCCAGCCTGAGGTAACGCCGGGAGGAGTGTGGAGTGGAGGGGGGCGGGGCTAGAATGTTGCACGCCCGGTCCCAAATCGGCCTTATGGGGCACGCAAGGGATAAAGGCGGTTCGAGAGAGAGAGAATTACGGGCATGTCCGTCATGTGTGTGTTTAGGTTTATGCTTTTGTTTTCAGTTTAATTAAATTATTATTTATATTGACAAGCCAGTTCTCGCCTCCTCCTTGCCCATCTTAACCCCCTTACAGTCCCCTGTATAATAAACATCATTAGCGGAGAAATTATTTCTTTCACATGTAAGTTAAATGGGCATTATAAGTGAAATATACCCAGATTCAACTGATTTGAATCTAAATCTGATCGAATCAGGAAATCTTTATCAATACCGAGCCCTAATCGGTATTGATAAAAGGATGTCAACTGATCAAATCAATACAGATCGATCAAAAACAATCAATAATAAGGATAATATTAATTAATATTTAGTGTTAAGTACACATCTTTGGTTTTGTGTCGATGGAGGGTGCTTGGGCGTAACTGATGGTGCTGTGGGGGTGATCTAGAACCAAATATTTACTTTGACCAGAACGATAACAACTCTATAATAACGTGAGGGATAGACTTTCCACTATCTAATGACTTTTTGTATTGTCTAATCAATGCTTCACCCATCTGCCACAATAATGTTATGTATTGTAATTATCTGAATTACTATATATATTATTTAATGATAGTTATTTATATAAAGTGAATTATTTTTATCTGGGGTTTTTTGTGCAAATAATATGAGTTTAAAAGATTAATTTGATTAATTTGCATATCATGTACAATTTTTAATCAGTTGACAGCCCTAATTTCCACAGATTTGGTGGACAAACAAAATCCCAGAAAACATAGGTTTTGAAAATGAGATAAGATCAAGACAATATGACATTTTGTTCAAACCCTATTTCCATCTCTGACTAAAGGTCTAATATTGAAACAAATCTACATTAAAAGGTGAGTTATGATCTTTGTCAAGTATCTATCATCTAAGGGAGGCCTTAATAAGACTTCAGGGCTCACCTCATTGACGTTAATCTTGGACTTTGCAGAAGACTCCAGGAAAGCGCAGCTGTTCCACTGACGGGCGAGATTCTGGCCCTGTTCTTTACCGACCACCCTCTCATCTTCCAGGTCACACTTATTACCCACCAGGATCATCGGCACCTGAGAGACAAACATTCTCATTGGCATAAAGCACTAACTGGGATCCAATTGAATCTGTGAAAATATACATGCACAGTCATGCTTTCTTGATATACAAATGCACTACTACTTGTTTTTTTTTCATCTAGGGACCTATTTAAAGCCATTAGCCGAAACTATGATGCTCATCATTCTCGTGTGGCCACAGGTTGCAACATCTGTTCCTCAAACAACTGAAAGAGAGACAATAAAAAGGGAAGGAAAAAGATAGGGAAAAAGAGCAGAAAAAACCTTCTGGGCAATACTGAAACTCTAGACGTATTCCAATTAGCATAAAACACTGCAAACTCAGCTAGAAACGAACATACAACTCAGCTTTTAAATACACTGTCACGAGACAAAGAAGTGAAACTGAGACGATGCATTTAAATTTTACATTTATTTTTGGCAGATACATTCAAAGCGACAAGGAAATCCACATTTTGCGTAAATGATGATAACCACAGCAGACCAATTAAGTGAAATGTGCAACGTGTTTTGTTTAATCAGCTGAGGAGCTATGATTCTGGGCCAATCAGAAATGACAAAAAGATGGCAGAGCATGTGGGAAAATACTCTGGCCTTTTGTCTCACTTCAGAGCTTGGTTCAGAGTGTGTGATACACAGTACTATGCAAAAGTTTTTGGCACTTGTGAAAAATGTTGCATTAAATAGTTTTCATTGATCAATCCAGAAACATTAAAAAGCTAAATCAATATTTGGTTTGACTTTTGCATTCAAAATAGCACAAATTCTCTTATGTACACCTGGGCACAGTTTTTCTTGTTTTCTTTTTGGCAGATTGGATGTCCCAAGCTTCTTGGAGAATGTTCTACAGTTCTTCTAATTACTTTTGTCTCTTCATGTAATCCTAGACTGGCTCGAAGTTCAGAGGTGGTCACTGTGGGGGCCATGCTATCTGTTGCAGGGCTCCCTGTTCTTCTATTTTATTCTAATCTTTTCTATTTGCAAAAGGAATGTTTGTCTAAAATGTATATTTCCCATTGACACACTAAAACTGAAGATATAAATAACCATCTTAAGACAAATGTTGTTGTGAAACATATTATGTGCCTAAGACTTTTGCACAGTACTGCAGTTCAGTGCCATGTTAGAAAGGACATCCTAGTGCTGAAACTATCAAATGACATGGTTAGATGAAAGCTACAGGTAGAGCAGCACAAGACACTGAGGGTGAGAAAACATGACAGATGATGTGGAGCGCTACTTGATCGTTGAAAGTAAAAGACTCACGTCATCTGTGTCTTTGACCCGCAGAATCTGTTCTCTCAAGTCCTGCAGGTCGTTGAAGGTGGATTGTGCTGTTATGGAATATACAAGTGCAAATCCCTGGCCATTCTTCATGTACAGGTCCCTCATGGCTGTGAATTGTTCCTGAGTGGGAGACAAAGAGAAATTTTGTCTTATCTACATATCCATGTAAATCTACTACACTACCGCTCAAACTTTGGAATCATGAAATTATGTTTTGAAAGAAATACTTACTTTTATTCAACATGTTGTCATAACATTGATTAAAAACTACAGTAAAGACGTTTGTATGTTTTAAATAGAGCTGTCAAAATATACTCATTAATACAGCATAAACCAGCATAAGTACTTGTTGGAAGAGCGGAACCTTTGCAATGTGTCAATTACACTGGTGCATACTTCACAACACACACAACGGTTCCACGTCAGTAATAAAATGATTGAGAAAGGACCGCTTAAAGCTATTTGTTCTACAAAACAAGCCCAGATGGAACTTGTAACAGAAATCAAGTATTATTCAGCCTATGAAATGTGCATTTAATTACCACAGAAGCACGTCAAGTCTTAACTATCAACAAAATGTAGAATGAAACGTTTTTGTCTGCAAGCGCTTTTCATGTGGAGTTCAAAGCGACATTTGACATGAATCATGAATGTGGCTTCACGATTGCTGTAACAAAGCAGATACAGTCGGCCGGCTGATTAATATTGTAGAGGATGAGAGTTTAAGCTCTTTATTGCCCATTGCAATGCATACGCAAACTATGTAGGGACTAGTTCTTTCAATTAGTCAAACTCCACTTACACTTTGGGAAACATTTAATGTTACTTGAATTGGTGATATTTTTATATTATATCTTTATACTGTGGAAGGCTTTGTTTTGAAAATGTTAATAGGGCACAATATTGTTACATATTGTTTTGTTTTCTTTCCTAAGAAGGAAATAAATGCATTTGGAAAATAAGTATATTTAGTTACATTTCAGCACTTTCAAAATCTGCAATTAATTGCGATTAACTACAAACATTTATGCGATTAATTGTGATTTAAAAAAAATTGTGAACGCCTCACAGCACCAGTTTTAAATGACTTTCTATTTCAAATAAATGCTGCATTCTTCAAAACTTCTGTTCTTCAAAGAATGGTGAGGACCTGAAAGTCTGTTTCTCAAACTAGATACAATTTTACCTGTCCTCTTGTTGTTAAATCAAGTGTGCTTTCTCCTTTTGAGACAGCAGTGCATTCATCTCTCAAAAAAACATCAGGAATGTTTCTTTGTGACCATTTTTTAAAACCAAAATTGAACTTCAAAAACATAATTGTTCTCAGTACTTAAGCAACTGGAAAAAATACATCTCATTGTGATTTCCACACTTTTCATTAAAATAGCACAAGACTTCTGAACATGCCAAGATTATAAAAATGTTTCTCTAGTATCAAAATAGCATATCATAACGATTGCACAAGATACATACATAACTGTAGGTAACAGTCATTTTTTAGTAAACTGTAGTAATTGCTGCTGAAAAAAGCTTTGCCTCTTTCAAAGGTAGAGACTGAATTATAATAATAATGATAATAACATTTCAAACAATAATTATAATTTACAACCAATTAAATATTATAACTTATTGTTTTGACTATTTCAATGCAAATTTATTGAACAAAAGGATCACTTTCTTTCAAAAACATAAGGATGTCTGCTAACACTTTACAATAAGGTTACATTTGTTAGTATTAGTTAAAAACATTAGTTAACAGGAACTAACAATGAACTGTAGATTTACAGCATTCGTTAATATTGGTTAATGTTAATTTCAGCATATAGTAATACATTTTTAAATCAAAAGTTATTAACATTAATGAATGCACTGTGAACTAATGATGAACAATTGTATTTTTATTAACTAACATTAACTAAGATTAATAAATGCTGTTTAAATATATTGTTCATTGTTTCTTCATGGTACCTACTGCCTTAAATAATGTTAACGAATGGAACCTTATTGTAATGTGTTCCCAAATGTTTTAGTCATTCCAAATAATATGGACATTTCATGCATAAACATATACAACCATTCTATACTAAGGTCAGTTCCTGTCCTGCTATGAGCTGAACCTCATTTGACCTGCAAAGGTGTGAAGTTAATGTGGACAGAAGCACATCATTGGCTCTGCAGCTTTCTGTTACGCATGGAGTTGAAGATGGTTATGAAACGTAACATGTAAAAGCTATGGAGGAGAAATAATGATATTTCTCTCAAGAGGACACAAGATTGTCATGCTAATTAAATGTGCTAGTGAGCAGGCATGGAGTCAGTTTTTGATGGAAAGGAATAGTTCAATCACAAATGGAAATTCTGTCATTATTTACTCACCATCATGTTGATTTCTAACCAATATGATTTTCTTTCTTCAGTGGAAAACAAAATGAGAAATTCTGAAGAATGTTAACACTTCTCTTTTCCATCCAATGAAAGCATACAGGTTTCAAGCCTCCAAAGAGGACAAAAAAAACAAAATAATAGTAATCCATATGATTCATGATCCATAGTGATAGCTTTACTCGAGAAACAGATTCATTATTCATTAGAATTACCCTCTGTAGTAGCATTCAAATCCCATTTGTTCTTCAGCATATTCAGATGAATGAGATTTGAGAGCAACGAGTCATATTGTGCTTTTTTGAGCTTGGAAGACCCTGGTCACTGTTGCTTTCATGGTATGGAAATAACAGCATCACCATTCTTCAAAAACCTCTCCTTTTGTGTTCCACAGAAGTAAGTCATTTGGTTTGGAACAACATGAGGGAGAGTAAATGGTGACATCATTTCTATTGAACTAGTGAACTATTCCATTAAGGGCTCTATACAGTAATAAATGTATACAGATTGCATATGACTGCAGGTTTATAAACAACTTTGTTTTTCATCTCTCAGTAAACACTATTGACTTCAGACTTATTTTTTCAGGATTTAATTAAGAAGATGTTCCAAAGTGTCTTACACTTTATTTGAAACTAGCAAGACTTGTTCTTCATCCTGATTTTATTCAACCCCTTTTAGATTTAGAGTCACGCAAGTACCAGTTCTTCTGTACAAAAACTGAGGCCAACTAGCCAATTTGTAGTTCACTTCTCCAGACAGAATATAGTCAGCTACTTTGGCTCGGTTTCATTTGACCTTGGCTCCATTCTGCGGCAGAGAGCCCAAGGACAGCATTCACCGTATGTCACCACAACTTATAAGTTGTAAAACAGGGGCTTGCAGAGCAGGATATATGTCCTTATCTCCTTAGGGGGCCAAAACTACTCTGTAACCTCCTGCACATTTGCAAGAAGATGACGGCTACAGAGTGACAGTTATTCATCATGTAGCAGACTTACAGTTCACTCATTGCTAAACCGTTTACTTGGATCACGCTGGGCTTAAAGGGGTAGTTCACTCAAAAATACAACTTCTGTTATCATTTACTTGCGTGTTGTTTAAAACCCATATGACTTTCTTTCCTCTGTAGAATAGGCTATGAGGAATTATTGTGTAAAGTAAGCGTTAACTTCAGCAAGTGTTTATTTTATGATTGCAATTTTTTTTTTTTTTTAGTTAATCGTGATTAATCTCAGGTTCTGAAAGATTCATCCAAGAAAACAATACAATGCTTTAATAAAATTTTCCACACAAAGCCTTCCACAGAATAAAGACAGTAATGCACTAAAATAGCACCAATTCAACTAACATTAAACATTTTCCAAAGTCTAATTGGGAGTTTTACTGATTGAAAGAATTAGTCTCCACAAAGGTAAAATTTGTATTGAAACGGGCATTCAATTATTAAGCTCTCATGCTCCACAATATTAACCAGCCGGTAGACTGTTGCGCTCCGCTTTCCTACATCATGAATTGTGAAGCCGAATTCATAATTCACATCAAGCATTGCTTTGAACTCCACATGAAAAGCACTTGCAGACATAAACGTCTCATTCTGCGTTTTGGTGATAGTTAAGACTTGACTTCAGCATTTTATCACCGGCACAGAATCACTGCTGTGTGTGTTTGTGGTGTAAGTATAGTGACTCCGGAAAGACACATCGCAAAGTTTCAAGAAAAATAAACGTATTCAAATGTTTTAATTAATGGCATGCATTAACCTGTTAAGTGTGACAGCTCTATACATAAATACAATTCTGTCTGTTCATCAGATTAAGTGATTGTTTGCCTTAAAAAGCTTGGAATATGACGAACAAGTCACATGGACTACTATCTGACACTTCTGGGTGCTTTTTTTAAGCTTTAAAGTGAGTCACTATCAACTGTTATTGTATGTACATCAGTGATAGCGACACTCTTTAAAAAAAAAAAAATCTCCTTTTGTGCCATATGGGATTGGGACGACATGAGTATAAATGATGACAGAATATGCATTTTTGGGTAAAATATTCATTTAAATTGAGTTATATTATCTGCATATATACATATATATATATATATATACACTCACCTAAAGGATTATTAGGAACACCATACTAATACTGTGTTTGACCTCCTTTCGCCTTCAGAACTGCCTTAATTCTACGTGGCATTGATTCAACAAGGTGCTGAAAGCATTCTTTAGAAATGTTGGCCCATATTGATAGGATAGCATCTTGCAGTTGATGGAGATTTGTGGGATGCACATCCAGGGCACGAAGCTCCCGTTCCACCACATCCCAAAGATGCTCTATTAGGTTGAGATCTGGTGACTGTGGGGGCCATTTTAGTACAGTGAACTCATTGTCATGTTCAAGAAACCAATTTGAAATGATTCAAGCTTTGTGACATGGTGCATTATCCTGCTGGAAGTAGCCATCAGAGGATGGGTACATGGTGGCCATAAAGGGATGGACATGGTCAGAAACAATATTCAGGTAGGCCGTGGCATTTAAACGATGCCCAATTGGCACTAAGGGACCTAAAGTGTGCCAAGAAAACATCCCCCACACCATTACACCACCACCAACAGCCTGCAGTGGTAACAAGGCATGATGGATCCATGTTCTCATTCTGTTTATGCCAAATTCGGACACTACCATCTGAATGTCTCAACAGAAATCGAGACTCATCAGACCAGGCAACATTTTTCCAGTCTTCAACTGTCCAATTTTGGTGAGCTCTTGTAGCCTCTTTTTCCTATTTGTAGTGGAGATGAGTGGTACCCGGTGGGGTCTTCTGCTGTTGTAGCCCATCCGCCTCAAGGTTGTGCGTGTTGTGGCTTCACAATGCTTTGCTGCATACCTCGGTTGTAACGAGTGGTTATTTCAGGCAAAGTTGCTCTTCTATCAGCTTGAATCAGTCAGCCCATTCTCCTCTGACCTCTAGCATCAACAAGGCATTTTCGCCCACAGGACTGCCGCATACTGGATGTTTTTCCCTTTTCACACCATTCTTTGTAAACCCTAGAAATGGTTGTGCGTGAAAATCCCAGTAACTGAGCAGATTGTGAAATACTCAGACTGGCCCGTCTGGCACCAACAACCATGCCACGCTCAAAATTGCTTAAATCACCTTTCTTTCCCATTCTGACATTCAGTTTGGGGTTCAGGAGATTGTCTTGACCAGGACCACACCCCTAAATGCATTGAAGCAACTGCCATATGATTGGTTGATTAGATAATTGCATTAATGAGAAATTGAACAGGTGTTCCTAATAATCCTTTAGGTGAGTGTGTATATATATATATATATATATATATATATATATATATACATATATAGAACCCACATTGGTCAAAACCACTTAACCAACCCATCTCTATTAACCTGTAAGTATATTTCGTATAGGCTGTTTACTTTAGTTAAAAGTTTCATAGCTTACCGTTCCGGCTGTATCAAGAATTTCCAACATACACTGTTGTCCATCCACCTCCACTTGCTGCAAAGGCAGAGAAACACAAAATCAACACAACAAACTGGCATTGGCAGTCGCATAAATAAAAAGCGAAGCCTCTTATCAGGTTCTTCTCTTCCTAAGTGTCTGTGCTGTTTATGAGCACACTCGTCACCGTCACCTCCCGCAGAGCTCTCCATGGAACATTCCAGCACTGCTGACTTCCTGCTGTCTTTAATTGAGGTGTTTACAGGCTTTCTGTGTCTATAGGTGGCTATTAGCACAAAGAATCTAATGCAACCAGGTTGCAAAGCCATGGCAACCACATTTTTATGACATCATTGAAACTTTGAGATCATGTCCAGATCTTTGTGTTCCAAACTGATTCAAAGTAAAAAGCTCTCTATAATGTGTGTCGTGACCCCAAAAAATAATTGGAGACTTTCTGGTGGTCAAACGTTAGAAGAACATGTCCATGGTTACTCTGCTAGGACATCTGCGTGAACTTAAAGGGGAACTGACTTCATATATCCAAACAAAATGAACTTGAAACCAGTTTGTTAAAAAGTCTTTGAATGCCAGGTGAATGAAACAGTGTTGAATGTGTTTTTGCAATAGCATTCAGCAAACCTCTCCTACAGGAAAAGCCCATGGGACATCAGCGTAAGCAACAGCGAGGACAGGAAATACTGGTCAAGATGGAACTTCCTTTTACTGTTTGAGTGAACGTTCATTTTTAGCTCTGGCCTTTTGTCTCAGGGCCTTGAACAGAGGCCATTCAAATATAAACATCATTTAACACAGCAGTCTGAGTACAGGGTCGATGAGACCTCAACACACACACACCTTTTTCTTTGGCTTGTGTTCCTAAAGCTGGATATGATGGAATACACCGTTCAATGGTCAAATGTGTCAACCCGTATACATTCGCCATACTTGTGATATTAATTTTTCAAACTCGACTTCAGCAAAAAAACATGATCAACTCTGGGTCATAATAGGAGTGTTTTAGTTTTGATGCATTGCGCCGCACTACTCGCATGTAGATGGTTGCCAAGTAACGTCACAGCTTGGCGCATTCATATAAAATTCTAATGATTTGTAGCAACTGTATTTGTAATGATGTCAGACTTATTGCCTTATGTTTTGCATCCATCATATAAAATCTAAATCAATTCTAAATATAAATAAATGATATAAAGTACCATTTTTAATCAGATTCACTGGATTATATTATATTATAATACATTATAAACATTAAAATATGCATTACTACATTAGCAGTAACATTTAATGCATTTTATGGAAGAATAAATAACTATATTGTGATAAATACCATTAATGTGATCATTTTCATACGATAATATAAGACTTTGGTAATACTGCCTGTAGAGTATGCGTGGGGGAGTGTGTGGGATTTAAATTTGATTTATGGATCCGAAAACCAACAGACAGACATTAAAATGCTTTGGTACATTGTAAACATTTTAAAATGATGCAGAATTTGACTTGCCTTTCTGTATGAATCTTCTATTGTGGGGTCGTACTTTTCCACAAAGATGCCTTGGACAAACTGAACAGTCTGGAGAGGGAGGGAAGGCAGGCGTGGACAGGATGAGAGAGAAAGACAAAGAGAAAAAGACATGTCCATTAAACGATACTCAAACATGAGCTTGTTTACATAGCATTGAAAGACTTTCACTTTCAATGACTGATGGGAAATTCCATTGTTTAGGCTCTTGAAGGTTTTACATGTGCTTCTGATAGGTATGACAAACTTTTCTTTGCCCTGAAAACTGTGTAAAGTGCTCATATCAAACTGCAAAAGGCAATGAGAAGCCACAGAATGGGCACTTCACATAGAGAGAAACCAAGAATGAAACTCGCACTCGCTGGTCAAGGATCACAGAGCATTCCAATGTTGCTGGGATACCGGTTACCTAGCAATTAACTAGCGCTTTAAATATAGACAGATTTATAAATGATGAAGAGGTTAAATTGCAAGGGGTTGAAGGATTATTATACAGAAAACAAAGGACTGAGGCATATCTGCTCAACATGACTTCACAGGAAGTGCAGAGGTTGCGGAGGATATGAAAGTGATGCACTGCAGCCCACAGGTGTGAGGGCTTCATCACTTACTCTATCGTTGGGGTGACCTTTGATCATCCATTTTGATTTGCACTTTACACACAAAAGACCTGAGCCCAGGTTTATTAATGAGAGCCCAGGTTTATTAATGAGAGCCCTATTTGGACACCCACACCCACACCCACACACACACACACACACACACACACACACAAAAAAACTAAAAGCTATTTAGATGCTGATCACCTATGGGTTGAAAACAATGGTGTGATGATAGGAAGAGGAAGAGACTGACAGGGAGAATGAAAAATGGGGCGGAGGGAGGTGACGTCATTCTCGAATGAGTTCGTTGTCGTCACATACAGGAAGCGATGTCCTGGTAAACGAGAGCTCATTTGTTCACCTAAAACCTCTATTCCATGAAAAAATAATGAAGCTATACAAATAGCCTTACTGTAACTGTGATTTTTTAAATAAATGAGGGGCGAGTCGAAAATACTTTTGGAGATAATCAACATTATGCTACAAATGCTTTAGATTGAGCTCAACTCTTTGTATTGAACTCTGAACATACCTTTAATAAAGAGGTTTCTGTTTGGAATTGGTTTAGGGGTAGTGGATAGAAAATATCATTAGCTCAGAATAAAAAAAAACAATGATCAATGTAAAAAAAAAATAAAGTCAATGGAAAGTCCCCAGCCTTATAAAAATACAAAGTACGTGTGAGTCAGGTTTGGTCTACATTGTGAAGACAAAATGTCCGACAAAAACCTGAAAACATCTTCATTTTGGGGGCCAGTCAACGGACCCCATGAACAAATGGCTTGATAAACATATTAAATAATGTTTTAATGAAAATATAAAAGTAAAGAAAGGTTTGTTTGAGGGTTAGGTAACAGAAAATATTAGCAAAGTATAAAAACAACAGCAGTCAATGGAAAGTCCCTGCCATGATAGAAAAGAAATCGACTGTGTGTAACAGTCTCAGTTTCTCCAGGTCTCTGTTGCTTCCTCAGGCCTGAATTATGTCTTACACCAACAGCAGAATGTGAGCAGCTATCACACCCACTTAAATCGATCGGGCAAGGCAATGTTTCATGTCAATGTGTCATCAGCGTGTCAGTAAATCTTGCTACATAGGCCATCAACGATACATGCATCTAACTTTTTCTAGGGCAAGCGTATAATATCATTTATATCAGTCATCCTGCTCTCTAGATATCGGCATCAGCCAATGAAAAACTCAGGTCGGTCACCACTACTCGAGACACCTGCATTCAGTTCTATTCATTGCGCTGTATAGCTTTTTTTAGTGCAAGAATGCATTCGTTCTGAACAGCCCCTAAACATTCAAGTGCAGTTATGTATGATGTCTGTAAAGTTACGTCCACACTGATCTGTTTTCATTTGAAATTTTTTTTTCAGTTTCCGAACGTTTTAAGGGAAGAAAAAGGCAATTCTAGTGTGGATGAGAAATGTAAACGCAGCTAAATCAATATGTTTTCAAGCAAAAATGCACTGGTATAAAAAAAGCATTGATTTTGTTATGTTTACATCTACAGACGCTCTATATGGAAGTGCCATTTTTGTTAAAGAGACAGTACAGGTTTTTAGCACATGTTCAACAAATCAATGCAAATACTTGTAAATAGTACAAATTATGCAATTAAACAATAAACATGTAACAAGAAATAATATATTAAATATCTTATTTATTGATTGAATACAAGGATTTGATCATTTTTAAAAAGGCAAAATGTGACAAACGAATAAAATATAATTAGTAAAATGTTTAATTTCATAATGTATCCCTTGTTAGATAGAAGGTCCCCTGTATAATTAACAGCATTAACTGGGAGAGAATTTCTTTTATATGTAAACAAAATGGACTGAAATATAACTGAAATCGAATTGAAATCGAATCGAGAGCTTGCGAATCGGAATTGAATCGGGAAATCTTTATCGAAGACCAGCCCTAATGGATGTGGCCTAAGTCTCCCTCTGCCTCTCCATATCTAAGCATTCTATTTAAAGTCTATTAAACATGTAGGTGGCATATATATGCAGTCAAGCATCTATTGCTGTTGCTGCTATACAAGATGGTTTGTGTTAGACCAAATGTCACTCCACCAAATTTTTTGCACTTCAACGGCCCCTTGCGCCCACAGGACGGTGCTGGCCCACAGAGCTTCTGCAGGGGACAGTGTATGCATGTATGTAAGATGTAAGTTAGGGCATTAAGTCCATAATAAGTAAGACCGCAGGTTTCGACCAACCTCGGGGAGGCGATGTGTGCTGATGCAACAGAGTTTAACTAACGTGCCTTAGACAAACTAGACCATGTGGATGAGTGACAGTGTGTGTCAGCTGGCACATATGTTCTCTTTTATCCTGTAGATCTGTTCCCAAATCAAAAAAAAAACACACACACACACACACACACACACACACACACACACACACACACACACACACACACACACACACACACACACACACACACACACACACACACACACACACACACACACACACACACACACACACTCACTCTGTTACAGCAGCTCTCCTCTAAAGCCACACACACACTGTGCTAAAAATATTTCTTATATGGGGAGAGAGATGTGGAAACAAGGCATGTAAATTCAATGGAAGCCACTGATTACAATGTTCCAACAAAGAGCAGTGAGGATGTGTGAAAGAGAACAGTGTGTGTGTGAGTATTGCTCTGCTCTCAGTGATTAGATCAATTCCAAGGCACTTGGGAGATGTTGATATTGTAGCAGCCACTTGAAGTGAAAAGCAACAAATATTATGGAGATGATGTGGGTATCAAAGGATAATTACAGGTCATGGTTATATGCAAAAACCTCCCTTCATGTTCTGTTCCAGTTAAGGAACAGAAGGGATCTTACTATTCCATTATTTCATGATAAATACATTATTCCTTTGGGTCTTAATGTGGCCAAGTACTTGATTGGCTTTTTTTTAAACCTGCTAACGAACATCTGTTTTATTCATGTATCAAGCCCCTTAAAGGAATGTTCCGGGTTCAATACAAGTTTAGCTCAATCGACAAAAACATTTTCAAAAATGGAGGTTACAGTGAGGCACTTACAACGGAAGTGAAAGGGTTTAAAAGGCTGAAATGTGAAGCTTAAAATTGTAAAAAACCACTTACGTGAATTCTTCTGTTAAAACACTATTTGAGCTAAAATTGTTTAAAACATAGTTTACTGGGATTATGGTGTTTGTGGCATTATGTCGTCATGGCAAAAAAGTTGTAAAACTGGAAATAGCTTAAGAGAGAAAAGGTTAGTAAGAAATGTTATCACACAAAAACTTGTGGCTATACTTTAAAAAACAGTTCACCCAAAAAAGCTATTGGTTTGACATGAGGGTGAGTAAATGATGCCAGAATTTTCACTTTCGGTGAACTTTCCCTTTAAGCAGAAATGGATCAGATTTTATTTTAAGGGATAATTGCCTTTTTCTGTGCCTCTCTGAAGGTCTCTGCTCTGCTCTTTAGGTTTGGTTTCTATCTGAGATGAAATGTTATTCTCTCTTGAACCCATTCAAATATAATACTTCAGTTCTGATCCCCAAACCAATCTGAAGCAGCTACCTCCATCACAACAGATAAAATGTAAATGATGGCTTTTAAGCGCAGTCAGTGGCTATCGATGGCTGTAGATGAGTTAGAACACATTTGAATTTGCTGTCTCACTTAGGCATCCAGGAGTCAGCACTATCATGCATCTCAGTGCATACAGGTCCTGCCTGCAGGCAGATGGGCTCTCAGTATTAGCTCTGGCAATCCATCACTAAACAAGCTGACACTGCCGCACCCATTAAACTCTTTATACTCCCCCTGACTACTTCAACCATCCAAATGATGGATAAACTAACAGCACATAGCCTGGTTATGATGGGACAGTTGCTCCAAACACAGTCACACACACAGTTTAAATAAATGCTTGAGAATGGCACTCCTCTTTTTTTGTTGTAGTTTGCTGTAGTCAAGGGTGCAGTGGGAGTATGAACACATGCACACAGATGGAGTCACAGTAATGACGACCAACTTAACCAGACCACAGAAATCAGAGTCTGACATAATGTCGCACAGTGTGCCATGGTGATATCAATGCGTTCATATCGCACAGTCTGACAAGCAAGCAACAATCGTAAAGGAGAATTATAAATCGTACAGTGTGCACCCGCCTTTACAGTCACATGAGTGATAGACTCTGATTTCTGTGGTCTGGTTAAGTTGGTCGTCATTACTGTGACTCCATCTGTGTGCATTTGTTCATATGCACACTGCACCCTTGACTACAGCAAACTACAACAAAAAAGAGGAGTGCCATTCTCAAGCATTTATTTAAACTGTGTTTGGAGAAAACAAAAAAGGTGGGTTATAGTACGTCTTTCTCCTCTTTTAGATTTTAAACCTATAGGCCACGCAAAATTTGGAAAAGTAATGATAATATATTGCACTTGCAAATTCCCATTGGATGATGCACAAACATGACACAGATTTCTATAATTGTATCCAATCGTTTCAGCTGATTTGGATTAAAACGTCCCATAAAAACCAGTATAAATTGTTCAATCTTTCTATTTTATTTTATTTATTTATTTTTAAATAAAATTGGAGTGGTGTGAATCTTAACTAAAGACGTTTACAGACATTTTAAGTACATTTCTTAAAAGTAAAATAGTAGTTAAAATAACGTTGTAAAGAAAATGTCAAGAAAAAAATGAGAAAATTTAATAATTTATTTATTTTCATTTTGTAGCCCAAGGTCTGTAATTATTTGATTCAGAGAATAATGCTTTCATATTGCTGACGTGTTACACTTTTCTCCAAGTATTTTCTGCTTATTTATTTATTTAAACTTTTTATATAAAATATATCAAATGAAAAGAAGAAAAACACTGAAAGAGCTTGAGTAGAGTGATAACTGGACACAAATGTTGCTATGGTGCAAACGCGGAGCAGGTTTCTTTCCAACTGAATTGGGGTGCGAGAGAGGAGCGGAATATTTGCCGAAATATGTCTTAAATGTCAGAATCGTGATCAAAATCGTACAGTTTGCACACGCCTTAAGCCATATTGTTGGGCCCAAGATGTCAACACTGTTACCTTCCATTTAGCCACAAGGGTATGACCACAGTGTGGTTTCCTCCCCACGGTGATTTAACAATATACATTTAGACATACATGGAGTGGTGGCGGCGTAGTGGACTAAAGCACATAACTGGTAATCAGAAGGTCACTGGTTCGATCCCCACAGCCACCATCATTGTGTGCTTGAGCAAGACACTTAATCTAAGTTGCTCCAGGGGGATTGTCCCTGTAATAAGTGCACTGTAAGTCGCTTTGGATAAAAGCATCTGCCAAATGCATAAATATAAATGTAAGTCTTGAGCTAATTCACACTGTTGGCGGTGCAGTCCTGTAACATAATTGTTCAATAGAGCACAACTGAAGGCAACATTAGAGTTTGGGATGTAAAAATCCCAATTCAAAATCTTCAAATTACTTACAACTTTTCATGATGATGATGATGATGATGATATTTGCTTCTTTTGAAGTCATAATTCAAAAGTAATTTCAACTGTTCAAATAGCGAATTTCTGATAAAGTACTGCACTACCTACAATCCTGAATTGAGATCCACCAAACATAAAAGTCGATGTTGCCATGAGTTCTGCAGGAATAGATTCTGGGTGGCCCTGCTATTGAGTACACACTCCATTTCCTTTGTCTTTTTGCTGATTTTTAAATAATTTTCTGCTTCGTATGGTGTATCAAATGTTGCAAATGCATCAAACGCAACATTGTGATTAAACTCTGAGCTGGTTGGTTTGGTTCAAGGCTTAAAACTCTTTTTTGAAGAATATCTTTTAAATGGCCAAGGAGAAAATCATGAGAAAAATACTTCTGAAACTAAGGCCACAGAAAAAATGGGTGTTCACCAGGCTGACCCCACACAGTAATGATCTGATTTTACAGACTGGCTCTCTCCCCCTGTCTCTCTCTCTGCATAGAACAGGAGAAGAGCTTAATGTGAATGCATTTACAACACGATTAACTCTGCTTAGGCATTTCATCCATAGTGCTCCAATTAGAGTTAATGGACAATAAAAGTATATGTGCACTACAATAAAAGAGGTCTGCACTGAGAGCAAAAAGGATGGAGGCGGATGGTTCTCACACCCTGTGGCACACATATACACCCAATGGGCTCTTTGTTAGGCCCTGAGGTGAGTGGGTTGAGCCATTGTGTCTGCTCTCCAATGGGTGAGTCAATTCAGTTTACTGGGATGGAACAAACTAGGTCAAAGTGGTGTCAGTGGGACGTTTGGTATTACATGTGGATTACTAGCATGCAAACAAGCTAAGGATGTTAAAGGAGGGCAATCAGGCTACAAGGGACATAAGCAAACACTGACCTCTATAACAAATAATTCATTAGGAAAGTATGGTAACACTTCACAATAAGGTTCTATAGTTAACTTAAGTTAATGCATTACGTATTATGAACTAACAATGACCAGTCATTTTATACCATTTATTAAACTTGGTTAATGTTAACTTATAAATATCCTATAGTTTGTTCATGATGGTTCATAATGCATTGACTAATATTTGCATATAAACTTTTAAACTAAATATGTATATCTAGAAATGCTCCATTAAATAATGGATTAATAAATGCTTTAATAATATTGTTCACTGGATGTTCCTGTCAACTACTGCATTACCTAATGTTATCAAAACTATTAATTATTGTTCTGCTTTTCAACTTCAAATTAAACATAGAATTTTGACTCAGCAGTGCCGGCTTTACTGTTTCATACTAATATTCCTGGCTAAGGACAGACAATTTCCATAGCACAATGCTTTGTAGTTCTGACCCACTGAATATTTGGAGAAGAGTCGCCAAACTACTTGTGGTTTCACAATGCTATTCTGACATATATTATGCCAATGTGCTGAGGTACAGATGAATACTGAAGTCATTTTGATGAATCCGTGACTCAGTTGCGATGTTTGAGTGGCTCCAAAAGGCAAAAGGCACCGCAACAGATGCCAATTTAGTTCTCACAACCTTTAATGACCTGCTTGAGGACACATTTTCTCCAGGGACGCTCAGCCTCCTACATAGCTGGACATAACAGAACCGCACAGCACTTTTAGATGGGGAAAACCAGTTTCCATACTGTAAAATGATGTTTGTTTTTCCCCCAATATGGGATATTATTTTACATACAGTATATGGTTGAGGGGAAATCATATTATGGAAATGTCACAAAAGCAAGACGAATTATACAAACAGCTACTTTAATAACGCATAATGAAAAATGGAGAGTTGGTAGTATAGAGGACAGAGAAAGACACTGGATTAAGGAACTGCTATTACACAGCAGACTACAAGATCCTTTTGAAAGATAAGTTAATATGATTTTATGTAGAAAAGAGAGATAGAGGAAGGAGGCAGGGAAGAGTGACAGCTACATACCAGCGCAGACTTGCCGACACCTCCTGATCCAAGGACTACTAACTTGTATTCACGCATTGTGCAGAGTGTCCGTTAACTACCTGGTGGAAAAAAGGAAAAGATGGTGAGTGTCAATTTTGCTAGAGATATAATTCATCCAAGCAGCTCCTTAAAGTGAACACAACACTGCATTTTTTACTTTTTAACTGTAAAAAAAAAAAGAAACATAATCGTCATCAGGGTGGTCTAGTCGAGTGGGTAAAGCTCTGGCCTAGTAACAGAAAGGTTGTTGGTATGTGTCCCACATGAGAAACTGCTTTTTCTAATGTCATTTCAAATGTTTCAATAACTCAAATAGAGTCCTGATAGAGGAAGGCACAAGCAAAACCAAGCAAAAATTTAAAAGGTCATGGGTTCGATTCCCTGGGAACACACATACTTGGCTAAATGTACATCTAGAATGCACTGCTCACTGTTTATGCACTGTTTATCCAAAGTTGCTTTGGATAAAAGTGTCGGCCAAACGATTAATGTAAATGTAAAAGTACATTGGAGCTCCTGAAAAAATAACCTAAAGTTTTGAGCCGTGAATTCAGGTGATTTACCTCAAGCCATGTAATATCAGAATGCCAACAGCATGAAAGTGCTATGAAGCTGAGTATCTAATCTGTACTGCACCCTAAATACTTCTGCTTACTAGAGGTAGACCGATATATTGGTTTTGCCAATTATAATGGGTGCAGATTGTTTATTTTTGGAACTACCTGATCTGCAAAAAACTATGCCGATAGTAGCTGTTAGTCTTTTTTTATTATTCCTCATCAATAATTCTCATATGGTGATATATATACAAAACTCTTAATTTGTTAAATATTATTAAGGCTATAAAAAACTTAATTAGTTAAATATTAACATATAGAGCATTGTAATGGAGCCAAGTCTCTAAAAGTCCCGCGTTATGCAACAAATCTTAATTTCCTGCTTATTATTAGGATCTTGGTTGCACAATAAACAGCTTTTATGATTTCACTCATTTAGGACTCTTGTAGCCTTAATGTCTGTGCCATCATGATAAAGAAAAACTGAGAATTATATGTAATTCTATAAATCGATGTTTAAAAAGTATCGGCCGAATAATCGGTTATCAGCCTTTCCCACGACCTTAGATATCTGTAGCCCTATCAGCAAAATTCACTATCAGTCGACCTCTACTGCCCACACCTTAATTACAAGACTATTACATAAAGTTTCCTTTGACATCACAATGTGTCAGCTTTGTCATAGCTAAAGGGTTGCTTTTCTTTGCATTTCTTCACAACACCTCAGAATATAATCAGTCAGCAGATGCATAAGTATGTGATGCCCCTGAAGGTGTTTGGTTTGAGGTTGCATGGCATAAGCTCACAGCTATTTCCTCCTTCACAGGAAGAGCACTGAGTGGAACAAGATCAGTGTGGTAGGGTTGACACAGATCACAGATAAATGTGACACACAACTTACACACACACATACAGACAGATGTGAACTGCTCCACACCCAATATCTTGGGACGTTCTGTCTTTTTCTCCTCGACTTTCTCATGCAACACTGAAATTATATCATTCACAGACATAGTAACCAAAGGTGCGGTGCTTACTTACATACTTTAAGCAAGTACGTAAACGCAGTTGCGAATACTTGGTCAATAAGATCGAACTTGCTCCGCAAGATTCTCTTCAAATGGTTGCTCTGCCATGACGGTTGTTGATCTGAAAGAGAAAACTGACTGTAGAAAAATGCCGTTTACACTAACGTAGCTACAGTGCCCCATGTGGCAATGCTGAGAATGCAACGGCACCTTACGTCGCGTTACGGATTGCAGTCTTGACACGTTTCGGAATGCAACAGCGCACAAAGTCAGCACAAATTGGGTAGCTAGAAGCAAAAGGGTTCACATACTTTCATAGAGTATGTTCCGGGCATTAGCGCCATCAATAAATGCAACAAATACAAACATCTGTCCAAGTCATTTCCACCATTCCACCCAGGCCTGACACTGCAGATCGGAGTAAGAGGGGAATGACTTTACAGGAGAAGACAGAAGGCCTATATCAGATCCAACACGCTTGGTTTTAGTGGGCATGACGGCCAAGTCTGGAGCCAGACTGACTACGAGACTCCGCTAAGATAGAGATTACCACTTATTCGCTTCTAATGTAATAGACACAAGGGTATGAGAGACAGTGAACTCCCCCAGTCTACTGCATTCCCTCTTAGCAAGAGATCAGTGGCAACAGCTCCGTGCTGAAGAACAAATCCTCTCCTGTCATCTAACACTCTGCTTTCCATTTACATTGGCAACGGAAAGCGAGGCAATGGAAGAAATAGCCGAGAGAAAGAAGAATTGTGTGGAAAACATGAAATGAGTGATACGGTGAGGGGGATAGAATAAGACACTATCAAAATGGGAAGAAGGTGTGCAAAATGAAAAACAACATCTTTTAAAGGGACATATCGGTGAATGAGGTGTTATTCGGAGACAGCACAGACAGGCAATGCATCTGCCCTGCTAGACTGACTTATGTGTAAACGCTAAGTCTGTTTTTTCTAAAGGTAAATATGACTTCTGAATACTTATAAAGCATTTTGTTCATCAGTTGGTTCCCGTCTTCTAATCTTATTGGAGAAGCAGCATTCCATGAGTGCTGATATTTAGTAGAACAGCACTGGGACAGTTCACGGTTTGTATCAGTCCATTTGTCCGCATTTGCTAGCTGACAACTGTGGGTTGCTCATCAGTACACAATTGTTGATCCTGTTTTAGCTTTTGTTTGTGTTGTGTTAATATCGTGTAACTTTCAGTTACAATATGGCCAGTTATTGGTCTATTTTTCCTCCACTAAATGAAAATAGTGCTTAATTCACATACGGTTCTATGTTCCAGAAGATTCTGTTTATAGATTCAGATTGCGTGAGATCTAGCACTGCAAACAAAGCACAGAAGTGCTAAGAATAACATTGCAGTTGGTAGGATCAAATTGACCATATCCATGCAGTCCTTAACAACAAAGTAGAGGAATATGGTGGGAATTTTGAGAAGAATTAATGTGCATTTGTTACAAAAAGGCTAATTCCAATTATATTAATTCCACAAATGCTTTTAGTTCTCAATAAAGACATCAGGCAGGAGAATCTGAGTTTGTGGGAAGGAGAAATCTCTGTAAAATAGGGCTGAAAAGATTAGCGGACTTTATCGACAACATTGACAATAAAGAATTGATGACAAAAATTGATGTTGTCGAATAGTTGTTTGATCTAATTTAACGCAACCTGAGATCACATATGAAACTAATGGTGCGTAAGAGGATTACTGCAGCTCGCACCTGACTGAGGAGAGGAAGAAAACACAGCTCACAGTCCAAACTTCCCAAACAGCTTCAGGTGATGTAGATTGCAAAGTATGAGGGAACTATACAAAATAGCAAATAACTAAATATAGAAGCACTCTCATTGTGAAATACAGAGGAGCCAGAGCTGCTGTTCCACTGAAGCAAAACTTGCATGTCAGAGCTTCTTTAAAGGAAACACTCTGCCATTATATCTTTAATGCAACCTTTAATTAAAGTTCTAATAATAAGGAAGCAGGTCATGTAAATAAGTATAAACTCTGAAACTGGCATTTCTCTATGCAGTCAGTGCCGTTTCTATGAGTCGCGTGAAGGGGGAGAGATTGAGACTGCACTCAGCTGATGTACACTCTGGCACGGGGATGCTCGTCCCTCGTGCCTGCTTGCTGCAGCTAGATTATAATGTGATGGCTCACCACGTAGTGAATCATAATACATATGTGTTGTGGTGTGTATCTTATCGTGAAGAAAATCAGTGATATGCAGCTCTATTAAGAAGAGATTATGTTTTTTGAAGTTAAAGATGGATCGATGTGAACAAAAAGGTGAGAGAGGGTAGTCTTTGCCCCAGTTTACACTGCAACAATATACTTGTTTGATTTGTTGTTTTTTTGGCTTATTTTCCCATATAAATATCTAAAACTCCCTTAAAATGAAGTACATTTACTTTAGGAGTTCTACTGCTGAAGAAAAATGTGTTATCTGAGAATATTGAATATAATAAATATTAAAATATTTTAAAACATCTAAAAATCCTTAACACAAGATACATTTACCAGAAGCAACATATAATATATTCAGACTAGCTTTCAGAGAATAAATCTTGAATATATTATTACTTTACTGCACTAGCAGAAGAATAAACAAGTGAAAAAATACACTTATATTCAAGATACATTCTATGAAAGCAAATCTAAATATATTATATGTTGTTTTTCAGGTAAATGTATCTTGTTTTAAGGATTTTTAGACATTTTTAAATGGAAAACAAGACAAAACACTTGATTACAACAGGAATTTTCTGCCGTGAATTATTTTATTTTAATTTATTAAACTTTCCCTTTAATTCAATGAATGTCATTTAGAGAAATTTTTAAAAGATGATTTCCTTTACTATTCCTCTTTACTATTAGTAAGCAAGTTTATTACAACCTTTTAAGTCAAGGTACAAGCTGAAAAGTCAGTTAAAAGCTAATGATTAATGGTTGCAATGATTGCCCGAAGAGTCGAATAATCGTTCTAATAATCGTTAGATGATAATCAAAAGAATCGTTAGTTGCAGCCCAACTCTGAAATCATCTTTATTCCATTGTTAGGGCCATTCTGAATTGATAGGTGTGAGCAATTATCTGGCAATCACTTTAACTACAGCTGCTGAAGGAAGGTCAAGTCCTTTAGCCTTAAAACTGCTTTCTTTTCCATGAACAACAAAAAGCCCAGCTTGAAGAAACTTCAAAAGATAACTTAATATGGTAACTAGATATGTACTTTTTCAGAAGAAAATTTTAGTGATGCTGCCAGTCACGATGCCAGGGTACTGTGGGTGTTTCCCATGCCATTCTACAGTATGCGGTTGCTAAGTTATTTCGGGTAGTTGTCCACCATCAAGAATCTAAGTCAAAGCCCTAGGTATACTTCCATACACTTCCACTAGGGTTATGGGTTTAAAAAAAAAAAAAAAAACTTACAGTATGAGCAACAGTAATAGTTATGCTTACTTAAGCAAGAACCAATAATAATTGCTTAAGTACAATTTTTTGCATTCACTATATGAATGCAACAACAATAGCATGATTGAAAATTACAAGTTGGCAACATCAATGCAGAAAGTAAAGTTGGGGTACTGCATTTTTAATCGGACTTGACGCGGACTCGAGCCTTTGGGACTCAGGAGTCCAGTCGAGTCCATGACATTTTGTGATGCAATGAAAATAATTAAATGAATACATAACAAAACAGAAATCAAATGAACACATCTCTGTCTGCATGCAACTGTATTAGCCCCTGAAGTCGTAGATGCAGCCAGAGTTGTTTCACTGTGTTTAAGGAAACACATGCACACACATATGCCCGTGTACAAGCACACTCATCTCAGTCAACCAATATGCTTGAATTTGACTACAGAAACTACTGTATAACATCAACTACCGAGGTGGCTGGCATAACGAAAACATAAAGACGGGTATGTCTCAAATGTATAGAAACTAAACAAGGGAGCTTCACATGACACAGTAGTTACACAAAATATTATTTTGTTTCTAAAAAATAATCAATCGTTTGGATTCAGAAGAACTTTATTCGTCGACTGGAGTCGTGTGAATTATTCTGATTCACTCCAAATATGCATTTTTGACCGTCACATTTTTTTTTTGTAAAAGTACATTCACTTGCATTGTTTAAAGGAGGAGGCCTGAAATGAAATCCTAAAAATCTTAAATTCTGTTTTGATGAAGAAAGAAACTCGGATACATCTTGGATGGCCTGAGGGTGAGTAAACTATCAGCAAATTTTCATTTTTGGGTGAACTATTCCTTTTATGATCTGGCTTTATTCTGATAACCTTTACCTGCTGCAAGGACATAATGATAATTAGAGCTTGAGTCAGGAGGTATAGTACATTACTCAGAAACCACAACAGCAATGGTGCATCACAGTGCATCAAACAAGTAGTGTGGGCTGTTCAGGCCTGTGGTTAATTTTTTAATGCAAGTGTAGAGGGAGATTGGGCTGTGTAGATTGAACAGTTTTTGATGGTCTTAATTAAGCAAGAGCGTGGTATACGTGACAGGGTGGATTATGACAGAAACTCATACTTGATTTCTCATTCCATACCCCTTTGACACACCATGCCTCTTCTGGGCTATAAAGTTAAGCAGTGGCAAGTTCAGCTCAAAATATCTCAGAGCTGTTCATGCTGAATCAGAGATTAAAAAGTGCCTTTAGTCTCCTATCTGGGTGACTAAACAAGAGACATGCGACATGCAGTGTGTAATCACGAAAAACCCAAAGTTGGATGTGGTCATATAATTCAAACTAGCAAATTATCTATGATTCAAATTAGGGATTGGTCACAAACATCCAACAACGGACAATTGGACAAGTGAGGCTGACTACTGGTAGTTTATCTAGATTAAGCTGTGGTGCTTTGTTAATTTGCTTTAGCTGTAAGACAGCTTGCATGGAACAAAACCTTTCGGAAAACTTGCATCTTTATGTTCTTCCCCTTTTTTGCACCACATTTACAGCCATACACATAGAGACCAAAGTCTCTGGCCAATACGTCACGTCTAGGGCTGCCAACCGAAATGACAAACTTCCCCCCATTCGGAAGGTGGAACATCTCATATTGAAGTGAAAAAAAGTGCTCTGTTGAGCAGCAAAACGCTTGAGGGGACCCCTGTATTTAAGCAAAAATATGGCAACCCTAGTCACGTCTTTGTGCTGTTTTTGTGTGTCCGTAACCAGATTTGTGTTAGACAAGTTAAAAATAACATGGCTTTTAAAAATGCAACTCTGTAGACCTGATTTCTATTCTATTCCGCTATGCTCAATCTAGGCTTATCTGTTTTTGTACGTGTTTTATGTAAACTAGTCAAATTAGAAAACATGTAGTTTGGGATGTCCTTCAATACCATAAATTAACAAGCACGTTTGCAATGTGCATGCCATCAAGGCTGTGAACTGATCACTCTTCTACAATGCCTTCTCACTAGTAATTAACCAACTAAGATCCCATGATACTGTGTAAGAGGATTTAGTAATGAAGAATCCAAAACAGAGGGAGCTGACGGCTCTAATTCTTCAAACAGGAATGACTAAGGTCTGGGGGTTGAGCATGATCATTACCAAGCTATATACAGGTATATGGGGAAAAGTAGCTAAAAAAATATTCCCAGAATATTCCAAAAGAGACTATATAATGTCTTAACTTCTAAAAAATTCAATACATTTTAGGGTTAAGATCATTCCATTATTCTTAGAACAAAATAAGCCTCCACTTAGATGGCTAAGTAGGCCTGAGTGTGAGTGTGCATTTACATGTGTCTGTGTGTGCATGCGTGGGAATCTCAAAGCTGTGGAGTATGTAAATTAGTTTTATGTGTGTGGTTAGAGGGCAAGTGTGTGAAAGAAAGTGTGTGTACAACCAAGCGAAGTATGCTTAGAATGGCCATTGTTTGTAACTGTTTCAATGTTAAAATACTTTCTGCTATCTGAATTTAATTTGTAGAGTAATCTAGATGTAATTTGTAAATTCTGCTGCAAGGTGTAAACATGGTGCTTTTGAAACATTATATGTTTGAGCATTCCAACAAGTCTGACACAGCAAGATTGGCATTATTTTTGCAAAACCATTTGGTAAAGCTAGTGACAGAAATTACAAGTTAAGGAGACATGGTCCTTAACAGACAAAAAGTTGTTTTTTTTGTTGCTCAGAGTAATAAGCAAACTGAAGAGCTTTACTGAAGAAAAATTATAAAACATCAAGGCCATGTTTTACAACTACCTTCAACAGGTTATTTCTGACTAAAAATGGTGGAATATCTCAGTAGTAGTTGGGCCATTCTTCTCTGAAATGCTTTCTTTCTGTTATTTCTTGAATTCCCAGCACTTCATGGATAAAGAGAAGTCATGAGCAGAACAGAAGTTGGTGCTCTGAGATGCTTCAAAACGGACACTTATCATTTAGGCACCTGTCATCCAACAGACAAAAGCTAAGTAATATCATACTTGTGAGATCAAACTGAGAAAGTAAGAGTGTTCCTGTGCTCAAATGTATCTTTCTATCCAAGTTCTGGCAAACGCTTCCCTCTACCTGACTGAATATATCACATAGTTACAATGAAAGAAGCGTTTGGGCTAATAGCATAGCGACCTGTATTTGCTCATCCTCAGGTTCTGCACAAATGAGGTTGAGAGGGTAAAAAGAAATCGGTAGCACCACAGCAAAAGGGTTTTTAAAAGTGAGTGGAGACAAGGATTTTGCCTTTAAGGAAGACAGTCGAACAAGGTGTTGGGGAGATTAAAGCCATTGAAAAGGCATAGAGGACAAAGCCGTTTTCAATCTAGAAACATGCAGAACAAAGAGTCCACTAATGCATACATGAAGCTTAATTTCTCAAGGCACACCTTAAATGAAAAAGATATGGGTCAGCTGACACGAGGGACACTCGGATTCTCTCAGGTCAGACCAATTTGGAGGAATACAGCTGGTGCCTACTCACTTTTTCAGCCAACATGGTTACGGAAGTGTTTTTGTCATTAATGTTCCTCCATAGGGATTTCATAAAGTACTTCATAAAAGAGTTCTATGCCATGAACCAAACCAGCACTGTGGTGAGTCACAACATTACAAACTGAGACTTGAAGTAAAAAGAAGTATTTGAAAATTTGACAAAAAGACAAAGGTATAGTAGACCAATGTGCATTCAATATGTATTTACTGCGGACTGAACTACAATCCCAAGAAACACTGCAAATTACTTTCCTGATGATAACGTCGACTAATCGTTTCAGACCTACTGCATACACCAATCTGGATGAGCTCACAGATACTGTGACCTTCACTTCACACAAACATTAACACCTCCCGCAACCCCCCTCCTGCTACTCAACATACACTTAAGATCTGTGAAGAAGAGGTGTGCCGTGTCTTCCGGAAACAAAAGTCAAGGAAAGCACAGGGTGCAGACGGTATTTCACCCACTTGTCTAAAATCCTGAGATGACCAGCTGGCTCCCATCTTCACACAGATCTTCAATAGATCACAGGAGCAGTGTGAAGTTCCCTGCTGCTTCAAATGCTCCACCATCATTTCTGTCCAAAAGAAACCCAAAATCACAGGACTTAATGAATACTGTCATTTGAGAGACTGGTGTTGTCCCACTTGAGGGACATAACTGGACCCATTCTAGATCCCCTTCAATTTGCTTATCAAGCAAACAGGTTTGTGGATGATGCATTCAACATGGGATTGCATCATATCCTGCAACATCTGGACAGACCAGGGACATCTGCAAGGATCCTTTTTGTGGACTTCAGTTAGGCTTTCAACACCATCATCCCAGCCATTCTCAGACTAAGCTACACCAACACTCTGTTCCCATGTCTATCTTCCAGTGCATCACCAGCTTTCTGATGGACAGGCAGCAGCTAATGAGACTGGGTAAATTCACTTCCAGCACATGTACAATCAGCACTGATGCCCCCCAGGGATGTGTGCTCTTCCCACTACTCTTCTCCCTGTTTACCAACAATTGAACTGCCATGGACCCCTTTTTCAAGCTCCTGAAGTTTGCAGACAACACTACTGCCATTATCCTCATCCAAGATGACAAGGAGTCTGTATACAGAAGGGAAGTTGAACGGCTGGCTCACTGGTGCAGTCAAAACAACCAGGAGCTGAACATGCTGAAAACAGTGGAGATGACAGAGGACTTTAGGAGGAACACCCCAACATTGGTCCTGCTCACCATTCTAAACAGCACTGGGGCAGCAGTCATTCAGGTTCCTCTCACAGGACCTGACAGGAACAGTTTTTTCCCCTCAGGCTATCCATCTCATGAACAGTTAAAACTGCCCCATTGAGCAATAACTATGTGCACTGCTTAGTCTATTTATATTTATATTTATCCAATATCCTCCTCTGCCATACATTCCCTTGCACTGTATATAACAGATTTGTTTTATGTACGTGTGTGTGTGTGTGTGTGTGTGTGTGTGTGTGTGTGTGTGTGTGTGTGTATATATATATATATATATATATATATATATATTGTCTTATTCTATATACTTGTATTTTCTATTCACTTTTCATTTTTATTATTATCTCTGTCTTGTTGTGGTATTGTTTGTGCACTGGAAGCTCCTGTCACCAAGACAAATTCTTGTATGTGTAAGCATACTTGGCAATAAAGCTCATTCTGATTAACTGTGAAATGCTCCTCTGTTCCTATAAACACTACATACTGTCTTACCAGCTGAATGTGTCCTGGGCAAAACATAGTGTATGCAGATAATATCTCTGCTGTGCTTGCTTTGCGACCAACAATGTACATGCTAACAATATATACTTCTTACTTCATCTCAGATCAATGGTTATAAAAGAAATAGAGCTTTTAAATTTGTCTTTAAGATGCATACTGATAAATTAAGGCAAAACACTGTTTAATTGAGCACAGAAAAGCAAGATGTGAAACAAATTTGGCAAACCAGAATATCTAATATGGGTCAAACAACAGAACAATCAGCTCACGGTTATCTTTCAGACATCCCCCCATTAGCACATTTGACCAGTATTTTGGTGTGCTTTAGGGTAAGGGAGATGGAAAGGTGAAATAGAACGAATCAACCATCTCACACTGAACCAGCCGGTTGTTTGGGCTATATTCAGCTAATCACTGGAGAGTGGGATGGAAAGGGCTGTATCAGCGTTACAACATGCTGCTGTTAGCCTTCTTCTAAAGGCAGGCACACAAACCTACTGTCATCAGAGCACAAGAGGACTACAAACTGGAACATTGTCCAACTGAAAGTGAGCATCAAAGCACACAGCAGAAAACAAGAGTGTAACATGGAAGAGGAGAGTGGGATCTTGGTTTTGAGAAATTTAAAGGAATACGTCTCCAAAAACGTATGAATTTTGTCATCATTTACTCACCCCCATGCCATTTCAACCCTCTGACTTTCTGTTCTGTGGAAAAAAACAGGAGGAGTACTCTTGTTCTTAAATGGGGACATCCAAAATAAATGCAGATCATCTCATTCACGATTGCATTTAATTCAAATATGCTGCCTGAGTTGATTAAGTTAGATTTGAAAGGAGTTTTGTAATAAATAAACACTTTTAAGACTTGAAATACTGGTTTCAAGTCATATGGAGTACTTTATGGTGCTTTTTGTCATTTTTTAAACACTACAGCCCAAAATACCATTTATATTTTAATGAAAAAAGAGCACTATGAATATTCTGCAACAGTGTTTTGCCAAAAAACTACAGCTTTGACATTAAGGTGTGTAAACGATAACAAAATACAAATTTTTTGGGTGAACTACCCTTTGAAACATACTGATAATGCTTCGTAACAGTTATACACATGCTTAAAAATAACCTTTCCGAGCAGAGCAATGCCACCCTCACATGACAATGTCTCAGTAATTGTAGAGAAGTGGTTGACCGATATGGGTTTTTAATATTTCTATGTAATATTTCGATATGCAGATATATAACATTTTAATATAATAAAGACCATGAACTTTAAATTGCAAAAAAAACAACAACAACACACTCTTAATTGGCACTAAATTTACAAAATTTTACACAAAACTTTAACTTTGTAAAAAAAGAATCTAAAAAAACTATATTGTATTTTAAATGGTAGATAGCAGTTTCTTCTAATTTCTTTTTAGTCAAATGTTTGTAATTTATTTGCACAAAGAAATTGTTAATATATTAGGAAGGAAATAACAGTACACACTAGGGCTGTAACTAACTACTATTTTGATAATGATTATTAGAATGATTATTCGATTATTCTGCGATTATTGCACCGATTAATCATTAGGTATTAACCCATTATTCATCTTGTGTCCTGACTTAAAAGGTTGTATTAAACGTGCCCACTAACAATAAAGAGGACAAAATCATCTTTTAAAAATACCTCTAAATGACATTCACTAAATTAAAGGGAAAAAATAGGGCTGACCCCTGATAGTCGACCAAACATTAGTCGATGAGAAGAGTCTTGGTTGACCAAGTTTTGATTGGTCGCAGAAAAAGAAAGACTCCACAGGAAACCAACGAACACTAGTATTAACACTGGTGATGCTAGGTGTTACTATGGGATCATTTTAGTTAAGCAGGGTTCGGGTTAAGCCTACAAAATAAAGCAAGACACCTTGATTTAAAACTTTGTACTTAATTCTAAAAATGTAAATGAAACTGGAACAAATTGTTCACTTTTTGAAAGATGGTTTAACAACAGTCATCATTCTCTCTGGCAAAGAACCTGCTTCATCTGTGTATTCTCTACCGGTCGTGTATTTCGTTGTCTGGGAAAATACATCAAGTGTGTGAATTCATTTGTTTTGTTCCCTCCTTCACGATATATATATATATATAACCTCCTTCGATCTCTCCCCCTTAGATCGAGACATATAATTCCCTCATACATTGCAATCTACATCAGCTGAAGCCGTTTGTAAAGTTTAGAGTGCATCTGGACTGTGAGCTGTGCAATTCTTCCTCTCCTCAGCCAGACGCGAACTGCAGTGCTGCACTCGCGCATCATCATTAGAGTTTAAAGTGATGTCATGTTACCTTAAATGAGATCAAATGACTATTCGACAACGAAAATTGTCGTTACCTTTGACTAATCATTTCAGCCCTAATTGTGACTCCTAACCGTCATGATTTGTGAATCGGAACGTTTTTTGATCCTGAAGTTTTGATTCTAGCTGATAGAAAACACGCTTCAGAGGAAGATATTAGAGGAGCGCTCGACAGGGAGAAAACACTGGATTTTGGTGGTTCATGAATTACATCTGTTTAAACGAGATATCTGCATTTTTGCAAACAGTATATAATAATTTTTTATTGATATTTGCCTTTTATCATTTGAAAATCATGTTAAAAGTGACAGAGAACTGTTGAGGAGAGAGAGGGAGAATGAAACAGGCGAGCACTTTAATATTACGAGCTTAAGCGCATCTACCGGGGGCGGCTCTGATATGCGGTCTGTTTAAATGACACTTTGGTGCACACCAGTCTATTATTGTAGTAACATAATGCACGTAACAACAAAACTAATCGTGACTGGTCATTTACACGTCACTTCACATGAAAGCAGATTATTTCTGGCTCCCTCAAGAAAGAAAAAATAATCGGCCGAACAGGAAAATGTAAACTCTTTGACCTGAGAATTGCTCTCTTCTAGCGGTCGCCCAATATATCACAAGGCCGATAAATAGGCCAATATTCAGGCTTTCTTAATCATCAGCATCAGCCGATTTATCAGCCTCTGTGATATATCGGTCAACTACTCGAAGAGAGCAATTCTCAGGTCAAGAGTTCCTACAAAAGATTACAATCCTAAAGTTACAAATCAACACTAGAATTAGAGAAGAACAAGTTTATCTCTGCATTAAAGATAGTAGCGTAACAGGCCACAGTCATCAGGAGTTAGTGAGAATGAAACATTTCCACAGCTCTGAGAAAAAGACAGTACACATCATTTTTAGAGCGAAGCAGCAGTGATGGTTGTGAATGTGAAACTGAACAGCAACGGGATGTGGGAGCGGCGGTTTGGACTCTCACATTTCAAACCTCAAAGAGTTCTCCATCTCAGCCAAATTAATTTCGACAAGTGAGCAGAGCACTGGAAAAAGTCAACATTAGCCAGCTGCAATGTGTGTGACGATCATGGGTTTGGGCTCTTGCAGAGATGACTTGCCCGGAAGAAGAGAGGGAAAATTTTGCTTTTACAAGTCCTGCTCCGGCAGGGATTCAGATGCACAGTTCTAAAGGGACAATCTAGCCCATGAGTGCTGAATTTGACACTATGCCACTTTCAACAGAACTGATGGTGAAAACCAAATCACAATCTGTGAAAACTCAGAGGACCACAACAAAGCCACCAACAAAATTTGTATATCTAGTTTATTACACCGTTTCAAAACCAGTTACAACGCAATAAAATATCTCGCTCTTCCATTTTGAAAAACAAACTGTCCTGGACAGTTTTTGTCCAAGACAGTTACAACCATAACAAGCGACAAGAGAGCAACACGACTATTTCTGCTTTTAAGTCATGTCAGGATGATTGTATTTACCAAGATGATCAAACAAGAACATAATTAAGTCAAAATTATTAGTGGGAAAACCAGGATATCCTTTATGTTCCAGCTTTACAAGTTGGTAGGATGCCAATTAAAGAATCAAGGCGAAAGCAAATTGGTATAATTCATAATTCTGAATGTTGACTGTACAAATTCTATTGATCAGAGATGGGCACGAGTACTCGGGTACTCAGACGTGGCAGCAATGATCGATCATGAAAACAATGATCGATGGAGATCATGCATGATGTGACTTCTCGCTTATTTCGAAATTCATTGACAATTACCTGACAACTAAATACAAATGTGTCAAAGGGGGAGCTTATTTTTAATTTTGAGATTGATTATGTTGTGATTCTGAGGGTGCTATGAGGACTCTCTGATTGATTGTCAGAGAGTCCTCATAGCAACCAAACTGATACCACGCTGCAATGCTACCATTACGATAATCAAAAGAGTGTAATTAACATCTGTCTCTGCAATTCGTTTGCTAAATACGTTTTATAATCATTTAATGTAAGATGTTTGACTTGTTAATGGATTTTATTTAATAAAAAGTGAATGTCTGTCACTGACTGTAAACCTCCCTGCCCTGAGCGCCGACAAGATTGCGTGAAGTAACACACACCTGCATCTCAACGAAATGGGAGTATCCAATTCTGAAGTCAGAATCAACACAGCAACAACAATACGGAGCATCACGCTTTCCCCACAGGAGTGAACAATTGGGGAGACACACACACACACACACACACACACACACACACCAGGCCTGTGGCAGTGGACTCAACGAGCTGCGAGTGCTTCAAACAAACAGAGCGCAAAACGTGATGGTTATGGTGTCTCCCATTAAGCCAACCGCGATTTGAAAAAAGACATTAAAAACAGTTCAAACAGTCATTAAAAAAACTGGTGCACGCTTACTAAGATTTTCTAACCTGAAGAAAGAACAGACAGACGTGCATTGAGCACATTCTTTTAAGGAGTTGGGCAGCGAATCGTCACATAATGACAATAATTTTTTTAAATGACCCCAGCCCGCATGACAGATTTCACATTACCAATTTTAACTAAACTGCCAGTGTGAAAGCACCCTTAGTCACCCAACCCACAGTGAAATCTCATTGGTCCACTCTTAATATTAAAAATGTTCTGATAGGCTGCAATTTTGTTATGTGCAGTATTTTTTCCCCACTGTGGACCGAACTGAAAATGTGTCATGTCACGCCTTGTTAGGACACCATGTTACAGTGCTTCCATGGATGTGTGAAATATTCTTAGCTTCACTGACACATCTCACATGATGTTGCTATACGGATTTCCATTTGTGAAAAGCATCGCCTGACATTTGTTAAACAATGCTGAGTGATGCAGCAGTCTTTGCATAGTATTGAAAGGAAACAGACATGCAAACACACACTTACTCACTGCACAAGCTTGCCGCAAGCCTGAGAGGATTGGATAATCACAGTCTTGGGACCGAGCAGAGATGCGATGTATCAGTTAAGTTCAGGCTTCACTGTGATAGGCCACAAAACACACAAACATTTTAAAACAGTGGCTAAAGAAGGGCTCAGCATTTGAGTTTGAGCTCTAACTAAGCTTAATAATACCCTGGAAACGCCATCAACTCTGATCCCAAATCAATAATACCCTGGCACTCACTCTCTCTCTTTGCATCAACAGCTCAGGTTAGTCCATTTTTATCAACACTGCTCTTCCATTTTTGTCCAGGCATCTCAAATTCCTCAGATCTCTTTTGGGTACTGAGGTAGCAATAAGTCCAAGTGAATCCCCTCTAGGAATGGAGATACACGAGAGCCATTTCCACAGCCAAGTTGCACATGAGCGTAAAAAGACCCTCTTCTGTGTCATTCAGAACTATTAACCTTTGCACCACTTTTGTAAAAGGGTTACACAATGCCACTTTAATGAAAACTGCCCAGCCCCAGCTGTTGAATTAACATAGCCACTTCACCCTAGGTGTGATGGCACTGACTCTAGTGTACACTAAAAATCACAGTTATCAGGCAGAAATTTGTGCCACATAGCGTAACATGCTGTTTTGAAAGCCATTAATAAAAGGGGAGGCTGGAGGAAGTGACATCCCAGTGACAAAAATGCAGAAGAGGGTCTTGGCATCAGCACAGGTATGCGCCGTCAGCCATGAAGTGTTGACTTAACTCAAATAATAATGTGTGTTCTTGTGTTACTGTGGTGGTAACAAACCTCAGAACTTAAAGGCCTTATAAAGTTACCTTCAAATATCAGTGTCTTGCTATTCAGGTGGCTAGCTATAAAAAAAGAAGTCGACAGTTTAACCAACGTTACCTAACTATTGTATTGTAACTAAAGTAGTTCATGAAAGTAGTAACAAATAACAAAAAAAGGCAGTAAATGCTAATGATTACTACAGTGCCCCTTGTGGCAAAGCTGAGAATGTACCGTGTACTTGCATTATGTTAAATTTTCATGCAAAAATAACTTTAAAAATCCAGTATTTCCATAGAGCACAGGGATGTCTTTAGAGCAAAACATTCAAGCCCTGAATGATTTTAGTGTAGCCATGAATATTTTGTTCAGAAGTGGAACTGAAGCGGGAGGAATAAGTGAATATTGTTACTCAGTAAGTCGTTTTCCATAAAAACGGATTGTTGACTGGCTAAAATCTTTTTACAATTAAAACTTCAAATAAATATCTTGTTTGAGGCAGCTCTTTTAAATGAATTGTTCAAACAGGTTGGCAAACATGTTTGAATTGGTTCATGATTCACTCTTTGAATTGGGAAGCCTCCAGAATGGACTTTATAATTTGGAGCAGTTTCTCACACCATATAACATTAACGGGACACTTTAGAACATTAATTCCCCATACCAATTCCCTATGATGTTTTAAAATTCTAAAAACACCCCTGAGGGTATTTTGGCCCTAAAAGACAGTTTTACAAGCGGCCTTCACATGTCCTGCCTATGAAGACTCCCAAAACAGCGTTGGCTTAAGATCATGCTTCTAATTGTAGTGTAACAAGAGAAATGCCACTACAGACCCCTCTTCTTCACTGCCACAAGCTCTAAACTCGGAGATCCAATATGAAAGGGAAATCATAAACAGAAACACATAACCAATCATTTACCTTGTACCATTTTCTTTAAGGGCAATTCCAAGGATACATCTATCACCTACAAATTCTCAGATTTGTGGTTCGAGAACGACAGGGGTCATGACCATTGGCCCATATAAAATGGGTATTGAGATGCAACTTCAACCAATCCCTTTGGAAGCAAATGGCAGATGGGTCAAGCGTGGTGTCAGGGTGAGATATTGCTCTCTGCTCATTCAGACAGAAACAGATGGCTCAACACTACGGGGTTTGGGGAGTTGCAACGCCCCGCGGGCCTATTGTAGTTACCATGGACTCACCTACAACCCTCACCCATTATTTATCATTCCTCGGTGATGAAGGAAGAGGCCATAGAGAGCCTGGCAGGATTCCCTGAGTCAGAGAGAAGAGGGGGAGGAACGCAAAGGTTCCATAAATTTTAGGACAAGACAAGACCATCTCATGACAACGGCAAGTCTAATCTGTGACTCACAAATACGAAATCCCAATAAGGCATGGTAATGTAATGCATTCACAGAATGTGTGCATTTGAAAACAGAGTAGATGATAGTAGGGATCTCTAAAACTACATATTTTTTAAAAAGTTTTTAAAAGGGTGTTCACATAAAATATATCCTTGCGTAAAGCATTTCAGAGAACACAACTTCTCTGAGAAAGTTTCACCATGCTGATAGTCCATGTAAACAACAGTTACTGATAGCACGCTAAAGCAGAGCATGCTGTGTACCCACTACAGCCCTCTCGTAAAGTTGCAGCTCTAAATTCACCCCTTATATTAGTCAACGAGTCGACCATCCAGATCTATTGAGGTGTTAGCTTGTGACATTCTGCAAGGATCATGGTAAAACTTCATGAAAGCCATGCATGCGCACACAGCATGTTTATATGTTTAGTGGTGAGCCATCAGACAGAATACTCTGACTGCATTCTTGGATAATCTATATTATGGCTGGTAATTACTCCAACCATTCAAACAGGATTAAAGCACCAATACTTCATTGTTTACAGACACAAGCAGACGATTGAACAGACAATACTGGAAGTATCAAACATGAGTATGGAATCATGGACCCAGTGGCAAATCCACACCCTGCATGACAGGACAATGCAGCAAGATGCTCAGTGTTTGTAATAATGTGTCTTCGGCTCTGCTGAAACTGCAGGGGTTCTAAAATCCAAAAGACGCATATTGAGTCAGAGACATTATCGCTTTCAGTTTGAATGGATCTGATGTTAAATTTCCATAAAATCAGCACTTCACGGACATGAGAGTTCCTGGAAGATGCAAGGTTGTATAGCTAAACAAAAAGTAACAGTTACATTTTCTGAGTCATTGATAGTCTAGATTAGAGGTTCTAAATTGGTGATCTCAATCCAAAAATAGGTTGCAGGTCTGTTTGGGATTCGTACAGGAGCAGCAGGGATAAAAACAATGCTAAATGCAACTAACCATGCAATCATGCACAATACGAATCAATATGAATCGCAAATAAACAAGCGATGCAGTCTAGATCATTGTATCCAGTGCTGAGACTGGCACTAAATCAATTACGATAGAGTTGTCGCCATTAAAATTCAATGACTTCGCAGGGTTTGGGACACTTGGTGGTTTGAGGTCACAGTTCAATGCTCAATCATTACTCAGGCAGCAACTGCCAACGTGAAGTACAGTAATGTCAAAATGCACACCTCTGATGGAAGAATAATCCATTACAGGCAAGTAAAAACCCACAAACATTAACCTAAATGGACCTGAACCACAAAGCAATGAAACCTATAGAAGCTTAAGTGTGATTAATTGATGTGACACAGATTAGTGAGAGTGGAGAGTATATGAAAGATATGATCATTTGGTGCATGCGAGTTCAATTCTCACTTTAGGAATATATTTACATTTATTTACTTGACATACGGTTTTATCAAAAGTGACTTGCAGTGTATTTATTGTATAGCTACGTACATTTGATACATTTTTGAGTTCCCTGGGATTCGAACCCATGACCTTGACACTGCTAGAACCATGCTCTACCAATTGAGCTACAGAATAGCTGAAATTAAGTTATTATTTATTTATTTAAAATATATAAAATATATATTTATTCAATTAAAGTTATTATTTGTTAAATAATAATGATTAAAATGTATTATTTATTAAATCTAAATTTCTTTGTCATTCTTGGCATCAGGAAATGCAGCAAGCCGGATTCGAACTTGTGCCACCTGCATGAACACCAGGGTTCAATGTATTGGAGCATGGATCCTCGCCACTAGGCCACACCCCTGACAAATAGCTACACTTTATACACAAGTTCGATAAATCCGAACATAATTCAGTAATCAGATTTGCAGATTAACCAGTGTTAACAGTTCCTTGTATCAGTTTAAAAAAATATCAAAAGTGTAGTCAATTGAAAATGCACAATTTCAGTTTTTAGTACAATAAATACGGTGTATTTTTTTAATTTTTTTATCTCAATTGCTTTAATTAGCCTATATCACATATATAGGCCATATTGAAGAATCCATGCTGGTTGACCAGTAAACTTAATTCCTACAATTTAATTTCTTGCATGTGAAATGCACAAAGCTTACTTAGATCATCTGTAAACTTTTGAATAGTCTGCAATAACATCTTATTAGCACACTACTGTATCTGCACATAATTATGAAATATTTCTGATCCATCTTGGCTACACGGTTATAAACTCCCACACAGTTAAAGTCACCACTTTCACAAAGCACAGATAAAAAATTTAATGATGCCTACTGCACAATTCCCATGCCTGGATAAAATATAAGGGCTCCTTCCAACCTTCATCCATGAACCGACCATTAGCATGACAGAGTCCAGATTCAGACGATTATTGCCACTCTCCATTCTGGTGCAATGTGAGCAATTCCTCCCTGCAGCAGAGCTAAATCAAAGCAGGTCAGGAGTGCTAGAGGCAGGGCAGAACAATGCCAGATAGACAAGCTGCATTTCCCGCTCTTCTCCATTGCATCTGGAATGCGGTTGTGTACACAGGCAGCTCGGCCGGTCAGCTATCTTGTATCTAACAGTCCCTGAGCCTGAAGAGGAAGAAGACCCGAGGGAATGGAATTCTGCATAGTGTAATTCCACATTGGAATGCAGGACAGCGGAGCATCTCTTCTGCCCCAAACAGGCACTGATTGAGAAAGAGGCACAGTAGAACAGGCCCCACAGCGTCTCCCCCTCAAACGTAAGATTGGGCGTTGCCGGCTTTGGCCTGAGGAAGCACTGAAATGCTCTAGAATGTTCAGGGTTTTTTTCTGTCACAACAGAAATAACACTTGAAAGTGCAACTGCAATGGTCTTCACATTTCGAGAAATGTATATCTAAATATTGTTGGGAAAACTCTGATTGCTTGATTAAGTAAGAAAAAGGACTAAAGAAATCGCAATGCAGCAAACAAAGAAAATAAAATTATAGGATCAAAACCATTCAGCAATATGAAGTCACTTCAAAATTTGTATTAATTTGCATTTTCATATTCTTCAGCAATCTTATATCCAAATCATCTTGCAATTATTCAAGAAGAGCACATCATTTTGAAAATAATTGTTAGTCACAGATCCAACTCATGTTTAGGATTAAGTAATATCACACCATCCATCAGTCTACTTATAAATAATTACTCTTTTAAGGCTGAAAAGTGCAGAGCTGCATCGCCTTGTCACTTTTTCACCCATTTTGTAATTCTATAACAAGGCACTGCTAAACAGTAACAGAATATCGGAACTTTGCGAATGGCTTTGGAAATGTTCAAGTCTCTACATGCTCTCTGGAGAAAAAATATCTACATTCAGATGTTTTACACAACCCAGAGAGCCTGAAGATGTGCTGCCACAGCTGACTTACATGCAGTCATCAGCAAGCCACCGCTCACCGACCGACAAGTCTGGACAGTACAGAAGATGAGAATTTATTGAAGAATTACACTAGAATAACCCTGTATTGTTCTTTACATTCATGGTGAAATCAATCTGAAATGTGTCTTTTGAAACCTTTTCTGAAACCTTTATGCGGTCTCAAGCTCATTTGACTTTCTTCTGCAGAACACAAACTGAGATCATTTGAAGGATATATGATGTGTTTTTGTCCATACAAAGAAATTCAATGAGGCCCAAAACCTTTAAGCTCCAAAAAGGACATAAAGGCAATATAAAAGTAATCCATACAACTTGAGTGGATTAATCCATGTGTTCCGAAGCGATACGATCACTTTGGAAGAGAAACAGGCCAAAATGTAAGTCCTTGTGGTTTGTGGTCTGCAAAAACAATTGCAACCAGTGTAGTCTGATACATGATTGAATGACTCCTATGAGCAAATTATTTTAATGAGCCATGCAAAAAGACTCACAAATGCACAATCTGGATCAGTAAAACAAATTACTCACAGAATCTGTGAGTTACTGTATTAACAACTGACTCACTTAACGACTGGATGTATACATGGTAACACATTGAGATTCACAAACGAGTTGTGAAAAATGAAAACATTTTACAGAAAAAAAAACAGCATTCTTTTGTTTGATTCCAGGTTTTCGGAATTAATGGAATTTATTCCAAGAGGTAAAGTTAAATCTTATAATAAAAGTGCAATATACTGTATCCTTAATCCTATTTGTGATTGATAATATAAATTACAAAAAGTCATGTAATGCTCCTGAGTGGAATTAATGGCCCTGAGCACCTCAAAATTGAAGAACCTATTATTTTTTTAAATAAACTCCCTATTAGTATATAGTTATGACTAATTATAGCGTTGTGCAAAAACAGAAAACTGTAGAAAACACTGAAACAGACACTACATCTAGATTGTATAGTTAGACTAAATCATTCAAGACAATAATGCAAAATTCTAGACTAGAAACTTCTATGATGAGGAACTTGAGCATTACATTTCAGGCCCCTTCTTTACGCCCCTAACCAAAAGCATGGGGCGGCCAGATGTGAGGGCCAGCTAAACACACACACAAACACACACACACACACACACACAATCACACACACAATCACAATACAGCATTTGCTCTAACACTCCTGACTAGGGCTGGGAATTACCACAGACCTCCCGATTCAATATTACAAAGATATGTCCTAACCGATTCAATATTTATTGCTATTTTGCAATTCTGTAAGTATTGCGATTATATGTTTTAATATAAAACTTCTTTAAAAAAAACTTGAACTCCTTTTTCTCAGAAAGAAATGCCTGTTGAAGAACAGATGTGTCTGAATTGACAACTAAAAACACTCAGTAATATACAGTATAATTTTCAGGTAAAAGGTAGGGATGTGCAAAACTACTGATTTACCAATCGACCAGTCAGTGCATTATCAACTAGCTATTAGTCGACTAGTTAGTGCAAAGGAACCCATAAGGCTGCATTATGTCCATTTGTATTCAACAAATAAATATATACGATATACACCAATCAGCCACAACATTAAAACCACCAGCCCAAAATTGTGTAGGTCCCCCTCGTGCTGCCAAAACAGCACCAACCCGCATCTCAGAATAGCATTCTGATGAAAGTCTTCTCACCACAATTGTACAGAGCGGCTATCTGAGTTACCGTAGACTTCGTCAGTTCGAACCAGCACCTTCAACGATGCTTTCCATATGCAGAACTGCCCCTCACTGGATGTTTTTGTCACCATTCTGAGTAAATTCTTGAGACTGTTGTGTGAGAAAATCCCAGGAGATCAGCATTCACAGAAATACTCAAACCAGCCCATCTGGCACCAACAATCATGCCACGCACCAGATCACATTTTCCCCCATTCTGATGGTTGTTGTGAGCATTAGCTGAAGCTCCTGACCACTATCTGCCTGATTTTATGCACTGCACTGCTGTCACATGATTGGCTGATTAGATAATCGCTTAGATGATTGTTGGTGCCAGATGGGTTCTAGAGTTTACTTCAAAGGGTGCCAAAAACAAAAAACATCCATCAAAATATAATCAGGCTTGTTTCCTCAAGCACGTATCTTTGTGTTTAGCGGCATTTCTTGTCAACAGTGGGGGGTAAATGTGCGAAATTCCCGCCGCTGTGCACGAATACCCATGCTGTTAGACTATAAATATCGCAGTGGCGCAACATGTAGTTTACGCCATACAACAGTTCGATAAGCCTTTTTAAAACTAAACTATTAATTAAAACCAGTGTCAGACAGAATCTGCAGAATGACTTCTGACAAATATTCACCACAACGCCACTCAAATAAACTTTAGGATTTTGCATAATAACAGGAATATTGATAATCACAGCAGATTTTGACATCCAACAGTGAACAAACGGCCCTTTGATGGCTGTAGCAGCGGTGCATTAAAGGACTAAATGTAAAAAGTTAAAGAAACAAAATGTCTCAGAGAGAAAAACTGCTAGTGTGGAAATCTGCACAAATACTGCATCCTATACTTATCTATTAATCATTGTAGCATTAAGATAAACATTTATTTTGGTATTTAAAACAAAAACATTTTCATCAGGGAGACGATTTTAAAATCGTTTGGCTCAAGAATCACGATTTGCAACAGAATAGATTTTTTTTCCCAGCCCCACTCCTGACGGCCACAGGCAGGAGGACAAAAAGTAGGTAGTGGTTTGGCGTAAGGAACTGAACACACACACTCAATCAACAGAGGGTGTGGAATGCAGCAGCTGGTCTGAGGTCGACTTAAGGGCTTCATCTGAGCCTGACAGGAGAAGTTGCTATGCACATTTTTTTGACATGGACGAGGGGAGCCAGGAAGCTCTTGCTGCTCATGATTAGGCAGCGGGCCCTTCCATCTCCCAAGTTTCCCTGGAGCGACGGAAACCAGATATCGGAGTCTAATAAACCACAAGCTGGGCTTTCTCTGAATCAGGGGGCAGCTCCATGTAAGCACTGTCTTGTGTCTTTATAAGGACAATCACACTCGCTGATGTATGATGTCAGCAGTCTCAATCGACTGCACAAATCAGATAATAAATCAGCTATCAACAGGCAGCCTTTCTAGTTAATTTCCACACTCTGCTCCATTCTGCCCACAAAAAATTTAAAAGAGCATTAGAGAAACTGGGTTGTCAACCACGCATGGTTGTGCTTAAAGGGGGCATATTTCTACTTCTGTAGCATTTACATTTTTCCATGAAGTTCACTTATAATGTTAGTCAAGGAGGGCAATTCCATGCACAACAATATGCTGATAACTACCAAACAACTCAAGATTTTTTACGAAACCATATTTACGAGATTTGAAATCATTGAGTGTATGTGCACAACATTTGCAAAAAAGCATAAACCAGCATAAACACTAGTCAGAGTATAGCAGAACCTTTGCGATGTGTCCGCCTGGAGTCATTACACTGATGCACACACCACAAACACAAACATACAACAGTTGTGCCAGTGACCAAATGATGGGAAAAGGACCTCTTAACACTATTTGTTGTAAAAACAAGCCTAGATGGGATAGAAATACATAATTTGCAGCCTATAAATGCACAAATTAATTACCACAAAAGCACATTAAGTCTTAACTATCATGAAAATGCAGAATGTGACGTTGTTTGCAAGCGCTTTTCATGTGGAGTTCAAAGTGGTGCTTGACACTGGTGTTGACGCCCTGACATATGTAACAAAGTAAATATCCACAGTCTGCCGGCCGGTAAATGTTGTGGATCAGAGTTTAAGAGATTTAATGGCCATTGCAATAAATATTGCTTTCAAAATCTGTGATTAATCGCAATTAACTATGAAAACTATGCAATTAATCGTGATTAAAAAATGTATTCAACTGAAAGCACTAGTAAACAGTTGTTAATATGCTTGTGTTTCTGAGATTAATAACATGGCAAGAAAAATGAGAAAATATAACTAGACAATATTGTACATGTTATCTCGTTGTCACTACACTGCTCAAAAAAGTGCCTTGCTCAAAGGGTCGAAATAAACAATCCCTTAAAAAGTCCTTATAAAAGGAGGGAGAAAACATTTCTTATATTTTGTGTTGTTGACGTCGAAGGCCACACGTCCACACTAATATGCACTAATCTATTTTCGTTTGAAAATACATGGATTTTGCAACTTTTACGCCTCATCCACAATGTAACAGAATTATCCTACACCTAAAACAAAGACTTTCAAAAATGCTCTCTACTACTAAATACTTTGGAAAACCTTGATGTTAGGAAACTAGTTTTCAAATGAAAATGATTTAGTGTGGACATGGTCTAAATTTCTCTACAGCAATATCAAGTAAAACAACATATAGTGTGACAGGGCTCAATGCTCCACCCCTGGAGTTGCCAGTTTGAATCCAGGGCATGCTGAGTAACTAGAGGCAGGTCTCCCAAGCAACCAAATTGTGTCACATGGGGTAACCTTGGACCTCCTTGTGGTCACTATAATGTGGTTCGCTCTCGGCTCGTGGTGAGTTGTGTGTGGCCGCGCGGAGAATAGCGTAAAGCCTTCACACACGCTACGTCTCCGCGGTAACGTGCTCAACAAGCCATGTGATAAGATGCGTGGATTGATGGTCTCAGATGCAGAGGCAACTGAGATTCGGCCAACGCCACCCAGATTGAGTCACTATGCCACCACGAGGACTGCATTGGGAATTGGGCATTCCAAATTGGGGAGAAAAAAAATACAAACACAATGTCCCTCAAAATTGAATCACATTTATAATTTGCAAGCTATGATTTATGCCACAGGTAATCCCATATATGCGCTTTACAGATATAAATTCATTAATTACACGTTACACGTGTAAAAAAATTTCAATGAATACATGATGTTTCCAAAGTCAATGAGTAATCGTGGATCTCAGTATTGACCAAAATAATCGTGATTATGATTTATTGCAATAATCGAGCAGCCCTAATATCTACATAGTACGCTGAACCCATATATTCCAAAGGAGCAAAGAAAATCTTCATTTCCGTGATATGCAACATTTAAAATCCTCTGCAAGAACAGAACAGTATGCAGTGCTCAGATTACTACATTTACATTTACATTTACATTTATGCATTTGGCAGACGCTTTTATCCAAAGCGACTTACAGTGCACTTATTACAGGGACAATCCCCCCGGAGCAACCTGGAGTTAAGTGCCTTGCTCAAGGACACAATGGTGGTGGCCGTGGGGTTAGAACCTGTGACCTTCTGATTAACAGCCCTGTGCTTTAGCCACTATGCCACCACCACTCCATTACTAAAGAAATTGGCATAGTAATGAGAGGAGTGGGGGAAGTTAGGTTGTGCTTATGGTGTTTATTCTTTCCATTTCAGAGTGCAAGAGGAGATCTACGAGTCCTTACCTCACCAACAGCTCCTGGCTGCAGGCCAGCCAATCTAACACACTGACCTAAAGAGTGTGTGACTGAAGGCGGGGGCACGAGAGGAGGAGAGAGAGAAACAAACTGTGTGTGCAGTGCTTCTTAATTGGTTTTGCTTTAGGACCCACACTTTACATTGCATCAAGTGGTGACCCAATCCAGTACGACAATGGTAACAAAAATGTCCTTAACCTTTCAAACTCTGGTGCATTTTTTGGCTGCCGCATGGAATTTTTTACTCCCAAATTTAAAAGCTAATCTCACATACAGTGGACTAATTACAACAACAACAACAAATTTCTCAATTTTCAAGTCTCATTTTACAGAAAACCCTCCAAATAATATTAAATATTAAAATAAATAATAGTTTATATTTTTACAATCTTATGATAAACATAAATAAAAAAATATATATATCTTTTTGTTTTTTGTCCTGACTTTGTAGGCATGTAATTCTGGCTCTGTTTGCTCTGTCTCCCTTCAAAATTATTATTTATTATTTAATTCCAATAGATGGCAGCAAGTACTAGGAAAAATACATTTCCATATACAGATCTGAAATATAGGTGGTGTTCTAACGTAGCTGAGCATGCACGCCATAGACATCTAGTACATTTTGGATCGCATACATGTTTTGTCACATACCTTGGCCTGCAAATGGACTAGTAGCTTAATTTAGGAGTCGTTTTGAAGCTGCAATCCTCATCTTTGAGATGATTTATAACATTTCATTATCAATAGTTCAGGTTCTAAGCTTTCACATTATAGCAAATATGAGTGACTTACCGTAGAGTTCAAGCGGTTTTTAAAAACAAGCACTTAAGCATATTAATATTACCATGAACAACATAGGCCCTACAATGTTAAATAGAAAAATAGCACAATATAAATAGCTGTAAATAATAGCACTACTTGGTTCTTCTACCATACGTGTGCATGTGTGTGAGCAGAATGCCAAACATAGCAAAGCATGTGCACGCATGACTCCCTTAGGTGATGTCATTAAAAAGGACATGACCACACATGACACAGAGGCCCTGATTCACTGCCAGCATCTCCAGGTTCTTTACATAAGAAAGATTCTCACAAGCACTGATCACTCATGTGCTCTTGGACCTGGAACTCTGAAACCCGACTCCAAATGAGATAAACTATGTAACTAATACTCAATTGGTGGACTGGCATGCTCTACAAAACCCAGCCATGAAGCCAAGAGCGAAATAGGAAAACAAATGATGTAGAATTGTGTTTGTGCAGTGTGTATCTGTTTGAGAATAAGCTAGAGACATTGTGACAGTGTGTATGAATCAAGACATTAATGACATTTTAATGCCAATCCTTAAAATTAGAATCTAAATTTCCAGTTAAATGCTCTGGGTAATGGAGGAGTCATTCATTAGCCTGCATTTCCCACAACATCCCTCTTTTTACTTTTTAAAAGGATAGTTTGGTCAAAATGAGTCATGAATTGACTCACTCTCATTCTCATTATTCCAAATCTATTTAATTTAAAAATGAGATTTTAGGAACAATGTATAAGCAGCAGCTCCTTTCTATATTATTGAAGTGAATGAATGCTGAGGATGTCAAGCTCCAAAAATGACAAAAAGCACCATAAAACAGACCATACGACTTGGGAGCTAGGCTATATTTTTGAGAATTATGAACCATAAAATTGTTTTGTGAGAGGAACAGACCAAAATAGAAGTCGTTATTCACTTAAATTCGTCTGCCGCAACTTTTAAATCTAATTTTCGCATATTTTTCAAATATATGCTGTTGAAGCCCTCTGGCATGAAGATATGCCAGTTTGAATATATATAAGTGCAAATGTAAATATTGTAAAGTATTGTTTTCTTAAGTTCCTGACAACGCCGAATGTCTTTTTGTGTCCGTCTGTGCTGTTTTCCCATTATTTTTCTATGTGAAGAACTTTTAAAAAATGCATCTCGAGACACCTGTGTTCTGTTTATTTGTTGCGCTGTGTCCAGCCTTTTTAGCGCACTAACACGTTCCGTCTGAACAGCCCCTTATTACAGTATGTACAGTATGTTTGGAGTTAACTCTCTGGAAGAAGGGTGGACTGCTTTAACACCATGGCTTGGACAATGACCACATGACTGCTTTACTCCGGGAAACTGCAATGCCTCACGATATCAACAAAAGAGGGAAATGAACACAAATAAACTGCAAATAATGGCAGCTGTCGAATGGAGTAGTATGATGATACATGATGTGTAATGCGAAGGATGCAGGACACACCCACCCACATTTCTCAACACACAGACTGCACCCACTCCATCTCTGAACACAGACAATGCCAACTTGACTTAGACCACATAGACCACGCCCACCCCATCTGACATTCTGAAATTCTGCAGTGACATTTCCCTCGTTCTGATTAAGGAAACTCCCACTGTGCAAGAAGATAAAAAGATACAGTGTGAGGCAGCTGAGGAGGATTGAACTTTAATTTAATGCTATCTGCTTGTTCCAAGGAGGAAAAAATACACTGCTGAACTATAGGAGTAACTCAGTTTGCACTTGCACCTGGCATGCAGAAAATATGTTGATTACCACAAAAATAATGTAGACTCATCTCCACGTTTCTTAAATAAAATGTGGTGTTGTTGAAAAAAACCAGTAAGGCACTTACAATGGAAGTAAATGGGGCCAAATTCTGGAGGGTATAAAAGGATGAAATGTGAAACTTATATTTATAAAAGCACTTTCATAATATTTTCTGTTAAAACTTGTGTATTCAGCTGTAAAGTTATGTAATGTAATGAAAAATTACTTGAAAATTAAGGAGCTAAACTGAAGTCACAAAATTACAGAATTGCTTGATTTAGATTGCCGTTTAGAAATAAGATAGAAACCAGAAGAAAAGGAAGACAGCCTTTATTGTCCAGCACTGCTTTAACCCTCTTGGGCATGGAGTTCATCAGAGCTTCACAGGTTGCCACTGGAGTCCACTTCCACTCCTCCATGACGACATCACAGAGCTGGTGGATGTTAGAGACCTTGTGCTCTTCCACCTTGCGTTTGAGGATGCCCCACAGATGCTCAATAGGGTTTAGGTCGGGAAACATGCTTGGCCAGTCCATCACCTTCACCCTCAGCTTCTTTAGCAAGGCAGTGGTCATCTTGGAGGTGTGTTTGGGGTCGTTATCATGCTGGAATACTGCCCTGCGGGCCAGTCTCTGAAGGGAGGGGATCATGCTCTGCTTCAGTAAGTCACAGTACATGTTGGCATTCATGGTTTCCTCAATGAACTGTAGCTCCTCAGTTCCGGCAGCACTCCTGCAGCCCCAGACCATGACACTCCCACCACCATGCTTGACTGTAGGCAAGACACACTTGTCTTTGTACTCCTCACCTGGTTGCCACCACACACGCTTGACACTAGAGGTCGACCGATATTGGTTTTTTCAGGCCGATGGCCGATTAATGCAGCCGATTTATTTTGGCCGATATTTGGCCGATATGTGCTTGTTTTTAACCTCTTATTTGAACCTTTTATTCGTAAGATAAAATGTAACACAAATACTTACTTAAGATAGACAAAATTTCTCAACAAATACATTTATTGAACACTTGACACTTAAATTAAAAATGTATAATGTAAAAACATATTATATAAATAATGTATAACAAATATATTAAATAAACAAAGCAGGTGTTACTGAACTGCTCCGAGACACGAAGGTTGAGATCCAAATGCAGCTTTAATTAAGGGGCAATCCAGACACGTAATCCAATATTCAGAGCATCCAAGAGAAGCACAGGCATAACTAGGGATGGGTATCGTTAAGGTTTTAATGGTATTACTATCTTACCGATACTGCTTATCGATCCGGTACTTCAACTGTATTCTTAACGGTTCTTTTTAAGATAAACGTTATATAGGCACAGTGATTTAATTTCAGGAAGGTCTACTAACATTACTGTTCGGGTGTGGTCTAAAAAGAAATCTAATACACTAGTAATCAATTGTAAAATAACACTGCATAGTTTATCATAGATAGATTAATGCTTATTAATGCATAAGTTATTCATTCAAGAGCTGTAAGTGATTTTCTCTTTGCCTTTTGTTGTTTGATTCGCAGTAATGGCTCAATCGTCGGCATGTTTATTAGGATGCTTCCCCTTTAAGACCGAATTCAGATCTAATAGACTCCTGATGCAGCATATTTTCTCCCAACTATTTCCATAACTACGTCCATTTAAGACATAAACTATGTTTAAGTGAATCTCCAAGCCGGTCGTTTTGACATATTTTTGTGTATAGTTGATCGTTTAGATGCGCACATGAAACCCAAAGTAGTCTATACTTTGCTTGTCTCGTTGCTGTCTGTTTCGGAGCGCGCGCCGCCTTGGGAACGGTATCTCTTGCGCTATTTTATTATTAAACGCGTCCCGCAGTTTAGCAACAGTAGCATTTTACAACAATCACCGATCGTGCTGATTCTGAAGTTAAGTTTGAGTTTTAGGGAGAAATGTCAGTGCACCGCTGTGAAGGGAAGGAAGTTGTGCTAGACAGAATGCGGCTTATGTATAAATATTCTTTTTATAATCTTTGGAAGGCGAAATATAAAATAAAATCAGACTAATATCACAGATCTAAACCAGGCTATGTTTGAATGTTTAGTTCTGTCACTCATTTAGCAGGGCTGTGTTCGCTGTGGCACCACGTGAGAGATCGAGATCTCTCTCTCTCTCTCTCTCTCTCTCTCTCTCTCTCTCTCTCTCTCTCTCTCTCTCTCTCTCTCTCTCTCTGACTGACGAATGGTTTCATAGAATTATTATACATAGAAATGGCTGGCGAGATAAAATAACTTTCTCTTTATAGCAATAATACATGTATTTTCTTAATTTCTCCAGTACTGACAGCAGAACCGGTAACGTCCGAGCTTACCAAAGCCAGCCTATAGCGCGTTGGTATCTTTTTTATTACTTATTTCTCTGCATTGAGTGACAACCCTCTCAAATATAAGACACACAAACAGAACAAATAAAAGTCTCAGATTCACTGTCTGTAATTGCAAAATTCTTGCTTGCTTATTGTGACATGATAGCAACCCTTCTGCTGTGATAATGCAACTTCAACTATGCTATCAATATCCAAAGTAGCCGAATGTCATGTCGTGTTTTTTCTTGAAGTTGGCAGTAAAATATCAAAAGTTTTTAATTAAATATAAATAAGTTATACAAATTTAATCCTTACTGTTAAGTTCAAGGAACTTAGCTCCTTCCTTATAGGCACTGGATGAGGTCTGCTCACTCTGCTGGAAAATGACTCTAGGGGCAGCGTGCGTCAAACACGTGTTCCACAACAACACTAGGCTGCCCACAGATGCGCCTGCCTAATAATCGGCTTGATATACTTGGAAATTGGCCGATGCCGATTATGTAAAAAATGCTAAACATCGGCCGATTAATCGGTCGACCTCTACTTGACACATCTGAACCAAATAAGTTTATCTTGGTCTCATGGTTCCAGTAATCCATGTCCTTAGTCTGCTTGTCTTCAGCAAACTGTTTGCGGGCTTTCTTGTGCATCATCTTTAGAAGAGGCTTCCTTCTGAGACGACAGCCATGCAGACCAATTTAATGCAGTGTGTGGCGTATGGTCTGAGCACTGACAGGCTGACCCCCCCACCCATTCAACCTCAGCAGCAATGCTGGCAGCACTCATACGTCTATTTCCCAAAGACAACCTCTGGATATGATGCTGAGCACATGCACTCAACTTCTTTGGTCGACCATGGCGAGGCCTGTTCTGAGTGGAACCTGTCCTGTTAAACCGCTGTATGGTCTTGGCAACCATGCTGCAGCTCAGTGTCTTCTTATAGCTTAGGCCATCTTTATGTAGAGCAATAATTCTTTTTTTCAGATCCTCAGAGAGTTCTTTGCCATGAGGTGCCATGTTGAACTTCCAGTGACCAGTATGAGGGAGTGTGAGAGCGATTTAACACACCTGCTCCCCATTTACACCTGAGACCTTGTAACACTAACGAGTCACATGACACCAGAGAGGGTATATATTTATGGGGGGGCATCAGAAAATGGTTTGAGTTCCAGGGCTGAGAAATAATGTTATAAGTAACATTGCTAACACTGTTCTACATTACAGAGAAATACTAAACCGTTTTAATGAGCCTTTAAAATATAAATTTTAAATGCGCATGATGCAGCAACACCGGCAAAAGTGGTAAAGACTCTGAATGTGTCGGATAAACCAGCAAGGAGAATGTCTGAACATTTTGTTAATTTATAGAGAGAAATGCACATTAGGGTTGTGCTGACAGACAATGATGTCAGGGATCGAGATGGTCAGAGTGATCACCAAAAGCTGATCCCTTTGACCATGTCATGATGATATTTGGCTTGTTTTTCCATTAATGTACTAAATTATTATTATTATTAGGCTAGTATTATTTTCAAATTAATATTTCAAATAATTTGCCCGTAGACACACAGACGTTCCACACACCTTCCAGTAAAAGGAAAGTGATGGAATTGGCCAAATTTCATCAAATAAGGGGTCACACACCTTATGTAAGAGTAAATCCTAAACTTAATATACTTCTTAAACTTCAGATTAAAAGGTAGCTTACCCTGTATAGTTTAATTGTAAACAATCAAGTTATGTTCATATTTATTCTTGAGGTCTAACAAACACGTGGAATGCATACAATTTACCATTAATGGTATGAATGGTATATTGTGATGAATATTGATATTGAAAATAATTATTGTGATAATATTTTTGGCCATATCACCCAGCACTACTGTTAACACACATATTGTTTACATCTTGTGGCTATACTTTTGAAACAGTGAGCATTATTAATGTTTACGGATTGGTGACTTACCCATATTTTAGCTTTATTTTAGATGGACAAGCTGAAATTAGTTTCTGTGGTTATCAACACAGTCACAAAAGCGGTTGATGGAGCTTAACTTGTACTGAACCCAAAAAATTCCTTTAACAGTGTTGAGTAATCAATTAAATGATTGTCTAAAAAATTATACCTCATTCACCGCAAGCCAACAGATCTCATAGGGGATCCATATCAGTAAAATACCAAGCTCACGCTCAGAAGGAAATCCCACAAAAAAGTGAAAGTCAACTTTTGTTCCCTTCAGCAAACAAAAGTGTAGTAATAAATGACAATCATCAAGCTAATTATAGTTAAAAGGGAGCACCCGAATTCCATTTATGGTTCCAAGAAAATGGATAATCAAACTACAATTACTTTCTGTTTGAATAAATCAAGCTTTGAAAAACTAATATTTATCACAATCAAAGTCATGCTTGATTTCAGAGCAACCGGAATAAGGACTGCAAAAGAAAGACAGTCAGCCTTCCGACTTTTTCTTTTCTAAGCTCAACAGGCTGCTGGGATCTGCAGGGGTGGTTAGCTTTGCTTTTCTGAGGAGCGTGGAGTAAAGGTGCCACGTTCTCCAACGAGAGTCATCGGAGGGAGTCTCAACATGTCACTCTATTAAAAGTTGAGCAGGCAAGCAGGTGGTAAAACGAGGCACACTGCGTTGTACAAATAGACAAAGAATTGCAAATATATGTGCATGCAAACACATGCACATCCCCAGAGAGATGAGTGTGCTTCTCATTGGAGCTGAAAAACAAAAAAAAATCTTAAAACATAAAAGAGATTGCCTTTGGATGTGCAAATGAACAAACAGAGAGACTCATATACACATGAATGGGTTACACACATGCAAACACACTCAGATGATCCATGAGAGCTCTACAGTAGTGCACTAAACACCGTCCCTGAGTCTATCTGAAGATGCTGGGATTCATTTAAAATCCACAGAGCTGGTTAAGGCTATCTATTTAGAGCACCATGCAAAACAACAACAACTGGCCTGAGCTGACAGCTACAACACAGACTAGCAGACTGGATCAACCAAGTAGCAAATCTATGGAGGGATTTGTGGGATCAAGATGTATCAATGGTCAAGCCTAGGTTTTATTAAAGGAATAGTAAACTTCACCCAAACATTTTACCATGCTTATTTTGTTCCATACATGTTTGACTTTCTATCACTTCAAGGACAATGTATTGAACTTCAGTATCGCTCAAAAGAAACAAAGTCAGAAAAAAGTACAAAAGTACTTTGCAATTTTAAAAAAAGTGAAATGGAATATTAGAAATTCCCGGATAATTGAACCAGCAAACAAGAAGTGACCATTTTCATGTTCGGTAAAGTGCCATCCAAATATATGATTCTGAGGAACTTTACTGTGCTTGCTGGTTTCATGTACTATCTTAAAAGGAATGTTCAGGGTTTAATAAGTACAAAAGTTAAGCTCAATAGACAGCATTTGTGGTATAATATTGATTACCACCAAAAGAATAGAAAGCAAAAATCACTTACAATAGAAGTGAATGGAGCCAATCCATCTAAAGTTATGTTTACACTTATAACATTAAAGGGTAACTAAACCCTAAACCAACTTTTTTTAGTTAATGATCTGTAAGCATGGGGCTTTATTAGTACTAGTCATTGATTCAAGTAATTATTTTGACATTGTGTATAAAGTGTTTTAATTCTACAATATATGGTGTAAAAACATCTGAGTGCTGCCCTCTTCAGGTTGAACGGTGGCTACTGCAGTTGAATTTTCCTATTGGCTGTTGCGGTACTTCGTGACGTAAGCAGGTTCCAGCTCACCACGCCAGATTCATGTACATGTCGTCTTGCGACCGTGTGAGGAATAATAATAACATAGAGTCTGACAGCAGCTGTCAATTAATCCGTCACTACGAGTCTCTCGCATCTGAGACCATCAATCAGCGCATTTTATCATGTGGCTTGTTGAGTGCGTTAACGTGGAGACGTAGCGCATGTGAAGGCTTCACACTACGGCATCTATGCACAATTCACCAGGTGCCACACTGAAAGCGAGAACCACATTATAGTGACCACGAGGAGGTTACCCCATATAACTCCACCCTCCCTAGCAACCGGGCCAATTTGGATGCTTAGGAGACCTGGCTGGAGTCACTCAGCACGTCCTGGATTCGAACTTGTGACTCCAGGGGTGGTAGTCAGCGTCAAAACTCACTGAGATTCCTTTGCCCCCTGCCACAAATCTTATTGAACTTATTGAATGATTGAACTTAACTTGTATTGAACGTTCCTTTCAAAAGACCATAATTTGCTGCAAACTAAATTAAGTTGTTAAGAGCAATATATACACCAGACATCAACAGGTGAATACCTTTCTCACCTCAATTCAAATTTTCCAAAATCCATTACTTTTAAAAGTTTCTGTATACACAACCCGGCGTTTTAGCTATGAGACCAAGCAAAGACCAAGGACCTCCCTAAACTGCTATAAGCAACATCAATGCAGAGAAACCAGTCAATATTCAATGTGATTAATGGGTCTTTTGGACTCTTTTGGATCCTATAAGCCGGGCTTTGTGTGCCAGGTTGCATCTAAGCATTTCCCATGTCCCTGAACACAAAGGGCCAGGCGAAAACCCATCAAGCAATCATACCGTTCATGTTATCTTTTCCTCAAGGGGGTTTACTTTAAGCGAAATCTCTTCTCTGCGGCACCATAATTAAAACGAACTCTTGGAAGCCTTTGCAGTTTTTCCAGTAGGCGTCACTTCGCTCAGTAAGTGGTAACACACAAATGTAATGTGTGTTTTGATGTCCATTTAAACATTTAGCTTGCAGTACGTCTAAAGAACTCTAGTGGAGGGCAAGGATTTGCAGAGTTCTACGATGTATTTTCACTAGTGATAGAGTAATTCATTGGTAGTTTTAAGCCTTTAACATGACATTATACATTTTCAATCAATTAAGCATAATTGGTGTAAACTATTTCTCTTAATTATTCAAATGCTTTTTCAATAAATAGTGTCAAATAATTGTTCATTCAGTTTCAGTAGTAGCCTACATTTGAGTTGTAGGCAATATTGGCCATCGGCCACCATTCTCTCATTGTCTCTGAATATTAAGCTGGGATAAGTATTTTAACATTAAAAAAAACACTTTGAAATGCACACCCATCAGTCAAGTACATACGTCATGGAGTGATATATCCCCATACATGCAGGATTGAACCCCAGTAGGGTCATTTCAGATAAGACTACAGGTATAAGATACGCCAGACTTGTGAACATTTGAAAGCCAAAGAGGCAGTTGCTGTCAGGATGGAGCAAGTAACCAGCCAGCCAAGTTATTAGCACCTCAGCTAGCAGCCAACTATGGACACACAATCAAAGTTTCAGCTATTTTAGCATGGTAACTCATAGCCTTCAGTAAACTTGTGTCAAAGCAACACAGTCTAGTGGTAATGACAGCATTCAATGATCTTGCCTGTTATTAGCACCAACCACAGTGGGTCTTAAAACAAATGCAGTATTTGTGTTTTAAAACCACCTCTTTTTCAAACCCAAATCTCAATGAAACCAGATAATCAACTCTAGAAACCAGGCATAAGGGCCATTACATCAGAGTTAGACTGCAAATAAAAGATACAATGACATGGTATCATCACACAGTGTGAACTTTGAGCAGTCTGACTCACTGCTTGCCATTAATAGTTTTGTTCTTTGTGAACAACAGGTTCAAAAGGAATCTATTGGTGTCAAATTAGAAAAAAAACCCTGATACGCAAAAGGCTTATTTAACTGCATTATGAATGAGAAAATGCATCTAATACAGAGTGTGAATGAGCAGCTAAAGTTGAACAGCTGCTTTTCCACTATCGGGCCAGTGTGAGCCAGGGCTATCGAGACCAAAATCAATCTGCATTCCCATCATTGAACCAATAGCCCCACAGTTTTGCCCTCCAACCCACCATTAAGATGCCGTCACACACACCACACCCATTTCACAAGCAAGAAGGAAACTAAAGCTGAGGCATCAGACTCTTGAGACTAGCTAGCACTTGAAATGAACACAGATTTGTACTGTGCCAGCAATTTCTTTTACAACCCTGTACCGTTGTGTGCTGGATACACAACTTGGCAAGTTCTGTGACGAATTTATGAAATCATGTCTTTGTTTAGGCAGATATCTCAGAACTGATGTTTTCATTAGACAAAATATTCAGAAGAACCCTTATTTCGCCTACAGACCAGTACTGACAATTCTCCATTCTCAGATCGTTGATCTCTTAAGGTAAGCTGTAGCTAGATATGAAAAATAGGAAAATGAGTATGTGCTGAAACCTCTGACCTGGCTCAGCAAAACTCTGCCTTATACACTGACCCCGCCTCAATCCCCAGTTGGCCCAAGGGTAATCGTGGGGCAGGGCAATTGGCCATTGGCCCTGAGGAGGCACAATAATGCCCCGGAAGTGACAGTGGGAACGCAACTGGCCCTGGCAAGCACTAGCACGACCTCTTTTGGCCCACTAGTGGAAACGTAGCTAATGGAAGGGTTTAAAATGCTTTAAGATACTCTACTTTGTTGTCTGGGCTCCAGCTGCATTAAAGACAACTTAAAAAAAAGACCCAGTTACCCTAGACACCATGTTTTAGATGAATTAATTAGTTTTATCTGGCCATGCAAAAATCTGTGTTGAAACCCACCACGTTATTTGCAAGTCAATCAACTCACCTAGGTTACAGGTTATCAAGGAGAAAGAGAAAAAAACAAACATGTAGAAGCAATAATGGTATCACAATCAGGTGTTTCTTTTTATGCAAAAAAATCGGTTGTTGAAAACACATCTAAAAGGATTCAATGTGTGCATTTGTTGTGTGTCACATCCTCTCAATCAGTGGCATTGTCTCCATGTCAGTTTGCCAAGTAGGCTAACATTCTGCCTAGGGCTGAAACGATTAGTCAACGTTATCGAAAATAAAACAAAACTTTATTGCGCGAGAGCAGCACTGCAGGATACTAAGGAGAGGAAGAATTACACAGCTCACAGTCCAGATGAACTCTAAACTTTCCAAACAGCTTAAGGTGATGTAGATCGCAAAGCATGAGGGAATTATAATGCAAAAATACAAAGTAAATACAGAAGCACTCTCATTGTGAAATATGTGGAGCTGGAGCTGCTGCTCTGCTTAAGCAAAAACGTATGTGTCGAGCGTGCGGTCAGCGCCTCTTCTATGAGTTGCACGATGTGTCCTGATCTGAGGGGGAGAGATTGAAACTACACCCGGCTGATGCACATTCTGTCACGGGGACGCTCGTCCCACAAGCACGCACACTTAATGCAGTTAGATTATAAAGTGATGCTCACGACTTATTGAATTATAATACAGTTGCAATAAAAATTATTCAAAACATTGCAAATCAGGTTTATTGTCAAAATGTACAGACTTTCAGCTGTTTGCAATAAACAAATCAAACAAAAGCAATTGAAATTGCTCAACACAATGAATGCTTCAAGTGGTTTCGCCAAATTCAACTGAAAATGCTACTTATAATGACTTCTCCAGTCTCAAAATTATTCAACCCCCTGAATAGAATCCCTCACAACAGCACAAAAATGCAAAACAGGTGTTGTCGCATGCAAACCTGATGCAACTAATCAAGGGCCTCATTAGTTGTACCAGGTGTGCTTGAGCTGGAACACATAAAATATCTGAACTGGCTAGGGGTTTGTTGAGTGTCATGTTTGACTGCATTTTAGAAATATGGCCAAGTCAAACGAATGGTCCAAAAAAATAAGAAGATAGCGAAGGCACTGATTGTTCCTAGAGACACCGTTGGAATAGTTTGCAAGTTCAAAGTTAAGGGAACAGTGGTTACACTATCTGGACGGGGCAGAAAAAGGAAGCTATCAATGGCTGCAACCAGATTTCTGAGAAGGCAGGTTGTGGAAAACCCTCAAGTGACTGCAAATGACCTGTAGCAAGACTTGGTGGCAACAGGCACTGAGGTTTTAGTGAGCATAGTAAGGAGCTTACTAAATGCAGGTTTCCATGCCAGAACTCCAAGACCCAAAAGTCAGCTCCAATATGCTCAAAATCATATAAAAAAGCCACAGAAGTTTTGGGATTCTGTTCTGTGGAGTGATGAAACAAAACCTTAACTTTTCGGCACAATGGATCAGCGGTATGTCTGGAGGAAGAGCAATGCAGCATATGCTGAAAAGAACATGCATAGTCAAGCATGGTGGTGGCTCTGGGGTTGCTTTGCATCCTCTGGCACTGGAAACCTGCAGCGTGTGGAAGGCAAGATGGATTCATTGATGTATCAGGAAATTCTAGAAGAAAACGTCATGCTGTCTGTGAGGAAGCTGAAACTTGGGCGTCATTGGACCTTCCAACAGGACAATGATCATACCAAGCATACCTCAAATTTTGCCAAGGCTTGGTTGCAGAAGTAGTCCAGGAAGATTCTACAGTGGCCATCACAGTCACCTGACTTGAACCCCATATAAAACATCTGGTGGGATTTGAAGAAGGTGGTTGCAGCACACAAACCCACAAATACTACTGAACTGGAGGCCATTGCTCATGAGGAATGGGCTACGATTCCTCAGGAACACTCCCAGAAGCTGGTTTCTATGCATCTCATTTGCAGCAGGTAATAACAGCAAAAGGGTGCTCTACTAAGTACTAATGATGCTTGCCATGAAGGGTTTGAATAATTTTGAGACTGGAGAAGTCATTATAAGTTGCATTTTCAGTTGAATTTGGTGAAACCACTTGAAGCATTCGTTGTGTTGAGCTATTTCAATTGCTTTTGTTTGATTTGTTCATTGCAAACAGCTGAAATTCTGTACATTTTGACAATAAACCTGATTTGCAATGGGGGTTGAATAATTTTTATTGCAACTTTATATGTCACTATGCATTTATAATTGTGAAGAAAATTGGCAATACACATCTTTATTAATAAAAGAGAGTTTGAAGATGGATTGAAGTGAACAGAAAGGTGAGAGAGGGAGTCTTTGCCCCGTTATACACTACAACAAAATACATTTTTTACTTGTTTTCAAAAATAAATATCTTATTCTCCTTTAAAACAATGTACATTTTCATAAGCAGCTATACTACAGAACAAATAATTGTTATCTGAGAATGTTGAATATAATATTAAAAATACAGGGGGCCTGGGTAGCTCAGCGAGTATAGATGCTGACTACCACCCCTGGAGTTCGCGAGTTCAAATCCAGGGCTTGCTGAGTGACTCCAGCCAGGTCTCTCGTGGGGCAGGTGGTGAGTTGTACGTGGATGGCGTGAACCCTCCACATTCACTATGTCTCCATGGTAATGCGCTTAACAAGCCAAGCGATGAAAAATACAAATATTTTAATATATCTAAAAATCCTTGAAAAAAGATGAATTCACCTGAGAAGCAGTATATAAGATATTTTGACTGTTAGAATATAATGATATTTTGTCTTTACTGCACTCGCAGAAGTATAAGGAAGTGAAGAAATACACTTATATAGAAAATACACATGTATTAAAGATACATTTTCTTAAATCAAGTCTAAATATTTTATATGTTGCTTCTCAAGTAAATGTATCTTGTTTTAAGGATTTTTAGACAATTTTAAATTAAAATAAGACAAAAACACTTCATAATAATAGGATTTTATGCAGTGAGTTTCTTTACTGAGTTAAACTTAATAAAAAGTATTTTTTCCCCTTTAATTTAGTGAATGTCATTTAGAGGTATTCTTAAAAGTGAATAAGCACGTTTAATACAACATTTTAAGCTGGAGCACAAGCTAAATAATAGGTTAAGAGCTAATGATTAATCGGTGCAATAATTGTAGAACAGTCGAATAATCGTCCAATTAATCGATTGTCAAAATAATCGTTAGTTGCAGCTCTACTCTCAATGCATACTTTAGATATGGTTACACAAAACTACAGGGCCCAAAGCAATTATGAACACTGGCTCAAAGGGCAAAGGGTGTCAAACATTCCCTGTCACAACATTGTCACTGAGACTAAGGCAATAGCATGATTTTCATTGCTAGACGAAACACTAAGCAGCTTAAAGTCTGGAAAACAACAGGTTGGGAGGCAGATTATGGGAGGAAAAGGAACAACGGGAGATGAGATCAATGAAAACTCAACCCAACCTCAAGTGTCAAATGTCAACACATGGCAGGGCATCTGACTGACTACAGCATATAGACCCCAGGGATGCATTTACACACACATTATTCTCTGCAGTATGAGCATTTCACATCCATCCATCTACCTAGCTACCTACCTAAATCCTGATATTTTAGAAACATTCAATGTTTCTATAATATCCGTACTATAATGAGCTTTGCTAACATCTATTTCTGGCCCCAATCTTACAAGTCACAAATAGCTGCCATAATCATCATCAGTCATGGCTTACATGCCTAAATGAGGACAATGATGTGTGGGAATAGATAATGGAATTGCTTTGGGATTAAATCGTTAGAAATTGTAAGTACTGAAACTCAGCTACAGTTGAAGTCAGAAGTTTACATACACCTTTACATACATACACACTCAACTAAGTTTTTCACAATTCCTGGCATTTAATCATATAAATCATTCCATGTCTTAGGTCAGTTAGGATCACTACTTTATTTTAAGAATGAGAAATGTCAGAATAATAGTAGAGAGAATTATTTATTTCAGCTTTTATTTCTTTCATCACATTCCCAGTGGGTTCGAAGTTTACATACACTTTGTTATTATTTGGTAGCATTGCCTATAAATGTTTTAACTTGGGTCAAATGTTTTGGGTAGCCTTCCACAAGCTTCTCACAATAAGTTGCTGGAATTTTGTCCAATTCCTCCACACAGAACTGGTGTAACTGAGTCAGGTTTGTAGGCCTCCTTGCTCGCACACTCTTTTTTTAGTTCTGCCCACAAATGTTCTATCAGATTGAGGTCAGGGCTTTGTGATGGCCACTTCAATACCTTGACTTTGTTGTCCTTAAGCCATTTTGCTGCAACTTTGGAGGTATGCTTGAGGTCACTGTCCATTTGGAAGGCCCATATGTGATGAGCTTTAACTTCCTGGCTGATGTCTTGAGAGGTTGCTTCAATATATCCACATCATTTTCCTTCATCATGATGCCATCTATTTTGTGAAGTGCACCAGTCCCTCCTGCAGCAAAGCACCCCTACAACATGATGCTGCCACCCCCATGATTCACGGATGGATTGGTGTTCTTTGGCTTGCAAGTCTCACCTTTTTTCCTCCAAACATAACAAAGGTCATTATGGCCAAACAGTTAAATTTTAGCTTCATCAGACCAGAGGAAAAAAAAATAATTCTTCAAATAGTAAGATCTTTGTCCCCATGTGCATTTACAAACTGTAGTCTGTTTTTGTGGTGGTTTTGGAGCAGTGGCTTCTTCCTTGCTAAGCAGCCTTTCAGGTTATGTTGATATAGGACTAATTTTACTGTAGATATAGATACTTGTCTACCTATTTCCTCCAACATCTTAACAAGGTCCTTAGCTGTTGTTCTGGGATTCATATGCACTTTTCTCACCAAACTATGTTCATCTCAAGGAGACCGAATGCATCTCCTTACTGAGCGGTATGATGTCTGCATGGTCCCAAGGTGTTTATACTTGCATACTATTGTTTGAACAGATGAATGTGGTACCTTCAGGCATTTAGAAATTGTTCCCAAGAATGAACCAGACTTGTGGAGATACACAATTGTTTTCTTCTGAGGTTTTGGCTGATTTCTTTTGATGTTTTCTATGATGTCAAGCAAAGAGGCACTGAGTTTGAAGGTAAGCCTTAAAATACATCCACAGACACACCTCCAATTGACTCCAATCAGAAACGAATTGCCTAAAGGCCATCATTTTCTGGAATTTTCCAAGTTGGCACAGTTAACTTATTGTATGAAACTTCATACCAACTGGAATTGTGATAGTCAATTTAAAAGTGAAAGAATCTGTCTGTAAACAATTGTTGAAAAATGGTCATGTCATGCACAAAGAAGATGTCCGAAATGACTTGCCAAAACTATAGTTTGCAAATATGAAATCTGTTGAGTGGTTAAAAATTTGTTTGAACGGCTTCAACCTAAGTGTATGTACACTTCTGACTTCAACTATACATCATATTAGCTCAGTAGCAATCTTGAGAGCCAGCTCTGTTTAAATACACAGTTGATACTAACCTGCTGAACTATTATAAAACAGAATATATTTAGGCTGCACAGTATGTGGACCAAACCCAATGCTGATAGCACAGAATACAACAGCTATCTTTACATCCTGGAAGCAGCTCTCCTACTCACACAATAATCACATGACTAAAAGGAGGAAGGAAGGCGTGACAGGGCCACCAGGTTTCATGAGGCCCTTTGGCCTAAAGAGGAAGTGGTCCAATTTGCTGAGGGACGCCAACAGCTTTCTTTCCCCACACTGTCATGTTCTTCCTCATCCAGAGCATCTCCTTTCCTTTCTGCTATGTTGATTCCTCTAAAAGTCTCAAACACTTATTGACAGCTGGCAGTTAATGTTTTGTCATCTCATTACCCACTGTTTTCAAAAATGCCATTCTGTTTCCTAGTCAAATGCCACAGCCTTGTAGGGAAACCAAGCACACAGCTTAATAACACGTTATTCATATTCTGTAGGATTTTGTATAGTAATACAGCAAGGTTGTAACAAAATATTCAAGATTTGAAGAGGACCAAAAGTAAAAGTTTAATCTGACATTGAAACAACAATAAAAGATGACCACTAATCTGAATGTCTATGGAGACTGTCACTTGTGATAGGCCGATATATCGGCCAGTAGGGCTGGGTATCGATATAGATTTCCAAATTTGATTTGATTCTGATGGGGTTTTTTATACGATTTGATTTGATTATAATTGATTTGGGTACATTTTGGCTATAATGTCCATTTTGGTAACATATGAAAGAAATACTCTCTCAGATAATCCTGTAATTTATACAGCGAACATTCTAACTTGGTATATTATGAAAATATAAATTGTATAAATAAACGAAAGGGCTCAAACTATGCAGTTCAATTGATATCTACTTAACAGATAATAGGTTTGACAGATATGTTTAACCAATATTTACAATTTTCCACTTTAATATCGGGTTTACCGATAAAGTTGGGCACAAAAGACTTAAAAATGTAAATATGAATTAAGTTAGGGGCTTTGAACAATCTTAGGATTTTAAGAATCGATATTGGGCTCATTCAAAGGAAGATTGAGATTAATCGTAAAATCTATATTTTTACCCTGCCCTATAGGCCTGTATGAGTAATAGGCCGATATTTGGCCATTTTGGGATTATCAGCATTGGTCAATAATTCTGACAGCCTAATCAATAAACCAGAAGTTTTTGTTACAACATGTGTCAGTTCCAAACTCAACCAATATAGTCTTGCAAAGGAAAATACAATATTCTGAGTGCTTTTTGCATAAATGTAGAGTAATATAAGTACTATAAGTAATCAATTTCAGCAAATTTGTGTACATGTAATTTGCTATCATTAAACTGTATCATGTATGCAATGGCATTATATTAGCCATCGGCCACCCAGCTCTCTAGATTTCTGTACTGGAAGCAGCCACTGGAAAACCCATATTTTTGATCACTAGTTACAGTTCTATAAGAAAGTGTGTGTCTGGGTGAATACAGAGCATGATTTAGACTTGCAGGCTGGTCAGTATGACACAGCCCTCATAAGGGATCAGTCCAGACAGCTGTATTAGAACTACCATTTAAGAAGTTAAAGTTGCATTTGTTTCTCTGTGTTTGTTTGCATACGACTTGACTCTCACAAGCCCTGGGAAGTTTTGAAACAGCACAAAGTAGGAACCAGACTTTCACGACTACAACATAACCATGACTAAAATTATACAGAAGAAACAGGATCTGAATAAATATAAAATGAAAGTGGTACACCTGATACACCACATCTTGACATACTCGCATCTAAATATAGAACATTTCACAGGACCCACCCTTTGTAAAGGGTGTTCAAACTGTTGGCCGCCTTCTTTGAAAGGAAGCCCACATCTCTTCATTTATTTTATTTTTTTCAAGAGAGCCTTCTGACCGGCATTCCTCTGTGCCCAAGAGGACACACTATCACCGGGATTTCCTTCCTCTTACTCCAGGAGAGAAAGGATCGGGTTGGACCCTGGTAGGGTGAGGTCGCCCCGATCCACCCCTTACAAAGATCAGAGCTAAGTGTTCTCTGTGTTGTAATGAGCATTTGGACAAAAACAAATTATTTACATTAATAAACTATTTAAAATCTTTTTGGGAGAAAAAAATAAGAACACTAGTCAAAATCCTGCATACATCAAGAGCATATTAGTAGAAAAACTGAAGGAATAACACACATCCATTGCATTTCTTAAAAGGACAGTTCACACATAAATGAAAATTACATCATCATTCGCTCACACCCGTGTCATTCCAAATCCTGTGTCACTTTCTTTATTATGTGGAATACATATTAAAGTGATGCAATGAAAGTGAATGGTAACTGAGGGTTTGAAACAACATGACAGTGAGTAAATTATATTTTTGGGGTGAACTACCCCTTTACAACATCCACCCAATGTTAGTATACAGACAAGCCTGACAACAGGTCTCGGTTTTGACAGGAAATGTAAGGGTTTCGCACACTTATCTGCCTTGGGCAGTGACAGATGTATTACTGCCTACTTTTCCTCAATTGGGAATGACAAGTGTTTATTCAAGACAGCTTCAAAAACAGGAAATGGTTGCTGGTAACACAATTTACCATACATGTAACAAACACAAAACCCATAGTACCTCCAAAAAGCTTATATGGAGACTAGAAGGAAAAGCTATAGATAATATAATTTGACATCAGTCTTAAACAAGAGAGCAGTCATTAAAGATCAAGCCATTAAAAATGCATGAAGAAGCAACAGGATCTTCTATATAACAACCTCAAACATCTCTCTTTCAAATGACTTCTGTTCTCAAACAGTTTAATGTCTCTTTTAAACATCTAAACGGATCATATTCAAAGGGTCACGTATGAATTATCAGCATGTATGGGCACTGCAATGTTTGGTGGTCTCGAGAGCGGAATGCAATATGAACGTCAATCTGGGCTCTGATTCTTTCCACGACCCTTTAAAGCACGAGTGCAATAAAAAGTATTCCTACGTTAACTCACATGTTAAATACATTTAAGTATGTGCCCGGAGAGCTCATTTTCTCCAATTCTTCTTGAATGAACAAATCATTTTCTCGACTGAGGAACCGAACAGAACTAGGCGGGGCCGGTAGCCTAATCAGTCATATCTAGAAGGAAAGACTGCATCAGAAACGCTAGATCCACCTTATTTTACGATGTCTGCTGCTGTCATGCTACTCTCTGTCCATCACTTTCCATCGAAAAATGTTGATTTGACGGTCCGAAGACGATAATGTGTGTTTGTTTAAACTACTCATTCGTACAACTTTTCCATTTCCGCTATAACTTCCACAGTGCTGTGTGTAAGATACAACAAAAACCGCCATTCTTGACGTACCACAGCCCTGCAAACCCCGCGCATTACTATACAAAGTTAACGTAGACACAATGTGGTTATCCTACCCACAAAGCTCAGTCTAGTAAATCTAAGGAGTTGAACTGTTTCACTCCAGCTCCGCCATATTCTAGACATTTGAGCTGCTCTTCCGCAAACCCTGTGCTGTGCATATCTAGCCGGTCTTCTTTGCAACAATGTAACGTTCTAAACCCTTAAACCGCTAAAGTACATCAATCAAGCTGTGACATCATAATCCGCTCATAAATGTAGTGCAAAACGCGCGCTGTTACAAGCGAAACGCCATAGGATCGCCCGAAAACGCGATACTTACAGCAATCCGCTACTGCTCCAGCCAGTCAGTCAATCTGCGCCTGTGCCTGTGAAGGAAGCTGTTCACTGCTCGTGTCTGGAAGGGTGGGTGAGGTTCAGAGTAGTGATGTCCGAATCGCAAAAGAATCGAATCTTTTAAACCGATTCATTTTAAAGTCTCTAACGAACCGAAACGCCTAAGCGCAAGGCTGAGGGATGATTTTGTTAAGGAAAATCCGTTTAATAGGACAAATGTTGTGGGAATTATTCATATCATTATCTTAACAGTAAACGCAATTATTATTAATATTGGTGACACTGTTGTTGTTTGTTTAGTGACGTTCGTTTAAATTACGTTATCAGTAATGCTGAAACAATGAACGACCTTTCTATATAGGCTAACCTATTAAATATACGAACAATTAAATGAAACGAAAAATGTCGCGAGGGGACGTCTGCGAACACGTTAAGGAGATACGGCACGGTTGTGAATTGAATCGTTTATGGAACCGGTTTAATGAAGCGAAACTTCCGAACAAACCGATTCGCTCAAATGAATCGGACTTCCAAAGCGTTTGTTCAGAGGCGTGCATGACGTTACTGCCTCGGATTCAGCACTCACAGATAATTCACGAAGAATAAACGTTAGTAAAGGTGGCACATGAAAACAACTACATTTATGGTAATTGCAATGTAAATTATTGTGAAAGAAAAAAGAAATAAAGAAAATAAAAAAATACAACCCCAAAAGATTAGAACAGCATGGTATCAGATGGAAATATCACAGTACTTGGTTATAAAATATTGTGGTATTATATGACTACTATGTTCAGGTATCATGGGTATACAAGGTTTTTCCAAGGTACTTGAAAGAGTACCATGGTACATGACCAAAACATTTTGTAGCCACTGTAGTACACATGGGGGTCAGAAATTTAGAGGGGCTCTGGGCAAAAAAAAAAAAATGCCTCATTACTTTAAAATTGTTTTATTTGTAACAACTTTATAGTACTTTTATATTCCTAGTTATACATGTAATGGCATAAAATATTAATTCATTTGAAAGGTTTGAATTCATTGATTTAATGGAAGTATTAGACATAAATGGATGGGACATTTATTTTCCATGTTTAGAAAAAAACCCCTCATAAATGTAAAAATGCCCCTGCAAATCAAATCCAGGAGGCTGGTATTGCCCCTTAAAGGAATAGTTCACCACAAAATGACAATTATCTCATCATTTTCTTGATTTACATGATTTTCTTTATTCTGCTGAACACAAATGAAGATTTTTGGAAGAATATTTCAGCTCTGTAGGTCCTCATAATGCAACTGAATGGTGAACAAAACTTTGATGCTCCAAAAAGCACATAAAGGCAGTAGTAAAGTAATCCACATGACACCAGTTTATAAATCCATATCTTCAGAAGCAATATGATAAGTGTAGGTGAGAAACAGATCAATATTTAAGCTTTTTTTTTTACTATAAATTTCCACTTTCATGTTCTTCTTCTTTTGTTTTTGCCGATTTGCATTCTTTGTGCATATAGCCACCTACTGGGCAGGGAGGAGAATTTATAGTCAAAAAGCACGCAAATATTGCTTGTTTCTTACCCACACCTATCATATCGCTTCTGAATATATAGAATATATAATATATATTTAACCACTGGAGTCATGTGGATTACTTTTATGTTGCCTGTATGTGCTTTTGGGACCTTCAAAATATTGGTACTAATTCACTTTTTTATTTTATGGACCTACAGAGCTTAGATATTCTTCTAAAAATCTTTGTTTGTGTTCATCAGAAGCAAGAAAGTCATTCTCATCTGGGATGGCATGAGGGTAAGTAAATGATGAGAGAATTACAATTGTTGGTTGAACTATCCCTTTAATGTAAAAGTAAATTTTTCACACTGGGACACATCCAAAACATGATATTAAAATGGTACTTTGTCCCAAAAACATATAGTAGTAGTAGCCTACCATGGTACGTTTTAATACTTTTTATTATTGCTTTAAGATTTTGGTGGATCCAATTGTATATATGTTTTTCTTGTGATGTATACCATGGTTTTGAATGATTACCATATAGACTGCATGTATAATGGCATTTACATGGTGATAAAAGGTATTTCAAAGAATATCATGGTACTACCATGGTACATTTTGCTATTGTTCATAAATGTTTAAGCAAAAATTTTGATGTTGTCACTTGCTTGACTATGATAATTCCCCATGAAATCTAAAACAACCATATGAAATGAGCAGTTCTTTACCAAACAGCACTAAATTAAGACATGACACTTTATAATGTATTCCATATAATGGTACATTTCAATGGCGTCATTCTAGTCCCAGAACAGCATGAATGGTCTTCTATACTCCCTGAGCAGCAACACTCATCCATCAGAGGCTGACTCTGCCACTCTGGGGGAAAACAGCCTCAGCGCCAGTCAAATGGCTCATTGAGAGTGACTGGGAGAAGCCAGGAATGCCAAGTATGCTCTCTGGCAACAGGAATGCAGGCCCACTCTGGTGGACTACCATTCCCTCCCCTCTGCAGGCAGCTACATTAGGGGTGAGCCGTATTTGGTGGAGACCTTAGATGCAGATCAGTTGCCAGTCTGCTGCTTTTTTGGTCTTCATAAATAGTGCAATTGAGACATTAGACTATTTTAGTATGTCACCACTATATTAGCATTTGGCTCGACTGGGTAATGATTGAGTGAAAGGGAAACTAACACTTGAAACTTCTGCTTAAAGCTGTTTCTGTTTTAGGTACAAAGTTGCATCCTTACTGATGCTGACCAAAACTGAGATATGCAAGTTCCAGAAACCACTGAACTTAATAAGGAAAAGTGGAATATAGCTATGCATTTGCATTCAGAATTGTACAAGTCTGTAAATGTTAAGGCAAATTATCTATAATCCAGCTGATAGTGCAGTCTTGCTAAAATGACTGGCCTGAGATCAGGCCTGTACTCATCCAAAGCCCTTCATGCAAATGCACATAAAATACACTAAGGTGACCTCTTAAAAATGGTCTGAAAGTCCAGGACCGGAAACATAAAGAGGAATTTAAGATTATATTTCCATTTAGAATTGAAAGTCTGTACGTTTTGTGAATGCAAAATATTTCCAGTGCTTGGTAATGAGGAAGTTGTACACCCAAGACCATTTTACTTTTCCAAATCTAAAATACTTTTTGGTTAGTCAGACCAGGGGTTTTGAAACTGGGGTCTAATAATTTTGTTCTTTGAACAGTGGCGGATTTAGGCATGGGCGACTTCGGCAGCCGTGATATATTTTAACTAACCTGAATATGTTTTGGATTTAGCACAATGCACAATTGCCTAATGGAGTAGGCAAACAACATGTTTTATTTATAATATCACAGTGGCTAATTTTCTCAAAGTAATGATTAGTTATAATCTTTATGTTTATACATGAAAGGTATGTTTGTCTTTATATTTTAGGACCATGCTGCAATAGGATCATTATATTTGGGGGTCCTTAGCATCCAAAATTTGAAAAACCCCATTTGGACAAAAATTATACTCAAATCCTTGGTTTGATCACTGAAATGTGGGTCACCTTTGTCACCTTAGATCAACTTTGTCAAGAACTTGTGAATTGTAATAGAGAAAGTACTAATTTAATCTCAAATAAATGAATAACAATAATCCTTTCAATCCTTAATTATCACTATTACCATAACAAGCTCTGCATAACAATACCTCATGATGACACTCTTACATTCAAGTCTATAAAATATAATAGTACAAGCATGTCAGAACAGTACATCAGTTTAACATTGTGCTTTAGACTATTTCAAAACATTCCAGGCCATATGCATGCAGATATTGTCAAATGGTTGACAAAAAATGTAATTAAAGTGTAATGTGATAACAATTTTACCTGCAAAAATGTAGTCCGTTAATTCACCTGATAAACTTTCATCTTTGCTGACCCTTAATGCTTTGCATGCTAATGTGTGCTTCTAAATCACTTGCGCCTTTATTAGGAACTGACACATAAGTGCCAGCTTTAAATGTCATTCTGCTTCCCACGGATCTCGACCTGGTTGAAAGCATGGGAATTTTTTGTGCAAATCTTCTGTAAATTTGCACTTTTGTTTGGGCATTGTTTCCACTCAGCTGTTATTTGCTGCTACTGTCAAGCAACTGTTTGATGCCGAACACAACAGCGCTTCATGCGTTCGCGGAGAGATTGACAGGCAGGAATTTAGCCAATAGTTGCTGCAAGCCTCTTCTAATCGACCAACTGGTGTGCGAGAAGGCGGGACTTACAAAGACGGGTTAAAGCAATGCAAATATGCGCGCGCACTCAAAGAAGTATTAGACTAGATGCACATCATAATGCAACTAAAGCCGAATCCCGGACATTTTTGAAAATGTAGAAAACCAATCTTTTTTAAGGTCCGAAAAAGAGGACGTATGGTCACCCTAGTACAGAGATGACTAGCCCCTGTGTGGAGGGTCTTAGTCTTCCAGATCTAATAGTGTTTAGAGGAACTCCTGTCTGTGAGGGTGTGTGGAAACTCAAGCATTTGCTATTCTTATCCATGTCTTCCTGTCAAAGTGGATGTTCAAATTTCTTCATGACAATTACAGACTGCATTTGGAAAATCTCTTTGTTGTTGTCATCCAAGCTACACTGCTAAAATAAAGGACAATAAAACAAACATAGTATGAAAAATGAGCCTTCAAAAGGTGTATACTCAATAGTGTGTGTGTGTGTGTGTGTGTGTGTGTGTGTGTGTGTGTGTGTGTGTGTGTGTGTGTGTGTGTGTGTGTGTAGCGTGTATTTATCACTTTGTGGGTACCAAATGTCCCCATAAGGATAGTAAAACCCGAAATTTTTGACCTTGTGGGGACATTTTGTCGGTCCCCATGAGGAAAACAGCTTATAAATCATACTAAATTATGTTTTTTGAAAATGTAAAAATGCAGAAAGTTTTCTGTGAGGGTTAGGTTTAGGGGTAGGGTTAGGTTTAGGGGATAGAATATAAAGTTTGTACAGTATAAAAACCATTATGTCTATGGAAAGTCCCCATAAAACATGGAAACACAACTGTGTGTGTGTGTGTGTGTGTGTGTGTGTGTGTGTGTGTGTGTGTGTGTGTGTGTGTGTGTGTTAGCCAAGAGAGAGCGCTGTTGCTTCATATAGCCCACAGGCATAGTTACTGTAAAAGGTATGACATCAGAACAACTCTTGGCTTTCATAAACATATTTTACAGCATTTATTAATCTTAGTCAAATGTTAGTTGATAAAAATAAAACTGTTCAATTGTTAGTTCATGTTAATTCATAATGCATTAACTAATACAACTTTTTATTTTAAAAACGTCTTTATGTTGTAACAAGTGTTGAGGAGTAACTGAATACATGTAACAGAATTACGTATTTAAAATACAAGTAACTGTATTCCACTACAGTTACAATTTAAATTATTGATAATCAAAATACAGTTACATTCAAAAAGGATTTTTATTACTGAAGAGATTACTTTATATTTTATTGTCATTTGTTTCATTTAATATTTAGTCTATTCAGTTGGGAATTTTTTTTCATATAAATGATGCAATCCAAAGAGCGTTTGAACAGCGGTGAAACACTTTCTTAAAATGTGTTACATTCAGCCGACAGGGAAGTAAGTTTGAAGTTTGGAGCAGAAGAAATATAAATAAACCTTGTGTCAGCTTTATGCTAAGCTAAAATGCTATTTCTAGTCATTTTACATGCACATATTACCAGGTATGATCATATTTCTTTTGTCAAGAAAATCCATGTTAGATCATATATTTGTTTACTCTAGTAAGACTCTTCTAGAATAAGAGCAAAAATCTTATTCTTGATGAGAATTTTTTTATTGTTTACCTGTAAAAACATCTAAAAATACTTAAAGCAGGATCAATTTGCTTTATCTTGTTTTAGAAGCAACACTGCATAAATATTTAGGCTTTTTTCAGAGAATATAATTTTAACATGTGTATTTTGTCTTACTGTACTGGCAGATTTTTTTTTTCAATAGTCAAAACGTGTAAAAAAAAATATTTACCAGAAGTAATCAAAAGAATTTAGGTAACCTTGAATCTGGAATGCATTACAAATGACATGTATTCTGTAATTCTGTAATCTGTGGTGGAAACCATTAAAAGTAACCCTCCCAACCATGGTTGTAACTAACATTTACTAAGATTAGTAAATGCTGTAGAATTATTGTCCATTGTTTGGTCATGTTAACTAATGTTGTTAACCAATGTTAACAAATTGAACCTTATTGTAAATGTTACCAGTATATCTATTATTTTTGTATCCACAGCCTTTTTGTGAAATGTTTAGCCTTCTTTAAAACAAATAGCAATTAGTTTGATATTTTGTTATCTAATGCAATGACATTAATACATTTTTATTAATCTAGTCTAGTGTCCAAATACTTTAGGGGCCACTGTGCGAGTCAAAAGCATGTTGTTTAATAACTGAACAGCTGGTCACTAAGCAATGAGTCAATTACATAGTAATTAACATGTTATACACTAGTTTGCAGAACAATATAAAAAGAACTCTGTATGAATAAAGAGCCTTATAGTAAAAACAAATAAAAGACATTTGACTCACAGTAAAATACAGTAAATCTGCGCACATGTAAACTTAGAACAGTGTATGAACTCAACAACAGGACACACTGAAAAACTATATGAAAGATTCTGGTAAAAAATATAAGGACTGCAGGGCATAGCTGTGCTTTTATTTACTCAAAAGGGGCAGCTGAACATAAACTACGGTCATGGAATGATAGAGAGTTACATTTCCGTGTTTGGGAATGCCTCTGATTAGCTTTTCAAGTATGTATATCCTCTGGATACAACTCTGATGCTAGTCTTGCTCACTAATAATCCAAAAACGAGAGAGAGAGAGAGAGAGAGAGAGAGAGAGAGAGAGAGAGAGAGAGAGAGAGAGAGAGAGAGAGAGAGAGAGTGTGGGGGTATTTTAAGTGCTTACTGACCTGAAATGATCTCTATGATCCTAGTCATTTTATTTTCAGTAGAATATGGGGAGTGACTTACAAGGAAGGACTTGAACATTACTCAGTACAAATTACCTACATCAAGGTACTTCTAAAAGCTACCAATTTGATGATAGCATTGCAAAGACATGCCACTTGATGCAATAAAAAATGTCTCTATAGAAGAGGTAATCTTTACAGGAAAAGCCCATCCCTAAACAGCAAGACTTTACTTGATACATTATAAACAGGTTTCCCAACAATCTCTAGCAATCTCAAAAGATTTTTCATCACCTGCTAACTTTGACACATACTCATCACTTTAAATAGCTTCTTGCATTTTGTGCAGTAGAGAGTGATTTTAATTAACTGGCTGTAAATGTTATTTAATTTGACTGAATCAACTTGACTTCATTAGGGGTAAATCAAGCTGAAAATCCCTTAAGATATCAACATATCCAATTTTTACAGTGTAGTATATTTCTTTGCAGAAACACGAATTGCAACATTTTGTACAGTATCACATCTGATCCGCTTGTACCAGTCCACATCACATGTTCCTCATTTACGTATCCCTTTCAGGTATTTCTCACAGTAGTGTGGGACATCATTTCCATACTGCATGTACAGTATGTAGTTGATCAGTAACCTTAATAGTATTTCTGCTAGTGCAATTGAAGACCTGCTCCCAAAGACTGTGAGGAAGAAGAACATACAAGATCCATGCGAAAGATCATCTAGATCCAACCCATTTAATGTGGGCAGCAGCAGCAGTCTGTGATGGAGACACTGGAGTATGTCTCTTTGTCCAGTTGTCGTCTGGATGGCCAGATCCTTGAGGATACATCAGACCCCCAACAGAATCAACCAGTCCAAACAGAGCCACCACAAGAGAAAATGCAGTTCCGATGATGTATATATTTAGTAACCCGATTCCAGGCATGATTCACGTCTTATGTCCAATACTGATCTCTAAATAAAACAACAAAACCAAACATAAGCCACGTTGTTATCAACATAGGAAGTTACCCTCATCGTGGCCCCTAACCACATCCTCCACAGTTGAGTTAATATGCGTTAATAATACAAATGGTACACCCTTACTTACATGCTGAAAGTAGAACTTTCCTGACCCCCGACTTACATATATTAATACATATTTTAGATGTTAAAATTATATGTATTTGTTTCTATTCGATTATTTGTCTTCTTTATCTAATTTATGTACACATTTTGGTTGGTTTATACATACATATTTTTTCATTCACCTGTATTTGTCTTTATGACTCAGTGATTGTATTCATACACTTTTAGATGTTTATATAGAAATATATCTACAGTTTTAGCACTATCTGTGGAATTTTCGGACGGTCCTTTATCCACCATAGGCACATTTCCCAACTTATACCTAAATACAGGATAAATCGCGTCCCATATTGATTCGATACGTGACGCACAATTTTATACTTAAATACGGGACGATCTCGTATTTTACGGGACGGGTGGCACCCCTAGCCTAGACAGAAATAAATGCTAAACACAACGGTCAAGGACGCCCGGCTGTCTCGTGAATGTTTACATTGGAAAACATTCAACGTCCGGTGTGAACGGCCCCTAAGATTACTTCTAAGATACGCGAAGCGTTCACAAAGAAGAGTAAAGGACAAAAAACCAAAAGACGAAAGTAAGCATTTTTTACTTACCGGAAGAGAAGTTGGCTAATGTATGAGATTTTTCACAGCTGTTCCCCAAGTGTGCCAGTGTGCCTTGTGGATACGTGTGGCATTGGTTTTTCATGCTATGCAGACATCATAAAGACATCATCCCACATGTGGGAGTTTCCCATATACAGAATCTAACATGTGGACATTTTCAACTTTGTTGCTAATTCACACCTAAATATATTTGTGATTCCTAAATGTAATGCATAGATTTTAGGCATTATATATTAAAGACAAAAGAAGCAAAAGTCAAATAATCGCAGTTTATTCTAATCGAAAGTATATCAACGTCAGTCAGTCACCATAAACGGGGAATGTATTGGTTATTCCAGTGTAATATGAAACAGGATGTTCTTTATTAGTCATCAGAAAGTACCAAGCACAACCAATGAAAATCGTGAAACGCAAGGGTAGTAATAAAAGTGACTAGTGCTTTTCTTAGAACCATACCAGAATTGCTCCTAATACAAATATATTGGTTTCTAATTTGCATAAAACAAGCACGTGATGAGTTGATGATAAAAAATTCTCGAATTGCATAAAGAGTATAATACTATACGAGGAACTGCGCAATGTGAAAAAGGAAGAGGTTGTAAAAATGGTCTTCGTCTGGAAGAAAGAGATAAATGTAGATTATTGCGAAATTACCGTAATGTGGGCGCTAGGGGGAGGCAAACATAACAAAATATTCTTAACTGAAAAAGAAAAAAAATGCTTAAAGTCCCCATGTCCCTAACGTTTTGCTGCTTTTTTAAATTAATATTTTATTGATTTGAAAAAAAAAAAAAAAAAACAACAACAACAAAAAAAAAAAACAGGATTACACAAACAGAACATACACACACACGGAATCAATTAAAAAAAATGGTATATCCCTTCCCCTTATGTAAATATGGTACTGTACATGGATAGTACGTAATCAAATAGTACCATGTTTTACAACAAGCTACTGTAAATAAAAGTACCATAGTTATACCATATCATCTGATACAGAACCATCTAATATAGGCCTAATGCTACTCCCACGGTACTTTTTGTAAAGGACGTCTAACACAGAGAAACAAGCTTACAGTAATGGCTGAAATAAACCTTAACAGTGATTACGTTTACTAAAGTGGACAATGTTTTATAGTCCTTGAGAACATATGAAAAAGATAAACAAGCTAAAATAAAGTATAGAGTAAAACAAGTAATTTTGAAAAATTTAGTTTTTACAAGCTAACATTAACCTTCTTTGAAAGTAAAATTTAATAAACTGCTCACCTAAAAGGAATAACACACATACACTAATTAACCTTAGAAATGTAATGAATTGCTTGCATGCACGCGCACGCACACACACGTGTCCACACATAGGCCAAGAAATGCCTGTAAAAAGGTCTAGAGAAGACTTTTGAGTCATGTGCGTGGGTGTGTCAAACAGTTCATTGAACACAATTCTTCAAACCGTGTTCATGAGATTCATTATCATGGTCATGGTAACCACATGAGAATAAAAAGCGCTCTTCGTACTGCAGCAAAGGTTTGCCACGTACTGTGTCTGTTTCAGTTTGTGAAGGCAACAGTACTATTTTCTCCATATGGTCTAAAAGGATTTAATCTTAAGCTACTGTCTCCAACCAGCATCCACATGCTTAAACTTATTACCAGGAATAAATAGTAAGGCAAGATTCAATTGTAGTGAAATAAAGACTTATCATATCTGCTGAGGCACTGTGTGTTTTGACTAGGTTTGTTTGAACGACTTTAAGGATAATAATGTATAATTAGGCTGCGTTATGTTCCTGTGACAACGATCAGAATACTTTAAGAGTGATATATGGATGCTTAGTGCAGCACTTCAACATGGTGACTAATGGATATTCAACAAATAAATAAGCTTAATAACTATAACATCATATTGTACAAAAAAGTAAGAAATAAGAAAGGCTTCAATACAGAGCGCCACAAAACCGCTTATGCGCACACCTCAATGTAACCAGAGTAGCTCAGGGCGATCCTCACTACACAAACAAAATCACAGAACTGCTAGATAATATTGCAGGTACATTTCTAGTTCACTATCAAAAACAAAATACTCACACACTTACTCACTGCTCCAACAATAATTTTATTCCAAATCCATTTGTTTAACGTTTCGACTCTATGACGTGTCTTTTGTTTGAGCTCTGCCTCTTTTGACATGAAGCTATCTGCTATAACAGCAGGTGCGTAAGCACCATTTCCTCAGAATTTCTGACTGAGAAACAAAGAGCGCATTGCTCATACCTCAAGAACTCTTGAGTCTTGTAGTGTGGCTAGCTCTTGCAATGTCTCGTTCCCTTCATCTCGAAAAACCGAGGTCACGTATGTAAACAAGACTTTCCCATTCAACTCAGTACACTTGACATTGTGTTTATTAATGCATTTGGTGAACATTTACATTTATGCATTTTGCAGACGCTTTTATCCAAAGCGATTGCAGTGCCCTTATTACAGGAACAATCCACCTGGAGCAACCTGGAGTTAAGTGCCTTGCTCAAGGACACAATGGTGGTGGCCATGGGGATCAAACCAGCTACCTTCTAATTACTAGTTATGTGCTTTAGCCCACTACGCCACCACCACTCCAGTATGTGAACAGAATCCATCACGCTGCACTACACGACATATCGAGTGCGGGGCAGTTGGGCATAACCGTTTTCTTCCCCCTGATCCACATTAGAGAGGATGGCGTCACTGCACGAGCGTGCTGAGAAGGGCAGGCGCCGGTACTTAGACAGTACATTATGAACTTCATTATGAAGAATGGGGCAGAGCTGCGGAATGCGGCGCCTTGACGGCATACGGACTGTAAGAACCATTCATCGAGCAAGACTGTTCATGTTCTTCTGGAGGAGACCACTCGAGGTCGAGTTCTACCACCGTCCTTGTAAGGACGCGGAGCATCTCCTTGTCAGTGGCGCATGCATGCTCCTCGCCCTCGTAGGGGGAAGGGGTGGCAGCGTCATCCACTGACCACTTGCTTGATGCAGCGAGAGACTTGGCATCGTCATTATCATCCCGAGTGTTAGAACCGCTGAATTGAGATGAGGCCGCATGCTCTTTCAGAGGGCCGGAGCTCGTCACGCACATAATGTATCGGCAAATACGCGGCACATGGAGATTGAGGGGCTCGGCGGGTGTGTGCCAGCAAGAGGTCTACCTCAAATTCATCCTGCTCCACCTTGTGTCCCGCCGTGCCTCCTTGTGTGAACCTTCGGGTATCACAGAAGAGGCAGATGGTAGGATGCGTGAGGCTGAATCGTTTGTCAGAACAAGGACGATTCATGAGCAAAGCATTTTGAGACTCATGCATTCGCAGTGAGGGCAGTCTGTCTCCATTACAATGCTGGTCTGATGGCGGGATGTACTTTCCAAATTCTACCCGCTGACTTATGTAGTTGAAGGAGAGATGAATCGCTGTCTTAAAGGAAGAAATTTTGAGGAAATGGTGTTTGCACACCTGGTTTTATAGCGAATAGCTTCGCACCAAAAGAGGCGGAGCTCAAAAACCATAGCCAATATTAGAATACTGCTGTTATTGTAGAGAGGTTTCAACTAGGTTGTAAAAGAAGGCACTCCCCAATATTCCTTAATAAACATAATGTCAAGTGCACTGAGTCGTAAGGGAACTTTGGTTTTCCGTGTGCCAGTACGTCTTGCACACAGTGCGTATGAGGCAAATTTTGTTTCAGCGCTGTCCGTGTGCAGCCTAGTTTTTCTAGACACACATTCTGGGACATTCTCACTTCGTTGGCGCATGCATCAGGCATTGATTGTCCTAAAAGAGTATCACAAAGCAGTCTTTTGTGAACGCATCCTTAGGACTCGAGTTCAAAAGTGTGTTCTCACTCTACACCAGTATGTGAACGCATACCGAAATGTGTCAGACTGCAATTCATGACAAAATGCAAGTACGTGTTGCTGTCTTATTCAGAATCAGAATAAGCTTTATTGCCAAGTATGCTTCCATATACAAGGAATTTTTCTTCATGATAGAAACTTCCAGTGCACAAACAATACAACAACAAGACAGAGATAATACAATTAAAATAAAAAGTGAATAGATATAAGTGTATAGAAATACACAAGAAAAAATATCCACATAGTATGTACAAATACAAATCTGTTATATACAGTGTGAGGGAATGTAATGCAGAAGAGGTAGGATATGTTAAATAATATAATTGACTAGGCTGTGTATTGCTTGTAATTATAGTATAGTTTAACTGTTCATGAGATGGATAGCCTGAAGGGAAAAAACTGTCAATGTTGCCACAAGGAGTGCTATAGCGGACATTAGTGTGAAATGGCCGAGTAGGTATAGGTGCAGGCCAGTGATCTCCAAATGGGGTGGAATCTCCAAAAGAGGGCATAGTTACCACCAAAAGAGGGCTGGGTTAATTAAAAAGAGAGTTACGTTCAGCTTTGAAAGGCTAACTGTGCGACAGTCCAAAAATGAAGTATACCCAAGCCTTAATTGTTGGTGTTTGCTAAGGGTAGCATCACTGATGCTTTTGCTCATCCTTGGGTCATGGGATTTGTACAAACCCGAATCCTGAAGTATTGAAATTTGGCACATAACTCTTCCCACACCATTTGTGCTATTGACAAGGATGATAGCTCAAATCCTGCAGCATGTTTAGGACAGGTAAGCCATTACTTTTGTAAGTGATCTAACTTGTGTTTTTGCCTGGCACACGATAAAAAGGAACAAAAATTCCAGTATATTTACATTGAAAGACCCTATAGCCATTTCTAGGTTTCAGAATATTATAGTGACTTGAGGGTGGGCTCTTTTGACTTGTGCCACGTAATCCCCTAGCAATCCCCCAGAATACCCAAGCAACCACATAACAGCACACTAAAACCAATTGGAAGGCATTTGCAAGTGCATAGCAATGCCCCATGACACTCTGTAACATTGTGACGCAGAGATTTGTAAAACCACACACCACTCACATTTTCTTTTGAAATTGCACTGAAATGGCCCAACCAGCCATGGCTTCCGGAAATTATAAGACGTTGTACAGCTCGCCATTGGAATGCCACTAGCCTCTGGTACTGTGCACACATCCACTTACACTGAAGTGCCTTCTTCTTCTTAATGGCCTCCAGGTTTATTCTCAAATCCTCTTTGTAAGAGTGACGTGTGCTCCTGAGCCACAAAGAGAAAAAAGAGAGTGCAAACACTCCTTTCTATCTCTGTGTCCAAGTGTGTAACTCCCTCAGGCTTGAGCACTCCTTCACTATCTCCGTCACGGTTCCCTTCCATCTGTATTCGTCAATCCCTCCTTTTCTCTGTCCTCCTGTTACTCGCATAGGCCAGAGGGATTCAGAGGTGGGACTATCTCCACAGCAACACCCCGGTCTCCATGTGAGCAGGTGCGCAGAGCATGGATCCACAGTTTCTGGGAACTCGCTCACCCAGGCAATGTCAAAGCAAACCTTGTTGCTCACTTGAACAGTCATACACATCCACCGGATCCTGGAGAAATTAGCCGCTGATAACTGCTGTTTAACTCTCAAAAGGAGATACTTCCTCTTTTTGACGTGTCTTCAATTTAGACTTGGCAGATACACCAATTTGTATATTACTTGCTTGAATTTAAATCTTGGATTCATGAGTGTGCTACTTGTAAACGATCATTTGCATTTGCATTGAGCCACAAGCCACACTTTGACTGGCTGAAGGGCTGTGTTTGTTTTGTACATGGATTCTCAACAGTCATTATCCCCAAACAGCACAGATATGGAGGAGATTGCAGAGGATTTCCAAGTACAGATGAACCACGAGATGATCAACAACACTGAATGTCGACCTTGCTTCAATGCTTTCCCAGGAGTTCCTCATGTGAGCGGACATGAGTCTGCAGCCCAGCGCTACACTGTGACACGCTTGCAAGCTGGTTTTCCGAACAGGTGAGTGTAGGAGTTACAATGTCACAAAGCTTTTATCAAGTTGAAGTTGGGTCAGGACACCCCCAGGTTGATCCTCAAGCTTACTTTTAGGCTTGTTTCTTTTTGAACGCATGCAACCCTGATTGACATCCTATAATCAAATGTGAGAGTCATTCTGATCTCTGATTTTTACAACTAGGGGTTGAAAACAAGCTTGTAAATGAATGACTTTAAATCAGATCCTGTGTCAACAAAAGTTAGAGAGCTCAAAACCATCCTGGGGACTGCAGATCAGGCCCTCTCTTCCAGCTCTGTGGTGAGCCAGAACAGTGTGTCATAATGGTCTGAAATAGACATTGGTGCCGGAGGATATTCTGACCCACATGTCCACTGACCCACAAATTGACCTGTTTCAAGTGATGTCAATGTATGACCGTGAAGCCTTGTTTGTGACCAAAATTCCATATACCTTGTGGAAATGAACACAGGACTGTGATAAATTCATAACACCCAGACTGTATATAGGTATGTCATAATTGTAACACATTGAAACTGTAATGTACAGTCCTATATACTTAATGTGTATATACTAATGTTAGTCAATAAACAACATATCTTAACATTATGAAGCACAGAAGAGGAGAATTTATAGTAAATATTACTTAAATATTTGTCTGTTTCTCACCTGTTTCTCACCCACATCATATCATATATCAGACTCCACCAGCGTACAAAGGTAAATCGTGGTTAAAATATATTTAAATGTCTGCAAAAGTCAAATTTGGCAATGTCCTGACTTCAGACCTGTATACACTTTTCCTGGGAGTTGGCATTGTCTTGATATCGTTTCACGAGTGCTTTTCCATTCCTCCTGCTGATGGTCACAAATATGGCGGCTATATGGAAATGAATGTCACTGAAACAGGTCATTGTCAAGGTACATACAGAGTACTGCCACATGATGTTATACCTCTCTGTAGGGATGTTGGCTTTCTTTTCATAGCTTAAAGAGACATGGTCATTGTCCCTACTTCCTTTTTATACAAACTTCAGTATAGTTTTACTGAATAGACTTTAAATAGTTTTATATATATATAATAAATAAATGAACAAACCTACATGTTGTTCACAACTCTCCCTGCTCTCTGGCAATCATGTGATCAAATGTATTCATCATAGCCTTGAACATTGTGCCTTGATGTAACGGACTGCAAGTAATCAATTAAGCAAAGTCAGACATTAAAAAAATGTCAGGCATTTTAAAAGAGAACAATCATAATTTGAGTTGTGAATTACTGAAGGACTGGGCTTAATGTGTGTGGTATTTCACTAACTGATCTTGAAAAGGTTAGCTGTTATATGGTTAATCACTGATATGTAAACCGAAGCAAAAGACACCAGGTTTTATTACAAACCACAATAAATGCTATTATCATTGCACTTTATCATGCAGCTACTGTACAATGTCTAAATGACTGGAAGAGAATGTGAGAAAAGGAAGTGATTTATATGATAGACATGGCAATACCTTTTAGAGTAAACAAATGGCTGAAGAATATATCCACAATTTCAAACTCTGCCCAATCCATCTTGCAACTACAATTTGTGATGTTCATATGGAACTATATATTATATATATATATATATATATATATATATATATATATATATATATATATAAAACTATTTAGGCTACTACTATTTCAATTTGATTAAAAGTAATTTGTGCTTTCATGTGGTGAATGTACTGTGGCCAAATTGGCCAATAAATGGAGAGGATTTGTAATATCACTGTCATCCTTCAGCAGTTGGTTTCAGGTAATAGGTTGTGACTGACTTCACTTGACTGACTTGATCCAGCAGCAGTGCTTGACAATTACCAGAACCACCATGTGTCCTGTCTTGAATGTGGAAAGATCATGTGCCTGTCTTTTACACACTATTCAGTCAGATGTGTCTAGGTTTTGATATTATATTATATTGTGATGTATGAGTGGTTGTTTAACAGTTCAGTCTGCTAATGCCATGGCAAGAAGGTACAATACACTTAACTTCAGTCTGTCCTAGAATAACGTTTAGTTGTAGGCCTATCAATACAATGCCCGGAAGTCACTTTGAATAAAAAATGCCAAGAAACACATTTTTGGATTGAAATTATTTGCAACTTACTGTACTATCATTTTTCAAGTATCTAAAAGTTACTCTAAAACATTGGGTGCATGGAAAGACAAGGGCTTTCATACTATTTTACACATATTTAAGGCATTTTCTCATTTCATATTTGTACATTTATTCAATACCTCTCCTAAGGAATTTCTTTAGAGAGAATATTGTTCATTAAAAATTGTATTGCATATAAAAATGGATGATGTTTGATACGTATACAGTGATATGAAAAGAATGTGAACCCTTTGTAATTACCTGCATTTATGTATAAATTTGTCTTAAAATCTGGTTTGATTTTCATCTAAGTTACAATAATGAACAATCACAATCTGTCTTAAAAAATGACACACAAATTATTGTATTGTTCTTGTACATATTGACTACATCATTCAAACAGTCACAGTGTAGGCTTGAAAAAGTATGTGAACCCCTAGGCTAATGATGTCAACAAAAGCTAAATAAAGTCAGGATTTGTCAAACATGGCATCCGGTTTTTGAAATGAGATTGGAATTGTGGGTTAGAGCTACTTTGACTTATAAAAAAAACACTCAAACATTTTGAGTTTGCTATTCACAAGAAACATCTGATGATGTGTACCTTGACTTGCAAAAAAGAGATCTTAGAAGACCTACAAACAAGAATTGTTGCATTGCAAAATGCTGTTAAGAGTTCAAAGTTATTTGGAATAGTGGAAATGTATTTGGAAAGATATTCATTTGTCCACAGTTAGATAAATTGTCTATAAATGGAAACAATTTAGCACTGTGGCTACTCTCCCTAGAAGTGGCCGTCCAGCCAATGATGTCTCAAAGGGCAAACCACAGAATGCTCAATGAGGCAAAAAAGAACCTTAGAGTGACAGCTGAAGACTTATTGGATCATAACATCTCTGTTCATCTATATATAAGATATTAAACAGGCATGGTGTCCTTGGCAGTACACCCTGAAGGAAGCCGCTCCTCTCCAACAAAAACATTGCTGCATGCCTGAAGTTTGCTAAAGGCCACTTTGGCACTCCACAACACTACTGAGAAAATGTTTTGTCGACTGATGAAACTAAGGTTGAATTGTTTGCGAAGAACAGGCACTGCACACCAACCTAAAAAATCATCCCAACGGTGAAGTATTGTGGAGGGAGCATCATGACTTGGGGCTGTTTTGCTGCTTCTGGGTCTTGACTGCTTGCCATCATCGAGGGGGAAAATGAATTCCCAAGTTTATCAAGGTAATGTGAGGATGGCTGTTTGCCAACTGAAGCTCCAAAAATGTTGGGTGATGCAGCAGGACAATGACCTTAAACAAACATTGGCATAAAATGTAGTGCAGGTCTAATCCACAGCTTCTGAAAGTGCTTGGTTGAGCTCACTGCTGCCAAAAGAAGGATCAACCAGTTATTAAATCCAAGGGTTCACTTAACATTTCTCACAGTACTGTGAACGTTTAACGGGATGTGTTCAATAAATCCATAAAAGATTGTAATTGTTTGAGTGTTGATAGCTTAAGCACATTGTGTTTGTCTATACTTGTGACTTTGATGAAGATGAGATCACATTTAATGACCAATTCATGCAGAAAACCAGCCAATTCAAATTCCTCGCCACTGTAGGTTCAAGTGACTGGTGTCTTGGTACTGAAAGAGTTAATGATGCCGTCACCACGTGGATGTAGCTCTTTGAGGATATGACGCGTGCTCTCTGTCTGCTTCGCTCTCTACATAAACCCAGACTCAACACTAAACCTTAATTCAAAAGAGACTCTTTCAAGTAAAAAGAGACTGCATAGGGACAAAATTTAAACCGAATTCAGATCATAGAGTCGCTTAGGTCTCGAGTAGTACAGTTTTCCGTTGTTTCCTCTCTGACGTGCATCTCCGCGTGCTCACCTAGACAGAAGGTTTGAATTTATATTTGCTCCTAATGATTATTTTGAATCTGTGTATTGTAAAAGTCTGTAACAGGAGGAGCTCTAACAAAGAGAAGCGTGGAGTTCAAACGGATGTTGATTTGCATACGCAAATGGCGCAACCATTTTCCTGCGTGTGGCTAGCATGGGCATGATTTTCTTTGCCTTCTAAACATTTACATTAGTCAAATATATATTTTATATAATAGACATGTATAAAACCACCACGATTTTAGTTAGCACGACGAACGGTGCTTATATATATCGATGTTGTATTTTTTTTTGTCACGCCACATCTGTTAATATTGTGAAATTTCCACGTTGGTGGTTTCTTAACTCAGTCTTCTTCACCAGGTGTTGGGTGTGTACATGCATTTCAAGACGATAGAGATACCGGGTTTTGCCTTTAGCATTTTTTATTTACTAAATGTAGGTCACCGGGTCAGTAGTACAAGAATGGAGATTACTTCCCCGATAAAGCAATGCGTCAGTTACTAATACAATGTATCTGTTTGTCCCCCACGTATGTCTGTTTGTATGTGTCAACATCTGTTCGTCTATTTTTATGGCGCGTGTGCAGATAGAATAATTTTAGTAGGTCACTGCGCTGTGTTTTGGTGTTTGCATCGTCAAACATAAACGTTTAGTTGCCAACATTGTTGATTGTTATACACCGCAGGACATTTGGTTAGACTAAATAGAATTGAACAGATTCAATATGCAATTCTAGTCTAATTTGAATACTTTTTCTTTTCCAAATCGAAGTCTATTTAATCCTAGTCTGGCCGAATGAGAATAGGTTTACATTTCCAAAAGCAAATATATTCTGTTCTATTCTAATGTTCAGTTCTTTTTTTTTTTAGTCTGTTCAAGCCTGAATAGATCTGCATTTGCACAAGGAAATCTATTCAGTTCTGTTAAATTTTTGTCTAGTCTGCTGTAATCTTGTCAAATGAAAAGAGTTTTGCATTTCCATAAAGTAATCTATTCTGGTCTAGTCTAACGAGAATAGGTTTGCATTTTTATAGGGTATTGTGTTCTATTTTATTTGGTTCTGTTCTATTGTGTTCTAGTCTGATGAGAATAGATTTGAACTTGCATAAGGGAATCCGTTATATTCTACTCTTGTCTAGTCTATTATGTTCTAGTCTAGTGAGATTATTGCCTTTCCAGAAAGAAAAACCAGTGCGTGCTAGGTAGAAAAAGAACAGTGTTAAATTTAAAAATGAATTGGTAGTTTGAAAAGTAGTTCCAAATATAGATATAGGGACACCTATGCAAAGATTTCAGTTTGAAAATATTACATGGCCATCATAACTATTGTTTAATTATGTCTTGACAGGTAAACATTCCAACAGTGTGAGTTAAAGGGAGATTTTCCAACATTAAGCTTTAAAAATTAAGGATAATGTTTACAAAAAGGAAAAATGGCACACCTACTAAAAGTTTGAATGGTTTCTGTATGATAAGGTTCGAGCTGAAAAGTTTGAAGGCAAAACAGAATTTCAAAACATTGATGCCTTGCAAGTAGAATTGCAATAGAAATATACTGAGGTGGTTGGACTTGAGAATCAAAAGCTAAGTGCCAGGTTGCCAGTGAAGAGTCCTGCATGTTATTTACAGGGTTATGTTTGTGCATTTCTCTTTCCAGTATGGCAGACTATCTGATAAGTGGAGGAATGGGCTACATCCCAGAGGACGGCCTGTCTGCTCAGCAGCTTTTCTCTGTCGGAGATGGTCTCACCTACAAGTAAGTACCTGTAATTGGGTTCCTCTCCCTGCAGTGATACTCTGTGTGTATGTAATGGGCATCCACGTTACAGATCAGGACAGCAGTCTGTCCAAGATGGACACACGGCGGAAGAGCTTTGCTCTATGGGAGACGGTATGACTTACAAGTGAGTAACCCAGCCCTTTATTATAAGACATCACACTGAAATCCTCAGTCTCATAGTGAGCTCAATAAGGAAACAATCATTCCAGTAATTTCAAGTCAGTATAGTCTGTTTGGGGACAATCAACAGATATGTTCACCAATAAGTTCAGAATTTTGTCCTGATTGTTTTGCTCCCCATTTTTCTCAATGTGATACAATTATATAGAAGAAAATTTAAATCTTATCTGTTTAGCTGCTGAGAATTCCATATTAGTTGCCACTGCTTGACATTTGTTTGAATTTGGTTAACTGTTCTGATAATTATCCTTCATTTGTTGTCTTTGGATGCTGTTTGGTTTCAGTAGCAGTAAAAGCCCATCTGGATTGCACTGAAGAATATGCATGCATTACATTTTTTTCTAATTCTATTAACCTGATCTCATTTCGTTTCGACCACCCGTAATTAAATCATCTTCATTTTTTCACTCTTGAGTGTCTTTCAGGATAATCTCATTGGAAATTCCTTAATGTTATTGGTCTAGAACCAACTATATGATACACTTACATGGCAAGCATGGTCAGCATGCAAGGCACGCTCCATATAAAGTAGTTTCTTGAATGTAGAGTTGGCAAAAGCTCATTATATATATATATATATAATTCATTTAAATTGATTTGCATTTTGGATATACTCCGAATCTAAAGCTGATTTGGTTTTCTAATGAATCATTCCTGGATGCAATTTAAACCTGTCACTGCTTAATGCATAGAAGACATCACAACAAAATATAAAGTTGTGCATAACGATGACTGTTAAAAAGTTATATTTGACTTGAATGTAATCTATATGAATGTCTTCACTCTTTGCACTAGTAATGAGGGGTGACATTAGGGTACGGTGAGTTCATGTCATGAACAGGCATCTTTTAGAAGATTAAGATTGCAAGGTGAAAGGTCTGCCTGTATGACCAAGTGATTTTTAATGAAAAGCATGTAGGGATGCAGTGTGGCCCACGTGAATGTCCTCACGCCGGCATCATGTAAGAAGGGAGCTTTTATTTAGACATACACAGTTACACAGAGAAAGTGCACTTGTCCATAAATCTGACACGGGCACGTGTGTTGAATCAATTTATGTATTGCGTATTTCCACAATTTTACCTTTTTAAATGGCATAAAGCACATGTGAGGTGGAGATCTCTGCTTTCTTGATGTTAAATATCTCCCCTCTGTGTTATCTTTTGTCAAGCCAGCACATTGCAGTACCTCAGTATTACTCTGTTTAGAATGAGATATAATTTGATCAAAGAGTTATGTGTCCCATAGAAATGTCCTGAAGCTAAATCTTTCCTTTTCAGTCTCCTTATTTAAATCAAAGACTCTTTCAATGTGTGTAATTTGTCTTTTATCAGTCAAACCAATTGAACTGAAAATGCAATTACTTTAAAAAGATCCATCTTATTATATATCACTTACAAGGCAAATAAGTATATGAACCCTTTGGAATTAGCTGATTTTCTGCATTAATTGGTCATAAAATGTGATCTCATCTTCGTTATAGTCACAAGTATAGACAAATACAATGTGCTTAAGCTAACAAAAAACACAAACAATTATAATCTTTCAGGTCTTTATTGAACATCCCATTAAACATTCACAATGCTGTGGAAAAAGTGAACCCTTTGATTTAATAACTGGTCGATCCTCCTTTGGCAGCAATAACCTCAACCAAGTGTTTCTGGTATCTGTGGATTAGAACTGCACAACGTTCAGAAGGAATTTTGAAACATTCTTCCTTACAGAACAGATCATAAGATGTCTGGTGTGAATGGCTCTCTTGAGGTCTTTCCACAGCTCCACAATCTCTATTGGGTTAAGTCTAGGCTCTGATAGGGCCACTCCAAAATGGAGTTTCTTTTTTGAAGCCGTTCTGTAGTTGATTTAATTTGATGTTTAAGGTCTTTGTCCTGCTGCATCACGCAACTTCTACTGAGCTTCAGTTGGCACTCCGCTATCCTGACATTATCCTGTAGGATATCTTGATAAACTTATTTTGATATCTTGAAAAAAAAAATTCCCTCAATGGTGGCAAGCGGTCCAGGCCCTGTAGACACAAGCAGCCCCAAATCATGATGCTCCCTCCGCCGTACTTCACCGTTAGGATGGTGATTTCATGTTGATATGCAGTGCCTTTTTTATGCCATATGTAGTGCCGCATGTTCTTCCCAAAGAATTCAACCTTCGTTTCATCAATCCACAAATCTTTTTCCCAGTAGCGTTGTGGAGTGCCAAGGTGGTCATCGGCAAACTTCAAGTGCACAGCGACGCTTCCTTCGTGTCCGTTTTAATGTTTTCCACTTAGACTCATGGACAGGGATGTTAACAAGTGCCAATGATTCCTTCGAGTCTTTACCTCATTGAGCATTCTGCGGTGTGTCCTTTGTCATCTTGGCTGAAAATCCACTTCTAAGGAGAGTAGGCACCATACTAATACATCTCCATTTATAGACAAATTGTCTAACTGTGGACAGATGAATATCTAAGCTTTTCTAGAAAACTTTGCCAACTCCTGACTCTAACTTTTGTTTTTGTCATTAGCCTAAGTGTTCACATACTACTTCCAACCTACACTGTGAATGTTTGAATGATGTATTCAATATGTACAAGTACAATAGAATAATTTGAGTTATTAGTTTAAAGATTGTGTTTGTTCATCATTGTAACTTCGATTAAGATCAAACCAGATTTTAAGACACATTTATTACATTATTTATACATAAATGCAGGTAATTCTAATGGGTTTTCATACTAGCCACTGTAGATTAACTATAACTTCAAGACATTCATAACTATTTGAATGTATTTTCACTTAACAATCACTGTTAAGTGTTGTATAATGGTGTAATGCTTAATGTAGTTATAAAATGTTAACATTTTATATGATGTGCACAAGATACTTCACAGTTGTATTGAAAATGAGTTTCTGCAAACATATATGCTGTTTTCTTTGAAAACCTGTGCTAGACGAAGGTCTTGGACCATTGCGCCGCATCTTGCTTTTTTTCTTGGGATCTTGCCCATGAATGCCATATTAAGACGTTCAGCAGCTATATCACCCTATAGCTCAAGACCGGTTGTCCACTGAAGTTAAGCAGGTTTGAGCCTGGTCAGTTCCTGGATGGGAGACCTCTTGAGGAAAACTAAGGTTGCTGCTGGAAGAGGTATTAGGAGGCCAGTAGGGGGTGCTCACCCTGTGCTTTGTGTGGGTCCTAATGCCACACTTTAGTGATTGGGACACTGTACTGTAAAAAGGCACCGTCCTTCGGACGAGATGTTAAACCGAGGTTCTGACTCTGTGATCATTAAAAATCCTAGAGCACTTCTTGGAAAGATTCCCCGCATTGGCCCTTCTCAATCATGGCCTCATAATCCCCATCCATTAATTGGCTCTATAACTGTACTCTCTCCTCTCCACCAATAGCTGGTGTGGTGAGCGTACTGGCGCACTATAGCTGCTGTTGAATAATGCAGGTGGATGCTGCACACAGCTGGTGTTTGAGAAGTCACACAGTGTAAAGCGGTTGCTGTCTGTCTTCACACTCTCTCAGTCTCTGTGTGCACATGCGAGAGAGAAGAGAGCAAGAGTGTTAAGGATGTGCTTATTGCAAAAATAACTAATTTGACACTTTTAAAATTACTTTGCATTTGAGGTTAGAAGCATTAGGTAGTTTTTATTCTGATGGTAGGCTACGGTATATATTTATAATTTCGGGGTGTTAGAGCAGCTGTCACCTGCAACAGTTTGCCAAATAAATTTCCACATTCGCATGCAGTAATTTTCACTCGCAAATGAGAGTGACGTGGGTGCGGATGAGTCCTGCCCTGTCCCAGCCAACATGGACTCCTTTTTTTAGACTGCCCACCACAAGACCAAGATGAGGAAAATCAGCCATGTGTTTGTGTATTTTGAGTTGTGTTGGAGTTTCCAATCTTTTCCCTTCATTTGTACTCGCACACTCATGCAATATACAAAACCTTATTTTATGTCTCCACTTTGTTTTGGCACTCATCTGCCAAACCAAACTGGCAACTTTTCATCTGTATGAGGATCTCATTGATTCTGTTTCCAGTATTTATGTAATGTGCTCTCCAAAGTCAGCAGTATTTATACAGCACATACCAGTGATTGTCAGTGGGTTTGCGACCCCCCCCCACCCCATGTTAATGTGCATGTGTCTGAATGGGCCTAGGTCTCTGTAAACACAGACAGTCTTCAGACTCACCTCATCCCTATTCCATTGCCCTTGCTTCCAAAACCACACTTTATTTAGACTGCCTTTTGATATAGGTACCATCATGAATGGAGCAGTCAGCATAAGGTTTTCATTATGCTCGACTGTGTTTGTCTCAAGACGGACTCCCTTGGGCGTTCCACTCTGGCACTTTTCTTAAGATGTTCAGAACCTTTGTGCTAATGGACGAGTGAATCTCACAAAACCTCTTCAAAATCATAAGAAAGAAGAAATTTATAGTTGTGAAAAATAAATTTCATTTAGAAAATAATGGGATTATTTGGGGAATGAAATGATTTTTTTTCTTCTCGCATTTACATTTTTAATGACAACTCTTCCCCCCCAATTTTCTTTATTGTAATGCAAAAACATAGTGATGTACTTGCATTGAAATGTATTTATACATGGTAGAATTTGTTGTACTACCTTTTAATTAGAGTTGTTTAAAATTGCTGTATTACAGTAGTGGGAATCTAATGAGAATCACCATTTGAGAATAATGGGAATTAGAAATTAAAACATTAGACAGATGGACATGGCACAGTAATAATTTAAAGGGACACATGTGCTTGCAGTAATTGTCATGAAAACGACAAGAGGCAAAAAAACAACCTTAATTTCCTTTTTGTGTGTTTGTGTACAATCTTTCTTTTTATTCCTGGTAACTGACTAATGTCTTCTCTTTTGTGTATCTTGCAGTGATTTCCTGATCCTGCCTGGCTTTATTGACTTCACATCAGATGAAGTGGTGAGTCCTCTGGCTTGTTACTCCCCCACACTGTCATTCACTTACTGTTTTCATAATGACTGAATGTCTGCTTTTTTTTTTTTTTGCGTGTGTGTTGCTTGTACTATTTTTAACTAAATGGCCGTCTCTTTGCTCATACTTGTCAGACTTTTGTGGCTTATAAACAGACTGTCAGATATTTCTTTCTATATATTTTCTTTACCTCTTTCAAATCACTGCAAGACTTCACAAGATGGTCTTTATTTTTCACTTTAAACCTATACATTTTTTTTGATGATAATATATTCACTATCCCAGCTTAATGTAGAAAAAATGATAAGTAAGCCATTTGTAGGTTGTTTTTTCCTGGTTCTGTGGCACTGTCAAATGATTACTTGTTTATTTGAGCTTCCTGACCAGCTCTACCCTGCAACATTGGCTCAGTCAATGGCATTACTTTGGGATGGGACTATCCATCCTGACCAAAAGACAGGGTCATGTTCAAGGAACCTGTTTTAAAGCATTTGTTATTTTTGGGAATCTATTTGGTGAATGTAGTAGAGCCAATTTCAGAGACGTTGTCCTCCTTTTAAAATCATTTTACCATTCTGCTCTTATTTGCTTTTGTAGGACTTGTTTTTTTTTATACGAGAATGCCCATTTTGTTTTTCCCTGTTGAAATTAGAATTCTCATAAACACGCTGCACTTCCCTTCATTTCAACTGTTCTGTTTTCAGAACATGGGAATAATCCACCCACACACATTAAAATTTAATGAACTTTGAACATTTCACACTGTTGTCTTCTCCTGTTTTTGCTCGGGGCACACAGCAGACTTTAAAGATCCTTGTCTTGTGGAAATAAATGAGACTCAATACTTCTGTAGCTGAAAAATAAAGTGTTCTCTTACGAGAGGTTCTCTCGTATTGCGTAAGCTAGCTTACGCTACGGGAAAGATTCATCTTTTCTGAGATATTGAAGCCAGAAAATTATCCTTAATTTTGTATTATTTGTCAACGCAGTGCAGCAACTGCAGACCTTGAGCGGGCTAGCTAGCGAGCTCATTGGTTGCTCTGCGGCAACTGCTGCAGCCTATAGACGAACTTGGGCGAACTCGCGTCCAATGAGAGGCGTCCGCGCTACTGCATCAAAGCCCGCCAAAATGGGTGTGGCTAGAGTGCATATAAGCGTAGTTCGTGAGGCTGGAACCCTGATTTTCATCTCTTCAGCGAGCTCTTCGCATCTCTGAACTGGAAGCCGCGTCGCCGTTCGAGGGGCATCTAGCAAGCTTGGACAGCGCTCGAAGAAGCCGGCCGTCTCCGCCACCTTCAGCCATCCTGTGAGCTACGCCATCCGGCGACGTATCCTTTTTTAGAGCAAGCTAGTTCTTAACGAACTTCACAAAAGAGTAACGAGCGTCTTTTTTAAGATGCCTCGCACCACTTGCGCTTCATGCCACGCCCCTCTCAGTGCCGGAGACCGCCACATCATCTGCGCTCTCTGCCTGGGACTGGGGCATGCAGAGCTCGCCCTCGCTGAAGGCGGATGCGACCTCTGCGAGGAGCTTCCGATGTCGACCCTGCGGGCTCGACTCAAAGCGCTCAGAACCGAAGCCACCGCGCCGCCTTCCGTTCCGCCGCGCAGGAAAAAGCGCCTGCTCCCAAAGGCTGCCAGAACCGGTGATAGAAGCGACTGCCTCGCCGGAGCCTCTCCCTCGAGCTTCGCTCTCACCCTCCCCGCCCCCCCGGGACGCGCAGTTGCCGCCCAGCGGCCGCATTGCGGCCATCTCGGAGGACGAGGCGGAGGATAAGGGCTGTTCCATCATGGCTTCGGACAGCGAGGAGTGGTCAGGCTCCCACGCCTCCTCCTCGGCCCAGGAATCCAGCAGGACCTGCGCCGGAGTCGAAGGGGTACTAACACGCCTCCTCACACAGGCCGTCGAACGCCTCGGGCTCGAGTGGTCACCGCCCCCTGAGCAGGCTCCCAACAGACTCGACGGCTGCTTTCGTCAGAACTCCCTTCCTGCCGGAACTCCACACTGAGCTTGCAAAGTTGTGGAACGCGCCTTTCTCGGCCAGGATCCGTTCCCACGTCTCCACCCCTCTCGCTTCGGTGGACGGCGCCACCGAGAAGGGCTACTCCTCCATCCCCCCCGGTCGAGGATTCGGTAGCAGCACACCTTTGCCCGCCCTCCGCGAGATGGCGGTCTAAGCCAGTGCTCCCGTCTAAGGCCTGCAGAGCGACTTCCGCCTATGTTTGCCGCGCCTATTCCGCCGCCGGCCAAGCCGCATCTGCTCTGCACTCCATGGCCGTCTTACAGATCCTCCAAGCAGACCTTCTTCGGGAGTGGGATGAGAAAGGCAGGCACCCAGAGGCTATTACAGATCTAAGAAGCGCGACGGACCTCGCCCTTCGCGCCACCAAAGCTGCAGCCCAAGCTCTAGGGAAGTGCATGGCCTCGCTGACTGTGACCGAGAGACACCTGTGGCTAACGCTAGCTGACATGGGAGAAGCAGAGCGCTCCACGTTCCTCAACGCACCGCTCTCTCCGACCGGTCTCTCCGGCTCTGCGCTGAGTGGCATTGTTGACCGCTTTTCAGAAGTCCAGAAAGCCACCCAAGCCATGAACCTCTTCCTGCCGCGTCGCGCTAGCTCCTCTGCAGGCCGCCCACGTGACCAGCCTCCTGCATGAGCCTCTTCACAGCGCCCAGCTCAACAAAGTCAGACTTCTCAGCGTCAACAGGGCGGCCGCCCTCGATTGCGCTCAGACAGCCGCCGCAGACCGCCGCCCCCCCGCGGGCCTCGGTCTAAGGTTGCGCTGAAACCTGAGCAACCGAAGTCCTCCTAGCCTTGTTGAAAAAACGACGGCTCAGTCCCGCCGCAGCCGGACCACCGTCAAAGCTTCGCCCCCTGTCAGTCCCCCTCTCTCAGGCTACTACAGTGGTGGATTCAGCAGCCAACAAGCCGGTGATACTGTCCGCTTGCCTGCACTCAAACGCCGTTTTTCTGACTGCCCTGTCATCAGTCAAACGCGTGGGAGACCTTCACGCGCTGTCTGTCAGCGCTGCGTGTCTTGAGTTCGGACCAAGTGACTCCAAGGTCATTTTAAAGCCTAGACACGGCTATGTTCCCAAGGTGATCGGTACTCCTTTCAGAGCACAGGTCATTTCCCTATCGGCGCTGCCAGCATCCGATAGCGAACGCGACGCCAATCTCCTTTGCCCAGTCAGAGCACTGAGATTGTATACTGCGTGCTCCGCCTCTTTCAGAAGCTCTGAGCAGCTTTTCGTTTCGTTCGGAGGGTGCACCAAAGGTCTCGCCGCCTCGAAACAGACACTGTCTAGATGGATAGTGGACGCTATTGCTGCCGCATACGCGTCAAAAGACCTGCCATGCCCGTTGGGCATTAGGGCTCACTCCACTAGAGGCATGGCCTCATCGTGGGCATGGTCCAGCGGGATTTCCATTCACGACATATGTGTGGCAGCGGGCTGGGCTTCCCCCTCCACCTTTGTCAGATGTTATAATCTGGAAGTGCCCGCCCTGCAGGCAAAACTACTAGCGGTTTAATACGCTACAGCTCCCCTGGTGAGCTGCACTGATGGGACTCATTCCACACAGACCGGCACCGCCGCTCTGTCGTTCCCTTCCCACTATGTGCTTATGTATTACACACACACTGGCCCGCACTCTGGCCGGCCAAATATTATTTCCCCACTCACAAGGGCTCCCCCGGGTCCCCCCACCCCCGGGGCTCATGCAGTGGATGCTTGGCACGCATGGCGTTGACAATGGGTTCCCGTAGCGTAAGCTAGCTTACGCAATATGAGAGAACCTCTCGTAAGAGAACGAATCGGTTACCTAACGTAACCTCGGTTCTCTCTAGATAAGGGAACGAGTATTGCGTAGCCGGCCGTGCTCGCGCCACGAGCGACTTTCGCTTCATTCAATGAAAACCAGGGTTCCAGCCTACGAACTACGCTTATATGCACTCGAGCCACGCCCATTTTGGCGGGCTTTGATGCAGTAAGCGCGCGGACGCCTCTCATTGGACGCGAGTTCACCCAAGTTCGTCTATAGGCTGCAGCAGTTGCCGCAGAGCAACCAATGAGCTCGCTAGCTAGCCCGCTCAAGGTCTGCAGTTGCTGCACTGCGTTGACAAATGATACAAAATTAAGGATAATTTTTTTGGCTTCAATATCTCAGAAAAAATTAATCTTTCCCGTAGCGTAAGCTAGCTTACGCAATACTCGTTCCCTCATCTAGAGAGAACCGAGGTTACGTTAGGTAACCGATTCGATATTGCTTTTGCCATTATGACCAAGATTGAACAAACTCTGTATTGAAGGGTTTGTGTAGGCCAGTTTAATAACCGCTTGAATATCTTTGTCGCTCCTAAAGGGATGGTTCACCCAAAAATTTTGTCTTCCTTTGCACGCCCTCATGTTTTTAAACGCAAATTACTTTCTTTTTTGGAGCACAAAATGAGATCACTTTCACTGTTTTTACAGTTTACATTCATAGTATGGAAAAAAGACTTTCATTCTGTGAAATTTCATTCCTTTCTCCTTTTTGGTGAACTATCCCTTTATCTCTTGCCCATGAAACACAAACTGAACCATGGGTTTGGGAAATTTCCCACTATGGTGTCTCTTTTCCCATGAAGCCACTCTTCCCCCACCTGTGTGCGTGTGAAATTGTATTTTGGGAATTGTGGCTTTTGGTTGTGACTGGAAGGTTGTGAGAGCAATGTTTGTGAGCTTATCTGTATTAGAGGAACAATTCTCAGATCTGATGTATTAATGAAGGTCATGGCCTTCCGTTAGTCTTTCTTACACCCCTCTACCCCACCCACCCAAGAGATTTGTGAGTCACGTGCACATTGACAGACATGGCTGAGCAGAATGTTATATTCTGTGTATTCCAGTTCTTTGACCTTCAAACGTTTTTGTTATATTCTTTTAATTACTTTAGAATAATCTGTCAAAAACAGTTGATCTTATCAGAAAATAATTAAGATATCAACAGTCCTATTGACATAAAAGCATCAATGGTTAATGGTACACTAATGCCTGTTGTGGCTAAACTTGGTACTACTGACAAGTCAAAATGGGCAGGGCAGTAACAGTAATTTTGTTTTACTTATTGAAGACCCCATAATATGTCCATTTGTGTTTGCTTTGAGACCATCTATATACTGGAATTCTTCTAAACACAGCTTTTTTTCTGGGAAAATGGACCAAATATATTGACTCAAATCTTGCACTACACAAGTTTTAGTCCATTTACATGCTTTCTATAATACCCCCCGAATACCACATGTAACCTAGCAAGGACAAGTCCTTCAATACATCCTGTGAAAAGGTAATTTTTCAATATGAATTACTTTTACATGTAAAACGTCAGCACGCTTTCTCTCATAACCCTTTGACGTTCGGGTCAAAAATGAACCATATAGCGTACAGTAGATTTACAGCACACTCCCATTCACATTGAAAAAAGTCATTTTTAGTAGCATTTTAACTGGAAAGAGTGCCACCTATTTGTGAGTTATGGTACTATATGTGTAGCATTCAATCGTCAGTAAATCCTTCGCTTTACAACAAATACCTCTTCAGCATTGTCCAATCAACTTTGTGCAGTTGAACAACTAATAACTTAGTGTGTGTGTCTGCAGCACATATACTGCCAATGTTAACCCTATAAAGCTGTGTTTATTATATATTATCTCTAATTTTCTGAAGCATCTGAATCATCAGCATGATTAAATCTTTGCGTGCGTGTGTGTGTATAAAAGAAAGACTGAGAGATTTTGTGACCGTCTTCACTCATGAAAATGCATAAAAAAAAAAACAGCATTATTTACCCACAGGTCAGATTTGACCCAACCAGTAGTTTGACGTTCCATAAATATAAACCAGTGTTATAAATTTTTTTTTTTTTTAAACATTAATGTATTAAATTTTAGGGAGAAACCAAAGGCATTTTTAACAATCTTGATTAAGATGAGTTTGTCACTGTTTATAACTCTTAACGGGTAAACAGAATGACCCAAAGATCAGTTTCATTCCCTGAGTAAACGTCTTATATTTCTATCATTGTTCTTGCTCTGTTTTTATGTATAGGACTTGACCTCAGCATTAACCAAGAAGATCACACTAAAGACCCCGCTTATCTCCTCTCCCATGGATACTGTTACTGAATCCTCTATGGCCATCGCCATGGCAGTGAGTACCTTTACCTCCTACACCCCTTTTCTGATTGGACTAAATATCTGTTAATCATTTATTTGAATGTGTTTTATTTGTTGTCCAGCTCATGGGAGGGATTGGAATCATTCACCATAATTGCACCCCAGAGTTTCAGGCCAACGAGGTGCGCAAGGTGAAGGTAAGACTGTATCTATCGCCCGTGATGAATATTTAAAGTTGTGTGTGTGGCTTTTTTTTCTCAACTTAATGTTAAATGAAGTCAATGTGTATGTCTACAGAGGTTTGAGCAGGGTTTCATCACTGATCCAGTGGTGTTGAGTCCTTGTCACACTGTAGGTGATGTAGTTGAAGCAAAAGTTCAACACGGATTCTCTGGAATCCCCGTCACTGAGACGGGCAAGATGGGCAGCAAACTGGTTGGCATCGTCACGTCACGGGACATTGATTTCTTGTCTGAGAAAGATAATAATAAACCTCTAGAGGAGGTAAGGCTAGTGTGTCTGTAAATATTGGAGCTTGCATTTCTTCTTTTGAGAGCTTTTACAAATGTTTCTTGAACTTAATTTCATATTACTGGTGTAATCAGTGACTGGGATGCTGTGCATTTAAGTTCTCACTGGAATTGTTTTTCAGGCCATGACTAAAAGAGAGGATCTGGTAGTTGCTCCAGCTGGTGTCACTCTAAAAGAGGCCAATGATATACTGCAACGCAGCAAAAAAGGTGAGATCACACTCTGATAGACAGATGACGTGTGCAAGATGTAAATGTGCTGTCATGGTCATTTTAATGGTGAAGTATTTCATTTCTTTGCCACAAAATGGAATTGCAGTCTTTTTATTTGAGATGCCTAATTGGGCCAGACATAATATTTGTTTAACCAGTGGTTGTAGTTTTGGGGTTGGGCTACCTTTTTGCCTAAGCAAATGTAGAGGTGGTTTGAAAACATGCTCTATTTGTGCAGTTATGTTAATTAATAGTGCTAGTGGTACACATATTACACATTTTCTTTAATTATTCCATTCATTGAATATCAGGTTAAATTGGATTTTAAAATCTTGGCTTTTAATTATAACACAACATTTCCCCCTTTTGCCCTTAACCCTCTGGGGTCTGAGGGTGTTTTGTATTTTTCAGAAAATAACATTTATGCATGGTTTTTGAAAACTAAATTAAGTCATTGAAATAAGGCCATATAACAGATACTAAACATTTGTCCACAAGACTTTTGAGAACTGGATCGTGTAGCTTAGAATGTTTGCTACAAAATTATGTGAAAACCATCCTGATCACTCATTCAAACAAAACAATATAGTAATTTAACTTTTGCAAGACACTTTTAGTGTTAGAAAGGACCTATGCGAGGAGGCGTGAATTAACAAGAATATTGATGCATTTCACCCGTGAGGAGACCAAGACCCCTCCCCTGGGCCTATTATTGAGGAATGTGACAAAGACTTAATGATCAAAATCAAGTTTTAAGTTAAATGAAGTAATCTGACTATACATTTTCTTTACTTAATGACTTTACTTAATTTTAGACCTACACTACTGTTTAAAAGAAGTCTCTTCTGCTCACCAATACTGCATTTATTTGATCCAAAATACAGTAAAAACAGTGATATTGTAAACAGTTTTCTATTTGTTGCAGAAATGCAGCCTTTTAAGGTTAAGTAGGCCCTGTCCCAAATGGCACCATCCACCCTTGCAGTCTTCCTCTGAGTGCAGACTTTGAAGTAAGCGAGTGCAGACCGATGAATCGCTAGTCAGCAAGTCCATGAGGAGGGGGCATGAGTGGTAAAAGTGTGAATTTGGGACTGACTTCAATCAGATGATGCTTTTTTTTTTTTTACGTTGATTTTACATGCAGTTTTTACACATTATAATTTTAACAAGTCATGGCATTGATGGGGTAAAGGAACCCACTTTAAACTCACTATTGAGTGGGGATGTCCCGATCAGCTTTTTTTGCCCCTGATCCGATATTTAAATATTAAATCCGATACTTGTATTTGCCTAGATAATAAAGCTGCAGACTTTATTTTTTTTTTTTTTACAAAAATAACTACGTAAACAAAGTAACTAAAATATGTCTTCAGCTTAATGCGTACCATTTTTATAAAACTCGCATATAAAATCAACTTCTATTAGAATGGTGTAACGGCTTATTTTAACTTTAATATTCAGGTACAAAAATAAATCACAAATCCACTGTATGGATGAATAGAAATCTTACTTACATTTACAAATGGTGTAAACATCTTGACTTGAATAGTCACAACAAATGTTTATTCTGTTAAAAACTAATTTTCGTATTTCGCAATTCCACTTAAAAGTGGCGTAAACAGTTACACTTGAACAGGCCAGAGTTCAACAATAATGAAACAGTTATTAATAGTTCTGTGGTCAATATCAAATTGCCATTGTGACATACTGACAACAAGTAAAAACCATGAAAGCATCACACACACATCACAGAAATTAGAAACATATATTCATAACAAGCTCTAAATCTGCTCCAGTGAGAAATCATTAATATCTATGTTCTGTTTACTGTCTTTGAGATTGGCTGTAACACAAATCACTAATTATTGAGCAAATATATGAAGACTCAGTGTCGTTATTGAAGGTTAAACAGTTATATTTATTATTGGTGGTATTGTGACCAACATTAATCTGATTTAAATATGGATGAGTGACTGCGATATTGAGAGCACCTGAAGAGTGCACGTCTTTGACACCGAGCGCTATTGATAAAGAGACTAAAGCTAAAAGCTCTCATGATTGCTCAAACCGTCTCTATCACTCAACACAACGTCTGAACTCACAACTCGCATCATGTATTTGCATGTTTATTTTTAGTTTAATTCATTTTTAAACCTGTTAGCAGCCTCTATATCCTCTTCCTGTTCACTGTGCAACGAGTCTGAATAACTACCGTAATGACTCTAGAAAATGGGCAAATTAAGATTCATACATTTGTTCATACATGTAATTCTTACACATTTTTAAAAACAAACCGGCATATTCATCTCAAACACATCATGTCTGAAAGTATCAATTCGTGAATGCTTAGAATTGTCAACAACTCACCCTCCATGGGCCATTCTGTCATGCTTCAAGGGCTGAGAAAGCACTCATTCATTAGAGCAGTGTATGTGTGATTGCTTGCATGCTGCAAGAAAGATCGGCCCTTAATCTAGGCACGATCGATTGGGACATCTCTACCATTGAGTTTTTGTTAATTAATTTCAAGTAACACATTGACAGTAAAGCATTAGACACTTTAATCAAGAACCTCTAAAGCAGTAGATAACTTAAGAACCTCTGAAAAACAAAGCGCACATACTACAGAAAGAAACCCCATCATTTTAAATATTTAGAGAATAAGCATGATTCAGACACATGGATGGTTACATGCAGGTACTTAGAACACAGTAAAATGTATAGAACAAACATAACGCCATATATTTATAAAATACAGTCAAACTTCTGCATGTAAAAATATCACTGTTAGACCAAATGTTGCTATATCTATAAATACAAGCAATCGTACAAGCTACAGCCATAGGCATTTATTCTTCTAGGCATTTATCTCCTGTGATATTTTATAGACACTCAATAATTCTAAAATCCTCTTTGAAACAACAATAGTAAATGTTTAATTTTGTTACTCTTATGAACGTAAAACTTCCCCAAGAAAAACTATTCAATAAATTTAATGGGAGTTATTCCATATCTCAGGAAAATTAAATAAAACAAAGTTTTGAACCAGTTCTACACATCAGATTTAAAAGTGATCATAAGCAGTCTGCTGTGATTGGTCGAGGTGGAGCTGTAGCAGTGAATGTTGGGAAATAGTTCACTATGGAGCTCACACTGATGCAATCTCAGCTAAAGGGCACATTAAGGGTGCAAAGGGGGCGCTCGCGAGCACCCCTCGAAGCGCTAAAATGTAAAATGGGACACCCTACTGTCTCGTGGACTTTGTGGGACCATGGAAATGAAGGCCACAAGACTGCAAGTCCACATCAAGTGTGCCATTTGGTACAGGGCTGTAATCATGCATAGCCATTTTGCGATTTCAATCAATCATGCAGCATTAATGGATATCGTACCAGAAAGTCTCTGAAACCAGCATACTTTGACTTCTGAAACAAAGCATTTTGAATTGTGTCCCTCATGCATCCGCTTTCACAACTGTCACATCCATTTAAGGTGGTTCAGAACAAGAAAGAATAGAAATGTAATATTGCATGTTCTTAGGCGTGCCAAGACTTCTACATATTGTGGCTATTATTAATTCTGGATTTCTGTATTCCAGAGTTTTTACAACGTGTGTAACTAATTAGTTACGTTTTACTTATTGGCATTTTCATGCTATAACCGATATGCTGATTGTTTTAATTTTGGTGGTCAATAATTGTCCGATAACTATTGGCAGCCAATACATCTGTGCATCCCTATCACTGATGAAATGTAGTATCTAAATGCAGAAATGGTAACTGTACTAAATGGTGTGTATGTGTAATCATAACATGCATTCAGGTAAACTGCCCATCGTGAATGACAACGACGAGCTGGTGGCTATCATTGCCCGCACCGATCTAAAGAAGAACAGAGACTATCCTCTGGCATCTAAAGACTCTCGCAAACAGCTGCTGTGTGGCGCTGCCATCGGCACCCGTGAAGACGACAAATACAGGCTAGACCTGTTAACACAATCTGGGGTGGATGTAGTGGTTCTGGTAGGTCTGGGTGCTGGTCTGGACTGCTGTTCTACTATTGTTCTGAGAAAAACTTAAAAAGAAAAATTACAAAATGGTTAAGAGTTACAGGACCTAAGATTTCCTTTATACATAAAGTATATTCATTATGATGTTACAATTTTAATGTTTAATAAAAAAAAGGTTATAGACGTGTTATGCCATCTACCCAGTTACATATACACAAGTTTTGGATGATTCCATGTCTAAACATTAATATATGAGAAGCTATCTCTGGTGGTGTTTGAAATCTTGGATTTAGCTTTTGCGATTTTACTGAGATATTTAGTCCTTTTGATGTGTGTCTGTTTTCTTTATAGTGCTCTTGGTGGTATTGAGTAAGTGGGTGTTTATTTATTTTCAGGATTCATCACAAGGCAACTCTGTATACCAGATAAATATGATCCATTACATCAAGCAGAAGTACCCAGAGCTGCAGGTTGTAGGAGGAAACGGTAAATGTCACATTAAAATGCTGCCATGACCACTTGCTTCACTGTTAGGCCTTCTGTCTTGTTCCCTCTAACGTAGTTCTCTCACTCTGCAGTGGTTACTGCTGCGCAGGCTAAGAACCTCATAGACGCAGGTGTGGATGCGTTGCGAGTGGGAATGGGGTGTGGTTCAATCTGCATTACTCAGGAAGGTAGGGATTGAACTCTACCTCATATCTTTTTTTTTTACACCGATTGCACCACACAACATCCTGTAAGCAGCAAAAATAAAATGTACACTTTATTCATTGTTGCCCTATGCAGTACTCATCATACCTTATTCACGTGAACCAATTTGAAAGCCTGTTATTGGGCCTCAGTTCACATGTTAGCCAATCGTAAAGCCTGACTAGACTGTGCGTCCATTTCTGTTCGTGTAGTCATGGCATGTGGGCGGCCTCAGGGCACCTCTGTGTATAAGGTGGCAGAGTATGCGAGAAGATTTGGAGTGCCAGTCATCGCAGATGGGGGCATCCAGACGGTCGGCCATGTGGTGAAGGCCTTGTCGTTGGGAGCATCAACAGGTGTTGATCAAAATCTTTAAAAAACACAATGTTCCTTTTTCATTTATTTAAAACCAATGAACATGTATGCTGTCAAATGCATACTGTATGTAAATTGAGAGGAGCTGAAATCTTTTTAGTCATCAGTTTTTAAATAATAAAACCCTTCAAACTCTGTTTTCATCTATCTGTAGTGATGATGGGATCTCTACTGGCTGCCACCACAGAAGCTCCAGGCGAGTATTTCTTTTCTGATGGGGTGCGGCTGAAGAAATACAGAGGAATGGGCTCCCTGGATGCCATGGAGAAGAACACCAGCAGCCAGAAACGCTACTTCAGGTGTGTTTGTGTGTGTGTGTGTGTGAGGGTTACCATGGTCATGGAAAACCTATATATGTGAGGAAATTTAAAAATTGTGTTAAATAAAACAAGGAGAAAACAAAAATGTACTGGTCTAGAAAATGAGCAACATTTTAAAAACTCATGGAAAATTGTATTGTGAATATTTTTCTTAGTGTTGCTCTGCTCTTAAATATTTCATTGACTATTTGTGAACACTTGTGCAAAGTAAAAATTGTCCGGAAGCCAATTGTAGATGAATACTAATGGGCAAATTTTCATTCAGTAATCATAAATATCTGTAAAGGTAATCGAAATTGAAAGTCATTCATTACACTAAAAGTGTGTGTGTGTGTGTGTGTGTGTGTGTGTGTGTGTGAGAGTGTGTGTGTGAGTGTGTGAGTGTGTGAGTGTGTGTGTGAGTGTGTGAGTGTGTGTGTGAGTGTGTGTGTGAGTGTGAGTGTGAGTGTGAGTGTGAGTGTGAGTGTGAGTGTGAGCGTGTATTTATCACTTTGTGGGGACCAAATGTCCCCATAAGGATAGTAAAACCCGAAATTTCTGACCTTGTGGGGACATTTTGTCGGTCCCCATGAGGAAAACAGCTTATAAATCATACTAAATTATGTTTTTTGAAAAGGTAAAAATGCAGAAAGTTTTCTGTGAGGGTTAGGTTTAGGGGTAGAGTTAGGTTTAGGGGATAGAATATAAAGTTTGTACAGTATAAAAACCATTATGTCTATGGAAAGTCCCCATAAAACATGGAAACACAACGTGTGTGTGTGTGTGTGTGTGTGTGTGTGTGTGTGTGTGTGTGTGTGTGTAAAAATATAAAAACACAATGTACATATAATGATAATGACATAATATTTTACATTCATTTAGTCATAGGAAGCTTCATTTTTCAAATAGATTTTGGTTGTGACCTAGTAAAATTAATTTTAAGTTTCTGACTGTGGTTATATTTTGTGTGCTGCTTGTCTGTCTGACAGTGAGGGTGATAAGGTGAAGGTGGCTCAGGGAGTGTCCGGCTCAGTGCAGGATAAAGGGTCCATCCATAAATTTGCCCCATACCTCATTGCTGGAATCCAGCATGGCTGCCAGGACATTGGTGCGAAAAGTCTCTCAGTGCTTCGGTGAGTATGTGTTGGTGTGTCAAACAAATAAAGATACTTGCATATTTAGAAGCACACTAAAAATAATTGTGTGCATGTACGCTGTTAGGTCGATGATGTATTCTGGAGAGCTTAAGTTTGAGAAGAGGACCATTTCTGCACAGGTTGAGGGAGGTGTACATGGACTTCACTCGTAAGTCATTAGAGGGCACCAGTACTCCAATATGGCTGGCTCGACATTACCTACAGATGTGAATAGTTTATGAATTACATCACTGTCTCAGACTATTTTGTCTGTTGTCTTCATAGTTATGAGAAGCGTCTCTACTAGTGGAGGAGACAGAGCGTGGATGGGAAGGAGTGAGCAAACACCTCAGACTAATCGGACACCCCAGAACTTGCCCCCAACCTGCTCTTCACCGTTCCTCCAGCACCACCACAGTGAGAGATTGAGAAAAGTATTAAAGGAGTTTGAGAGCAGGACCTCAAACTAATTCAGTCCCACATAACATTGCTGTTGCACTTAAGGGAGTATCAGGGTTACCAAGTAGCTGCCTGTGTGTGTTTGCAAATGTTTATGAGCAAACCAGCAAAGACAAGAAGGGCATTTGGAGCTGGTATTCTTGAATGCCTTGTTCCCCTCCCAAACTGATGAGGCAACCATGATCTATTTAGACACAAGTGCAGCGCAGATCAATATCTCCATTTCCACATGCGAACTGATGACTGCCATGAAACCAAATGCTCCAACTGTACTTGAGGCAATCTTTTCTGAAGTATATTTGTAACCACTGAAGATGCTATATTATATATTTTTATTCTGGAAAAAAGCGGTACGTAGAAAGTCATGTTTGTGGTGGTTAATGTTTATTGTACTACTGCTTGGACGGATCTCCTTATCGTAGCATTCTGCTATGCCCACCACCCCATGTCCTGTATTTTGTGGTTACAATATCTATACTAACATAATTATACCAAAACCAATATCTTTAGATATTCATCGTTGTTCTGAGAGTGTTACGTTGTCGTCTTTTTGATATATTTGACCAAACAGCTGATGCTGATTGAAGGTTTTTGGATCATCAAGGTCGGTTAGTTAAAGCTGAGCTTTTAACACAGTCCTCTTGACTGGAATTTTAACGAAGAACAGTAATTATGGGATTTTATGTTAATGAAATGAGACTGAGTGCTAAATTGGTATAAAGAGTTTTAATGTGCATGCAACGTTTATACAATTTACTGTACATTACTGCCAAGTGCTTTTTTTTGTTTAGCTTTTGCATTCTCTTTTACAAACGCCAAATAAATGCTGTGAGTTTCCTGATCCTCTGAGGATGTTTCTCCATGTCACCATTGACACCTTGAAATGTGTCATAAATTACGGATACATCCGTCTTGACCCAAAACACGCCATCCGTGCTCGTCTGATGCTGTGTGGCATCTTTTTAACTGTCACTGCCAAATAAAGCATGTCATCCTTTTGAATTAAATTGAAAGCTTTTAAAAAAAAAAATTCAGTATTTGTTTTTTCTTCAGCTACCGCTAGAGGTTTCTATTTTGTACGTGTGTTGAAATCATGCACTCTTGTAACAGCATTTGATATGTGGGCCCAATCATCCACATAGTATATAGTTCTCAGTAAAATCTGCATAACAATGTACAAAGACGGTTTGCCTCCTTAATCAACTGGATGTTACTTGTTAGTATGTTGCTTTACCCACTGTCACAGTGTTTGAAAACTCTAGAGCCAGGTCTGTTTATCATAGTGTATTCAACTAAAATTGCATATCTTGTTCAATATTGTTGAATAAACTGAAAAACTCTGTCAAACTGACCATTTGTTTTACTCTGGATTCATAATGTTTTAGCATTTGAGAGCATTTGAGTTTTCAATATATTTTATTTAAAATCCGCAAAAGCCTCCTGTGACAAACAGATATATCAGCAGTTTCACACACAGCTTTTCAAAACGTGCACACTACAAAATCTTAATGTTAATATGTATTGAGCAATTGAAAACATGGACTAAAACCTGGTAGATAAATTGATTATTAATTGTAGTTTATATCAAATATACACTTAGAAATGTATGAAGTGGCAGTCTATAGCTCAAATCCTGAAGTACAACAGATTGCTGGGTGTGTTCCTAATATTACCAGCAGAGGGTACTGTAACACTTACATCCTTTTTATTTTGTAATTTTTAATCAACAAAATGAAACCAATTAGACCATTCAACATTATAATACATTCTTGCAAACAACCCACTGGGACTTATGGAGTTATTTGTGCAACTGAAGACCAAAAGCACAAAGACCTCAAGTTGATTTCCTACTTTGATTTGGCAGGTTAATTTTTAAATAACCATTTTCTGCTGCTAAAATTCAAAGTATTTGATTTACAGGATGGATGTCTGTAGTTCTTAATCTCACAGTATTAATCGTATAGACAAAGAGATTTTGTACAAAAATGTCACTTAGAATTGTAGAGAAAACTTTAAACAAATGCTTTACAATTACAAATTTGTTTACCAAATATTATTGAGAACTTAAGTACAAAATCTGCCTCTGCTTCTGGAAGTTGGTGACACTTCTTTATCCTTAAATAGGGAAACTTCAGAATCCGTCTCTTTGGGGGACTTGCCTCTCATAACTCCCAACAAACAGTTGTGAAACATTTGGCACAGTTCTATTACCCAACATATTTGCCTGTATGATTTCATTTAGTACAGAGCAAAGCTGTTTTGGCACGTTGGCAAACACTCATCAAATCACCTGATCTGCCCATTACTTGCTGATGATAAAATCACAGACAGTCTTTTGGATTCTGTCATTCCATTATTTTGTCTCCATCTAGAGGTCAATAGTCTCACTGCAGATGCTAAGAGCATCAATCTGTCTACACACACTGATAAACTCTTCTTGGACAGACTGGTCAAACTGCTGGTCCAGACTCTCCTGTGAGATTAATGTTCTGTAGGGTTTCTGGTGACCAGATGTGGCAGTGTGGTTTGAGCTACCACTTAGGGTAGAGGGTGGCAGATTGTGTCCCTCTGGACTAGAGCACAAAACTAGCGAGGAGCCAGCCAGAGACTGCCTGTAGAGGGAATTGGAACTAGAACTGCCTTGCCAGTGCTCTGGAGTAGAGCAACAAGTTGAGGATGACAAGGAGGGAGATGAGGATGGAGGAAAACCCAACAGAGGACCATCCTGTTGGGCTTGAGAAGGAAGCGGGTCCTGGGGTAGCACCTCCACACAGGAGGATGTTCTGTATAGGCCTGGATCAAGCGTATGAATGTCTCTGAGGGTTTGAGCACTACTGGAGCTGGTCTCCCTACCATCCAGGGAACGGTCACTATAGGTGAAGGGCCGTAAGGGGCTGAAGAGACTCATGGGGAAAATAGACTCACTAAATAATGCCTCATCGATGCTTCTGCGCAGATTAATTGGTGATGGAGGGTGCAGATCTGCTGTAGAGTCACTGGCACAGGATGATCCCACAGAGGGGGCACTAGTGTTGGGTTGATTTTTGGGAAGGTCTAGGTCAAGGTCCCGATAGGCCAATGCCCGGTTACTATGGTATAGAAGGTCAAGGCCATTCAAGCTGCCTAGACGTTCATCCACCAGTGTGTACAAGGGCAAGCATTCTGTTTCTCCATGCCCAATTGGATCACAGATGGCCAGCTTCTCCTGCTGGGATAGATTCCATTGGAAGCTCCCAGGAATCATAGATGACTTCGCTGCAAAAAGTTCAGTCCAGCCTGGTTGGGGAAGGTGATTGGAGCAGTAGACTGGCTGAGCAACTACCAGTACCAATGTGATGCAGACTACAGCCTCACACATTCTGCAATTTAACTGAAAAGTCCACCACGGCCAAGGCTGAAAGGCCTCAGTGCTCCCAGCGAGACCAAGGATGTGCAGCATGGCATAGAGTTGTAGCCCTGCGCAAGCCAGAGAGAAGACAGCCGAGAGAAGCACCTCAGCTGCTGCGCGGTCCCAATCTCGGCTCTCTGCAAATGGGCAACAGTTGTAGCGTTCAGCTGATGTTGGCGATGTGTTGTTCAGATGATAAATATGCTTAGAGTCAGCACGGACGTAGAAGTAGAACACGAAATATGCAGTGGACAGGAAAGTCGCCAGACCCACAAAGGAACCTCGGGAAATCAAGGACAGATACAGGTATAGTGGTGTCCCTTGTTGGTCAACATGGAGTAATGCAACAGGGCCAAATGCAGCAGCAAAGTGCAGAAGCACTAAGCAGGCTAGAAAGCAGGGTCTTTGAAAGGCTGAATAGGAAAGCTGCATACGGGAGCGCATTGACAGAAGCAGGAACACTAGGCCAAAGGCGGCTGTCATGCAGGGGAATGGTGCCTCATAAAGTAACAGAGAGGCCTCTGTGGATGCAAAGCGATTCTGGTATCCGTAGGAGTCGTAGACAAGGGCAAAGGCCCTTGTGCAGCCAGCAGCCACCAGGCAGAGGCTGACCAGTGTGAAGTATCCACAGCCTGATGGGTACTGTAGGGGCAGGCAGAGAAGGTTCAGGGTGGAGGCCAAGGCAACTAGACAGAACACAGTGCCCAGTCCATAAATGTGCAATTCCCACGCCGAACCCCATGTTGCCAGGGCACTGTTCCAATCAGAATAGAGTGCAACAAACATATGTGGGGCTGCAAAAGGTATGGGGCTCTGAGAGAGGTTAGTGGAGATGGTGGTTGTGCTGTAATTTTTGCTGCTGCTATTGCTCAGAACAGTGGTGGGCCATGTATCACTGCAGATTCCAGAATGTTCTGCATTGCAGTCCGGGAGTGGAGATTCTTGGATAAGGTCTGTCAGCCAGTCCTCAGACTGTGTTGTGGGCATTTCTGAAATACAACAGCATATGGATGGCAGTATTAATAAAAGCAGACACTGAGTTCTGAATGTTTACATAGTACAATTAAATTTTTCATCTCAAAAGATTAAGAAAATATAATTATGCAATGGAAATCTAGTAAACATTTGTCATGCATATGAAACATTGGTAAACCAACACAGAAATCCCAAAATTGCTTTGCTGTTTTAGATTTTGGATTATGTGGCTTGGCACTGATGTTGAGGAGTGTTATATACAGTAGGTCTGCATTGCCTAACAGACTTGGAATGACATAAGTAAATCATTTGGGTGAACTTTCCCTTTAATTGTGATGTTAACCCACCCCCACATTATGTATAGTGAAGACTTCATGTAGTTGTTAAGTGCTCACGACATGATCGTATCATGATTTGTTAAGTGCTGGTGAGACCCTGCCTCATTTTGGGTTGCTTCTGTAGTCTTTTATATGTTAGTAGTGACTGACAATTTCCTGTTACACCCAAAGCCAAATATACTGCTTTGTTTATGACCTTCCTTCTTTAAAAAAAAGCAAGCCTACACATACAGTAGACATGGGTCACTCCTAAAGGTGGGTTTGGTATTTTTGCACTGGTTTTGGCCACCTTGGCTGATGACCACCACTTTGGCAAAATATATTATATACTACTATTCCAAGTCAGTGTTGAGTATTGGCCTCCATTCGAGTGTCAGAAAAGCGATCTAGTGTTTATTCTGATGGTGTGGGCAGATAATCAAATGTATCCATCCTAGATTAATGGTGTCATGTGTGTAACAGCTGAAAACTGCTCAATAAACATTTATCTTTAATCAAGACTCCCACAACATCACAACATTGCAACACTCATTGGATCTTAACTTCAACATGGCTGTTTAGCCACTTAAATGAAATATAGGCTATAGTAAAGTACTCCTTTTTGCCACAAAAGGTCAGTCATCCAAGCTTTGGCACATCTGAATATATTGTTGACATGATTTGTTTTCAGTAAAATGGTTTGACTGGATTTTTAGCTTGGAAAAATGAAAGAAAAAAAAAAAAAAGGTTAGGCTTTTCAGAGATTCCAGCTGCCAATTTTAAATCATGGATTTTTGATGACAATGAGTTGTTTTAAAATACTTATCATGCATTTTTAATTATAAGTTTGATGGTGTTAAAGGAAACGTTAACCCAAAAACAAATATTCTGTCATCATTTACCCTGATATTGTTCTTATGGAGCCCCCTAGAGGATAGGGAGGGATTTTTTTTTACGAAATAGTTTTGCGTGCTTTTGCAATAGTTTTGCAATTCCTTGCAATACATTTACCATGGCTTTACTACAGTAACCAGCCATGTTTTAACCATGATATTAGTAATGAAACCATAGTGATAATACAGGAAAACTAAAACTATGATTATAAAAATCTTAATTTTGTGGGAATCATGGTTTTACCATACAAATATCATAGTTTAACTATGGTTTTACTCATTTTGTGGTAACACTTTAAAATAAGGCTACATTTGTAAACAGTAAACAACACGAGGTAACGTGAACAATACAATAATGAACAATGAATAATACTTTTACAGCATTTATTAATCTTGGTTGATGTAAATTTCAACATATGATTTTTAAAATCAAAAGTTGTAGGCCTATATGTTAACATTAGTTAATGCACTGAACTAACAACACTTTTTTATTTATTAACAAACTAAATGCTATACCAATATTGTAGACTCACTATAGTAATCATAGTTTTGGGTGGAAAACACGTTTCTTTCTGTAGCAATATTGTATGATTGTTGTATTATACTTTTGTTGTATGATTTTTGTAGTCTAACCAGTTTTTTAATGATTTTATTTATTTATTTTTTGATGGAAAACATGGTTTAAACATTAATATTGTAGTAACTATGAAAAGTGAGTTAAGTAACAATGTTTTTAGGTGGAAAACATGGTTTTAATACTGTATACTCTATCCATATAGTAACTATGGCTTTTTCTACAAATTAATAATGGTAGATTTACTACAAATACCATGGTATTTGTAGTAAAATCAAAATAACAACAAAATTATATTTTTATTACCATAGCATTTTCCCCCCTGTATTAGTACTATGGTTGTATTACAATTTCAAAGTTAAAATATGGTTATTTTAGTAAAACCATTTTAAATTAATTGTGAGGAACACAAAACGTATTGTGAGGCAACGCAAAACTACTTCAGAAGAATAATTCTCGCCCAGTCTTTTCAGGGGCTCCATACGTTCCAAACCCATATGATACAAAAGCAGATGTTTAATTTGGAATGTCATGCATGAGTTAATTAGACTACTTTTATTATAATTTGTGTCATTTCCCTAAGCTTTAAAGTGAGGCACTATCCAGTGCTATTGTATTGAATAGACAGAAGACTATTCATTAAAATATATTTTGTGTTCTCCATAAGAAAGTCAGTAATACATGTTCAGAATGACATGAGAGGGAGTAAATTATGACAGATTTCTTTAAGTTACGCCCTTATTTTAATATTTGTGTTACTCTATGTCACACATAGGCTATGAATGTGTGCTAATACAAGCCTCACCATTTTACATGATGTGCTAAATTTGCTAAACACCCTTAAATAGTACATTTGAAATGGATATTTAGAGCTTTGAGTGGGCACACTACAAAAATGCTAAATTCAAACCATTGTTTGCACAAGACTGTATGACTTGTTTTTAAAAACTTAAAAAGAAAAATCCTGATTTAGGAAATTCCATCCAAGATGTATTCGCTGACTCTGGAGGCAGATACTTCTGTTTGCTTATTTTTTAGAATTTATATCTCTTAAGTCACTTAGAAAGAATATTTGTTTGTTTGAAATGTAAGAGTCTGAACAAGAGTGGAACAAATTCACAGCAGCGCCATCTTTATTTTTAGATGGTAATGACAACAAGGCTGTGAGGGATTGACGTACAGTCTCTTCAATGGGTTGTACAGTCGTTTAAAATGGATCGTTCCGCTGACGTAACACTAAAAAAACAACGATTTTTTTTATGTTTCAGTTGTTACGAGTTATTATTAGTTAGATGTGATCTAGAAGATTTATACAGCTTTATACAGAAAATGCCATTAAATAGACTGTACTTATTTCCCCCACAGCCTTGTTTTCATTCCAGTCAATAAATAAAGATGGCGCTACTGTGAATAAGTTCCATGATAAGCTTAAAATGTGATATCTGAAAGTAATGTTCACCATCAAATGACAACCTCTCTAAAATGAGCTATGCATGGCATATAAAAAGCTTGGGTAAGTGTCACGCTATCTTAATGAGAATAATTACTGTTTTTGATTAACTGCCGGGTGTGTGCAGTGTGTAAGGAGAAATTGTATGGTGGGCAGACACAGGAAGAGGTTGGCTTGAAGGCTGGGCACTGATAAGAGCAATTGTTGTAGCAGGAGCCTCACATGTCCTCCCTCTTTATTTCCTGTTGCTTGCTTGTGCCCTTCAGCTTCATGGGTGTGGAAAATATGACTAGTGTCTGGACGTAAAGTTTCAGTTGAGGAATCAATCAAATCTCAATGACCCCGATCCTTGTTACAATGCTGCCACATTAGATGAAACTCAATTCAGGGATCTGCATACATAATCTACAGTATCACAAACAAATAGAGACAACTGTCTCTGAAAAACAGATAGCTCACCCAAAAATACACATTTCATAGAATAATAAAGGAGATGTTAGATGCTAGTCTCAGTCACCACTCACTTTCATTGCATCTTTTTTCCATACAACGAAAATGAAAGAAGAATGTTGAGGGTGAGTAAATGGTGACAGCATTTTAATTTTTTGGGGTAAACTATCCATTTAAAGCAAATTTTCACAATTTCAGCCCTGAGTTTTAAGTGGTTTTCTCTTTCCATGTTGTTATAGTAGTTCATTGGCAGGAAGTTCAGCGGGAGGGGTTAGGAAGCAGATGAAAGGCAAATGTCTCCATGGATCCACATGGGGTTAATGCGAATCCCTATCTTATGATAGGCAGGGACTATTGTTGATGATGCCTCCCTGGGCGAGTCTATACAGGTTTATCATGGCTAGAAATTCTTTCACCATTTTAAGGCATCATCACCCACAAAGTCTGTTCAGACATGTTGCCCCTAACTTTATATCTTTACCTTCTCTAACCAATCAAGTCTCAAGAACAACTATAGCACACAATTGAGTCTATCATTGTATCCAGAATGTTAGCCTTAGTCACCATTCACTTTCATTGTAGATTATAGACCAAATTGAACCTGAAAATTCTGACTAACATCTCCTTTTGTGTTTCAAAGAAGAAATACAGTAATACAGGTTTGGAACAACATCCCTGGCATCTGATTACCAAAGTATTTTAGGACGAAAACATGTCCTGACTGTGATTCGATAATGCCAGCATCCACTGTTTAATTAGGAACATAGTGCTCCACCACCATGCCATGCAAGTGCTAGTTCAGATTTCATCTGTCTTGCCTCACTTTCAATATATGCCCTGTCTAATAATAGATGAGAGGACGGCAGGGTTGGACAATCCCATACATATTGATGAGACCGAATAGGGCAGTGAAAAAGACAGGAGCTGATCCATCTCCTTCCAGGGTTGGACATTCGAGTTTTGGGGCAAGATTTATGTGTGTGCTCAATTTTGAAACCTTCTTTCATTTTGATATACGTCATCTACAGTTTTGTGGGTCGGAGATCTGCATGTACTTTACTTCATGAGATGGCTCAGATAAACACTCGCATCTTCTCGCAACCTGGTTCTTGGATCATTGTGGCATATTTTGTCCATCTATTAATGGAATTTAGGTTAGCTTGCTCAATGCGAATGGAAAAAAGTGGGTTAGGTGCCACCGAAGAGGAGCTTGGTCTAAGATGTACCTCGTGATCGACAAGGGAATGTGATGTAAAGTTGCACACTTATGGCCATATGTTGATACATCTGCTGTACTGAGACACGTTGTGTAACGCAACTCTCAGAGGCAGTTTGGCAGTTGGCTTGTTTGTTGGAGGCACCAACTCTGCAATGTAAGTGCTCCTATAACTAGTTCCTCCTCCCACAGGAAGCAATTTCAGACAGGTAAAAGATGGGTGGTCTGAATACACTCGGCCACATCACACACAGATATCTTCCTTCCCATCACATAACACACTGTAAACAATAATGCTCAAAATAATTGTTTTGAGAACAGAAAAATTAAACCATACAAATTAGTTCAAATAAATTAACCTTGATGAGTATTTGGACCTTTTTTCTTTCTTTTGAGTTCACAAAAGTAACTTGAAATGTTTTATTGTTCTAAGTTTTAATAAACTTGTTTCTTTAAATTAACAGGAACTTAAATTTAACTGAAACTGGGCAGGGGATTTCTATTTCCCAGCATGCTTTTCATGGCACTCGACATGGAGAGTAAATGTTAAAAAGAAGTGTTATATAATGTGACTTTTTGCAAGATGAATTTAAATGAGGAGATTTGTTAGTGTTTACATATTTGTTGTGTTACTTAGAAGAGTTTCTGTTACGTTTGAGTTGTTGTGGTTACCGTTAAGGAGCTTGAGCTTAGTTTGAGCGCAAGTAAAAGTCAAAACTGATGGTAAATTGCTTTACTCATTTGCTATGCTAATCAAAACGTAATGTTACCATTCTTCATGCTAACAGTCACTGTAGCTAGTACTAGCTAGGTTTCCTCTACTTTAAGTATTTAAGTTCAGCCAGACAGTTAAACTTAATGTTAAGTGCCATCAGAATGTGACTTTGCTTACTCAATATTTCAGGTTAAGAGCTATTAAAGCCCACAATAAATTTTAGGAGTTTTACAGTCCTTTAAGATTTTTGCTTGTCAGACTGTGTGATATGAACGCATGGCACACTGTGCAACATTATTTCAGATTGTGCAATACACATTTTAGCCAACTGTAGTCCCAATTGTCCCGATCTATGAACATGACACTCGTTACAGGTGTGGTGCAGAATAGAAGTGAAACAGCGAGATTTAGCCGCCCCCGGATGAGCATTTTTCCCCTGAAAGTAAGGACATCAGCATTTCCGTTGTTACACCACTCCATCACGAACATATGTAGGCTAACATATAAAAAGAAAGATGGATTTTGTCAAATAGACCTATAATAAGACAGCCTGATCACAAATACAGAAAATTACAGATGTTGAGAATGAACACGAGTGCGGGAGGTGAAACTGGTCAGGTAAACAGGTAAAACTGGTCAGGATGGTCTTAACTGGTCAGCCTAGTCTTAGCTGGTCTCCCAACCTGGCCAAGCTGGTTGTTAGCTGGTTTAGTTGAGAGGCTTGATGGTCTCCCAGCCTGACCAGCTAAAAAGCCCTACACTCCTTTAAAACAAGCTAACTGACCAGACTGACCAGGATGGGTGGCCATCTGCGACCAGCCAACTAGCTTAGGCTGGTTTTGGCTGTTTTTTTTCCAGGAGGGATTCTATTTGATGATGAAAGTGTTGCAGAAATCCCAGCATTCCAAAATATTTTGACCACTTGATACATTTTGTCTAAATTAATATTTGTTTTGAATAAGTTTTAATAGTAATAAGCCTGCTGGAAAATCCAGCTAAAGATAGTAGCTGTGATTTGCAGCATGGAAGCTGTTTTTTATCTGGTCCAAGCTCATCATTAGCTGGTTGAACATTTACCACATTCTGAAAACTACAGTATTTTGACCACCTTAAGCTGAGCCAGCTGGTGGCTGGTTTGCTACTGATTTAAGATGGTCTACCAGCCTGGCCAGCCAGAAACCATCTACTATGTTCCAAAACATAGCTACCAGCATAATCAGGATTTTCCAGTTTTTTCTACCTTTCTTTTCATTTTGGAAAGCTGGAAAGTGGTGCTATTTAATCAGGTTGAAGGTCACTTCATTATATTTATCTTCTAAAATATATCTCATGTCCCAAGTAAAATTATCACAGGTTTAGTTAACATTCTGGCATGTATTCCAGATAGTTTTAATTACCTGTGTTCCTGAGAGTCGTTGCACTTGCTGATGTTGTCTGCTCACTGTGTCGCTCTTGTGTTAGATTAGCACTCCTCCCCGTTCCCTCATCTCCTTCCTCCGATGCAAAGCCTGCCGCGAAAACAGAGCACACAAGGCTTAAACATGGTACTGAATGTAAGAGGGTTGGAAGAGAGTTTTTATGACTGAAAGAGGGAAGATACAGGAATATTTCCTAACCTAGTTATGTCAAACAGATCACTGCAATGCACTGAACCTGAGCCAGGCTTTCGTGGCATTGGGGCTGGCATCTCATTTTGTAATGACGATGACTTTAACAATGACTGTGTTTGCTGCTGTCTCCATTATGGCAGGACTTCATTACACATCAGAAACAGAAACCTTATCTTTGTGACCAAGCAGGATTGTATAAACTATTCAAACTTTTCTATGTGATAAAACTACAAACACACACCTGGATGTGTGGCTGTGTAGTATTAACACACACACACACACACACACACACACACACACACACACACACACACACACACACACACACACACACACACACACACACACACACACACACAATAACATGACTGAAACAAGCCCTGACGCAATGAGGGCAGAGTGTTTCATATCTGCTCATTGGTCAGTAATTCCCACAGATCCCATTGAAATAAATTGTTTTTTAAATCTACATTACCACACAGCACACCACCATGTTGGTCACAAGGGGCTCACAAGAGTGTTGCTATGTAGATGTTTGGGTGTATTTGTGCATATGGATCCTTATGTAAAAGGATGCTGTAAAAAGGTTGCTGTATATTTTACAGTAACTTACTGACAGCTGGATGTGCAATTACTGTTTTTCCAATTATAGTATTATTACTGTATTTTCAGTTACAGTATTACTACTGTATCTTAATTTACATTATTATAACTATTTTTCAATTACAGTATTAGTACTGTTTTCAATTAGATTTTAGCTTCATTTACTTCAAACAAAATTCATTTTCTACCTGTAAAAAACAATTTCAGTACAGCCCTGTAAACCATAATGACTTTTACCCCCCAAAAAATCACAATTACTCATGAATATTTGTCCTTAAAATTTACTTTTTAATTGTTGAACATTTACTTATTAAAAGTACATATTACAAATGTGTTCATGTACTCTATTGTCTTTATCTTGTTCTTTTTATAAACTGGTTGGGAAGCCAACAACATAACTTTGTCTTAACATTTATAACCATCATAAGAAACATCCACTTCTTGTCCTAATAAAATAAAAACAGGCCTTACATACATAAAATGATAAAAAAAAAAAATTGTGGTTACAAACATTTATGAGAAGTTATAACATATTATAAGATGTATTATGAGACATTAACAATGCATTAAAAGGCCTTTACAATGCATTATAAATATGGGCTTCATAGAAAGTGTTACTGTACATTTTAAGCACAAAAAAGACAATAAGACTTATTTTTCAGAGAATATACAGTAACTTGAATTAATTTATTTTTTTTATTACCCCATTGACAACACAAAAATGTTGTGTTACATTTCCGTAGTTTTGCCAATCAAAGTCGACAAGCTCTCTGATGGCTGATGCTTTTTCTTTGGATCCTCTTTCCAGATTTCTGGCTGATCTGTAACTTTGATTGGCATTTGGTGCCATCAGGGTTTATTCTCGGAATGAACCTGCAAGCACAAGAAAAAACACATTATTTCTCAAACCAGTGTTTCCCCAACTGTCATAACTTTGTGCTGTATGCACTTTGATGTTAATAAAAGCAATATGTACTATGCACTACATCTGAACGCACCTAAAGGGAAGGTAAATAATTAGTTGATAAGCCATCACATTCAAATAATTGAAGCTCCATCCATTACAACAAAATGTATTTTGGGTTACCTAATGCTGCTACCCCCATTTTTACAAAATGTCAGCATTTACATTTTCCACTGGCCACCTCTTTCTGGTACTGCACATTGAATACATAGTAGCAGCCAAACAGGACAGCTCATGCTGATGAAACATCCAATAGCTCTTGCGGCTGGATGATGAATCTGCTCTCTATAGTCAGCATCCATGTTTTTGCTTGACATACAGAATCTCCTGTAACAGACTGGCACAGCAGCTTTTCAGTGTTATTATAGCCCATGGTCAGCCTATGGGTAAAAACCACCATACCATAACAGAAATTAAGACTAACAATTATGGGTGACGATGTGGTGAGAGTGCTTAAAGGTGGTGTTGTACTGACATTATGGTGTATGAAGTTTTTAACAAAATATCAGCATTTATGATATTAGTTAGCAAAACTTGCCATTGCCATCCATTTGAGCAGGTCCACAACGTTATATTTATTTGGCTGTGTGTGCTTCCGACGCATGTGTGACTTAAGTGCAGACAGAGTCTGAAAACTGCAAGGACAAGTTGGCAAACCACAGCCGAACCCAGAATAAGCCAGGTTCCTATGCATTGTGATATGGTGGTAAAATCTGGAAAGCATTCGCACAGTTAAATTGCATTGTTTACACACAAATTGCACGACCATCTTGACAGTTATCACTAACTAGTTGCTCGATAAATATTAACCATCAACTTTGAATGCCGCGACGATTTTGAAACATAATGTTAGTCTATTAACGACAGATATGAGAGGCTGCTTATTTAATGTTAATGTTTTAATATTAAACTAACGTTAGAATCCTATAACGTTGGTTTCATCACCAGTTTCTTCATCTTATGTATGTCTGCTTAACAAATGCTTACTTCGGCTAATTTAGTTAATGTTAACTTACTCACCAGCTGATGTTGATATAGCAATCACCAACCACCCCCGGCCAACAGCCAGAAAAAGTCTCCAAAATTCACTTCCGACGTCAAAAACGACACGATCCAGACCACAAACTTGAAAATAAAAACAAAAGATTCACTTAAATAAAATGAAAATACTGTTAAATACACAGGTTAATATATTAAAAAATTTCTCAATTTTACATAAAATAATAATAGAAATAATATACGAACCTTTTTGTTGAGTTACCGGTACATATTTTCTCTTTTGTCCTTATACTGCGACTTCCACGAAACAGTTAAAATAAAACTTGAAAATAAATCTCTCTTGCCATTGGTCAGTTTTTCATCGGCAGGTTCACAACTGTAAATGGATTTACAGTAGAGAAAGATTACAGTAGATTACAGATTACATATATTTTCCCATAATCCTTTGTTATTTACAGTAATATACTGTTTACATGTTTTACAATATCTCTCTGATTTAGTATGGAGATTGTTGTGCTCCTCATGCTGAGGGTAACAGGCTTTCATTCCATATACAGACACACACAATTGTAACCTTTAGGGTGACTTGAAGACTGGTGTATTTATGGAAATAAATCCTGGTATTAATTGCATAAAACCTGCATAATTCATGTTCTTGTATAAAGTAGTGTTTTGCATGTTGTCAGGATGCCTGTTTCAGTTTTGATCACAGCAGATCTTCATGCTGTTAGCCTCCATTAGCATGAATAACAAGCTCTGCACCAAACCAAGCAGGGAGCCTTCAAGAAGAGCGTGGTTGTGTGTGTGTGTGTATGTGATTGTTCCAGGCTCTTCTCATCCTTTCTTGCCAGGTTTTCACACAAGCTATCTATCTTTCTTTCTTTCTCTTTCTATTTCAGTTTGTATTTTTGTGTGTAATCACAGACACTTGAAACTATTTCTAAATGAATGACTTTTTATGTTCATTACACAATGCTCTGGAATACTCAATTCCGATTGGTGAATCGCACCCTCCAGTCATTGGATGTCAGAGAATAATGACCAAACATCCAGTTATTTTTCACCAGTAATCCGTGTAGAAAGCCTACATCTTTCTTAATACTCAAATCACTCTGCGATGTTTAAGCTACTGTAATACAATAATTTCAACTCAAATCAATATTAAATGTCTTTTTAATCATTTATTTGGTAAGTAGCTATGTAATAAGCGGCATAATGAGCAGTCAAATGGTCCTTACGGCAAAATAACCCCTTCAGGGACTGACTGTAAATTATCCCTTTCACATTGCAAAAAAATAAAATAAAAATGATTTGTTATTTTTCCTGACAAAATATCAAGATATATTTACTTCAAGGAATGTATTTTGGATTAGTTTATTTTTCTTACCCTATTGGAATATAGTTTGTTCTTGTTTTAATATTTAATCTAACACAATTTATTGAGGTTTATGCTTAAAACAAATTCAAGTTTCTGCATATAAAAATAAGTCTTATTGTCTTTTTTGTGCTTAGAATTTACTGTAACACTTTCTATGAAGCCCATATTTATAATGCATTGTAAAGGCGTTATAACGCTGGATGTTATATACATTACACATGCACAAAATACAAAATAACACACATTCAGTGTACATTTTGAGATATTACAAAAAAACACAAAAAAAACCAAGGTTAAAATATATCAGCAAAAAAAAAAAAAAAAAAAATGTATGTTGATCACACAAAAATCAATCTGATTCTATACTGGACTCTATTCAATAAACTTTGATGATTGTGCATCTTATTTGGAGACTTATTTTTGAAAAACGTTTGACTGTTTACACTATACAGCACTTATACGAATAACTTTATTAATGTTAAGGATGAGACCAGAGATCCATGTAGACAAAGTTAACAGAATTTATTAATAATGAGACACAGCAGAGCTGGCAAAGCATGAGTGAATCTAACAATGAACACAAAACAGAGTGGGGTAAACATAGCTAAACAATCAGGGTTCCCATGGAAACGCTGATTCCGCATGCCCGCGGCACCTGGAACACATGAAGAGAACTTAAACACAATAGAACAAATCAGCGGACTCACCGAGACGGTTACAATTAGCTTCTGCAGCGTTAAAATTGGATGTTGCTTGTGTTATAATGTATTGTACTCTAAAATATAACTATGAATAACGAAAGTCTTAGAATTTATTAGAACTGTAGTTATATTTATTTATGAGAAGTTTTAACTTATTGTAAGGTGTGTTTTGAGACATTATTAATTCAGTATAATGCATTTGTAATGCCTTTACAATGCATTATAAATATGGGCTTCATAGAAAGTGTTATCACATTTATATTTATCATGTTTATTTTTACTGTAATACACATGATTGGCTTATTAGATAATCACATGAATAAGTAGGTGTACAGGTGTTCCTAATAACATGCTCAGTGAGTGTATATGTGCTGTTTTACCTATCCTGTGTCTATTCATGGGGTGATTTAGATGTTCTGACTCAATTATAAATTGAGTTGAGTGCATCTTTCATCTGCTGGCTTCAAATGAAGCATCAAAATTCTGCCATTACTCTCTGTCAGAGCCACCTAAACCATTGACTCTCATTAGATGATTAGGAATATCCTCTCCTTGAAACTTCTTCATCAAAGCATCCCTTTTTACCTTCATCTTTCTGTCTTGTTCTCCTCCCTACCTTCTTTCAACACTATACTCTTCCTCCATTGAATCTCTCTATTCCCTTCACCTCCATTTCTTTCTCTGCTCTTCAAAAATTAAGACTTTGTCTTGAGGAATTTAACCCCTCCACAGTGTCAGATACAACATGCAATCTCTCTCACAAGCCTGTATGTGCATGCATGAGAGAGAGAGTGTGTGTATTTGTCTCTCTGTGCCTGTGTGTTTGTTTGAGTGATTATGAAGAGAATTCAATAGATTCAGGGGAAAAAACAGATCTGAATTTCATTAAAAAAGTAACTAGATTAAAAAATAAAAACATAGTTAATTGTAATTTTCCTTTAAGACACACAATCTAGACTAGACACTCCTTAGAGAACATATTCTTATGATTAAAAGGATTGTTATGCAAAAATAAAAATGATCTAATCATTTAATCACACTCATGCCATCCCAGATGTGTATGGCTTTCTTTCTTCTGCTGAACACCAACAACAATTTTTTAAAAGAATATCTCAGCTCTGTAGGTCCTCACAATGCATGTGAATGGTGACCAGAACTATTAAGGTCCAAAAAGCACATAAAGGTAGCATAATAAATAAGACTATAGAAGCAGATCTATATTCAAGTCCTTTATTTCTATAAATTCTCCTCCCTGCCCAGTAGGTGGCAATATGCACAAAGCATGTGAATCACCAATAACAAAATAATGTGAAAGTGAAAGTGGAGATTTATAGTAACAAAGAGCTCAAATATTCATCTGTTTCTCACACATACTGATCATATCTCTTCTGAAGACATGGATTAAACCACTGGAGTTGTATGTATTATATTTTTAAAGTTCTAGCCACCATTCACTTGCATTGTGAAGACCTACAGAGTTGAGATATTCTTCTAAAATTCTTTGTTGGTGTTCAGCAGACACCAAGAAAGAAAGTCATACACATCTGGGGTGGCATGAGGGTGAGTACATGATTAGAGAAGTTTCATTTTTGGGTGAAATATACTTTTATGAAAAGGTTAGCAAGGTAATATGTTTAAAGTTGCTGCAATTGATTTCAGCTGTTCTACTTTCATGAGACTAAGCCATTGGATTGGCCACACCCCCTCTTTCCAAAACCCAGAACTGTAAAGACACCAAATTAAGCTTTATTGCGAGCAGAAACGGTTGTTATAAACAACAGTAGCAAAATAGCGCCCTCAATTGACAACTGTTATGAACAACATGGCATAAAAATGCATTTATGCCTCAATAATTAGTTGCAACTACAATACTATGAAAACATGCAAAATGATTGACAGGCAGATAACGTCATTGTCCACAGACCGCGGACACATTTTTGTTTGCTGTTCACAGAATCTAAAGCTGTCACAGAGACCGGTGAGAGATCTCAGGACACTTATTTCATTAATATCTTAGGAATATTTTTTGCATACCTTTCCATGAAAAAATAGCTTACAGCATCTTACAGGAATAGTTCACCCAAAAATTAAAATGGTTTCATCATTTGTCTTCCTCATGTTTTTACAAACCTGTATGACTTAATTTCTTCAGTTGAACACAAAATGGCAGAATGTTAGCCTCAGTAACTATCCATTTTCTTAAACTTTCATAAAAAATTATTAAAAAAAGCAATGGAAGTGAATGGTGACTAATGTTCTCCATTTAAGTATCTTCTGGTGTGCGTCTATGGTCCAGTTTCATCCCAGCTGTGCATACCTTTGTCCTCAGTTTACCCAAAACAGATTGTCAACAATCTTAATTCTACATAGTGCTTTTGATAGGTGTTGCCCTGACAACAATCACATCACTACTACTCAGAGAGCCGTAACCTTGAAAACCATTTAGTTTATGATCTGATTTGACTCTGACATAACTAGCATGTCTCATTCTGAGAGCTCTGTGATGTAATTAAATACTCAATCTTTTGACCAAACTAGAATGTCATATCTTCACTGTGTCAAATGTAGCCATTGGAACCAGCAGTTACATGTTTGCACTTCCAGATGAATGACCTATTGAGATCTGTATCACCTGTATTTTTGAATATGTGTTCAAAATAATTTTAGGACTAAAATAGTCCTAAAAGTAGACTTAATTTCTTGCATTGGGTTGAAAAATAATTTGGGTTGAAATGACACCAACGGTTTTCACGAGATTCACCCAGACAACATTCGATCGCTCATTTCAACACCTGTTTCTCTCTTTCCTTTCTTGTGCTCGTCTATCCTCTTCTCAGTTTCCCCTCCTCCTTTTAGATTCAATGTGGAAATTGACCTTGCTCTCATCTCCAGCGTGTTTTTGAGGTTGGTGATAAGTAATTTGTGGCTGCCTGCACCTCCAGATGACAAGGTGACCCAAACATTAGTCAATAATTTGCTGTTACCACCCCCACGCATACAGGTTTGTTTTTCTATCATCATGGATACTTTCCATTGACTTCTATTGTTTTAATACTGAGATAATTATATTTTTCATCCTCTAAGCCTAAACCTAAACCTTACTGAAACCTTTTTGCATTTTTAAAATTTTCATTAAGACATTATTTAGTCTGTTTACTAAGCCATTTTTCTCATGGGGGCCATTGGCTGTTTCCCACAATGTAGCTGATTTCAGGTTTTACCAGCCTGGTCTCATGAACATTATGTGAATGTGGCAAATTTGTTGAAAAACGAGATTACATGCCTTATTTCACGTTTGGCTGCAGTTTCCCAGTGAAATGTCCACCGGGAGGCGCCAAAAGTGACTGAAATGGTGTCATAATCAGACAAGGCTTTTGAGGTGAATATTAAATGGAGGTTTAAATGAGTAAAACTTACCTCTCTAACCTAAACCTAAACAATAGTGTAAAATATAAATGAGAGATGAACAAAGCATCCTTACCCTTAACCAACGGCTAAGCCTAACCGATAGTGTTCAAAAATTAATTGCGATATTAAAAGCAAAACATCTGAAGCAATCATGTCTTCTCGTGTTGCATCTCAGTGGTCTTGGTCAATGGACTTCCAAATCCAAAGTCCAACACTCCATCAGATGAGCTAAAGTGGAAGCTAATCATGTTGGAATAAATATGCAAATGTAGGTGAGTCTGTAATACAAGTGTATAGCATTATAGTACAAGAATTTCAATATCATAACATAGCAGTGAGTAATATAATACAAAATACATGTTTATAAAGTCGTAATCATCCGCTGAGGTCATAATTTGTGTGAAAGTAAATAAAACACCCAGTTGTTGTAGCACCTCTAGTGTTCATTTGGCCAGAAAACGGCAACGATACATAGAATTTGGCATGTAAAGTCAGTTTGCACAAATGTAGTTGAGTTGTAGTTGATAGTAACTCTGGAGAGCGGGGAGAGCCAAGCGGCAACTCTGCGGAGCGAGGCTGGGATGGACACCTTCAGCAGATTATCTCACCCAGCTGTGGGTTATTAAAGCATTAACAGGCGAGAGATAAAGCCGCGATGAGAGCTGCAACAAAGCTGTGTGTGTCTGGAGAGCTGGAAAGCACCCTGTTGATGTGTGTTCATGCTGCTGTGTTTTGTTACACTGAAAAGTGCTGACAATAAAGAGTCTGATGTTTGATGCTTGTACGGCTCCTGCTTCCTTCAGAGAAAGTCAAAGAACTTCCCTACAGTAACGTTCATTCTATGAGACTAGGTTGGGTTTTACTATCCTTGTGGGGACATTTGGTGGTGTGGGTGGTAGTAGCTCTATTCTAAGTCCATATTTCTCCCAGAACATCTCTCTTTCCCTGTGTTTCTTGTCTCTTGGCTCAGCCATGTTTTGCCATCTGAAAGGATTCATGAGTTTGGATGGAGAGGATAAGAACAGAAGGACATCCCTGGTAGAGGTTGAAAGCAAACACAAAACTGAAGAGCTAGAGGAGACTTATGGGTAAAAAAAAGGTGCCCAGTAAATGTCAAGAGAGGCCTATTACTAACAGAGAGAGAATGATGAAGGGAATGGAGAAAAGGAGACTAAATGTTGAGAGAGACATGCTCAGCATCCATGAACAGGCAGTGCAGAAAAACATCATCCCTGAGGATTCACTGACTCTGCCATCAGAATACTGATCCCATACCGCCATAGAAGCATGCTGCTTCTCCAGTACAAATCCCATGTTTACTTTACACATACACAAACACACCTGTCTTACTGTTCCTTAAGCTGTAAATTCCAAACAGAGCCATGTCAACATTGGTTAACACAGCTTAGCCACCTTACATACAGCACAGCTAGGTTCATGGTACATTGAAAGTGGTCTATATTATTTGTATTTTTTTATTTGTTTGACTGGCATGTTATGGGTCGAGACTCTAGATGCTTATTTTTACCCTTCTTTTTAATGAATAAAAGGACTGTTAATGTTGACCTTGGGCCAGTGTTATAACATACTTTCCAGTCTTTAGGATGTTCTTGCATGCTGTGCAGGATACACTAAATACTGCCAACTATTTGTAAAAATAGCATACAACATTTCAAACAGTAGTATGCTACACTGTTATCATACCTCATTATGTGCATGCTAAACTCTGCAAGTGGAGTTCAGTTACCTTTTTGGAAATTAAAATGGTTATTTTGCATTATATATCCATTTTTTTGTAACAGCCCGATCAAATAGGGATTCAGAAAAAAAGATGGTAAAAATTGTGTCTGATAATAAAAATAGCAGGTTAAGTCAAACACATTGAGGGGTACAGTATTCCTCTCAGTGTGCTTTGCTCTATATGGCACATTTTGCCAAATATAGTAGGTCATCCGGCTAATCCACACATACAGAGAATTTACAAACTGTTTACTGCATACATATTGTTTACTTCCGAAATAATAAGTGTAGTATGCCATTTCGTACGTAATATGTTTCCATGGTGGGAAAAAACCTCTAAAACTCATTACACAAACAGAATACCAGACAGCTGGAGTCACCATAAAGGCAACATATTCATTCTATCAGGTGAGACTCATTCTTTTCACTATATATGAGCAACAGTTTGCTTGTTGCAGGGACACAACAACACCAATAATCAATTTATCAGCCTCATTGACTCCATCGGTAACCCTTGATTGATAATCAACGAGTCCTCAAAGTGAGTCAAGTAAGGCTCAGGTTCTCCTTATATAAAAGGTTAAATGAAACAAATGAAAACAAAATACCCCCATGCCAATTCAGGAGAAATACAATTGTGTAATTATCTTTTTTGGCTATCTAACCCAAGATTATTTGCTTAGGGGTGTAACTAAACAGACAGGGTGGGGTTCACTTACCTCCTGCTGGCAGGGTGGAAGTGAGTTCTGGGCCAATGCTTTGGAATTTTCCACCTTCTGTTGGGAATGTGGTTTTCTGCGCCCATGTAAATCCATCCAAAGTTTTGTCAGTGGGTACAAAAGGTGTCCAATCTGACTCTGAAGTAGTTTGTGCTGTCCCAAATGTGTGTAGTTCAGTGCTGATGTCAGTGCTGGTCAGAGGTTCGGTATATAGTTCAGGCTTTGGGTCTGCTGTTGTTGTGAAATGTGTGGTTTTTAATGAAGTTGTTGATATTGGTGTTGTTGACTGAGCATCTGTGGGTATGGTTTGGTTACTGTAAAGGCTCTTGGTTTCTGTAGTTTGTCTTAGCGTTATAGCCTGCATGGTGCTGTTATTTTGTTCAGGGGATGCTGGTGTTTGAGGAGATTGTGACGTGGATTGTAGCGTTTCCTCTATGCTCTTGGCATTATTGGGAGGCCAGCGGTCAAGATCAAAGTTTGTATCAAACTTAAGAGGAGGCTCAGATAGATGATATTTGTTCCTGAGTATGCCACTTGTTGGCAGTTTTGCTGAGCTTAAAGGCAGAAGGGTGCCTAGGTGGACGGTGGTACTTTGAGTTTCCTCAGTTGCGATTGTGGTTGGCTGGAATTTTGGGCTGGTTAACTCCTCTGTTGACAGAGTATAGCTTTGTGTGGTTGGTTCTGGGTTTGTTGGATTCCCCATTGTTGTGGCGACCAAAGGCTCTGCAGCCTTACCAAAAGGACTCCAAAATTTAAAGCCAAATGATGGAATTTTTGGAAATTTTACCCTGTAGCCCCATTCTTTTGACTCTGCCTCTGTTTGGCTTGTTGGTTTTGGCCCAAACCCACTAAAAAACCCATTTACCGAGCTAAGGAGAAAATACAGAACTCCAACCGCAAGAGTCCCACGCAGATGCAGCATTCTGCCTCTCTAATGTTGACCCGGACCACTGCTCACATGGTGTCAGACTTTCCTCGGACTGCCCACTAGTTGCACCAGCCTTCTGCAGAAAAAAACCCCAAAAACATTGAACTCCTTTCAGTTAATTGTCAATGAGCCTCCTCTTTCACATAGTGCGCTGACTTCGAGAAACCAGTAAGTAATCGCGTTTACATAAACAATGGTAAGCATGATTCATGGGTTTTCCCTCTAAGATAACATTTTTAATCAACTGATGGTTAGGTTTGGGTTGGGGTTAGGGAGAAGAATTAATAAAATATGCATTCCAGTTTACTGTATTACATAATTTACAATGACAAATAACAAGCTTTCCAACTTGCATTTGGGTCCACTCTGTGGACATTTCACCAGGAAACTGAAGCCCACACCTGCTAGAGTACGTTCAACAACACTTCCAGCTTCAGCCACAAAAGTCATACAGGTTTAGAACAACATGAGGGTGAGTAAATAGCTGCTTTCCACCATCAGGCTATGAACTCGCCAGCCAGGGCCAATAGCCTCGGACCTTGAGTCGCAAGACCAAAATCTAATCGGGCCAATAGCCCTGCAGCTTTGCCCTATAACCCACCCTGAATATGTCACCCTGTGCTAATGTCACAAACTCCACCCATTTCACAAGCAAGAGGGAAACTCAAACTAAGGTATCAGACTATGAAGTCAAGCTAGCCCTCAAATGAACAGGGATTTCTACTGTGCCTACAATTCTTTTTGTTTTTCCCTGTTTTGCACTGGGTACACAACTATGGAGGCCTGCGACAATATACTTAAACACATCTTCATTTCGGCAGATACTGCCAAACTGACATTACACAATTCATCTACTGACCAGTACTAACGATTCTCCATTCTCCTTAAGTCTCCATAAGTATCTTGGTGCTGAAACCTCTGACTTCACTTAGCTAAGCTCCACCTGTGACATTGACACCATCTTAATCCCCAGTTGGCCTTCTTAGGCCCAAGTAATATCGGCGGGCCAGGGCACTTGGCCATGGCCCCGACTAAGCTCTGAGGAGGCACGATGAAGCCCCAGAAGTGACAGTACGAACGCAACTGGCCCTGCCACTCACAAGAATGCCCTCATTTGGCCCGTTAGTGGGAAACGCGGCTGATGATGTTCAAATTTTTAATTTTGTATGAATTATCCCTTTAATGACGCAATGTAAATTTGATGTGTAGGTGTCCTAATATCGATTTGCTATTCTCTAGTCCATTTGAAATAATGTCTAATGACAGATTTTTACATGCTGTTGTGTCATATTCAGCACCTCATATGGCTCTGAGTGGATTCACAAACAGAAGTCACATACCAACCTCTCTGCTTGCTGTTGTTAGAGAGGTGGCCTCAGCTCTCAATTGATTGACCAATTGAGCAATTATGGAGAGAGAGAGAGAGTGAGAGCGAGAGAGAGAGAGAGCTCTCTAAGAATACTAATGGGAGAGTAGAGGTCTCTTTGTGGGTGTGTGTGTATATATATGGGGTGGCGTAGGACGTATAGAGGCCCAGTTTCTTTGTGGAACTATGGGCTAATTTTGGAGAACAAAGCTTATGCCCTGTAGCCTCAGTGAGAGGAGTTGTATTTTATGGAATGTCTCAAAGAGAGAGACCTTACACTCTTCCTTTCCTCTCCATCCCAGATCCCCCCCCCCTCTCTCTCTCTCTCTCTCATATTCTCTTTCCCCTACACAACTGAAATGTTCATTAAACTGAAACAAACTTTCTTCTTTCCCACTGGGAATGACATCAGTTCCCAGTCGGTAAACAGAACGGTAACTATTTAGAATTTGTCTTTCACTTCCATTTCTCTCTTTCCTGCTCTCTGTAACCACATTGCATCTTATCGCTCTCTCAATGCCATCTCTACACAGAAATGACTGGAAACACACAACCTAATTTAGTTTCCTTACAAGATTAAACAACCTAACAGGCTCTGGGCTAATGGGTTCAAAGAGATAGATGGATCCCTGGTTCATCTTTGTGAGAAACTCTCAAATCAGATGAGATCCAAAGATGCACACTAACTTTTGTGATCACATACTGATTATTGCCTCTTGGAGTCGATATCTAACAGGCACTTTCATAAATGTTTAATAGCTGTTGCAAATACTTGCAACCATCAGCAAATTCATAAAAGTGAATTAATTGTACAAATGAAAGTGCTTGAAGATTTTCTTTTTCTTTCCTTTTTGATAAATTGCACCTGTGAACATTCCTAAAATGTGGGTTTTAATTGTGTACGTAATCTCTCCACACAAGGCGCTGTTGAGCCTCAGATGTCTGTCTGAATCATAGTCATTACCGTCACTAGTGGCCAGACTATTTACTCATTACCATGCCACCTGTTTTGTGTGAAAAGAGTCCTGTCTCTCACATCCTCACCATTCAAGACGGCATTACTACAGGCTAGATTTATGAAAACATTGCTTGATGCTAAATATTTAGCTTTCTCTGCCTTTGCTTTGTTCTTTCACACCTCCTTAAACATTGTTTCTGGAGAATGGTTTCATCTCTGCTAAATGCTTCATAAAGTCATGCTTCTGTGTGTGTGTACTGTATGTGTCAGAGCCTGAGTCAAACAGACAACCTAAATAACTGTATTGCTCTGAACTTTATTATTAGACTTATTAGACCATCTATTTTCTTTTCTCTCTCTCCTTTCCCTACTTTATAGTCATTTTGTTCCACTGTGCCTGACAAAGAAAGGGCCTGGCAGAACAGGATGTAATCATTCAAGCAGAAAAAAGAAAGAAGTCAAGAGCTACCCCTGTTTAACAGCAAACATTTAGTCTTTGCCTAAAATCTTTGTAATGTTTTTGTATTTGGGAATTGGTCCTTTGAACTAGTGCATCTGTATCCTGCAATTCCCTACTGTGATAAACTTCATTCTTACTCTCATGATCACCTAAACACAGATTAGCATCATCATACAAACATACAATTTTTATTTGTTATTTTATTTTAAATACCTTAAAAGGTCTGAAGCTTTATGTAATCAGCAGTGATCCTGCCATGACTTAACAGAAAGCATATATTTGTATGAAAATATCTCCTCAGGAAACTGGTTTCAGATGGCCTTCTAAGGCACAACATCATGTCCTATGATCTAGATTCTAGAATTGTCAAGTATTGTTAATGTAACCTTGTTTGTTAGTCAAGTCAAGTCAAATGTTTATTTCATGTGTGAATTTAGGGTTGTTGGAGATCACTGTGGTTAATAAACTACACTTGTGTTCTAACTACATCATTGTCAGCACGGCCAGCAACATTACAACGATGTTATTTATTTATTTTTTGGTAGAAATGGAAAAGTATGTTCCATTGACATTAAAGGGATAGTTACCCAAAAATGAACATTCTCTCATCATTTACTCACCCTCATGCCATCCCATATGTGTTTGTCTTTCCTTCATGTGCTGAACACAAAGAGTTTTAGGAGAATATTTCAGCTCTGTTGGTCCACACAATGCAAGTGAATGGTGACCAGAACTTTGAAAGTCCAAAAAGTACATAATGGCAGCATAAAAGTTATCCATATTACTCCAGTGGTTAAAGCCATTTTTTCAGAAACAATATGATTGGTGTGGGTAAGAAACAGATAAATATGTATTCCTTTTTTACTATAAATGTCCACTTTCACTTCCAATTTCTTCTTTGATTTTTTGGTGATTCACATTCTTTGTGTGTTGCCATCTACTGGTAGGGAGGAGAATTTATTGTAAAATTACTTATTTATCTGTTTCTCACCCACACCAATCATGTTGCTTCTAAAGATATGGATTTAACCCCTGGAGTGATATGGATTATTTTTATGCTGCCTTTAAATGCTTTTTTGACCTTCAGAGTTCTGGCCACCGTTCACTTGCATTGTTTGACCTACAGAGATATTTTTCTAAAAATCTTCATTTGTGTTCAGCAGAAGAAAGAAAGTCACACACATCTGGGATGGCATGAGCGTGAGTAAACGATGAGATAATTGTAGTTTTTGGGTGATCTGCCCCTTTAAGGATACATCTATGCTGCCTTTAAAACCAATGTGAAGGCATCTGGAGGCTGATTGCTGGTTAAACAGGATTTGCCTAAAATTATGATGAAATACAATGACGTTTTTGTTCTGCTTAGGTGTTTATTTGGTGATATTTCTCTATGCACATCCCTGAAATTCTTGACCTAGGAGAATTTGGCTAGTTGAAGGGTGTTGATGATTGTTTAAAACTAATCATAGGTGTGTTTTGGACATGATGGTCTTAATTTATTTTCCTCAGTGAACTAATTTTAAAATGATAAGATTGTTCAGAAGGAAAAAGTTTGGCTTCTTCATTATATCAACTGGGCTTTAGAAGGCAATATGTTATGTAAGCGCTGAGCTAGTCTGTACCTTGATTTCCGACCTACATACGGTATGCTGCCAACAAAGGCACAATTTTTCCGATTTTGGACACAGCCGTGATTTGATCCACTGTTGTACAATGTATTTAGTTAGATGACATGTCCTGTAAGTTAGCTTCATCATCTTTGGTAAATTGCATTTCTAATTCAATGTGCTAGTTAAACAATGAGAGGCAATACATGGTGATTACATTTGAGAAGAGGACCTGAGAGAAAACCATTAGGGAACTTAAGAGTAGGCTGTAAGATCAGAGTCAGGGTCAATGTTTTCTCCTCTCTGTACATGTATCATTAAAAGGTTTTCTAGCACTGGGGACCTTCTTAAGTGGTGATGGATTGACTCGTCATGGTATCGGTTATTTTAACAGGCCTCTAGACGTGCATGATGGCTGTGGAAATCATTGGCTTACACCTTGAAGAAATTGGAAATAATTGGCTCACACCTTGACTGATTTATTTGCAGAGCCTTTCTGGTTCTTGTCTTATAGACACAATGGGGAAGGGAGATATTTATGACATACAGCCATAAAAATACACAGATGCCTATAGGGACTTCCTTTAAACCTAGTCTAAAGGTATTTAGAGAAGGCAAATCCATTAGTCTAACCTGAACCCTGAATTGAACCCAACCATGAACAATTGCATGAACGTTGAGGTCCATGATCTAAATACAACTACAAAGTCTAGGAATTCCCAGGGATGGTTTACCAGAAATAGAAATTAAACTTTTGATTAGGAAAAAATAGATTAATTGCTTAAAACTGAACTACAGACATGTTTTTAGATCAGTTAGTGTACTGAAAGTTTATTTCATGAAAAGCATTTTCTCAATAACTTGAGCACCAAAAACTACTATCTGTAGGCAGTGTTTGGTGTAGTCCAATTGCAAAGTAATAAGTTACAGTAATCTAACGAATTTAGTCAAAAAAAGTAGTGTAGTGCATTACATTGTAAATTCTTGTAATCAGATTACAGTTATTGACTTTCAATTAATGTAATTACTTTTAAGTATTTTACATGGTTATGCTTATTTCCAATATGATATTTATGTAGAATACATTAATTAAGGCCCCATAATGTAACAAGGTGCTGAGTGTATGACTTGTGTGTAACAATGAACAAGGAAGAAATATAGACATTATTTTGAATTTGTTGCAGAAAAGTGTTTTAGAATGTAACTTAATTAGTAATGTGATTACTTTTCAATGAAGTTATTAATAAAGTAATATGATTACAATTTTAGATAATTTTTTTTTATTTGTACTGAACTACTATTTTTAAGTAAATTACCAAACACTGTTTGTAGGTAAGGGTTACAATATAGATATTTATACTGTATTTTTTTTTATTTATTCTGAGGTGCTGGCAGAATAATGCGATCATCAGTAGCTGGGTCTCTGTAATGATCATGAAGGCACCCATCAGACATGATAATTATGATTTGGAGATGATAACAAAAAGCCACATTTGACAGAACTCCCATTAAATCACTTCAGTCGATCTGGTTCACAGAGCGTTAACTGGTGCTATTTTTTACACAATGTTTCTCCTACCATTCCCGTACACTGCAAAACACTAGACTGTAATAGACAATAATATTCCACACCATCAGTTCACCTTGTCCTCAGCCATCTAAAGCCTTATCAAGTTTCTCACTGCAGGCCAAACTGGATCAATCCATTCATGTTTAGTCTATTTTTTTGCACATAAAGTACAGTATATCACTAGATTACCGTAAATACTGATTGTAAATTATAGCTGTCCTCCAAAAATCAACCAAGCTTGTTTCTTTTATTTCCTGTAAATAATTTCACTCTACAGCATAAACGTCCATGGGAAGATGCCATGACCTCATAAACCGATGTGCCTATAATCACTATACTCAATTGATATAAAATTTTTTTTTAAGATGCCATAAATGTGGCCCAAGCAACCTTTTGACATTTGTGATGATGAAGTCTTTGGCAATATCACTGTAATATTACAGCATTCCTGTTTACTGTTTTATACAGCTTGGCAAACACAGAATGCCAGTCCTCAGGAGTCAGATATACTTGGCTATGAAAGCATGATAAATGACCTGTCACGTTAATGATTTTGTGGGCTTTTTGCTCAAAGCTCTGGATCACCTGATTATCTCAAATGCACTGTTCCAAACCCAGGCTGCTACGCCGACTGCCTTCGCCATGGTAACCAGATGAATGCGAATGACTGTAACTTGGAGCTTTGCTCACTCTGCACATATATATCTGTATGAAGCTCTGATATACAGAGCCAAGAGCAGGGCTCATGATAGAGCGTGATCCATGGTAATAGACCAATTACAGATGTTTATGGTTCTGACACACACACACACACCACACATACCCTGTCACGCATTTCTGGCTGAGGTTGTTAATCTTCACATATAAGCCTGATATATACCTCAATAACCAGAGAGAGGAGATTCGGTCACCAGCCCAGCATCACCTGCAGTGAGGCAAAAGCCTATGTGAAAACACATTTCTTACAAGAACAAGAGAAGAAGAGACTCACCTTTCCTTCGGAGGAGGTGAGGAAATAGAGAATCCAGAGCAGCAGCCAGCACTCCACTGCAAGAGAGAGATAGATCTGTCTCACTGCGTGTGTGGGAGAGAAATTGTTTTGGTCACACACTCTCTCTCTCCCTCTCTCCCTACCCCTCTCTCTCTCCCCTCCCCTCTCCTGCTGCATCAGAAGTCTAGTGTCGGATTTGGATGCACAAAATCTGGTCACACCTCACTGAGCAGATTGTTAGAGAGCAGAGAGCAAGCACCGTACACCGGAGAACAATGCCAAGGAATTAAGAACCGTACATGTTCAGGACGCACACACACACACACACACACACACACACACACACACACACACACACACATAATAAACAATTATTTATTTAAGAGTTGATTTAAACAAAATATATAAAAAAATATTTTAAACATAATATTAAATATTTTAATATTTTTACCTAAATAAACTGTAAATATGTTGTATATTTAATAAATTTTTAAATATGATCAATTGAACCTTTTCTTCATGCATGTTATTTGTCAAATACACCGAATTTTATGTAACCCTCCACCTCCATCTCTCTCAGTCATAACATGTTACATCACATTTCAGCCCACAAACATTAGCATGTCACACGTTTGAGTTCACTTTTGCCACACTTCAGCTTCTTGACAATAGAATGGCTTATCTTTGATCCCAGTCAAAGATAGTAATCCATTCTCCAATTCTCCAAATTTAGAAACAATCAGAATTGTCCAATCGCAAGAAAACATAACATCCTGATGGAAATCCCAACTTTGTCCAATTGAATGGAGACAGTACGTCTCCACGCCACTTTGACCTCACTCACACACACACACACACACACACACACACACACACACACACACACACACACACACACACACACACACACACACGTTGTGTTTCCATGTTTTATGGGGACTTTCCATAGACATAATGGTTTTTATACTGTACAAACTTTATATTCTATCCCCTAAACCTAATCCTACCCCTAAACCTAACCCTCACAGAAAACATTCTGCATTTTTACATTTTCAAAAAACATAATTAAGTATGATTTATAAGCTGTTTTCCTCATGGGGACCAACAAAATGTCCCCACAAGGTCAAAAATTTCGGGTTTTACTATCCTTATGGGGACATTTGGTCCCCACAAAGTGATAAATACACGCTCACACACACACACACACACACACACACACACACACACACACACACACACACAATAATATAGTCTAATATAGACTACAGATAGTGTTAAATTGTTACCTTTTCAAAGTAACTCATTAGAATATTGCGTTACTCTTTAAAAAAAGTAACTTAATTAAAAAGTTATTTCTTTAAAGTGAAGCATTACTTTACTTTTTTCAGATTAAGAGAAAGCGTCACTTTCTCTTCTGCCATGCTATGCATTCCATACAAGAGCCATTATAGGTCATGCAAGCTAGGCTACTGTACAACACTCATGTCCAAACAACATAGTAAACAAACAGATAATTAGAGTGTAGGTCTTCACGTCATAATTATAATAAAGAATCAATAACATGAATATGCATTATTTGATTTTCCTTCAACATGGCAGCCAATTTGAATAATGAAGAATAACCACTGTCTTACCTAAAGCAGCAAAGTCCAACACTTGAACCGGCATCAAATCTTTCATCATGTGCTGTGTCCATTGGGAATGTCAGAGTCAACTTGAGATGTTTTTCAGAAGTCAGAATCAAATTCAGTGGGGAATGAAAATCTAACATGGTCAAGGAATAAGTCTGATGAATAGATAAATATTTTTCACTTAAGTCATCTCAGTGCATGCTTGTTTTAAGTTGACCCACGGTGCGTACAGATGCCACATTTTCAAAGGCGCATGTTGATACAAATTGAATGGAATCCTATATAATGCTACAAAAATGTCATAAAAATGGTTTGTTTCATGAATCAAACTACATGTTTATTATTTAACAAAAATGTAGAATAATTTTAGAAATTAAGATGTTTTCTCTGCATACACAATCGATGTAGAACGTTGCTCGGAGCCACAGATCAAGAGTCAGCTTTCAATCAACCGAATATTGACCTCATATTACTCTAAAATACAAATTGCGCATGTGCGTTCTCGAGCTGATTGACAGGTGATGTCTGTATCTAAAAGGTGATTGGCTCTTTTACCTGCAAGGCGGGACTTCCTTTTTACATTCATTGCCTTTTGGGTGCTAGAGCTTCTTGGTTGGGGGTTTCAATTACTCATCTCTCTCTGCTACATAGTCTCTGGCCTCACACAGTACAGAAATACAATGGCAATCATGCACTACATCGCCTCGAAGTTTGCACACTTTTACTCCTGATTTCTTGCAATACAGAGACAGTAGAGGTGTACAAAAGCAACATGTTACTTTATTCAAACAGTAACAAAAAAAATATTGTGTTAGTGTACTTGTTTCTCAAAAAAGTAATCTGATTACGTAACATGCTTTACCCCCAAATTTGAGGTAGACTATAGGGTTTAGGGTGTATTTGAGGTTGACAATATAGTGTGTAGGGTGTATTTGAGATTGATAATTGGGTTTAGGGTGTATTTGAGGTCGACAATAGAGTTTAGGATGTATTTTATGTCGGCTATAGGGGTTAGAGTGCAAGTCAACAATAGGGTTTAGGGTGTATTTGAGGGCAACAATAAGGTTCAGAGTGTATCGACTCCAGGGTTTTGGTGTTTTTGAGGTTGACAATAGGGTTTATGGTGTATTTGAGGCTGACAAAATGGTTTAAGGTGTATTTGAAGATGACAAAATGGTTTAGGAGATATTTGAGGTCGACAATAGGGTTTAGGGGGTATTTGATACCGACAGTAGGGTTTAGGTGTATTTATGGTCAAAAAAAGTGTTTGAGGTCGATAATAGAGTTTAGGGGGTATTTGAGGTTGACAATAGGATTTAAGATGTATCTGAAGTCAACAAAAGGGCTTAGGGGATAATGAGGTCGACAATTGGGTTTAGGGTGCATTTGAGGGTCGCAATAGGGTTTGACGTCAACAACAGAGTTTAGGGGGTATTTGAGGTACACAATAGGGTTTTGGGTGTATTGGAGTTTGCACATAGAATATAAGGTGTATCTCCAGTCGACAATAAGGTTTTGGGTGTATCTAAGATCAACAATAGGGTTTAGGGATATTTGAGGTCAACGATAGGGTTTATTTGAGGTTGACAACAGGGTTTGAGGTCGACAAAAGAGTTTAGGGGATATTTGAGGTCAACAATAGGGCTTAGGGTTTATTTGAGGTTGACAACAGGGTTTGAGGTCAACAATAGGGTTTAGGGGGTTTTTGAGGTCAACGATAGGGCTTAGGGTTTTTTGAACTTGACAACAGTGTTTGAGGTCAACAATAGGGTTTAGGGGGTTTTTGAGGTCAGCGATAGGGCTTAGGGTTTATTTGAGCTTGACAACAGGGTTTGAGGTCGACAATAGGGTTTAGGGTTTTTTTGAGGTTAACGATAGGGCTTAGGGTTTATTTGAGGTTGACAACAGGGTTTGAGGTCGACAAAAGGGTTTAGGGTTTTTTTGAGGTCGCACATAGGATACAGAGTGTATCTCCAGTCGACAATAAGGTTTAGGGTGGATCTGAGATCAACAATAGGGTTTAGGGGATATTTGAAGTCAACGATAGGGTTTAGGGTTTATTTGAGGTTGACAACAGGGTTTGAAGTCAACGATAGGGTTTGGGGGGGTATTTGAGGTCGACAGTAGTTTTTAGGGTGTATCTGAGGTCAAATATATAGGGTTCATGGGGTATTTAAGGTCATTCAAATGGTTTAGACTAGAGGATATTTGAGGCTGACAAAAGGGTTTAAATGATATTTGAAGTTGACAATTAATCTTTGGGTGAACTACAGTTAAGGGTTTACAGTATGTATGAAGTTGACAATAGGGTTAAAGGTCTATCTGAGGTCGACTATAGGGTTTAGGGATATTTTAGGGACGTGATTTGCTGTAGGTTTTAAGAGCCAGACAAAGATTTTAAAGTACATCCAGATATATTATGAATCACAATCTGACTGTGGGCAAAATATTGTTTTTGCAAAGACATTTATTATTATTACATAGTGATGTGATCTCTCCTTCCCAGTATCATTGTTCTGTAAAAGCCAAACAATTGAATTATTAGAAACTTGCCACAAGCAAGACACCACAGTACACTTTTTATATAATGGCAATCCATTCTTAAAATTAGATAAACTCACAGCCCTCCTGGACAGCTGAAAATTGCCTAGTCATTAAAGTCAGCTTAGAAAACAGAGACTTAAACAATGCCTACAGTTACAGAAACATTTAATATTATCAATTGGACAAAACATTTTGGATCTGTTTACTCTTCTTCATGTACCACGAAAAAATTAAGAGTGATCATTTCAACAGCTGTAATAGTAATAAAAGAGGACAATCTCTTTTAGGCTTTTTGCTGATACACCTTACACTGTTTACTCGGTAACACTTTAGAATAATGGTCCGTAGTTAACAAGTAGCTATGCAGGAAGTAATAGGTAGTACTGCATTGACACCGAACTTAATACTATTAACTAATATGGAAGCAATATTAACTAAGCAGTAAGTAATAGGTAATTTAGTACAAAGGTAGTTCCTTGGTAGGTATTTGATTATTACTAAAGAAATATATCCTCATTGAGAACTACTTGTGAACTAAGAAATAATAACCAATTAATTACTAATCACAAAAGTAACATGTCTAAAAGTGAACAATTGTGGGGGTATGGTCATCATGGTCATAACATTTCAGAAGCATGTGCCTCAATTGGGTTCTTTGTGGGAACCAGTTTATGAATATTATCTCCCCCAAATACATTAGCTACAGGTTGAGATTGTGACTACTACTCTTGCCAAAGGATGGACGTATGTTCTCTGTTTATTTCAAACTTAAACATAGAATAATACTAATAATGATATATTTTTTTAAATCTTAAATAATTAGGAAGTGATGTTGACACTCTCATGATTGGATTAGTTCACTATCATGAGCTCTATTGAGTGTCAGTTCAATATATCTCAGACTCCAAAGACCTACCTTTATGTTACAGTAGCTGCCTGAGGAGGACTTCTCTTTAGGATATGAATATAAACATTGATGTTCTCTTGTCAAAAACAATTTGCATCTTTAATGAAGAAATTGGCTGCATTTATGTTGCGATAAGCGTAAAACCACATCTTCCAGATTACAGTGTTTGTTATAGTGCCTCACAGAACCTGTACAGTATGAGTCAAATATAAAATTAAATAACTTGGGTAACACTTTAGAATAATGGTCCGTAGTTAACAAGTAGCTATGCAGGAAGTAATAGGTAGTACTGCATTATTCACAAGTAGTTCTCAATGAGGATATATTTATTTAGTAATAATCAAATACCTACCAAGGAACTACCTTTGTACTAAATTACCTATTACTTACTGCTTAGTTAATATTGCTTCCATATTAGTTAATAGTATTAAGTTTGGTGTTAATGCAGTACTACCTATTACTTCCTGCATAGCTACTTGTTAACTACGGACCATTATTCTAAAGTGTTACCGTTTACTCTTGATCCATACCACACATTACACATGCTCAAACACAAGCATCCATGATTAAATATTTGGTTATGGATTTTAATTATGTAATATCATACCACACATCAAGATAACATGTACTAGATGGTACCAGAGTGGCTCCTATATTTTTTCGTCTGACTGCCTGAGTTCTATACTGACTAGACTAAGGTGGGCTGGGTTCCCCCTCCTGACCACACAGCACTCTATGTTCACGACCCACCCTCAAGCTTTTGGAGGAGAGCACAAAGGAAGCCTATAATATAGATAATTACCTTTGTCTCTAGGGAACAATGAACCCTAACGGTCTGTATTATGATAGCTAAAAGACACTAACTTGCCGTTTTAATGTGCATTTTTCCTTGTTTGGGCTGTTCAGCAGAAGGATGGATGTAGTTTTAAATTGATGTGACACATGCAAACAGATATTATGTATGCAAAAATTGCCGTAAGCATCCAAGTGAACTGAAACAGCACCTGACTAATATTTAGAGTACATCGATTCATCAGAGTGGAGATGAATGGAGATTTCCTCTGGGACTTCAAAGACAGATGGAAATGCTTGCATACACACAAACATACCAGTGGACAGGAAGAATCATTAACAGCATTGTGTTTGCATGCGATTAATTTTTATTTAGAGGATGAGTGTGAACAGAGATCTTACACCTTCTATCAGCCAGCAGCAAGAAATCATTTTTATGAACTTCTCTCGTTTTCTCACTTCATTCATTGGTTACTCAACATGGGCCTCCTCTGGTTTTTCTATGTAAACATGCATTAGACAGATGTCTCAAACCTTTGTGCCATGTTTTGCTGTTTTTTTTCAGCATCTTATGCAGGCATACATACAACGTTTTTCACACCTTACAGACTTTTGCATATGTATGCACTGTTTTGTTTTTATATTATTTTTTCTATGTAAACATGCGTTAGATGGGCATCTTTTACCTTTTGACCACAATGTTTTATTTGCTGTGCTGGGTCTAGCTTTTTTTTGTGTGTGTGGTGCAAACGGTCCATTAAGGTGCATTCACACTATAGCTTTTGATACAGAGTCTAATGTCAGTTTGTTCGGATGGTGTAAAAGAGCTTTTCAAACCGATTGAGTCCACTTGAAAAGGTGGTCTGAATCGGTTTTGGTGCAAACAATTATTTTCTTTGCATGCTCCTGGTAACACCTACAGTATAACAGCATGATACATTTCTCATAATTGCTGGTCTCCAAATAAATAAACATCTTCTATTTTCTGCATCTCTTGCAATGCATCTGTGGGAGACAAACGCATGCTTTTTTGTGCATGTCAAGATTTGGTGGTAAGTTTGAAGGGTCAAAATCAATAACATTAATAACACAGTTTAACTGGTATCTTTTCCTTCATAGTTGTTACCTAGCTAAAGTGATTAACAGCTGTCACTACTACTCAAGCTGTTATGCAATGATGCAAATGTAACACGGTTTGGACCTAAAAGTAGAATGTAAAAAGGGACCCCACAGGGGAGGGTGGTAGAATCGAGCTTGGGTTTGGACCAAGCAGTCGAACCAAGTCTGATGCTGCCTTCACATACTATATTGGAATAATCATAAATATGAGTTTGCTACTCAGAAGTTGCATACAAACTCCCCCTCAAGTCGTGAGTTCGACTGGGAATCTCTGACATTATTGTGATACCCATGTTTCCACATTGGGAGGAGCCATAAACTTGTTTGCCATTTCGGTCATATAAACGTATATAAGTGATAATTTGATGCATATTGTAAATTTTTACACAGAGAAAATAGGATTTATTTGACCAAAATTAAATGTTCATCTTCAGAAAGCTGACTAACATCTATTATGGTGTACAAATAAGAGTTCCACGTGACATACTCACAATTATGATTTCAGAAGTGGGAGGTAGGATAATCCGATCAAGGCTCACCAATGACAACACAATATAGTCTTAAAATCTGAATATATTAATTACACCAAAAATGTAACAATAAATCAACCCAGAATTACCAATACATAATAATACATGACTATTAACAATAAATAACTATATACAAAAACTGTAAACAAATAAAAAAAATTACCTTGCTTTGTGGGGTGGTTGCTTTTAGTTAGAAATGGCCCTGCCGATAGCATATAAAGGCAGAATAAGACTTAAGTGTTGAATACCTCCAGTATGGCTGTATGAAGGTGAAAACTAGTCCTTGTGTGGGCGCTTTAGCAAGTGCACGAATGCATGATTAGCGACCACGTAGGCGTATTTGTTTGCACATATGCATTTTAAAGTTGTCCAGTTGAGATATGCCTCTCTTCATAATGCATGTATAGCTCTTCCAGTGGATATTAGCCCTTCTAGGTGGATGTTATATTACAATGTGTTTCTCAGATACAGAGGTTGCAGTGACCTCCGTATAATCAACACACATTGGGAATGATAAAGCTCTCAGCTAAGCAGTTATTGTGTTTGAGGAAGTAATTCACCCATAAGAGTTCACTGAGCATGGTGTTGTGAACATACTAAGAAAGAGAGGACTAGAGGGCCTAAATGGGTTCGGATCAGCAGTGGTTGTTGGCATGCAGGCAGATTATGCAGGATCAATGTGTACATGTTTAATGCATCAGCACACACACACACACACACACACACACACACACACACACACACACACACACACACACACACACACACACACACACACACAAGGGAAGAGACAGAGGAACCTGAACTACAATAAGCAAAGTAAAGGAAACCTTTGAACCTTGGATAAAGGAAAGTTGACCCTGTCCTGTCTGGCTGGCTCCGACTCTGAATGATGCATGCCTATAGAGAAACAATAGAGGGGGACGGGCCAACTTGATACAGGGGGACAGGGTGTCCACCCTATCTGCCCAGCATAGCTTTCTTTAATTTCTAAATTAGAAGCTTATTTTCACCAGAACATTTTAAAGTGACGACATTTATGTTTTTAATAGTGCCACATACACACGCAGAATCACACAGATATTATATGACACACTAGAATTCCATTTGTTTCAATGTGTTTCATTTTTAAACAACTAAGGTTTTACTTCTGCTAAAAAGATGAAGATTTTTTTTTTTTTTTTTTATTATTGTCACTAGAAACGAATATTTTAAGGTAATTCAATACATTTTATATTCATCAGATCTAAGAGGAACATTTTTCATGATGGTGGTTGTATGATTACACTGTATGAGACACCCTCACTAACAGGAATCTTTAAAATAACCTGAAGAGCAAATGTGAGCATTTGCTACCACCATGTGGTACAGAGTTGAAGCTACAGTTTAAATCCAAAAGGGCATTGTCTGTTTATTTCCAAATAAATAAATAAATAAAAATAAAAATTATTAATACACATTTTTTAATAAAAAGTACAAGTTTTAAACACGGTATAACTATAAACACTGTATAGAAAATATATGACAGTATATTTTAAATAATTAGATATAAAACTATACACATCTTCCCATTTTCCTCTAAAATGTAAAATCATATAAAAATAAATGAGTCAAATTAAAACTACAATAAATTGTAGATTTTTACATGTACATGTTTTTTTTTAGTTTAGACATAAACATATGCTCAGATTTAATTCACGCGGGTTACACAATGTCTGTCCCCTATTTTATTTTTTAAATGTCATTTCTCCAACGTGCGCGCGCGCATTTGCTGTCTGTCTTGCAAATTGATACAGTCCTAAATCTAAAATGAGTCTTTCGCAGTGTATCTTAAATGTAAATATTATCAATCTTATATTTAAATGACTTTTTATTTTTGGCTAAAAACATGTAATTTGGGAAAAATGCTTCTTTATCAGAAAGAAAGCCGACACTCGTTGAATTCTCGCGTAACAATATGATGAATTAGCAACAAAAACATCTACACCTGTACCTTGACTTCCGGTACATTCACACACAAGACGAAAATATCTGCGGCGACGGAAGCGAAGAGAAATCTTCACAGCAGGCCCGAAAAATGAACTGCTGGTGAGTCTTACTGCAGTTGACCCGTGTTTTAGGATTTGCAGATAAAACTGTGACAAATAGCCCTGATCAAACTTCTCAATTACCCCATGATTGCTGTTTAAATTAGCCTACCACCCGAAACAGTAGCACAATAATCAGAGAAAAACTGTTTGCCTGAATAAATACATTTTAATTAAGCGGAACACCAATTCACTCCAGAAAAAATGACATTTGATCCTAATTTCGCTGTGATAAATGTTTTAAATTAGCTTCTATAAACTCTGTCTAAAACAGGAAGCATAATTAATAGCAGGGCTGTAGCTAATGGGGTGAAAGTTGGTAACGATTCTAGGGGCCCACAGGTCAAAGGGGGCCCACAACACATTTTAAACTGTATATTTTGACATGACGGGGACCCAGAGCAATATACAGTCAGGGGTCCCAGAATTCCTTGCTACGGCTCTAATTAACAGTAGTGAATACAGAATTCCAAGTGCTCACTTTTTAAATAATCAATAGTAGCCAATAGTTTCCTATGAAGGAAAAGATGCCAGTTTAACGGTGTTATTAATGTGATTAATTTAGCTTTTTTTAATTTTATTTATTTATTTTTTACTAAAGACAATATACAAATTGTACATATAAATCTAAATGTATTAGTTGTATTTTATGTATCAATTATATAATGTATTAATTTATGCATTTCCTTTTTTATTTATTTTACTTAAACTTCTGTTAGTAAATATCTTCTTACCTGTAAATAATTGAATAAATGTGAATTTGGAAGCTCATACTTTTTGCTAGGTTTGAAAAGGTGTCCATTCCTTTATCAGTGAACGGATCTCTTTTCAGACCTCTATCTGCCCAAAACTTAAATGTATTATCTAATCTATTTGGCATGAAATCGGGATCTTTAGCAATTTCTTGTAAATTAACAATATCTTTCTTAATTTTACTATTTTTATTTTTTTCTAACCAAACTCTAAAAGTACTATTAATCCAAATATTATGTATTAATTTACATGTGTTCCTTTAACAGGGATATACTAATACACTCAAAACAATATTTAGCCTATTTTTATGATGTATCCATTTCAATTGAATAACAAATTTCCATCTAATTGAATTGCCTAATCTTTAACAATGTACAAATCTTACAAAATGCAAGTTTTATTAATTACATTTATTCAATTCAATTAGATGGAAATGTGTTATTCAATTGAAATGGATACATCATAAAAATAGGCTAAATATTGTTTTGAGTGTAGGTTCCCCCATACATTTCCATCTTCCTCCATTTCACTGTAGATTCTTTGTTCATCCAAATTAATATAGGTTGAATTTGGGAAGCTTTTATAATAATTTTTTACATTTGGGAATTCTAGTCCTCCAAGCCTTTTTGACAATTTAAAAATGAAGACTTTTTAAGGTTTCCTATTATCCCATATATATTTGCAAAGTAGTTTATTCCTTTGTCTAAAAAACGTTTTTGATATACTAACTGGTAGATTTTGAAAAAGTAAAATAAACTTTGGAAGAATATTCATAATTTTACTCTATTCGTTTTTAAATCAATAGTAGCATATATTTATTTGTAATAGTGTTGATTGATATATAACGTTTTCAATTCAAATAAATACAAAAGCTTTTATATTTTAAATACATTTAAGCTTTTAAAATGAATAAGCCTGTGTGTTCTTGTTGTGGGCTACATGAATTCCTTTACGCATTGATATACCAGCTGTTATATATATATATATATATCACATTAAGAATTTGTTTGCATCAGTCCTCTTGAGCTCTCGTAGCAGCCGCTGTTTCTTCTTCTTATGTAAATGTCTTTAGTTGCTTCATAATTTTACAGTTATCCATGTACTGTGTAAATCATGTGTTTTATGTCATCATGAATTCATGCTGAAATCTTTAGCAGTGTAAATGCATTTTAATTTATATATAATAGATATATTTAAAAAAAAAGTATTTTGCAAAGTTTAAATGAGTTTAAATTCTTATTTTCATAATCAACATCTTTCAGCTGTGAGGTAAATCCCGCCGAGTCTCTCGCGAGAAGTGAATCACGTTCTCTCACATGATTGGGTGTGCGCTGAAAACGTCACTCATTCATTTACACGAGCGCGTTATCTAATCTTAAAGTCAGGATCGAAGTTGACAGAGAAGGTTGATGTGCTGCATCATGGTACAAATTAAACCTGATTGGTTTGGTTTGAATTGGTCAACCTGAAACCTTGAGTTCGTTCAGCGACCTTCATGTTTCAGACCTCGTGAACGGACAATTCAATGCTTCTGCATACTTGCTGAAGCATTGTTTTTGGAGAAAGCAGTTTTTCAAATTGGCATGTTCCCTAAATCTCTGATAAAATATTATGATAATTTTATGCTTTAGTACAGTAAATATATTACATATTGCACCTTTAATTGAGGTTTTAAGTGATAACATCCAAATATGTTCATAGAAACAATGCAGAGATTTAAAGTAAAACATTAAATATTTTTTTTGCTTTACACCCATTTAAAAGGTAGCCTTTTTAATAAATATCAGAAATTGTGAAAGTGTAATATACTCCCCCTTGATTGGTATTAAAGTCTTCCAAAAATAAAGGCAAACCCACTAAAACAGTTGTAAAAATTACAATTTATTATTTGCCTCAGACATGCTCAAAACATTTTCAAAGTTAACATTGTATTAACACAATCTTTCTGCATTCATGTCCAATACACATAGAAAATAACACTAAACTGCTACATACAAGTCCAAAATGTCCTCAGTGCAACAAACGTAATGTATAAAAAAAGGGTCTCTGTAATACAAAACTTTAATACAAAAATGTTGCTTATAAAATATAACACTCTTGTATCCAAGGTAATTTTTTAAGCTGTAAAGAACAACTTCAGGAAGAACAAATAGGACAATTCTGAAAGTCTAATAAGTTAACAAATAATTTAGAGAACTAGTCCTTGTGCACAAGTGTGATGCATAGAAGTACTTATGCATGGCTTACACCCGCCTACACCAGACGGGACAAAAGCAAATCACTACCGTTATAATCAATGATGCATCCCGCCTGGCATAGACAAAATGTAAGGATGCGTCTCAATCAGTTGTCCTAATCGCAAAATCGCTCCAGTGCACTGAAACGTTCTCTCCCAAAAATTCTTAGAATGCGTTGAAATAAACCAGGGAGCATCATTGCTCACTATGTTCACTTTCTGGAAATGACATCAGTTCTTCTGAGGGTTCAAGTCATTAGACGATGAGCGCATGTGTAAATATATGATGTCAAAGCCTTATTTTCTCTTTAAATAGAATGATCTTTTATTCAAAATGTTCATGAAAGTGTAACAATCTTTTAAATATTAGAGTTGTTATAAAAAGATTACAATTACACTCCTTTTGTATATTTGTTTTTATATATGTCATTTATCTTTCATAAAACACTGTATGTTTTAATATCTACACTGAAAATGCACAATAGTGTCATTTATACAGCGATGTTACCAATTCATACAGCAGTGTTTGAAAGCACAACCTCGTAATAGTGTCGCAAGTAATTAAGTCATATTGTCCCAATGCTCAGTGGATCAGTACCCGTTTCAGTGCCCGAATTCGTGTTCAAGAGATAGGGAGCTGATTGAGACACACATTTACTTATTTCCTAATACAAATGTCTGAGGCATATCCGTATCTTTGCACCATTTTAGCTTGTCCATGTTTAGGCAGAGCTTCTCCAGGTATCTCTGGAGCTCCATGAGGTATAGGTAATTGGAGGTGATGGGAAAGGATGATTCAGCTTTGTACACTGGGGTCTCCGGGTTGGGCAGGGGACAGCCCTGTGAGTTGGCCAGTCCCTCTAGTGTGCTGAGAAGGGTGTCTAAGTCTATTTGTACCTGCTGCAAGTGCTGGGATGGGGGCACCCACAGCCTCAACTGCAGGTAGCTCAGGTGTACAAAGACAGAAGTGAGACCATCAATGGGTGTGTCGTTGTCAGGTCCAAAGTCAATCTCTGGAGACATCTGGAAGTGCTGGAGAGACAGATATATAGTGACGAATGGGCTTGAATTTACGAATAAATGTTTTGTTTAGAATAGGCTACTTTAATTTCCCTACGTGTGCAAAAATAGGAATGGTTTCAGAAATAAGTTTCAGGCTTGTAGATGAAACCACCACATGCTCTATCAGGCCAATGCCGCATTTTCACTAAATCCTACATTTGCCAATCCTCTAAATATTTTTTTATGGCTTTCAAACTTTTTGTGATGTATTTGAACATTGCAGTTGCAAATGTTGATGATTAAAAATGATAACCAAGGTTACATTACTGTAGATGTGGTGTGTATTTTTTCTTGCTGTACTGGCAGATTCTTTTAGTCAAATGTAAAACAATCTGCCAGTGCTGAAGAAGTTTACCAAAGTATTTAGAATATGTTACTGACCTTGAGTAATCTAACGGAATAAGATACAAATTACATTTTACATTATGTATTCTGTAATCTATGGTCAAAGTCTTTCTAGCATGTCTGTCCACTGTCGGCCATTTTTGGAATGCTCCCATGAGGCTATTTCCAGTCATGCCAGTGCAGCTCCTATCTACTTGAATGGGGGAACACCGAAATCTCAAAAACGGTTGGACAAGATTACGACCAAAGAGCATATTTTAAATCAGCAGTCAAATCTGACAACACTGGTATCATAAATTGTGCTGCTTTACCTCATGTCACACTAAAAAACGCAGTTTTCCTGGCATGTATTGCTAATACTCCTGGCGTGTATAGCCATGTTCTCGAATTGATTGACAGGTGATGTCTGTATCTAAAAGGCATTTGGCTCTTTTCCTTTCTATATCCATTGACTGTTGGGTGCAAGAGCTTCTTGGCTGTGCGTTCCAATTTCTCCCATTCATTTAAATCAAAGTGGCCCATCTCTGCTAAATAGTCTCTGTCTGTAGTGCAACACATTTTAAAAGTAATCCTCCCAACCCTGGAAATACTTTAAGCTATCCTACATCTACTTTAAACCATTAAATGCCCAAAAAGAGAACTGCTTGGCCAATAAATGATGTTAGCTCTTATTATGTTTTCCAAATAATTAAATTTCAGAAGATTTTACAATCACTAAGCACTTTATTAGGAACAACTTATACACCTACTTATTCATGTGATTATTTAATTCAGCCTGATGAAACAGTCAATTTTCTTACATGTAAGAATAAGATGCAGTGCATGTAATATTTGCCTATGATGTTAAAAGCAATGCTTCCGGTTTTACATAATACTGTACATCAATGGGATCGTTCTTCTGCTGCTGTACAGACCAGACAGAGCGACTCATAACTGTGATGTGCTGCTTTCTACCAACTATACCTCTTCCGAGAATACCCCAACACATTTTTTCGGCATTGTTCAGAATAAATCAGAACTCGCTTGGTTATATAGAGCTGCATGCTCCTTACCTCATCTTTGATTTTTTTAATTCTGCTCACGGTGGTTCGGGCCATGAACCAGATCATGTCCACTGTGTCTGTTGGTCGGCTGACGGTAATGGCAACCAGGGATGCCATTAAGATGGAGCAGAAGATCAGGGAAAATCGCATCTTTCTGTAAAGGAGTAAAGCGTATCGTAAAGTTTTATTAATGCTTGTTTTGTAGTATCCAAGTTTTCCCAAAAATGTCAGTTTCTGTATTTTATGCTGTTCTTAATTCAAAACTGTATTGAACTTAATTCTAAGAAGAAGGGGGAAAAACCTATGAAATCAATACATTTTGTTATTTTGTTGACTAGACAAAAATGAATCAAAATTTCATATCTCTCTCTCTCTCTCTCTCTCTCATATATATATATATATACATGTATATGTATGTGTTGTCATGTGGTAATATATGATTCCTATATACACATGAGTGAGTGTATATGAGTGAGTGCTTACCTTTGGTGTGTTGATGTGCACATTGAAATACTCAAGCAGGAATCTTCCTTTTTATAGCAGTTAGTGATTGACTCATTGGCCCTGTGAATCACCCTCTGCCGGTCTGATCTGGTTCCCATGTTGTCCACCATGGGCTTGAAGCCCTTAGAAGATCCCTTTCACAAATTCTGGTCCAAGACAGCATAACTAGGGACTCCAGGTAAGGACACATTGTGTAAAAAAAGTTAATACTGTACTTTAACATGACAACATAGGTTAATGCATTACAAAAGCCCAATGTTTATACATGTTAGAGGGAGTTATTCTCACTTTTTTGGCTATACGTTTATGCACAGACATTTACAGAGTGTCACCCGTGTTTTTCATGACATGGTTTGGAGCCTCCCTTGAGAGGGTATTTAAACCCTTAACCTATGTGGTCAATACATACAATGTAATGTGTATCATGTGTTTTTCTGTCTTAACACTGGTAAGAAAAAGAATAAAAGAATACAAAAGTATAACTTAAGTCTTGTTCACTGAAACATCATGGTGGTCACATTTTATTTTTTTACAAGGACAAAATAGAGTCTGACAGCCAGAATGTTAAGTGTAAATTGTAAATCAGCTGTAATTTAATTAATAAACAAAATCTTATTATTAACTAATAAATGCTGTTCCTGGAGCAGTGAATTAGTAAAACAATTGCATGGAAGAATGCATCTGGATAGTACTGGGTCTTTAAAGTGGGGCTAATCAGTTTGTATTATACATCACATTATAGATAATGTCAAAGTTAGTCAGCATGTTATGTTGTATTCTGTATTCACACACTCCAATTGTATTAATATATTTCTTAAGATGTTTTGACCCACTGCTGGTCCCTGTAAAAGCCCTGCTTTATATTAATCTTTTTGAGAAAATGGGCATTATTACTTCCTTGTAAGCACATTGTGTTGTAACCTTGGACGGTAAGAAAACCCCAAAAAATAAAAATGGTGAGAAAATAGTGACAAATAATTTATTTTATCGCTGCATAAACATTTTTGTGACTAACACGCACAAATCAAAACAGCGAAATGTTGGCACAGCAACAGTTGTTTTTTATGAGCATAATATCTGCTGGAATGTGTTGTTTGTGACCATATCATTGCATGCAAACTTTATAATTTAGTACATAATGTTTCATTTTTATATTACACAAGATGTTTTTTTTATCACTCTAAATACGAGCCAATTATGGCCAGTAGATTGTTTTTAGGTTTGACACAAATATCTGGGAAGACGATGGTCTGCTGGGTTAAAGGCAAACATTGCATAAGCTTTTTATGGATTTTCATATTGAAACCGATTTGAAGGCTGGAATACTTGAGTGGTCTGATGTATGTATGCATGTTCATGCGTGTTTCCTGTGTGTGTAAGTACGTGTATGTGAATTTAAGAGTGTGTGTGAGTGTCTGAGATGTAATTCCCAGAGGCGTCGCTGTTAATTCCTGGAAATGACGTGTGTTGGATTTCTTTAACTTCACATTCCCTGCTATAGCTGAATATTGGTTTTATTTGATTAGTTTTTCTAGGGATCAGCACAGACTAGAACTTGTATGCACAAAAAGAAACAATTTGCATGCAGCATGAATTTTTTAATTATATAATTTGATTTAGAAGTAACTTTTTTTTTATAGATGGATGGTGTAACATGTTTCAGTTCTTTGATGAAATTGTTTGAATTCAATTATTTCATCAGTACTTTGGATGAATAGAAATACAAGGGTGAATGAGTGATTGATTGATTTATTTTAAACATAACGGTCTCTGTTGTTTGCATATTAATTTAATGCTGCTTTATTGTTAGGAATGATCTGACAGTAATAGACATAATAGCAGTGAACTTGTTGACTTTAAAGGAATAGTTTACCCCAAAATAAAAATCCTCTCATCATTTACTCACCCTCATGCAATCCCATATGTGTATAATTTACTTTCTTCAGCAGAACACAAATTAAGATTTTACCAAGAATATTTCAGCTCTGTAGATCCATAGAATTCAACTGAATGTACTATAAATGCTATTAATGTATATCATTTGTGTGGCAATAAGATAGGGGTGGGTATCAATATTGAAGTACTTTTATATGATAAATCTCCACTTTCACTTTCACATTCTTCATGCCTATTGCCACCTACTGGGCTGGGAGGAGAATTTTAGATAAAAAAATTACTTAAATATTGATCTGTTTTTGAACCACGCTAATCATATCACTTCCGAATATGATGATATAACCACTGGTGCCTTATGAATTACATTTACACTGCCTTTATATCCTTTTTGGAGCTTCAATATTTTGTTCCCATTCACTTGCATTGTGAGGACAAAGAAATATTTTTAGAAAAATCATTGTGTTCAGCAGAAGAAAGTCATACACATTTGGGATGGCACAAGGGTGAGTAAATTATGAGAGAATTTTAATTTTTGGATGAACTATCCTTTTAATTGTCAGAGCAATGCAGGTTAGGCTTCCAAGTGATTCATTTGCTCATCTCTGACAAAAGAAAAACTGTGACTTGACAATTTTTTGCTAAACAAAAGTCTTTTGAGTCATTTCCAACACTGTTGCTGTAAACCCTTCTAGAAATAAATTTACTTAATCTTCTTTGAACCTTTAGGCTTATTGTCATGAATGTTTACGAGCAGTTATAACATGCTGCTGTGTTGCAGACTGTTTTGTCTTGAGACAAAAAGTCAAATTTCTTTAGTTACTACTGAGCAAAAAATTGGATGAGGTAGTCCTAATTCATCCCAGCACTTGCACACCAATACTCTCTCACTCACAAACACATAAACACCCACCGTGTGTTGGAGTCTGTGTGCGATAATGAGGGTTTGAGGTCCAGGAACAAAAACTTTTACTTCCTGTTAGACCATTTGGCACGTCATACCCTCAGACTCTGTGTCCATTTGATCGCACATGAATCACTCTCCATTGTGATTCAGTAATGTGTAAGAGATGGAAGAAAATGGATATGCAGACAGAGATGACAAATTGTGTTGGACCTGAAATACAAAACATTGTGCTTGTTTGCACGTACATATTTGCAACAATTAAAGGAATATTCTGGGTTCAATGGAAGTGAATGGGGCCAATTTTTGGTGGCAGAAATGGGAAGTTTATAATTTTATATAAGCACTTGAATTATTCTGTTATTCTTTTTGAACTGTTTAAATTGTCATTTCAGGGTTTTAGGGTTTTTGACATTGTCAAGTCAACAAAGTTGTAAAATGTGAAATATCTTTACACATAAAGGTTAGCAAGTTATTTATAACACTAAAATCATGTTAACATGCATATTGTTTATGTCTTATGGCTTCACTTCTTGAAATGGAGAGGATTTTAATGTTTACAGATTGCCCCCATGCACTTCATTTGGAAGTGCCTCCATTGTAACCAAGATATTAGCTTTTTTTTTAATGAAAAGTGGAAAGTCAAAATATATTTTTGTGATAATCATCATTATGCCACAAATGCTGTCTATTGAGCTTAACTTGTACTGAACCTCGAATATTCCTTTAAGTGTGATTTTGATGTTTTTTGTGTTTGGATGTATTTTCAGTTGTTGTGAATGAATGTGTGTGTGTGTTTAACTCTGGCTGACATTTGACAACAATGGATTACTGCTGGTAATAAGGCGCTCTTCTCGTAAACTGTCAGTTCTAAATTCCTCTGCTTTGTTTTTTTTTTGGTTTTGTTCTGGTGCATATTCATTTCCTGTACTTTTATCCAATTTACTGTCAGAGATTAGTTTAATCCCAGATCCAATCCTACTGAAAACAGCAGATTGGCACAGATATATGGCATCATTCATGGAAGCCTGAGCATTTAAACATCTGTCACAGCTTCCTTTGGTCATCATTGCTGTGCATATACTGGCCAGAGCATGAGTCAGCAAAAACAGTGGGAAACAGTCATTTCCTGTATTTAATAGCCTGCGAGATATGCTTTAATAAGATTGACAATTGCAGAATCATCAGAAAGGTATTCGCATAAAAATGGTAACAAAATCACTGAGAAATGTTACATTCGTTTTTTATTTCCATCTGTTTATAATTATGTGGTAGACATAAAAACATATTACCACAGAAGTCTTCATGTGTGCAGAGCTCAGGCTTCAGCCTACATTGATCTGAGAGCATTCAGATTGGCTTCTTTACTGGCTTTTGTCCCAAGTGAACGTGAGGGAGGGTCCTGTCTGGAAATCACATGCTGCATGATCACAGCAGGATATGTGGAACTTGCCAAATATGTATACATTTCTGTGTGAGATTGTGGTAAGATGAGCCTTTGTGAGAAGTGTTAAACTTATGCTCATAGCAGGATTGCAGATCAAATTGTCTTCAGAAGTTGGCTTACAAAACCTCCCTTTGGGGAAGTTAGAATCCATTTTTGTGGAACATTGTCCTGTTGGTAATGTAATTGATGTATTGTAATTCAGAGCACAATTCATCTAAAATACACTCACTGAGCACTTGATTATGAACACTATGGTCCTAATAAAGTGCCCAATGTGGTTTTCTGCTGTTGTAGCCCATCTGACTCGAGGTTTCTATGTGGTGTGCATCCTGAGATGCTATTCTGCTCACTGCAATTGTACATGGAGTTACATAGACTTTGTCATCTCAAACCAGTCTGGCCATTCTCCGTTGACCTCTCTCATCAAGGCGTTTCCATCGACAAAACTTTCGCTCACTGGAATTTTTTGTTTTGTTTTTGGCACCATTCTGAGTAAACTGTAGAGACTGTTGTGTGTGAAAATCCCAGGAGATCAGCAGTTACAGAAATATTCAAACCAGCCCGTCTGGCACCAACAATCATTCTATGTTTGAAATCACTGAGATCACATTTTATCCACATTCTGATGGTTGATGTGAACAGCAGCTAAAATAATATTCTGATATATGCCTGAAATTGGACACATAAAATAAAGAATAGATTCATTGTAACTGTTTTGGAAAAGTATTGTCCTATAGAAGATCAATTGAATTATATTGCGCTTAAACATTTAAGATTTCCTGGGACTTTAACATAAACATGTATGCAAAAATTCTAGACATTTCAAGAGAGATGTATTTATGTCAAGAAGTTTTTTCTTTCTGTAAAAAGTTTGTAAACTGAGCAATGGAGGAGTCAGGAGGCATGGAACTGTCAACGTGAGTATTTTATTATTCTTCAGTACCATTCATAAAAACATAAACAAAAAGGGTTCTTGGTGGCCACGTAAACACGCAAACGAGTCGTAACTGTAACGGATGCAGGAAAAGTCTTTCTCTTGTCTCTCTCTCTTTGCATACTGCTGCGTCAGCCTTTTCAGGTCTCCCTCCGCCATAACTATAACAAGATACAGGTGTTAGAGATAATGACAGCCCAGGTGAGGAGCCTTACCACTCTCCCTCTCCCATAGATGGATAGATGACCATGCCCCCATCCCTACATACCTCCATCGTGGACATTGCAGGGGCACTGCTTCCGGATATCGTGTTGCATAGTCCAAATCGATGCCCATATGCGGTCCATTTTAATGCCCCCATGTGGTCCATGCCAATTCTTTAAAAGGGGACCTTGATTAGCGGTAGAGGGTGCAATAGCTCTTTTGGGGTGGCCGTTGAATTCACCAACTGACATTCACGGCACGCTGAACACCACTTGCGAATGTCCTAAGAGGGTTTACTGACTGCTCTTCGGTACTAATAATTGGGTTGTATTTTCTTTTGTTTGAGTGTCCTGTGTCACTTGATACAACCAATCTTTAATAATTGAAAAATAAGAGTATGTGTGTGCATCTTCAGGCTGGAGCTATTGATCATCGATGACTCTCACTTGGTCAAACGTGTGTTTGAGGGACTCATCACATGACTGCTCTGGAGGGAAATCCTCCTCAGGGAACCCACTGAGGACTGGAACTCTCTTTCTTGCATCATTTTGAAGCAGAGCAGATGTAGACGGCCCTGACACCACCCTCTAGAAAATAGCATCGCACATCACACTCAGCGACAACATTTTACAGGACCCTTCCACACACATTTTCCTTAATAAATTCTTAAAATCAGGCCAGTTTGTTCCCAAAATCAGTGGATAGGTGAGGTGGAAATTAACTGTGGCCTGTAATCTTTACTTTTTCCCCTGAATAGTATCTCAATGGTAACCACCGGATACATGTGGATATCCCTGTGCCCAATGCCGTCTTGCACCAAGCGTTGGTGAATAGAGGTTTGAGAACAGCCTGAATCCAAAGCTTTATGTATCCCCTTTTAGACGCTATACAATATGCCCCTGCCTGATTAGGAGTGACCTGCGGAGCTTTAGGGATCCGGACAAGCGACCCCCTCCTCCATCTCTGGACACCGATCCAAGCAGTGCCTGGCTTCCCCCGCAGCTCCAACAGACCGGCCCAGGCTTCCCTACCATGCCCGTGGGGGCAGTCTTGTCAACCTGGGGGGGGAGGATCAGAGAAATACAGGGGAAGTGGGGAACACACACAAAAGAAAAGACCCCCTAGGTCGGGGAAGGGGTTTGGATGAGGTTCCAGAACAGGACGGAAAGCAAAGGGGGGGATTGAGATGCAGGGGAGCGAGAGAGAGAAGAGAGAGAAGGAAGGGTCTCTGAATCGATGCCTCCCAGAATCTCCATCATGTAGTCCTTGGCCAGCAGCACCGGGTGGTGGAACTGGACCCACTCTGCCATCCCTTGAGGAAGCTGGGAGATGAATTACTCCAGTGTCACCAGGTCGATAATATCCTTGGTACCGCGGGTTCCCTCAGCCAGCAACAATCCTCCTGGAGCTGTTGTGCTAAAGCAAATGGGCGGCCGTGTTTCCCGAACTTCAGGGATTTAAAATGCTGGTGGTTCAGTTCAGCACTATGGCCAACTCGTTGCATGATGGCCTTCTTCATATCTCTGTATTCAAGGAGGCAGGAAGTTGTTGGACTGCAAGTTGTTCTTCCCTGTAGGGGAGCGGTAACAGGTGAGCCGCCCACTGGTCGGGTGGCCACTTCCACACCTCGAGATAGGCCTCAGGATCATCACTCGGCCCCATTTTGATGCGGGTCACTGGTGATGAGGACTCCGGGAACAGTCTTTCTCTTGTCTCTCTCTCTGCATACTGCTGCATCCATCGCATTTTCAGGTCTCCCTCCGCCATAACTATAACAAGACACAGGTGTTAGAGATAATTAGACAGCCCGGATGACGAGCCTTACCGCTCTCCCTCTCCTGCAGACAGATACACATCCATGCCCCCATCCCCACATTTTTCCTGGAGTATTAAAAAAAAAAATGAGGAAAGCTCTTGTTCAACTACTGATCTTTTAGTGCATTTTTCAGTTTGACCTGTAGGAGGAATGATTGAGTCAAGTTTCAAACATGAGAGAGAAACCAAAAGACCGGTGTAAATATAAATGGGTCAGGCGAGATAAAAAAGAGAGTAGAACAGAGAGCAAATGGATATTTGCTCATAAAAAATTTAGATCACAATGAATTTTCCAATATACTGTATGCCAAACATCTCTCATATGACAGGATAATAGAAGACCATTATGAGTGCAAAAGCCCATATTCTAATGATTAAAGCGCTGGCTTTTGTTGATGCTCTGGTTTGACATTTTAGAATGGACTTGCCTTATTTTGTCTAAAGTAGTGAGGGCCTGATTTGCTGAAGTCTGTGGTGCCTTCAAAACTTTTTCTCTAAGAGAACAATGTACTGCATTCTATTGAAGTATTTGGCACGCTTCAGTCATTTATTATTTTGCATGCAATATTTGTTTTAACATGTAAAAATCAGCCTTTGTTAAAGCGATACAATTCATGAAAATGACTTTGAACTCCACAAATGAAAACTGCTTGCTTTAAGCTCATGAGAACTGAGAACTAAGCACAAACAGAACTTTTGAATTAAGAGTCACACGTGTGCCTCTTTTGCTGTACATTTGGGATCAAAGACACTTATACAAAGCGACTTACAAATGAGAAATGCATGTAATGGAGTTCTATTCGTCATCTGGCCAGATGTCAGCCACAGGGAGAAAAGACAGCTTGTGCATCTTGTTTTTGTTTCTGTAAATACTGTATGATTAGATGAACTTGCAGGGTGGGTCGTCATCCTGGGCAAACTCCTGATGTGTCAGGCATGTACTGACTTTTTTATTTGGTTGGCTTGTGTTGTTTGAGCACATAAATTAACCAGTATTTATTTCTAACATGAACCTGTATTGAGGTAACATAACATCTGTACTCATATGAAACTAATTTAATTTGATAATTTCTCTTGTAAATTGTTAAGTGTACTTCACACTGTGAGGACCATGCAGCTATAGAGAAACGTGGATGGAGAAAGGACTCCAACATTGAAATGCACAAAACATCAAAGATTTTAATGATATAAATAAGACCATATAACATTTGAATCTATTCTACATAGTTATAATGGTCACAATTGAAACCGTAGCAACATCATTATGTCCGTTACAACATGAAAACTAGTTCCACAATAGTGTGTCCTATGCTGATGACCAGAGCAGTGCTCCATTTCCCAAGGATACATGGTGACACAAATTGTTCGCCATGTTTTTGGATCATAATTCAATGGAATTAACCCTGTCTCTAAAATAAGGGAAATTCATACAGGATGGATTGTGTTTTAAAGACGGGAAATACCAAGAGTAATCAAATTTCATTCTCTAAACTTTCAATTTGATGTAATGTTGTAAGCCTTGTCTTTACGGGCCAGATTTCTCTGACTAGAGTTGAAACAAAATTGTACATTTGGATGAACCTTATTTAAACATTCTGTCATGGTCTCTTATGTGTTAAAGGAATATTCTGGGTTCAATACAAGTTAAGCTCAATGGACCGCATTTGTGGCATAATATTGATTACTACAAAAAGCTAAATTGAGGTTACAGTGAAGCACCTGCCAATTTTTGAAGGTTTTAAAGGTAGAAATGTGAAGCTTATAATTTTATAAATGCACTAGTATTAATTATTCTAATAAACTGTATAATTTGTGCTGTAAAATCTGTTTAGAGGCAGTGTGGAGTTTAATTTTTTACAGCCATTTATGGTTTGTTGACATTACATCGTCTAGGCAACAAAGTTGTAAAATTCCCAATAACAAAGAAAAGGTTAGTAAGAGATTTTATCACACTAAAATCATATCACGCATGTTGTTTGTCTTGTGGCTATACTTTTGAAATAGTGAGTATTTAAACGTTTATGGATTGGCACCATTCACTTCCATTGTAACACCAAAAGTACAAAAATGAATTTTCGTGGTAATCAATATTATGCCACAAATGCTGTCGATTGAGCTTAACTTGTATCGAACCTGGAATATTTCTTTAAAGTGCATGATCTTACAGAAAAGAAAGCTGAAAATGGGAATGCCAGCGGACAGTAGATTCACATGACCAAAGCACTCAGCTGGTGTCCTGGTGAATTGGAAGGAAGTTATGGTGATACATGCTTGGGGCAATAAAGCACATTAGCAAGATGCTCTTGGACCTGGCTGAATACCCAACTCTCATATCTTAAGCATGTCATGCTAAAAGCGAGACTGTTTGCCATTCATATAGGGTCTTTATGACCCATTTAAGCCTTTTCTTAAGCGTACTTTTTCTGTGTTTGAAAGAGATCTAATGGACTAATCACACTCCAGGGGTTTTAAAAAACATAAAACAGTTTAGTGGGAGATAGAAAGGTAATTGACTGTGTGATATGGTCTTTTTTTTTTTTTTTTTACATTTCTCTGTTCTTGAGGATTGTATCACTGAATATTATAATAATTTATATTTAGTGGTTTTATACTGTAGGCTAAAGAAGGTTTAAAGGACAATGTTTTTGCATTGACCCACTAGCATTAAATTGCCTGTTTACTATTTGAAATTCATCTTGTTCTTTTAAACATTTCCTGTATTTTGTGTTTTCTAATTGGCCTTTTTATTTAAATTTTTTATAGAGGGAGATACGTTCGTTCAATCTAACTCAGCCGTATCGCCCACAAGAAAGGCTTATTATCTGATTTTTTCAGATTCTGATGGGCTTTGTCAGTTCATCTTCTGCATCACGTTTGTAGAGATGGTTGAGCCACAGATCTCTGCACAGATAGAAATGTAGGTTCTGTTCCAGTTATCTTTTTAGTCATCATATTTAGTTCAGTTGAAACAGGAAATCAAATTATATGACAAGGTCTGAATTCTGTAAATCCACTTCAACACAACATATAGTTGGATTTATGCAAAATACTGTGCTATGAGGTTTATGGTTGTTTTAGAAGTAGTTTAGTTTAATTTACCATTAAAATTAAATTAAATATTTGTAAACACAAGCTTACATTTTACTACAAACAAACAAAGATCTATAATATTTAGAAGTATTCCATACAAAAGAGTGTGGTTTTTAATAGTCTGGTCTGGGGATAAGGTCTTGATGGAGATTTTGAGAGCTTGATATTTCTGTAAGATGTTGTGGTCCTCTGCAGATACTTTTTGGGGTAAGGGCTTCCTGGCTACTGGTTCAAGGAACAGCAAGCCCAGACCGCAAAAAGACCTGAAAAGGACAAGACAGGGACCTGGAATTCGGCTTCGTCTGTCTGAACAGAGAGGGAGAGAGGATGGAGAGAGAATGAAACGTGAATGTTAGCTCTCTTTTATTAAGAAAATATATTCTTTACATCTTGATACATATTGCTACTGTACACACATGCATACTTATTTTTACCTCTTCCCTAAACAGGATAAGATCAGATATTCATGCAACAAAAGGACTTAAAATAGACTTCAATGTAAATGACTATCGCAGAGTGAGCATCATTACTTCTTTTGCTGTTTGATTGTGGCACAGGACTTCTATTGTGACAAAATTGACATCAATATGCTTCTATGTAATTATGATGTGCAGCCTGTCACTGGTAAATCCGCTTAATCCAACTGTGTGCCTAGTTCTTGTGCAAAGTGTGAGAAACCTCTGACAATTCCTGTAGCCCATACATCAGTTTCATTTCATATTCCCATTTGCACAAGTTCATATATAATTTAATTTGTATCATTTTGCCAAAATGCACCTCAAGACTGTCAGGTTTCAGATGTGAAATGCCCGTTAATCCAAGCTCTAAACAGCTTTGTGTTCTCAGTAATGTTGTTACCAAGACCAAAGACGGTTGGGGTCCAGTGGAGTAGATGATGTTTACGTCCATTAAACTTACCTCAATAAAAGCATTATATTTGTAAAATTGTCGCCCTCCCAAGGTGCGCTCACCTCTCTTTTGCAAACCAAAATTACTTGCTTCATTATATGCTTGGCTGCAGTTTTTCAGTGAAATGTCCAGCGGGGGGCACCAAAACCGAATGAAATGTTGTAATCAGACAAGGTTTTTAAGATGAATATTTGATGGATGTTTTAATGAGTAAAACATACGTCCCTATCCTAAAACTTTAGCCTAAACTTCACCAATAGTGTTCAAGAAGATAAACGAGAGTTGAACAAAACAGACATCCTTACCCTAAACCAACACCTAAACCAAACCGACATTTTTTTAAAAGCAAGTTTGAAATTAAAAGCACATTTGCTGATTAACCACATAATTCTGTGACCGTTCTATCTGCACTTTCAGTTCACTTTTACTCCGAGCGTTCTTTGCTGGGCTTGAGGCTTTGTCTCTGAGTCCAACTCTCTATCAGATGAGCTGCCACACTAGCTAATATTGTTGGAATACATGTGTAAATGTAGGTTGGTCTATAATACAAGTGTTAAAATTAATAGTTTTTCAAATGATGCGTTAGAGTAAAAATTTTTTGGTAGCATAACATAGCGATTGTGCATAATGGAGTGAAAAATAGGTGTTAAAGGGAAAGTTCACCCCAACATTTTTATTCTATCATCATTTACTCACCCTCATGACATCCCTGATGTGTGTGTGACTTTCTTCTGCTGAACACAAATTACATTTTTTTTTAGAAGAAAATCTCAGCTTTGTAGGTCCACACAATGCAAGTAAATGTTGGTTAGAACTTTGAAGCTACAAAAATCACAAAGGCAGCATAAAACTAGTCCATAAGATTCTGGTGGTTTAATCCATATCTTCAGAAGTGACATAATAGGTGTGGGTGAGAAACAGATCAATATGCAAGTCAATTTTTACTCTAAATCTCCACTTTCACATCTTCGTCACATGTGATGCCTGTTAGTTTCACTATCAGATCTTAAAGTGTAAGTGGAGATTTAGATTAAAAGAGATTATCCATCTATTTCTCACCAACACCTATCATATCACTTATAAAGACATAGATTTAACCACTGGAGTCATATCGATTATTTTTATGCTGCCTTTATGTGCTTTCTGGAGCTTCAAGGTTCTGGCCAACATTCACCTGCATTGTATGGACCTACAGAGCTGAAATATTCTTCTAAAAAAAAATCTTTATTTGCATTCGGCAAAAGAAAGAAAGCCATGTTTCTGGAATGGGTTGAGGGTGAATAAATGAGAGAAGTTTCATTTTGGGGTATAACTAGACAATGAATATAGAAATGAAGTAACATGTTAATATATATATATATATATATATATATATATATATATACAGAACTTAAATTGCTCAATTCAATTATAGAGTCTATGAAGAAAGAAAATGTCAGAATACTTACAGATTGCTGCTTGTGCTATTACATATAAATCCTTATTTCAAATTGAACATTCCCCTCCTAGTTTGCATTGATGTAAAATCATCAATGACTTTGTCAAATCTGCCCAGCAATCACATGGTTGATACTTATTTTATCAAGACCACTGAGTCAATCATGTGTCATGGTGTACATATACTGTTGATTATGTTATCTTATGTTTGTGCAGATTGTAAGAATGCATTATGAGCATCTATAATTCTAACCATTTAGACCCTTTTAGGCTGAGTTGACTATCAGGAAAATCTCGGGGCTCCTTTCTCCCACTGCGATCTTGCGAGCTCTGTGCAGGGGTGGGGTGGCACGATTTTGGGCACCTTTCACCCATCGCGAGCCAGAGGCAGGATGGCAAAATTTGGGGCACCTTTCACCCACTGCGAGCTCTGTGCAGGTGCGATCGATCAGGTACTCTGTCGTGCCGTCCTAGAGAGCGTTGCCGCTCTAGGCGCCTGCCTATATCACCTATGCCAGGATCCGCTTGTAACCACGCCCCTTTCGGAGTAACACCGCCCTCTTTTGGAGATTCCGCCCCCATTTGGCGGTCTCTGGCCTGCAACTATAGCTACTTGGGAAACTGCAGTAAAACGCAGAAAGCGAAATGTAATGTAATTTAGCAAAAATGTACCGGTAGTTATAATTTCAGCCTAGGAGACTAGGTTGTTCTTGATTGCGCCTACCTTCCTTTCACGACATTAGCGGGTTTTTGTCTCCCAGATCAACCAACAAAATCAACTTGGTCTCTGTAGGTTTATCCAAGACTTAAAACAATTGTAACAGTTATTTTTTTCTATATGTCCACATATAGCGTGTCTTGTCTGTAATCGCTACCAGATGAGAGACGCTATATGTGGAAATGGAGAAAAGCAAAAACAATGCACTGGAATCGTTGATTTGTGGCGCGTAAATTAAACGGGCGCTGTCCTTTGTGCTGAACGGGCTGCTGTCCATGGTGCTGAAACCCACCCGCTGCGGTGAACGCCCTGTGCTGCACACACCCACAGTTAAATAAAGAGGAAAAGGTGTTTTCGACACAGTGATAATAAGTTAAGCACATCTACTGGCAATAAAAAAAACGGAATATTTTTCACGACAGTTTTGTAATCACTTTTGTGATCAGGTGTGCTGCTTAGATTATTTTAATTTCTACTCTGTATGTGTTATGGTGTAGCTGTTTTAGGAGTGTTTCCATGTGTGTATTTCGTGCTAGGATGTATGCTTTCAAAGGATTGCTTTGCATGCATGTTTTGCAAGAAGGTTTGAATTATTACATTTTGATCTGTATGTTGGCACACAATTTAAACCTTTATAATGCAATTCTTGTAGTACTTGTTGCTAGTGCTTTTGCAATGCCCCGGTCGGTTTGATTTATTGTTGGCTATATCCTACATTGTGTTATGGTAAATTAATTTAAATAAGGCTATCAGATCATTTCAGTTATATATGCCATTGGCCCACACCTTTAGCTGTCTTAAAAGACATATAGCTAAACCACTAACAAATCTGACGGACGGTTAACATAGGCGATTCTGTTTTTGAATAGTATTTTTCCCAGGCATACACGTAGGGCTTTACGCCTGTTACACACTACGAAGTTAAAGCCAGATATTCAGTCACGAGTCAGCATTTGAAAAATGCAATTACAATATTTGAAAGTTCTTTTAGATTATTATAGCCAATGATGAGTCAGCACTTCAAAATGATGCCCATTTCAATAGTTGCTTTTTAAAAAGAGCGCAAAGGGACGCAGGGCGAAGCACGCGCGTTATAGCTCATTTATAGATGCTTATAACTGCTGCTCACTTACCCGCTCCAAAGAGACTGGCTGAAACGGTGTTTTCTCAATGCGTTGAGTTCAGAGATGAAGACCGAACATGCATCAGGATTGTCTGTGAGAAACTCCGAAATACATTTACAATGCTTTTACCAAACCATGTAACAAGCGGACGACACGAGACAACGCGGATCCGTGACCGTTAAAAGAAAATGCATTTCAGACTTACCGTTTGAGCGATGCTTCCAGGAAGACGACAGCTTTTTTTCTCTTTTGATTTCTGTAATGATAATTCCAATAATTTCGAATGTGCTCATCTTTATGGAGGCGCGCATTGTTTTTCTCCAGCTCCTTGATATTTTATGCATTCAAATTGCACTCTGGCGTTTTTAAATACATGTTTAAACTAAACCATTTTGTCCTTTCCGCGTTTCTGGAAAATACTGCAAAATCTAATGGAAGCGCTCAATTCCTCCAGTCTGCTGTTGACCTGCATTGACGTCATTGCGTCATTAGGTTTCCCCTGGAAACACAGGCGTTCCAAAAATAGTATCACATTAATTCAACTCTGGCTGAGGGTTGGCGCGAGCGACTATTTGTATCAATCCATAATATTCTGATTCGCACCCCTCCCATTGTCTCCTTTGTATTCTTCTTTCTCCTTCCTCTTCCTCTTCTTGAGAGCGTTAAAGCTCGCAAGGACGAGTGAGCACACGACTTTACGACTATTTTTGGAGCGGGCAGGGTTACATAAATATCAAAGTGAGGGACAGAGCAGAGGAGAGTGTTCTCTGGTTTGTTATATTCCCGCCCGCAATCAAAAAATGGTAGTAAGAGCAGAAACGGCGCCACGGGGACCAAAATAGAATTGTGCCGAGCGCGAGCAGTCATCTGTCAGGAGCTCGTGAGCCCTCGCGTGCGCTACTAAAAAAAAAAAGCGTACAAAAAGAAAGTATTTATAATATTGCACTGAAATGAGCCAAATGCATATTGATCATGTTTGCGCAAATATTTTACGCAACCAAACACCAGCCACAATCACTTTGTTCTAACTTGAGATGGCAATATTTTTCCGATTAACGCCATTAAAGCACCCACCGCGAAAACAATAGGCAACCCCCAACGAGTGTATGCTTTATAGGGCGAAAGCAGCCATTCACTACTTCCCAATTTATTAATTTATTCATTTCCTAATGTATTCTCATATTCAGACAACTACTCCATTGTCGCGCAAATCTGATCCAATCGATGTAGATTCCATTAAAACCTCAATTAGTATTTAACACTTATATCAAATCCGTTTTCCATCCACAATTATTTATCTCCACACATATTGTTAGAGGCACTTTGCCTTGCCTCGTGACGGAAACGCAGCAGACTGCACGTGAGCGTTTTCTAGTGCACCACGACAAAAATGCGCCACCATCAACCGAGCCCGTTTCACTGCACACGATTACAGAAAAGACCCATAAACGACTCTAAACATCAGCATATCTGGAGGTCTATTGTGCATGTGTGGTTGTAGACTGATTACATGTGAAATTACTTTTTGTGGAAATCATTTTAATCTTGAACTATCTTAATGGAGGAAGACAGGGAGTGATGGAGAAGAGCAATCTGATCAAATGAATATGATGGGGCTTGAGGGCCATGAGGTGATGGATTTTGTGAGATGGGAACAGATCCCAATGGAATAGCACTGGCAGGGAGGGCTTCATGAATGGAGCTGGGGCATATGTGTTGGCTGTGAGGGAGCGAGATGGAGGGTCGACTGCTCTCGCTATGGTCCTAGGGGTGCATTAAGATGTGGTTGTAAAATGAACTTGTTAAAATTCATGTTTGTTCTATTTTGTCAAAAGATTGCAAAACCAGTTTGATGTTCATCTTTATCAGATTGTCTAATTTTAGGAACTGCATGATTTTGTGCATGAAGTTTTTGTTTTATTTTTTATAGTAGCCCCAAAAAGTATTTGGACACAAGCTATAAAAAAAAAAAAAAAAAAAAAGTATGAATTTCATTGCATTAGCAAAAAAAAAAAAAAAATAAATATATATATATATATATATTTATAATTTATTAAAGGCGCCCCAAAAATGTTATTCTCATAATTTACTCACTTTCATGCCATTCCAGATGTGTATGACTTTCTTTCTTCTGCTGACCACAAATTAAGATTTTGAAAATAGTATTATTGCTGTGTAGGTCCATACAATGCCAGTGAATGGTGACCAGACCATTTAAGCTTCAAAAAACACATAAAGGCAGCATAAAAGTAATCCATGTGACTCCAGTGGTTTAATATACAGTATGTCTTCTGTAACGATGCAGTCACTTTGGGTGAAAAACAGATCAATATTTCAATCCTTTTTACTATAAATCTCCACTTTTACTTTCAGAATGTAAAAGAAAGAAAAAAAGACTTCAATATTGATCTGTTTTTCACCCACTTTAATCATATCACTTCTGAAGACCACTGGAGTCGTATTAATTACTTTTATTACTTTTTGTAGTTAGAAAGGTCTGGTCATGATTCACTTGCATTGTGAGGACCTACAGAGCTGAGATTCTTCTTAAAACCTTAATTTTTGTTAAGCAGAAGTAATAAAGCTATACACATCTAGGATGGCATGAGGGTGAGTAAATGAGAGGATATTTATTTTTGGATGATCTATTCCTCTATGAAAGATTGTTTCATTATTAAACAATAAATAGAAGACACTTTTCAAAATTAAGACAAAGTATTTGGAGACTTTCTCGGTTCAAATGCTAGTGAAACATGCCACAATGTCTAGTTAAAGTGATTAACTCCTGTGGTTACTCTTCTATGGCACCTGCCTGAACTTGAGGGGAACTGACTTCATACATCCACTAAAAGTCACCTTGACACCAGTTGCTTTAACGTAAATGCAAAAATGGCCAAAAGTAAAGCTCTGAGATCATTTGTTTGCAGACACCACTTGGTTACATATTTTATTACATTTAAGTTTGGCTTAAGTGTCTAAATATTTTGTGAGTCCATTTTAAAGTATATCAGCAGAATTAATTTATAGCTAAAGATAATTGTGCAAAAACACTTATGTTCAGAGCAGATCTTTAAACATTCATTCTAACTGTTTACATTAAACTGCAGACTTACAAATGTTACAGGACAACCTGTGGACAGCATGATGTTCTTATTTCTGTTTATGCAAAACCAGAGATAAAGCTGAGAACACCTAGACTGTGGAATGCTTTGCGTCCTTCCTTGCTTTTAGCTAGACTGTAGGGTGGTTAGTCCTATCTGATGTGTATTTCTGTTTGTTTATGTTTTTGTTTTTGATTTAGTTATTTATTTGGATCATATAGTGTCATGTATTTATTAATGTTGTGTATTCCCCTTTTCTTGTGATGCACTTTGTGATTTTTTTTCTGAGAAATGTGCTATATAAATACATTTTACTTACCTGAAAGAAATATCACCCATATTAAAAGTTTCTTTATTCTACCTATGGTGTTGGACGCACATTCATGAAAGAATACTTTTTTTTTTACTGTTAAGATCACATGACCATTGAATAAAACTCCCTTTATTTCGATAGTCCCCTGTAATTGAACTCTTTCACCATATATATATATATATATATTTATCATGTGTGACTTTTGATTGGCGCATTTCTACAATTGCAAACATTCTACATATCATTTTTTTCAGTGCTTGCTTGGAGTTTCCATATGACATGTAGGGTTTTATACCTGTTTTGGGATTATATCGGAGTACTTGGGTTGACTGCCTTATGAAATGGACTTGTATGAATCAAAAGGTGATCGCAGAATTTGTCTCATATCATTGATCCTGTAAGTTCTTTAACTGAGGCCAAAATATAATTGATCTACAGTGTAGCAGTCTTTACGTCACAGAGCCTTGTTTATGAATAATGTATTTATTGTGGATAAGCAAACCTCATTCATAGTTTGTGACGGAAAGAAGTGAGTTATGAAGATGTTTGTTTGTAATTAAGACTACTATTTATTGTTTGGATATTACCTATGGAATACATGTTTTTTTACAGTATACTTTCTAAAGTAAACCCGTTATATTTGTTATAGTACATATTATCTAACACCCCACCCCAGACTAGAGGGAGAAAGGGGTCTGTTAGAGTTGGTTGAGAGGGTTCTCATGGCTTCTCCCTCTTTAGCAGAGATTTTGCTCTTGCATGATAGCGGTGAAAGCAGGTTTCTTCTCTTTTAACTGTTGGTGCCATCTACTGGTGAAAGAGAACAACTGCAGATTTAGATAACTGCAATAGAACCTTTAAAAAGAAAAGAAGCTCTTGATCAGTGTGACAGAAAGATTACAGTGGTATCATTACAGTTTGGTTAAATGTATTCTGGTCAGTTAGATTTTTGGGAATCAGCATAAATATAAATATAAGATTTAAAACCCTGTACATTAACCCTTGAATGTATTGGTGCTTTACATGATCACATGCATGCCTTGGGTCTTTAGTAACCTGACACGTATATTTATCACACATGGATCAACAAAATGCCCTGATAGTGTACAATTTTCAATGCATTTTTTAAGACAATTAGAAAATAATATTTATTTTAATGTTTTATTTCTTGTATATCAAAGAGATGATGCAACAAATGATACAAAGGGATTCATTACTTCCATGCTGACATTTTATGGGACGCAACTGGCTGTAAAACACATATTGAGCTACACATAATGAATGTCTTTTCTTAGGCACTAATTGAGTCTAAATAGATGTACAGCTTACATAATTTTAGTTGGACACCCAAATTGCAAAAGTCATACTGTAGCATACCGTTCATGTGTTGTACTTGCTATAGTTTACTTCCACACTGCTGCTGCTTCAAATAGCAATGTCAAATGTAAATCAAGTCAATCACTGAAACAACGAGGAATATGTATAATATGCGCTGTATGTGTAGATGGGCTTTGCACAGAAAATCAACATGATATAGTAGTAATTTGTATGTATACAGAATTCATTTGTCTTGTAATTAAGAGATTGATATCCTGTGATAGTAAATTGACAGAAGTGAAAATCATAAAAATATGATTTATGGAAGCACAAATAAATATTACGACATTACTACATATCTCTGGTCACAAACAACATCTTGCACTTTTGGTAATTAAGCATTTAGAAAAAATACATTTGTTGCAATTTTTTTTTTTAATGTTTCACTATTCATAAGATAAAGTTGAGATCTAAAAAAAATTGATGAGTTAAGGGGGTGGAATAAGGTGGAACAACTGGTTATTTTGGAAATACTTTTACATTTAGTTTTTACTTTGACACAAATGAGTTATTCCTCTGAGCAAATACCATCAGTCAAAAAAAATTTAGAAATAAATGTGCTTATTAATGACTAGACTGGTATTACTAGACAGAAAAGAAAAGCGTGATGATGCTTACACCAATGGTTGTCAATGGGTTTGCTTCAGGACCCAGAATTTACATTTACAAATCAAATCGTGACTCAACACCAAACCAAAATTGTTGGTCTTTCAAAAGAGAAATTAAAAAAATTTTTTTAATAAAAAATTCATTTTATGAGAAATAAAGCATGGCAAAAATAAGATAATACAACATAAAAATAATGAACAGGACATATCTCCATACCTCCAGACCATCTCAAATCAAATGTTTAGTAAGATGGAAAATATAACGCATGATTACAATTCAGATGAGTTTGGAAATATATGCCATTTTTTTTCTTATATAAAACAGCAGATACAATGCAGTGAAATGCCTTTGGCCGTTGCTGTGTCGAGGAAGTCACATTTTCCCATTTTTGCAATATTTCCCCTAACTTCAAAGATTGAAGGGGAATTGAGGAGACATTAAGTTCATATGAGTTTTAGTTTGTTAGAATATTTGGCTATATCATAAGATTGAATTAATGAGGGCCAGTTCTGGGCTGAACTGCAGACGAACCTTGTTTTATATTCTTCCGGTAAATGCGCTTAAATAAAGGAAACTTGCCAAGAAATAGTAATGCTCTGTATCCATTAAGTCGTTTATGGTTATCTACACAACCCATAAAAAACCAACCCAATTGTGAACCTTCTAAACCTCCAGCTCTCTTCAGTGAGTCTCTAGATGTTATTCGAACACCAGGGGGCAGAAGAGGTCGTTAAGCAATGAGTCTCCTGTTTATTTTATTGCTCGAGTCTATCCAACTTCATCTCCTCTGGACAGACCCTGCTCTTTCTCTGCTAAAGTGTATGGAGACACATATGTGTGTGTGTGTGTGAGAGAGAGACAGAAAGAGAGAGAGTTCTAAACGCATACTCTTTATGACATCATATTTGAGTAACTGAAAGCAAGAAAACATTCAAAATGTGTTTGCAAAAATTGCTGATTTTAAATCGATATAATCAGTTACTGTATATCATGCAAATATATGTACTCGCTATTTCCTTGTTTACATATTTCTTGAAAGTGGTTTCTCACCTATTTGGTGGTTTGCCGCTTTTTTATTTTTCCATTAAAATTTTTTTCTATGATTTATCTATTTGTTTGACCAAAAGCATTTCATGTTTAGAAAAATGTAAGAAACCGGCTAAGGATTTTTTGATTATCTATTCTGATTGCATTAGGGCTTGGGTTATGAAAAACATCTGTAGAACCAACTTCAAAGATGCAAAATGGAAATAGAGAAAGGAAACAGCAGGAAGAATGAGATATGGGTGTGAAAGAGAGAGAGAAAAAGGGGGAAAAGCTAGAGAGTGAGACAGAGGGGGGTAAAGCAAGCTTATCAAAGTTTCTTTCTTCTAATGTTCCTCAGTTCCAAGATCTAAAGTAGTCGAATGACCTTGGCGACCTTGAGAGGAGAACTGAATGCTTACGAGGCAGGACTACATCTTCAAGGGTCTCTGCATTGGCCTTCCTTTTATCATGAATTTATTCATGTTAGCTGCTTGATTAGAGAAAAGGTCTCAGGAAACCAAAGACAGCAGAGCATCTGTACTTGACATGACATGGAAGGAGGAAGGGGTGAAATAATGTGATCAGGATTGTGTGCTCCTTTTCTAGACATGTTATATGTTTCTGATCCTCAATACTGGCATGAATCAGTCAAAATAATAAGGTGAATCTCACAAAACATGTATACACTAGGTTACATCAAAGAAGAAAAAAGTAGAAATAAAATCAAGCCTATGTTTAGGAGCATAAATAATTCGTTTTGTGACATTATTTTTGTGACTCATAAGCAAATTTCCATCCTAAATTGTCATTAACGCATTGTCTAATTTCTGTAATGTGTAATGAGTACAAAAACTACTCTAATGCGATGCTTTTTACATTTAAATTAGAGTACATTTTTACTCTACAGTTGTAAGTGATTGTCATTAAAGGTGCTGTAGGCAATTTTAGCCATTCTAGGACTTCTACAAGCTGAGCCGTTGGATTAGCCACACCCCTTTCCCCAAAACCCCTCACTCCAAAGATGTCTTTGAGACCAAGCTCGGTCGAGACCTATACAGAAGCGCTTGTCAAACACAACAGTGGTAAAATAGTGCACTCAACTGACAACTGTTATGAGTCTGAAAATGACATTAACCTTCTATGATCTGCTGCAAATACAACAGTACATTTACATTAATGCATTTGGCAGATGCATTTATCCAAAGTGAATTACAGTGCAACCTGGAGTTAAGTGTCTTGCTCAAGGACACAATGGTGGTGGCTGTGGGGATTGAACCGACAACCTTCTGCTTAACAGTATAGTGCTTTAGCCCACTACGCCACCACCACTCCAGTATAAGAATGCACCGAATGATGGACGGGCATAAAGCATCAAAGACCATGGCCTGCGGACACATTGCGGTATCTTGCGACACTTATTTTATTAATATCTTTCAGGGAATAGTAATATTTTCTGCATACCTTACCATCGGTTTACCATACCTTAAAAATCATTTACAGCACCTTTTAAGTGCTATTGAGTGTTGAACAAGGGTGTTGTGCATGTTTGCTGATGTTCCATTATGAATGTGTTGCGTTCAGTAATTATTCACTCTAACATGGTGTACAAATTGGTCATTATTTAGTTCACATGTGCTGCACTAGAACACAATATTGATTACGCAGCACATGGGTGTCACAGAGACAGATACAGAAGTTCTTCCCTACCCATCTCTAGCCTCTCCGTGCACAGCTGAATGCTCTGTTGGGAGAGTGCGTGTGAGTTGGGTCTCTGCCCTGAGTAACACACTCTGCAACCACACTGCGAGAACTGACATGGAATATTTGATGTTTGCATGTATTTCATGAATGTGTAGGTCTGGTTGTTTGTGATTCAGAGAATGACAAGGGTGTGTTTGTGTGTGATCTGAGCTTGCGGGTCATGTGTGAGTTAGTGTGTGTGTGTGATTAAGAGGGATATTGTTTTAGACAGGTATTAAAGAGTAATGGATTACGTAATGTCGCCTGCTCTGTCTCCTGTAGTTAGTGTCAGGGTTCAGTTTTTCCCTCTTCGGTGGCAGTCGTCGTGGGCAACCCTGTGTCCCCTGCGGGCCTTCCGAAAAAGTGCACATCTAAAGGAAATGTCAGAGTGCCCTGACTGCCACTACAAAACCAAACAAGCCTACACCCACCACCGCAAGCTCTTTCTCTTCTTGTATTTATCTAAAGAAGCATTTATGGCTTCCTTGTTCCCTCTAAAGTCCTGACACAAATCGTGATGTCTAACTTTTCTGTCTAAGCTGTTGGTATGATATATGGTTAATTTGTGTTTTCTCTACAATGATGCAGTTATGTACGGGTCTTTATCTACAGGACACCACCGCAGCCAACTATAAGCCATTTTTATACTGCAAAAGCAAGTGTAAAGATGCTGTAGAAGTATCTGAAATTTATGACGATGTGTAGAAAGTTCAAGTACAGCACACACAACCTCAGCACAGAGTATTTACCAGTATTTATCTGAATATCTTTAAAAATTTGATGTCACACTAACCTGGAACGCGGAACATTAATACGATTCTGTTTCCAGGCGGACTGATGAAAAGTAAAGGTGCTTTTACTCACAGAAGTTCCATCAAACCAGCCAATAAGATTGGCGCTGAGTAGTCCGAGAAAGCGTTTTCCAATTTTGTGTGCCAAAATCAGACAGTTAGAGCACGGACTGTGGGAGGTCTGAGGCCGAGACTACCCAGAAACTGAAGCTCACATGTACCCATACGGTCAATGAAACTTCCAGCTTTGGCCACCGGGGGCAGTGGTACAATTTCTGTAAGCACAGACTGATTTCCGCTGAACTTTCACCCTACTGTTGCCAAATTCATTGTGATCAGTCTGAATCTTTGCTGCATATGCTTCCCTCTGAATTACATATATTTTCTGATTAACTCGGCACAAAGTCTGTAGATGTACACTTTCTAATAATGAACGGAAAATATTTCTTCTCTCTTCCTTTCCCTCTATGTAATTTCACTCCTTTTCTTTTCCCTTCGTTAATGTGCATGGGCACCTCTCTGAGAGAAGCTGCCAATCAATTGCTCCTGTGATCTTTTCTGCCTGGCTGGTGGAAGCCACAGGGTGAAAACACAACAGCACTGGAACTCTGACTAGACCTCCCAGAACGGCAGCCCTCTAACTACAGGAGCGATAGAAAATCATATTTCATATCCATAGTGATGCCTCCCTTGTTCTATGCCCATACTTTATTAGTATTTTGCCACAGCATGAAGCCATTTGTTGTCATGGTTACAACAACAATGACATTCTATAACCATGGCAATTATGACACTCTTCTGAATCGGCTTTTCACATGTTCAGAAGTCTCTTTATAGCTCCCTTTCAGTATTAATTAAAAAAAAACTTAAATTCTATGTTAGGTAATAGATCTGTATTCTCTCCAGAGCTACAGGTACAAAGCTGGTGCTCCATCTATCCATCTTTACATTTTTATAGCTTGATCACAAGAGTTTAGAGCACAATTGCTTAGCTCCCATGGAGATCTAGCCTTCCTGCAGAGTTTAATTTCATCTGTAATCAAACATGCCTGAATCTGCTAATCAAGGTCTTTGGGTTCAGTGCAAATTACAGGCAGGCAGGGCCATTGGGGGGGTTGTAAAGGTATAGAACTGATTGTTTTATAAGCACATTTAGATACTACTCATGAAAACCCCCTGCCCTCATTTGCTTCATCTGTATTTATATGACTCTGTGGGGCTGTATCTCTCCTCTACAAATAGCCAGGCAGTAGTTGTTTCCATACAGTGAAGATATGCTGTATTCTTAACACACTGAATAGTCTGCAAATTCTCAGACCATTCTGTAAGCACACAGGACCAAATAATAATATAGAGCTTGAGAGCTCAAGCTCACAGCTATAGCCGGCAGATCCATACAGTATGTCCCTTTTGTGATGCTATTAGCGTTCCTGTGGCTTGATAAAAAAAAAATTTGATTAAAGATTATTCGACAGGTGTTGTACTTTTGTACATTTGTGGTTCTACACGGCTCTAGATAATATATTCTTTCCTTTGACTTTTGATCTTGCATTCAGTTAGCCATGACCTCACTCGAACCAAGAGCAGGACAGAGCAGAGACAGATAGAAATGCTCATTCTGAGATGGTGGTATGCTGTGCTTGCAAATCTTTAAATCTGAAAATGCTCTCATCTAAAGAGAGTGAGAGCGAGAGAACAAGGAAGCAGCACCATCCCAGCAGTTGAAGAGTGGGAAACAGTTCTGGCATGCCATAGTATTAGTGTGTTTTCTGACAGAAAATTAAAAGGCAAGAAAAGTGAAGTTTAGGTTGAATTAATGCAATTCATTATATACAAATAGAACCGCCCATTAGAAAAGAATATCTGATTTTGATTCATTAAATTAAAAATGAAAGAGTTTTTTTCCCCACTTCATCCAACCTTTTATTAGTCATTTGAAAATTAGAACATTTTTAAACATTTCTAAAATGCACCATGCACAATGTATTTACAGAATGGGATCCTTGTCTTCACATCTTCTTAATAAATACACTACTCCATAAACTTACAATAATCATCATTTAAAAAAAAAAATCTACATTTACCTCAATGATGAACAGTCCATTTATAACATTATACAGTAATTAAATTAATCAAGTCAGTGAACTAAAATATCACTCCTGTTAATACATTGACATTGATTTGCAATTTTACTTATTCAAAAATGTATAAATTCATTTATACCAGCATGGGAATTGAACATGGGTCGTTCTGCATAATGAGAGCTACTTCTACCAGTCCTCTAGGAGAGCTACTTCTACCATGTCTCTAACTAGACATTGCATGTTTCTAATGGTGCTACGAACACGCTAACAATCCTTGAAGTTTTTATTATCCAACTTTTTCAAAGGCAGCGAAATTCCCCATTGTGCTTGGTGCGTTCTTCCAATGCGGATGCTACAGTGTTCAGGTTCTCAACTTATTCCCATTACCAAGCACTGAAATATCACTAACAACAGTCCCAAAAAACAGCTGAACAGTCCGTGTTTTCTTAACGTAAATCCCTTCTCACTAAAGGCTGTGTGTGGACATCCGGTTTCGACGGCAATCTCCGAATAGATAAGTACACAATCACACATATTTACATGGTAAAGTTTCTCCACTGGGCTCTAGCGCTCTCTGCACGTGCCCAGTATGTGTGTGTGTGAAAGAGAGAAAGAGACACAGACATACACCATGCAGAGAGAGATAAGCCTCTTGATGTGCTAGATTTAATCAGGTTTCATGTTGAGCACTTCAATATGAAAACAGCCTAATCCAGGACTAATTTAGGGAATCTAAAAATCCACACTTTTTAAGTTTAGAAAAAGATGACATGTACATGAAAAGGTACGTATGGTCATAAAAGGTTCCATTTAAAAAATCTTTTGATTTGAGGGACGTTGCATTATTTCTGTGCCGCCACCTCACGTAGACTGCTGATAAACGCTGTCACATACACTCACAGTGTGACACGAGATACAAACTCGTTAAGAAAATTGGCGAATTAGGTTAATGCAACCTCTGCTTAGGTCTTGTGTGACTTGAAATGTTCGAGCATTGGCAGCTTTTGGGGGGGCTTATCGTTGTAACATTCATTTTCCAGAAGTTTTTATGCCACCTGTAGTTGTTATAACACCCTCTAACTACACATATTTCTCCACAGCCTCCGCTGCTTGCCATCACCAGTAACTTTAGTCTAGCTGATAACAACAATTAAGAGGAAGTGCGGAGCATCCAAGAGGAATCCTCTCGCCGTAATGGGGCCGTCCCATGGAGGAATCAGGAAAAAGGTGAATAAAAGCTGTGTCCTAAATGATGCACTATTCACTATCCACTTACAGTATATGCAATGCATTTAGCCATGTATATAATAGTGTAAACATTTTCTGTGTACTATCATCCAAAATGGAACACTTTTTTTACTACACCGAAGCATTCACCATTTAACAGTTGATGGAAGTGACGTTTCAAATACACGTGATGTGTTGCCTCTCAGTTTTAACATTTATATATAAAATAACAATACATTTCACACAGCGTGGGGGATTCAGCTCACATTTGTGTAGTCTTCACTGAAGTATAGCTAGCTGCAACATTCTCCATTATTTAAAATAATTTTGTTAGACTAGCAACGTAGCCAGGTAACTCCGCCCCTTTCGCTACATACGGTAGAGGTCTGCACAGGCCTTATAATGAAACCCGACCCATACCCGATACCATGTGGCCCGACCCTACCTGGCCCGAACCAATCTAGATGCAAAGAATGAAACCGAGCGCATGTGTCTCAACAATTGAAGTTCTTTTTAACTTGACATGGTGATTAAATGGTGCCGGTCCTGCGTGAGATGCAGAAGAAAAATCGAGAGGTGGTGCAAATGTCAAATATATTCGTCCAGCATGTGTTTACATAGGAAAACAATGGGAAAACGGAACAGACACCCACAAAAACACGTTCGGTGTGTCTTTTTATTTTTTCATTAATTACTAACGCGACCTGAACCCGTAGTCCTATTTGAAAAACTGATCTGAACCCGGCCCTAAACCCGTCGGGGTCGGGTTACAGGCCTCTAACGTACGGCAAGCTCCGAGTGCTGAGTGCATGAGTGTACCATCATTCCATACTCCATTTTCACAGTTGAAGAAGTGCATCATCTTTGTACTTAAAGTACACTACATTTTGTTGCATTTTTTGTGTAAACATACTACTTGCACTACAAAATGGCACAGACCAGTGCAGAAGTGTGCGGTTTGGGATGCACCCTTAGTATTAGTCGAATAATTGCCAAACATAGGCAAAACACAAACTATGACAACACTGAAACTGAGAAAAAATGGCTTCAAATTAGTTTTATTGTCCAGCCAAATGATGATTACAAATTGCCTCTGTGTTTTCTCTTAATCTGAGCCAAATCTCAGGACAGATCATAGCCTGACATATCAGTTATACTGTATCTACATTTTGACAAAATTTTTAGTTGCTGTGTTTTGCCTTTGCAGGGCAGTGGGGTTGCATTTAAATTTTATGATTGTACATTATATGCTACTTTGGAGCAAACTGTAATAAAAAATGATCATACATGCAGTTTATATGACCTCTATTAGACTACATTTGAATAGTATAACTATTTAAATAAACAACAAAAAGATAACAGATGATTTAAAACTCTCTTATACACATGTAACATGAACCTAAAATTTTGTGAATGATCTCTATTCTGATCTGCAGAACATGGACACATGATGTCTTTGACCCTGGTGTTAAGCTTGAATCTATTTAGATTGATGTAAAACCTGTCGTGTGATTATGATATGGTAATACATACAGCTAGATTTATGATAAGATTAGCCATGCGCATTAGCAAAATGACAAAGCTGTGTGAAGGTACGGGTGGAATAAATTTGCAAGATATATATTGGTAATTACAGTGCAGTTCAGACGCATGCATTAATTTCTATCTATATGCAAACAGTTAACACACAAGTGTGCCTGTCCCCGTTTCTATGGCAACACGCAATGTCACAGTCCATGGTCTCTGTGGTAGGTCAATTTCTGAAGTCTCATGTCAGCTTCTCCCCATCTCTCTCTCTCTCTCTCTCTCTCTCTCTCTCTCTCTTTGCTTTACTTTTCCTGTAGCTAAGCCAGAATCCTTCACATTGCGTTTCTCTTGACTTTATAAAGAGGTTTTCTTTCTCTTGGCCTATTAGATATGCACTGTTCAGTTCTCTCTCTCCCCTCTCTCTCTATCCCACTCTTTAGCTGTAAGCATAAATATTTTGGGCCTTTGCAGTCAGATATAATGTTAGTCTGTCAGCTGAATCATTTCAATGCTAATTCTCTTGGCATCTGTGATAAGTAAATTCTCTGTGGCAAACACATTGTCATCAGCTTTTGAGGATTGTAATTTTTTCCCCCAAACGTTTGCTAAAGCATCGGGATCTGAGCAAGGCACTTGATAAACTCGCACACACATAGGATCTGAAGAACACACACACATTTTAATTCCCATGTTACATAAGATGGATATCCATATACTTGCAGCTAGAGTTTTGCAGTTTTTTTCTGCAGTTAGTTTTTATTCATGTATTCGGAGATGAAGAGACCCTAAAGCTCCATGCAGTATCGCTGTAAAGCAGAGCAGACCCACATGCATATGCTTGCATAAAAATAAACACATGCACATAATCAAAATACATTCACTTTTGCTGGTTTTGTTTTTGATTACGGCTAAAAATGATAGCAATAAGGAATGCTACAGTAAAGAAAACCCACTGATCTGCAACATTGGAGATTCCGGCCTCATTGTCAGTAAGTCTCGGCACATAACAGCCATTCCTGCTGGGAAAGTTGCTGGTCCATATCAACTTAGCCTTGAACTCCATGCCGAGAGGACAGAATAGAAGAAAGTGGCTGAGTGAATTCTGCAGGAGACGCAGTGTAGCACATACTGTGCACACATACACACAAACATCTGCTCACATGCTCTCTGGTGTGACTCTGCTTTGCATATTGTGATGCAGACACACTGTACATGTACCTGCTGTCATCTTGGTCACGTGTCTGTGTCTGTGTTTGTACTTGTACATTTATGTAATGTACATGTGTGCCTGATTCTTACATATGTGAAAGGGGATGTGCTGTGTAAACCCAGCAGACCAATGCAGCTCTGAAGCAGACCAGATGATGCCAGGCACACGGGGGAGAAGATCCAGGCACCCCTCACACGTACAGGCCACTGCACTGACTACATGGCTTGGGTTTATTTGGATCTGACCAGCACCATGGCTTACAGGGAAAGGGAGAGGAATTTGGAGACACTTCCATGTTTAAAAATAATTTAAAACATATTTAGTTGATGCGTGATTTACTATTTTATTTAGTATGTATTTTTATTTAATTTTGTTATTTATATTTTTAAAGCGAGCCCTTTGACTTAATTTCTGATATGTGAAGCACTTTGAGCTCCACTTAATGCATGGCAGGTGATTAGGGGTGTAACGATTAGCTCTGACAACGATTCAATTATGATTCTTTACCTAACATCCATCCATCCATCCATCCATCCATCCATCCATCCATCCATCCATCCATCCATCCATCCATCCATCCATCCATCCATCCATCCATCCATCCATCCATCCATCCAATCCATCCATCCATCCATCCATCCATCCATCCATCATCCATCCATCCATCCATCCATCCATCCATCCATCCATCCATCCATCCATCCATCCATCCATCCAAATAAGAAGCAGTCTAATTAAGAAATGGGTGCACATAAACAGACACAGTTAAATAAATGAATGCTTTATTTGGATTTACAGGAACCTATTCACAGTAGCGCCATCTTTAATTTAAGGGGATGCCAACGATGCTGTGTTCAGTGGGTTGTACTGTTGTTTAAAGATCTGCTGATGAAACCAAAAACAAAAAAAAAAAAAAAACACGGAAGCGATTATCTATCTATCCCTCACAGCCTTGTTTTTGTCCAAGTCAAAAATAAAATATGACCCTACTGTGAAAAAGGTCTATTAACTTATTATTTTAAATCTGATAATACGTTTGAATTATGAATTATCATAATAAGGGATAATCATTAAAGGATCCTAGTTTTAGAGAAATTATACAGCAGAGAAAATGGACACACACTCAAAGTTTCTCTGTAATATAATACCTTGTCAAGATCCGCTTTTGTTCAGTATACAAGCCTCTAATTTGTTCCACAATACAAATTAATAAAGTCTTGTTTAGCTGGGTCTTTTGACTGAGTGGAGTGGAGTTAATTCTGTGATGAGCTCAGACCACTTTGATTTAATTGAGTGGCTTTTTTTGGGGGGGGGGGGTACGTGCTATCTGTTTTACTCCAAACTTTTCCAACTAGCTTTATCAGAATTCCTCTCAGGAGTGCCTTTTTCCAAATTCTCTAATCCTTAAATGTGGTTACTATGTTGAAAGCTCACTTTTGCTTTACCCATCTGCATTTGTGTTCGAGTATGTGTCTGTGTAGAGGTCTTAGTTTTGTTCTGCTTGTCTAATCCAGTGTGAAGCTGCAGAATTTAAGCGCTGGCTAGAAAACTGCTGCTGATGCTTTCAGTGCCATGCCACATCAGTGTCAGAGAGAAGGTTTCTCACACACATACACAAATCTCTGTGTGTACTGATTTTCAGATTTCAGATGCAATAGTAGGTAGAGTGTGTAGTAGGGCTGTCAACAGTAATGAGAAACTAAATTAGATTTTTTTTTCATGGAAATAGTACTAAAATTCTAATTATATTCAAATTGAAAAGACATTGTTTCAGGTGAGGGGATACATCTACAAGACATCTGATTTTTAAATTGACGTCTCCTATGACCACAAGAGGGCACATCAATATAAACCAAACAACACCATGTTGTAGCAATTGTTTATGGCAAAGAACATATCTGGCTGTTAACAAATGTGCGTAAAATGATAGTCAACCCAGTTCATATTCTCGAATATTGCGTAAAAAAGTTAAATGATGAAAAAAAAAAAACTTCAATAGACGGTTCTATGTTTGTGTTGCACAGTAGCCTATACCGGTGCCATAGGACTACCATGAACTCGAGCCTTATAATACCAGCGTTACCACAGTGTTTTTCATGAAATATAGTTGTATGTACATATCTAATGCTTATGCAGTGATACGCTAATAACAGAGCAAGGCATAGTCAAAACAAAACCAACAAAGACCTCTACCTCTGGGGGCCGTTCACTCAGAATGCATCCATTTTTTGTGCATTTTATACCAGCATGCGTTAGATGGACTTTGACCATTGCGTCATTGACAGCTAACCCAAATTTTATAAAATCATTTTATTTTCTGAAAATTGTTAGTTTATTGTTAGTACTTGCAGTACCAATAGCACACCTCTCCTCAAGCTGCACAATCTAAATATAATTAATGTCTGTAGTACAAGCAGTGTTGTACAAGTTATGTGTCAAAGTTTAATACTGTATTTGGGGTTAGTGGTTTGTTCAAATCCCTAACCCCAAGCATGAGCAATAATAATAGTGATATACTTGCTTTAGCAATCACCACTTATAAAAACCATCGGGGGTCAAACATTTTGATGAAATCAGAGCTCGATGTTAATGCTTGTCCGCTTGTCTGGGACAAGTGGATTTTTGAAGGGGCAAGTGAAAGAGAATTTTACTTGCCCGAATGGACAAGTAGCCTGATTATAACATCAATAACGAAAAATTTATTTGAAATGTAGTCTAGGCTAATGTCACTTCTTACAAAGTTCATATTCTTATTATGCTGTTATAGTAATCCAAAGCGTGTAAATTTATCATTCGCTATCGATCTAGTTGCTGCGCGCCGTTTCACTGACAGTATGTGTGAGTGCTGAACATGCTCGTATGCACTGAGAATGCTTGGTAATGATGATAAGTGCCAGAACCCTCAAATAAATTTCAAAACTCTGCCAAAATGCCTGTTTTGGTAAGGTATTCATGTGAACGTAAATGGTGGTGAAAAAGCAGATTTGTATCAAAATGTTGGACTTAAAAGTGTATAGAGTAAATGTAACCTATGTAATAGACCTGCTGCTATCCAGTATGTCATTAATATTAATCAACCATAACAAGAAAACGAGAAAACCACTCACTGCTCTTGGCTGGGTAACTTTAGAAGCTTAAAAGGATGAATGTATTATAATCATACAGTAAAGACCAGATATATTTAGCATTTTATTCTGAATGTTTACTTTTAAACTTTTAAAGCTGTTAAAAAAGCTCTCTTAATTTAAAATTTTTGTTCTATTATGTTGAATTTCTATTCTACGGAAGAGGATTAGGGCCAAGCAATAATAAAAAAATAAATAAAGCCATCTCGAGATTAAAGTCATTATAATGCAAGATTAAACTTGTTAAATTTCGAGAAAAAAGTCGAAATACAATCTTGAGAATAAACTCATTAAATATTGAGAATAAAGTCATTATAATGCGAGATTAAACTCGTTAAATTTCGAGAAAAAAGTCGAAATACAATCTTGAGAGTAAACTCATTAAATATCGAGAATAAAGTCATTGTGTTTCGAGAAAAAACTCGTTAAGTTTAATCTCGCATTATAATGACTTTAATCTCGATATTTAATGAGTTTATTCTCAAGATTGTATTTCGACTTTTTTCTCGAAATTTAACGAGTTTAATCTCGCATTATAATGACTTTATTCTCGAGATGGTTTTATTTTTTTTATTATTGCTTGGCCCTAATCCTCTTCCGTATTATTCATTGCTTTTTTATTGTTATTTTATTACTGACTGTTTTATAGTATTGGATAATTACTTGAGAACATTACAAAATTCTTAAATAATTAACAAATTAGTTATTGTTCTAATTAGGTATTGAAGATGGTACTGTCTTATTGTGTATATATTATGCATGGTCTTAATATTTATGCACTTAATGCTTAAAAATACTGCAACTATTAATTATATTAAGTAACTTTGTTTCTTGGACAAGTGAATGGCCATTTTAATGGCTAATGCTTGATGTCGAGCCCTGGAAATGATGTGCAGTTTGATTCAGCTACATTGTTTTTATCAGAAGCTTATACAATCCAGCAGAGGGGTGGGGGAAGGAAAGTGCTGACTGTGAACTTGGAGCTACGCAGCGATTTCTGTGTGAAAAATGGGCTTAATGAGCCACTTTAACTCTGCACATTATCAGCCTGAAAGAATCTGCAGTGCTACAGTGCCTGTTCAAAACAACAGTGCAAAAAGAAAGAGACTGCATTAATTTAGAAATCGAAAAGATGTGGGAGAAGAATAAAGAGAGGGGGCGAAGAAGAAAGCAAGATGGTTAAAGAGGAAAAAAGGGTGAGATGAAATCCAGCAAAAGACCAATTCTTATCATAACACCAGAGTTATTGGCCTCCAGATGTCTGCTCTGATCCGGGGATCCCGTCGCGACTGCTTTGATCTGCAGTCCCGAACAGACCGTTAGTGCTTTCCATGGTTGCCTGGGTTTTACCTGTCAGCACAAACAGGATGACGGAGCAGCTCATCAAACGTGTGACCACAGGCTCCTGATGTGAGCTGATTACAAAGGCAAAGTGGTGAGGCGGAAACCGTAATCTCACGCACGCATGAGGGTTTATAGCTGTCTCTCAGCAAGCCATCTCGGCTCTCACAGAAAGTCTGTCACTGCGCACCCAATGGGAGGCCCACACCTCAGCTTGAAGAGGAATTTGTACTGGGGTGTAGTAACCGTTTAACTAGGGGGACATGTCCTTCTCAGTTGGATGGATGGATGGATGGATAGATGTATGGATAAGTCTATGGGATTTATTTGTATTTTAGATCATCCATTACTGTAAAACCACTATCAGTTAGAAAAGACTGACTGCCTTTGTCAGGAGCTGAAGATCTGTACAAGGTTTGGTGGATGTAGCTTGAAATCTCAATGTATAATTTCATGTTGGCTTTGTTGAGCTAACATAATAAAAATTGGACTTAAGACAGTATTTACATGACCGGGAGTACTGTATATTATAGAATATGATAAATGTTCTTTATCATATCACGTCACGTAACCTAATATGTATTCATGAGCCAGATTGATGAGAAGTGCCTTCACATGTGGCTAAATAATGACTATCCCTCATTTAAATAATAGGTCTTACTGTTATTGTAATTCTTGCAAGTTTTCTTTTGTTGGTTTAAGTTAACTTCCAACATCCAATTTTGAGCGAGGTGTGTAGGGGTTGATGTGCAAAGAAATGCTGGAACATGATACTAGGACCCTGAAGCAGATAGGGTCAAGGGCCTTGCTCAAGGACCCAACCACTGTTGGCGGTGTTGGGGCTTGAACCCCCAACCTTCTGGTCGGTAAGCCACCACTGCTCCAAACAAACACAAGTTCTGCCTTGAGAAGGGCGGAACAACAAATGAAAAGAATCAAAAAGAAGGACTAAGATGGAGAATAACAGTAATAGACTTTTATGTAGATGGATAATAGTGAGCCATTTGTAAGAGAGGAGAAAATGAAGAGAGATTATATAAAGCACAAGTGGAATTGGGTTTGAGAAGTGGAAAGTATGTGTTTTTGTGTGTCGTCTGAGAATAAAAGACATTTAAGAGTATCCTTAAATATCCTAAGGAGATAAGTGTGAAGACAGCAAGAGAAGCAGATTCAGACTTTTTTGTGAGCCAAAAAATCAGTTTAAATCAGTGTTTCTTAAAATATGGGTCAAATTGGGTCGCTCAACCATACATGTTAGGACATATTTTAATAAATGTACAATTATTTCCTTAGAGTAAATTAAATTGCCAAGAGCAAATGCGTTCTGTTCAGTCCACTCTTCCATACTGCTGCGCCAGTGTTGTGCCAAAATCGGAATCACTGTCATATTCTTACTCTTCCCCAACCTGATTGGTCCCTATCCCTAAAGCCCATCCCTACACCCTAACCATACTAGGGAGTCATTGGTCCCGGTCCCTAAAGCCCAACCCTACACCTACGCCTAACCATAGTCGTACTAGGATTCCAAATTCGGCATGACAGCTCCTGTATATCATTTGATATACACTCACCTAAAGGATTATTAGGAACACCTGTTCAATTTCTCATTAATGCAATTATCTAATCAACCAATCACATGGCAGTTGCTTCAATGCATTTAGGGGTGTGGTCCTGGTCAAGACAATCTCCTGAACTCCAAACTGAATGTCAGAATGGGAAAGAAAGGTGATTTAAGCAATTTTGAGCGTGGCATGGTTGTTGGTGCCAGACGGGCCGGTCTGAGTATTTCACAATCTGCTCAGTTACTGGGATTTTCATGCACAACCATTTCTAGGGTTTACAAAGAATGGTGTGAAAAGGAAAAACATCCAGTATGCGGCAGTCCTGTGGGCTGAAAATGCCTTGTTGATGCTAGAGGTCAGAGGAGAATGGGCCGACTGATTCAAGCTGATAGAAGAGCAACTTTGCCTGAAATAACCACTCGTTACAACCGAGGTATGCAGCAAAGCATTTGTGAAGCCACAACACGCACAACCTTGAGGCGGATGGGCTACAACAGCAGAAGACCCCACCGGTACCACTCATCTCCACTACAAATAGGAAAAAGAGGCTACAATTTGCAAGAGCTCACCAAAATTGGACAGTTGAAGACTGGAAAAATTTTGCCTGGTCTGATGAGTCTCGATTTCTGTTGAGACATTCAGATGGTAGAGTCAGAATTTGGCGTAAACAGAATGAGAACATGGATCCATCATGCCTTGTTACCACTGTGCAGGCTGGTGGTGGTGGTGTAATGGTGTGGGGGATGTTTTCTTGGCACACTTTAGGCCCCTTAGTGCCAATTGGGCATCGTTTAAATGCCACAGCCTACCTGAGCATTGTTTCTGACCACGTCCATCCCTTTATGGCCACCATGTACCCATCCTCTGATGGCTACTTCCAGCAGGATAATGCACCATGTCACAAAGCTTGAATCATTTCAAATTGGTTTCTTGAACATGACAATGAGTTCACTGTACTAAAATGGCCCCCACAGTCACCAGATCTCAACCCAATAGAGCATCTTTGGGATGTGGTGGAACGGGAGCTTCATGCCCTGGATGTGCATCCCACAAATCTCCATCAACTGCAAGATGCTATCCTATCAATATGGGCCAACATTTCTAAAGAATGCTTTCAGCACCTTGTTGAATCAATGCCACATTGATTCGAAGGCGAAAGGAGGTCAAACACAGTATTAGTATGGTGTTCCTAATAATCCTTTAGGTGAGTGTATTTTGCTATATCAAAAGATCACTCAGCTAGACATTTTCACGACACTGCGTTTACCGTGTATACTAATCAAACCGAGAGATGACAAATTCCTTGAAGAATTCGTCCGGTTTTTTATAAATTCTCAAAGAACAAGGAGCTTTCACAATGCATTAGATGGGCAAGTGGGTGAGTTGTTCTTTTAAAATAAGATGACATCTCCTCATCCAGCACCTGCAGGCTGCAGCTCAAGAGAAAGCAGCGAAAAATCCAACATAATCACAAAGGAATGTTGTTTTTGAAAGTTCTACTTCCCTAGAATCAGCCAAATTATCCCAACTCACTGACAAGCACCATGGAAAACCGAAAATGGAGTTCACATATAGTTTTGTGTGTAATCCAATTACAAAGTAATTGACTCTGTAATCTACTTTTTAGTCAGCAGTGTAATGCATTACTTTTTAAATTCTTGTAATCAGATAAAAGTTACTGACTTTCAATAATTTAATTACTTTTAAGTACAGATAGGGTTATGCTTATAATATATTTTTTTATGTAGAATACATTAATTTTGGCCCCGTAATGAGTCATTGTGAAGGACGTGAACTGCTAAGTGTAGGACTTGCGTGTATCAATGAACAAGAAAGAAATAGACATTATTTTGAATTAGTTGAGCGGAAAATTGTCTTATAAAGTAACTTAAAAGTTAAGTAATTATTAACATGATTACTTTTTCAATTAAGTGATTAGTAAAGTAATCTGATTACAATTTTAGAGAAATAATTAATAATTTGTCATGGATGACTATTTTAAATAACTTACCCAACATCGATCACAAATGCCCATATGCTCAACACAACTTACCTGAATTTGGCCACTGGGGGCAGTGTTTTGAATTTCGGTAAGCACAGACCAATTGTAGATAAAGGAAAGTCAACCTACTGTTTATGATTTCTCTGTGAGATTAATCTGAAAATTCAGATCAAGATGAAAAACAGTTGTTCAAGACAGGAAAATGTAAAGATAAGCAGAAGTACACGAGTACTGTCCAATAAAGTGGGTTAAGTGAGTTTCTTAATAAAAAAATAAAACAATTGCTCTGTACTGTTGTGTCATGCAGTTTAATCTTATTTAAATAAAAGACATGGTCGATTGGTCGCAAAAAACTCCACAGGAAACCGACGAACACCAGTATTGCTGCTGGTTGGATGCTAGGTGGTACTATGGGTTAATTGTCGTTAAGCAGGGTTAGGGTTAAGCCTACATAATAAAGCTATTTATTTATTTGAACAAACAATTCAAATGAAACTTCATAAAAATTAAGTGCAATTAAAATGTGTTGTTCAACTTTTTAAAAGATTGATTTACAAAAGTTGTGAAGGGCAACATCTCTTCATGTGTGTGAATAATTGTTTTTTGTTCCCTCCTTCATGATATATATATATCTATATATCAAAATCCAATTACATCGGCAACACCGCCTGAGGGATCGGTGAATATTCTTGATTTAGTGATTTTGCATTGAAAATTAAATACATTTATTTAATAACCGAAAAAAAAAAGACAAACATTTTACATGCCCGTGTTCCACGAGACTGCACACCTCCATACAAACAGCTCTATAAAATAACAAAACGTTCAGACAGTCTCTTGCTGGTTTTTCCGACACATTCAGGATCATTATCACTTTTGCCGGTGTCACTGCGGCTCGCTTCGTTCGTGCGCTAGTAAAATTTGTAAAATAAAGGCTCATTGTTATAGTTTAGTATTTCTCTGTAATGTAGAACAGTGTTAGCAATGTTACTGATAACATTCTTTCTCAGCCCTGGAACTCAAAACTTTTTCTGATGCCCCCCATATATATATATATATATATATATATATATATATATATATATATATATATATGTAATTAAATGAATATCATGAACGTGCAACAACTAGTAAACTAATGGCTTAAACTAATTACTACTAGTCGACTTTGGTCTGTTATTTTTGGCAGAACAATGATTGCCATGGAACATGCTTGTAGGGGCTTCAAAGTATGATGCTTCCTAGTTGAAACTGGATTTAATTCATTTTATCAGTTTTATTTCTACAATTTAAGAGTGTTTGCGTGTTTGTGTGCTTGTTCAAATGTTGACATGTGTTTTGTTTTTTTTTTAATCTGTAAAAAAGAACAATAGCGATTTCTTTCTAAGAGTGGGTGCCAGGGAAACGCACAAGTCATATTTGGTTCCTAGGCCAAGAAAGTGTATAAACCCCAGCTTTAAATGAACTCCAAAGCAATACATGTAGTTTTCAATCTGAAACATTTTACCCTTCTCAACCTACACTTTTAAAATGTGTAATTTCTGTGCCACTAGCAGCACTGAACCTGCAAATATATGAACTGCTTTTAAACAGTCTTCCTGAAGACTCTCTGGTCAGACATACAGAGTGCCCCACCCCAAACTTAAATCATGGGTTGAGCCAATACTGCCGTGTCCGGCTGGATGGAATGCTCAAACAGAGCAATATTTTCATAGCACCACCTAGTTGACACTTTTAGGGAGAATCAACATACAAATGTACATACTTAAGGTTGTCTCTGCAAATTAAACAGAGATAGAAAAAATATTAACATAAACAAATTACACATCATTAAACAAAACAAACTCAGACAAGAAACTCTTTGAATTTGAAACTGTCTTTGCAGTTCCTTCCTCAGCCTAGTGAGCTGACAAAGGACATCATGGATGCATGTGACACAGTTTACTGCAGGGAAAAAAGAAGGATGTATGAAGAGAGAGAGAGAGACATGAAGGGATGCTGGAAAGGAGGGATTTTAGATATGTGGCTAAATCACTTCCTGTAGAGAAAGCCTGGGGTAATTGAAACAGCCAAAGCAGTCTCTCTCTCTGTCCATCCCTTAATGTCTGTCTGTTTTTTCTCTCTCATGAGATTACTAAAATCAACAAGCTAACAGATGTTTCAGTGTGTGTTTTCTCACTCACACTCATATGAATGAATAAATGAATGTTTTTAATGGTCTGCACTGTTCTTGTCTTGTTCTTGTTTAAGTGCATAGTTCATCTTCAAATGTTATTGTGTTTGTTTCAGTGGTGGAGCACACACGACATGCTTTTGTGTTCTGTGCTATGAAATGTGTTCTGCATATTTATTATAATTAATGTGACGTATGATGTGAATATTAGTTTGTGTGTGTGTTTTGCTGTGAAGATATTCCCTACAGACCAGTGTAACCCCATTGGGATTGTGTCTTTTCAGAGAGAGGAGGGTGCTGTGCACTTTGCCCAGGGTGCTCTGGGAACAGAGAGCGATAAAGCATGAGGGTGTGTGTGTCAAGTTGTGTTTGTCTTTACACGTGAGTGGAATGGTGTTTGGAGGGATGGGGCATTACAAATCTGGCAGAGAGGGCTGGGAAAGTCCATGCAGCTGTCTTATAGGCACACACACACACACACACACACACACACACACACACTTGAATGATTAATCAGGAATGCATCAGCACATCTGAGCGCTGACCTGCTTAAGTAATGTAGATAATGGAAGGCAATGTGCCATGTCAGTCTCCTCATAATGAGCAAGTACAGTAACTTTACAGATATACACACTCAACTCTGAGTCATGGGGACCAGGACTGCACACCCAGCCCCCAATCGGCTAATCAGCCGAGGAGAGGGATAAAAGCAATTCATAATTTTTAGGGTTTGTTAACATAACATAATTTTAGGGTTTTAGGGTTTGTTAATGTAACATAATTTTAGGGTTTGTTGACATGACATAGTAATGGCCATGAAGTTTTAAATTGGCTATAAATTTATACTGAAAAGGTTGGTAAGTGTTTTTATCACACTAAAATCATCTTAAAACTGTGAATATTTTAACGTTTACGGACTCATTCACTTCCACTGTAAGTGCTTCTCTGTAACCCAGATATTTGCTTCTTTTTTAAAGAAAAGGAAGGATGAGTCAGAATATATTTTTGTGGTAATCAATATTATGCCACAAATGCTGTCCATTGAGCTTAACTTGTATTGAACCCTGAGTATCCCTGTAACTGTTCACATGAACTTAAAAGGTTTCATCTTAAGTATAATCTGTGTAAAATCGTGCATGTAAATGCGGTCATTATTTCTGATGCATTTCACATGATGCAAGTCACTTGCATCAACGCGTCTTTCACTGGAAACACTGAACAAGGTGAAAGCAAATAAATGTATTTGTGTTTAGAACAGCAGGAAGAAAGAAAAATAATTTTTACTCAGTATTTCTGACTTGTTTTCTAGAAAAAATAAGATAAATTAATTTGAAAAGCAAAATAACATGAGCCACTTAGTCTCATTTTCAGAGAAATCTAATAAAATGTAGTTAGGTTTATGCTTAAAACAAGAACAGACTATTTTCCAATGGGATAAGAAAAATAAACTTAATTCAAAGTGAATAAGTGTACTTTTTTTACTCCACTGGCACAGTTTTTTAATCATTTTGCTAGATTTCTCTGAAAACAAGATTTAATATCTCTTATCATTTTACAGAAAATTACTTTTTGCAGTGTGGGGCTTTCTTCTTTGATACATCACAAAAAGAATAAAAGGACTGTTCAAATATATTTCTCATGATTTAATGTTGTGCTGGGCAACTTGATGCTTTTAGACATGCCCCGTGCATGACTCTTTTCCATTTAGTTTTCATTTTCATGCCAGCACTGCCCACATACTGATATTTCATGCAAATGGTCCAGTAATCATTATTTGCTCTTTGAAAGGTCTGTGGAAAACAAGGTGTTTGAACTTTGAGCATCACATTAGAACATATACATGTATATGAATCATGTGAAAGGGCCTTGAGACACTCATCAGAGAGCTTCTGAGGAGATCATGGGCTCCATTGGCATTTTTATGATCCCAGAAACATTGCAGGAGATCAGACTCAGCCAATCGGAGCTGCTAATTAAGCTGATGATTACACACCGTTAAGGGCTTAGTGACTGATGTGGAATAACTGTCCTCTGTGTCACCCTTTCTCCGTTCTTCTGTCCTCTACATCTCTCTCTCTCTCTCTCTCTCATCTTTCATTTTTGTCTCTTGCCACCATCTGGCTGTCCTTCCACTTGCTCTCCCTTTTCTCTCTTTGTTTATCACTCTCCCTGTCTTTCTTGTTCTCTTACTCTCACTCATATATCTCCTTCGTTTCAGTTCTCTTTTTAATATGCCTCATGGTCCCACTAACAAAGAAAAATGAACGGCATAATGCTGGCAAATTGGAGTACAACCCTAGTAAACAAACACCGCTTCAGCTGACTGGGTAATATACTAGAGCTTTGCTTTTTATCATTAGCACTGAGCCGCTAATTGCTAATGTGCTGTTTTTCATATTAAAGCTAATATATCTGACCACACACCAGCTTATGGGAAATAAGGTTAATAATCTAAACCCTGAGTTGTGTGTAGGTATTTGTATTTTGCAAAGGTTCATGGCTGACTCTTCCTTTTGCAGACCAGGTTTGTTGTTTTTTGTCTTAGCAGGTGTATGACATTTGATCCATATGGACTATATTTGTGTATTTTAATATGCAATTATGGTTGATTATTTGAACCCTTGACCACAGAGCACCTTAACATTACACAACAGTTTTGCAGCACTCTCTACGGTTGGATATTTTAAAAGTGCAAATTTTTCTAGTTGTTAAAATTCTTGTATTACATTACTATGCCAATTTCACTCCTCAATACCAATACTGATACCAAAAGAATAGCCTATGTTTTTGTATATACTCTTTTATTTAAAAAGTTAAATGTTTATAGAAATATATAATCAAAACAATGGTATTTAGCTTTCAAAAATTTCTTAAGAAAAACAATGTTTCAAACTATTATTTAAAACATACAGTAATTAAAAAAATAAGAACAAACAAACAAAAACAAGAAAGTCTTTCGGGTGTCTATCAAATATTCCAGTAAATTTAAGTAAATAATATATTAATACTATGCATTATAACAACTGACTCGGTTTACATTAATACCTTGCCAGGGACTTAGACCAGTGCTAGAAGTGGGATGGCACGTGCCAGTACGCCGTGCGGGCAATAATCCAAATGTGACGTTTATGTACCAGCAGCTATTCTTATGTACTGGCAGCTGTTATAAGGTGCCGGTATGGTGTCCTGCTCAGGAAGTAAAATTCCCATAAATTAAACATAAAGTAAAGACAGACCTACCGTTAGCTCTAAGGTTGTTAATCCAAGGTATAGTATATGCTTCTGTTGAAGCTATAAGTCAGTGTTATTTCAAGCTCATTGTTTAAAAATCGTAATAGCAGAATTCCTGATGAACAACTACACTAACCATAGTACAAGCAGGCCAAACAAGCCAGCGAAAAAAGCATGGATGAGACCGGATAATTTCATGACTCACTCTGAATGACACATTAGAGTCGGTCTTCCTTCACCCTCAAACTACTAATTTATATAAACAGTGTTTACAGCACTTTTACGGGAAATCTATTATTTATAACACCCGTTATTTATACCATGATCAATGGAAACATGGGTAAATGCTTCACACTGCAACCCCACCAATTTTCAAGCCAAATCTACGCCCTTGCATAGGAGAAATAATTTTAATATAATTACACACTTCACCTTTCATGCCAAATATAATATGGCATGTATCCTGACTAAGGTACATAGCACAACATTGTGACTAATTGAAAGAATTGTGATGTATAATTTAATAAAACATTAAAGCTTTAGAATAAACATGAGTCAAGAAAACAGAGGAAAACTGAAGAAATTTTCAGAATGGTACAGCAAAGAAAAAAAAGTGACTCTTCAGATCTGCTGAAGTCAAGCAACTTTAAAAGAGCAAACAGTAGCAGCCATTACTGTGAAGTCATCAAACAAGACATCACAGATGCCTTTCCTCTCTTTAATATGAGCTTAAACCAGAGCAGATCTCTGAGGCTCAATATGCGCGTATGCTCATTTCAAAATACTCAGCCCATCATAGATTCTCATAAAATGATAAAAGTCTATTATATACTATTAGCAAAGATATGTTACTATTAGACATGTAGAAATACCAGTGATGCTTTACAGAAGTTTGTTTGAGTAGGCTGGACATATAGAGAAGCAGTGATTCAGAATAACTAAGCTTTGGCTGTTTTTGGCTGGTGTGTAGGAGTCATTTTACTACATGTACCTGTATCTCTTTTTCAGTCTTTCGCTTAAATCCTCTTTTATATTTATGCTCGCTTTCCCTTTTAACACCCTTTCCTCCTGTCTTGTCCCCCTTCATCTCTTCTCTCAGTCTGTTGTGCTGCATTGGGTATAATTTCTGCTCACATTCTGAGAGTGAACAGCATGAGGGCAAACCCCGGCCTCCCTCTGTATAAAAGAACAGCAGAAAGACAAAGACCTGGATCAGCTGAGTGGGTGAATGGAAGACAGATAGAGACGGGTAAAGGGAAGAGAGGGAGAGCTGAGGATGGATGAGGAGGGTAAAGGATTGCCTGCATTTACATATTCCCTCCTGAGAGGGGCAGCAGATATACAGCTCTGCCGCAGTGGCCATTTTAGAGTGACCGCAGTGAGAACAAATGTGTTCATGCTTGTTGTAGAAATCTGTATTTTAGAAATGGCAAAAACAAATTAATTTTAATTAAACTTATAGCCCTATAGTCCTACTGCTTGTCAACAGCTGTCTCATTTGTATCTATTTTTGTTCTATTTATTTCTCCCAAGGAACATCTGAAACAAAGTTTGCAGCAACAGCAACGTAGTTGAAACAGCGTCTGAGCAATTTTATTTTCTCCTCTGGGATCAGTTTTTGTGGTTTAGATGCTAAATGGAACACAGATGTAACTTTTTAAGAGAAGGAAGCCACCTGGATCTGCAGATTGCCCCAGTTGGACCTCTCAACTGAGCTGCTATTGAAGCTTTAGAGAACAGCATTTAGTTTGAGAGGTTTAGCTGCTTCTGTAGTCAATGTTAAGAAGTGGCAGTTGTTTTATTCAGAACCAGCAAAGAGTGAACAATCACGATAATTTGTGGAGAGCAGGCTAATGCTTTTTATGTAATAATCTGTCTGTAATAATAATAATTCTGTACAGTAACCATGACTAGGGCTATATCAATGATGTCTCCATGTTACATTAGCCTTGCTATAATTTTTTTAGGTCAGTGGAGCTCAAACACACACACACGTGATCGTCTAACAGATGTTGCTGGTTGTTATTGGAGTGGCAGGTTGAGCTGTCATTAATCTCATGCACATAAGAGTGGATACACACACACTCACACAGACTGAGTGCAAGTTTGACATTAGTAAAAGGTCCTTGTAATGTTGACACATTTCAGAGAGGACACGTTAGGCCTTGGAGGCAGGTTGTGTGTGTAAGTGTGTGTTTCTGCATGTGTGTGGGTTTATGAGTGCATACGTGTATTGACTCACTATCTTGAAACCCATGATGCATGAGAGTTTGTTGCCTTCCCCAAGACGCTTTTACAGCTAGTTTGTACCTCTTCAAACACAGAGAAACACTCAAACTCTTCATGGCCTGTAGAGAAACACAGTTTCACTCCTGTCAGGTATTCAGATTCAGCTGTTGGATCGGGTTGTTCACTGAACATGGCATGAAGGCAATCACTGCCCACTCACTATCGGAACCAATTCAGACAGTGTGCTCAAACTGATTGTTCAGCCACTCTGCAGCTCACACATCCTTCCCAACACACCTGCATGAGCCAAATGTACACATACACACTATCCAGCCAAATGCACACCTGCCTAAACTTGGCATAAGGCATGACTGTACTTATGTGACGGCCGTAAGCATATTTGCAAAGAGCACTGAATTTGGATGTAGGGATAATTTTCAATTCTAAGAAGCATAATGAGGTATTACTATTCAGTTGTTGTTTGTCAGGTTTTGATGTGTAATATGAAGCTTGTACAAATCTATAACCCCAAACCCCCCATCAGAGGGCCTGAAGTATATCTGATTCGTCAGAAGCTCGCCTGAATCAACAAAACTCACAGTCTGGTATTCGCTGTCTCATCAATTTAGATGGGCTACAAAAGATTCCAAAGATTTGTTGTCTTTTTCGAACAATGGACAATAAAATTCTTACTTAAGCAGTTCTCAGTTCAGTGAAACAACTCTAGGCCAATATGAATGACCATGCTGGTCCAAGCCGGATTATGTTGTTTAGTGCTGGTTTGGTGCTGGTCTAGCTAGTGGACAAACATAGCCATGGTGATGGGGAAGATGATTGACCAAGAAAGTCTTTGTTTTAGGTAGTTAAAGGTGCTGTAATCGATTTTTGCCATTTAAACTTTCATGAGCATGAGCCGTTGAATTAGCCACGCCCCCTCTTTCCAAAACCCCACACATCAAATAGTAGTAGAAGAGCAGCATTAGTGCGTGTTCCCATGGTTGTCAAACACAACAGTAGCAAAATAGCGTCCTTTCCACTATTAGGCCAATGCGAGCCAAGGCTATCAACTGGCCAGCCGGGGCCAATAGCCTCAGACCTCAAACCATGAGATCATAATTGATTTGCGTTCCCACCATCAGGCCAATAGCTCCGCAGCGTTGCCCTAAAATCCGCCCTTAACACGCCATCCTGGTGTCAGCGTCATACACCCCACCCATTTCACAAGCAAGAGGGAAACTCAAGCAGATGTATCACATTATCTAGAATATCGAGTTTATATCATATGGAAACTTTAGCTAGCTAGCAAGATAAGTTAGCATTGACAACTCACCGACTGTAACTGCCATGATGTCCTGAGTGATCTCTCCACTTACAGCGGGAGTGGGATGATGTCCCAGCACACAGTCCATGATCTTGAACCATAGAAAGTTCTTTCTTGGGCATCACTTTTTCCATTGTGCATTTTAACGTATTTGTAGCCTACTGTACATACAAATGTACAATTTTTCACAAACATGTACCATTCTGTGCTGGATACGCAACCTGCAAGTTCAGCAAAACTCTGCCTTAGAAATTGACCCCACCTCATTCAGTTGGCCTTGTTTGGCCCAAGGGTAATCAGTGGATCAAAGGCCGTTGGGCCTGAGAAAGCTCAGAGGAGGCACGAAGTCACGGAAGTAACAGTGAAAACACAACTTGCCCTGGCACACACTAGCATGCCCTCATTTGGCCTGATAGTGGAAACACGGCTAAAGTCCGTGGCCCCTGGTCAACTTTTTGTTTGCTTTTTACAGAGTCTAGAGCTGTCACAGAGACCAGTGAGATATCTCAGGAGCCTTAATGCTCAATTCCGATTTATTGATCAGATCTGATTTTTTTTTTGGGGGGGGGGGGCTGTTCACATTATTCTTTTAAACGTGGCCAATATCAGATTCCAGTGTGAACTGGTCGCGGTCCTGAACTGACCTGCACGCGCAGATGTCACACGCAGCACGCTGTCATACCGAAGGAAACATGGAGGTCAATGAAATCAGCATTTACACATTTTTTTTATAAGATCATGTTCTGCGGAAGCCAGCAAATACATTAGTAGGTAATACAGAGGACGAGCATGAGGAGAAAGAGAACAAAATGTTTAATTATGGCTTTTTGTTGAGCAATGGCAGCTAGTTCTATACAGAGGTGTGTGAGTGGATGCGGAGTCAGAGACAGGAGTAGTGGCATTATGACGTGAATGGGTTCACTGAAATCAAATTCATCCTTGACATCCTGAAATTTTGGGCTAGATTACATCAGTGAGCGCCTCTCCACAAACCTCTCGTGGCAAAACACTCCGCTCAGACGACCCAGCACCCTTAGGAAGCGCTTAGGAGTTGGGTTGTATTGGCTGTCAACAGGGGCGGGTTACCGCACGTTGTCAACCTTGTTTGGCATTGCAAAGTCCTCCATTTGCTCGATTGTCCACGGGTTTTGCACGCCAATGCGCCATGTCCTCATGCCTGACTACATTAAGCTACCTCAAGGAGATTACCTCCGGGAGCTCCTTCAAGGCTTCCAAATGAGGTGGGGTTTCCCACAGTGCGCCAGAGCGATCGACGGGAGTCATTGCCCCTAAAGACAATCACTCTGAGTACTTCAACCGCAAAGGATGGCATTCGGTTTCCTTTTATGAAATAAACTTAGAATTGTGATGAATGTTGATCTAGAGTGATGCAAAAGTCACAAGAATTCTGATTTGACTGTTCAGACTGAGGTCGCATTGCAAAATGTTTTACCTGTATCTGATTTAGGACCACATATGGAAGTGGCATAGATCAGATTTAAAAATGTCAGATTCAATGCGCATTGAGCTTTTCACACTGTCATCCAAGTAACACCTGTGTCACATGTGAGGGAAAAAATCTGATTTGGGCCACATTCAGCTGTAGTGTGAACATAGCCTTATTCCAGCGATATCACTTGGGAAGTAGGTATATTTTCTGCAAGCAAACACAGAAAAAAAAAATAGAATATTTTCTGCAAACCATTTCATAAAACAAAATCGCTTGCAGCACCTTTAAGAAGTCTGGTAGGAACACCAGCACATCAGCAACTTATACACATTAATATTTACGTGAGATATGTCCAGGTCATCACACAAAATTGAAAAATTAATAAATAAATAATTGTTTTAAAAATTAAAGAAAATAAACTCTATTTTTAAATTCCATTCTCATTACTTATTGTACAAATTACAATGGAATTTGCTTTCCTGTTATGTGAAAAACAAATAGTGATAAAGTATTTATACATCATGGTAGTATTTGTTTGTAATAAAGTTTTATGCTAATTAGAGAAACAAATATTTTTACTGTAATGTAATGGCCATTGAGAACTGAGAATGGTAATTCTAATTACAACTAAATAAAAATAAACTTAAAGTAAAACATCTAGACACCTACAGGATAGTAATTAGAATTTGGGGGGAAATGTGCTTTATATTCTGGAAAATATTCCTAATCTTATTGGTACTAAAAGAGGCTTTGTTTTCTTTGTAACATCATATCATTTATTTTTTGTTTGTTTTTGGGTTGCATTTACCTGGACATGAAAAGCATCTGTAAATACAGGAATTACAAAGAATCATTGTCAGAAAACCAGTTCAGAATCTTGTAAATTGGCAATTGATGGGAGTTTACAGTGCTAACTGAGAATCAGAGTGTTTGGTTAAAGTCCTTGGCATTCATCTTGGTGTCTTGGGTTTTGAATTCTTCTTGAATTCAGGTTTGATTAGCTTTAAGATCGCTGGACATGTGTTGCTAAGATACAATGATTGCATGTGTGATGTAACGGTGCCTGAGCTGTTAAGAGGATCATTTATCCTTTGTACATGAGGGAATGACAAAGAGAATGCCAGAGATTGAGAGAAGGAGAGGAAGAAAATGGGGAGAAAAACACTCATGACCTACATAAAGCGCTCTAGTTCAGCAATGCTGTGATAGAAGTTGATAAAGGGAGTTTTAACTCTTTCCCCGCCAGCGTTTTTAAAAAAAGTTGCCAGCCACCGCCAGGGTTTTGACGATTTTCGCTAAATTTTAATGGCCCGCAGAATATTTTCTTCCATGAATATATGAAGATGCTATATATCACAATAAAGATCTGGGCCTCTGCTTTTAGGCAAAAAAAACGATTTTATTTTATCTTCATTTGTTCTTTTTTTATTGCGACTTGAACGGAGGTAGGTTTTGTCAAAAAACAACATTTCAGACAAAAAGCTGAGAAAAGGCATGTTTATGTCTGATATTTTGAGCTTCTCATACTCCACTTCTTCATGTTTGAGACGATCGCAGTCTGTTTCTTTGATCAAAGAGTTGCGTACTCTTTCAAAACATGCGCAGGGGTTTTCCTTACCTATAACACCTTACCTATAACACCTAAAACACGGAAACCCGGAAAATTCCGTGTTTGGCGGGGAAGCGTTTTTTCATAAAACACGGAAAATTCTGTGTTTGGTGGGGAAAGAGTTAATGTATCTGTATCTTTCTATCTCTCTCAGCATGTGTCAGCTCAGTTGTGATATTTCATACTCCTGTTATTTCACATGAATCAAATTTAGCCCACTGTCCAGCAGGCTTTCAATGAGTTGATGTCTTTTGTCAGCCTAATGGCAGATTGGTATCCCTGTGAGCGGATTTGTCTTTTTATCTCAGTGGACTGATCGCCGCTGTGCACAGAGTGGGTAGAAGACAGATGATGAACTTTCTTGTCCGCCTCTGTTTGAGATCAGTCAATAACTCCCTGCACTGCTGGTGCTCGTTTTACCCTAAAACTGTCCACATTAAGGGAATCTGTTTACTATCTGAACAATTTACACACCCCAGGACGCCTGTTTGTTTGGAAGTGAATCGAAGACATGGAGCAAATATTTTGGCCCGAGACTGTGTGGCGGAATGTGTACAGTTTTGTATTTTGCCTCTCCAATACCCTAGCTGGTCTAGGCTTAAGTAATCGTAGTTAGGGGCTGACTGGCCATAGTGAGAACTGGGACTTTTCCCAGTATGCCGGCCGCCCACTCAAAAACTTTTGGGCAACTAACTAACAATGGGCCAGTTTTTATTTCAAATCCAGGACCGATTTCTCTTCAGTCCACCCCTGCTCGTGGTACACATCTTATAATATTTTTCAATGTGAACACACTACTGGCAGAGCTTACTACAAAAAGCAGTAGAATAGTCCAGAAGTATGCAAATTGAGACCTACTGTACACACACCCTTGAGTATAGCCCAATCTCCTACAGTAGCTTCCTAAAGTTCTTTCTCAACATCCCAGTTTTACTTCACTTTGTACCCCCTTACATGCATTTTCACAACTCAGGCCTTCAAGGTCTTCTGGGTTCAGGCTGGCTCTAGCTGTTCTTAGCTGAGTGGCTAAGAGCAGACAGAAGAAGTGGGCGGCGTGTAAGTGTGTGCGTGCATGTGAGTTCCCCAGTTGGTGTGTTAATTGATGGTGGAGTGCTGAGCTGCCAGATGGAGTTGGGAAGGTGCAAATTGATTCCTTGCATTCGTCTTCATTAAGGCAGTAGGCTCAGGGGCCTGCATGTACTGGGCTTTGTACTTAGGAGAAAGAAAGACGCGCATATGTATCTGTGTGCGTTAGTTTGTGTTTGAAGGGCTTAGATGCTCTTCTATGGCCACAGATGGACTCAATGCCTTTAAAGCATTGGCTTTCTGGATATTACAGTACATCTGTTTGTATTATTAAATAGGAATGTGCCAGGGTTTGCATGTGTGAGAGTTTGTATGTTTGGGTTGAGAACAGAAATCGAGGTAGAGAGAAATAGAATGGGAAGGTCAGAGACACTACTCAGAGCTGCCCATCTATCACACAAATCGCTCTTCTTATCACTGAGGGTTAGGGCATGAATTATGATACCTCAGATCATGCAACTTGTGGAATAGAGGTGTACTATTACTATTCCAAACAATCAGAATTACGTTTTTCCCCTGGTGAACAATAAAAAAGGGTGAAAAAAAGGTGGTCAGTAGTGCCACTAAAAATAATTATCAACTCAACAGATAGTCCCACCCCAAACTTGTGAAATTGCTGTGTTGGGCTGGTCGGGATACTCAAATAAACAGCAATGTTTTGATAGTGCCACAGAGCCACAGTGTTTACACTTTTCGGTGACCATTTGGATGGTTTACTTATATCTGTCTCTGCATATTAATATGAGAGGGGAGAGCATATTTTAACATCATACCTTTAAGGTAAAGTGGGCTTTGTAATCCTTTCACTTCCATCAAACGCATGCGAATGCAGGAGAGTGGAAATGCAAGCCCATGCAAAGTTTATTTTTCATTGCATACCAAAGTTTGGTGAACTCGTATATTCATATATGCATAAAAAAGTACACTTGACCAATAGAGGATATAATTGTTGTACGGTGGTGCCAAGTCGTCTAGGTTCAGTGAGCATTGCTTCCTGAGAAACCTTTTGGGAAAATCAAGAAGGGCTGTCAATTGCTTAAATTTTTTTTTATCGAATTAAATACATGGTGTGCCAGTAAATTAACCTATATATATATATATATATATATCAAAATATATACTTGGAAAGAATGAAAATATAAATCTCAAAATATTGTTGTAAGTCTAAATAAATAAAAAAACAAAACGGCCCTTTTTCAGGACACTGTATTTAAAAAAATAATTTGGTTAAAATCCAAAAAACTCTATAGATATTTATTGTAAAGGGTTTAAACAATGTTTTCCATGTTTGTTCAATGAACCATAAACAATTAATGAACATTCACCTTTGGAACTGTTGTTAAGATACTAACAGCTTACAGACGGTTGGCAATTAAGGTTACTGTTATAAAAACTTAGGACACTAAAGAGACCTTTCTACTGACTCTGAAAAACACCAAAAGAAAGATGCCCAGGGTCCCTGCTCATCTGCATGAACGTGCCTTAAGCATGCTGCATGGAGGCATGAGGACTGCAGATGTGGCCAGGGCAATAAATTGCAATATCTGTACTGTGAGATGCCTAAGACAGCGATACAGGGAGACAGGAAGTACATCTGATCATCCTCGCAGTGGCAGACCAAATGTAACAACACCTGCACAGGATCAGGTACATCCGAATATCACACCTGCGAGACAGGTACAGGATGGCAACAACAACTGCCCAAGTTACACCAGGAACGCACAAACCCTCCGTCAGTGCTTAGACTGTCCGCAATAGGCTGAGAGATGCTGGGCTGGTAGGCTTGTTGTAAGGCAGGTCCTTACCAGCCATCACCGACAACAACGTCACCCATGGGCACAAACCCACTTCCGCTGGACCAGACAGGACTGGCAAAAACTGCTGTGCACTGACGAGTCGCGGTTTTGTCTCACCAGGGGTGATGGTTGTTTATCGTCGAGGGAATGACCGTTACACCGAGGCCTTTACTCTGAAGCAGGATTGATTTGGAGGTGGAGGGTCTGGGATGGTGTGTCACAGCATCATCAGACAGAGCTTGTTGTCATTGCAGGCAATCTCAGTGCTGTGCGTTACAAGGAAGACATCCTCCTCCCTCATGTGGTACCCTTCCTGCAGGCTCATCCTGACATGACCCTCCAGGATGACAATGCCACCAGTCATACTGCTCATTCTGTGAGTGATTTCCTACAACACAGGAATGTCAGTGTTCTGCCATGGCCAGCGAAGATCCCATTGAGCACGTCTGGGACCTGTTGGATTGGATTCCCCACAGAAATGTCCGGGAACTTGCAAGTGCCTTGGTGGAAGAGTGAGTTAACATCTCACAGCAAAAACTGGCAAATGTGTTGCAGTCCATGAGGAGGAGATGCACTGCAGTACTTAATGCAGCTGGTGGCCACACCAAATACTGACTGTTACCCCAGCTTTGTTCAGGGACACATTATTCAATTTCTGTTAGTCACAGTCTGTGAAACTTGTTCAGTTTATGTCTTAGTTGTTGAACCATTTTATGTTCATACAAACATTTACACCTGTTAAGTGTGCTGAAAATAAAAGCAGTTGAAAGTGAGAGGACGTTTCTTTTTATTATTTTAATATAATTTTTATTGAATTTATTAATATAAATCTGAATATATAAATATACATTTGAATATGTAGTTATAACATTATGATCAGGCATCATCATAGACAGATACTCTTAAATAAAGTGTCATTTAATGTCGATCCTATGACTAAATAATTCAGTATTTTATAATGATGATCCAAATTATCCAGACCAATTGTAGACTTTTTCTGCTTTACAAATTTGAAAAATATCTGTAACATATAACACATTTCAATTTGCAGATTGCAATACATTAAGAGTTCTCATGAATTCCAAAATTATATTGATATGATCTTCAAGGTGTCTCTAGGTTCTTTCTAGCATATACAGACTAAGCTGTCCTTGTGAAAAACGATAAAGGAAATTTTGTAATTCTACAAAATAATTAGAGAAGTCTGCCATTTTTAACTGACTGTGGCGAAGGGCCCCTTGGGCTACCAAAACCTGGACATTAAGAAATTGGTGAAGCAGAATAAAAAATAATTTAAAAAAGCATTAGTTATATTTGATTTATTAAGTATGTTAACAGATATCACGTTTTAATCAGATATGGAAAATTTGAGCTTTTCTGTCAATAAGCCTGATCAAAAAGTGACTTTATAAAAATATATTCAGACCTACAAGTATTTATTCTGATTCATATTTACAGTATATATTCCGACTTATAACTATATGTACAGGATTTACAACTATATACAGATGTATATTCATATATTCAGATTTATATATTCAGACTTACGAGTATATATTCAGATTTGCTGTTTGGCCCCCCATAATATATATAACACACACACACACACACACACACACACACACACACACACACACACACACACACACACACACAGTAAAAATATTTGAAACACTTGACTGAAAGGATTCTCGTGATCTTAAAAATCTTTTGATCTGAAGGCAAATGATTAAATGATTGAAATTTGTTTTGTAGACAAAAATATAATTGTGCCACCATATTAATTTATTTATAAAAATAATAAGTGCTCAACATAGATGGAAACTTGTTTTATTTTGGATTTTGTTTAGTCACAACATAATTCCCATAATTCAATTTATGTTATTCAATAGTTTTGAAGACTTTACTATTATTCTAAAATATGAAATAATAATAATAATAATAATAATAATAATAATAATAATAATAATAATAATAAAGAATGAGTAAGTGTATATATTACACACTGATCAGCCACAACATTAAAACCACCAGCCTAATATTGTGTAGGTCCCCCTCGTGCTGCCAAAACAGTGCCAACCCGCATTCTGATGATATTTTTCTCACAACAGTTATACAGAGCGGTTATCTGAGTGTTGCCAGGCGAGCTGGTTTGAATATTTCTGTAACTGCTGATCTGATGGGATTTTCAAACACACAACAGTCTCTAGAATTTACTCAGAATGGTGCCAAAATAAAAAAACATCCATTGAGCGGCAGTTCTGTTGACAGAAATGCTGTGTTGATGAGAGAGGTCAACAGAGAATGACCAGACTGGTTTGAAATTATGATATAGTCTACAGTAACTCCGATAACCGCTCTGTACAATTGCGGAAAGAAGAATAGCATCTCAGACTGCTGAGATGCGGGCTGGCGCTGTTTTGTGTCAGTTTGAACAAGTCTGGCCAATTTCTGTTGACATCTCTCATCAACAAGACATTTCCATGCGCAGAACTGCTGCTCACTGGATGTTTTAGTTTTGGCACCATTTGGACTAAATTCTAGAGACTGTTGTACATGAAAATCCTGGGTAATCTACAGTAACTCAGATAAACACTCAATTGAGGTGAGAAGAATATCATCAGAATGCCATTGAGATGTGGGTTAGCGCTGTTTTGGTGGCACGAGGGGGACCTACACAATATTAGGCAGGTGGGTTTAATGTTGTGGCTGACTGGTGTGTGTGTGTGTGTGTGTGTGTGTGTGTGTGTGTGTGTGTGTGTGTGTGTGTGTGTATATATACATATACACATACATTATTCTAACACAATGTTCAGATTAAAATGTATTACATTGTTGTGGCAGAGGAGATAAGCATTGATAAGCAATACAAATGTGTCTCCAATGTAATGTAAGAATCAAATGGATTGTTTATTTGCATATTACTGAACATATGCCAATCATTAGACTACAGTTTACAGCAATCAATTTTGCAATTGAATTGGATTTATTATGAGGGCTTGTTATGATGAGGAGGAGAGCTTGGCTTTGATGGAGCACGGCCGGTGCTGATTCAGCTGGTTCGAGAGAGAGACACACATGGCCACGTTGTTAAACTTTGTTGATCGTTCAGCTGGTTCCCACCTCCTCCTTGCCCGTCCTTTACCTGTTAGTGGTGCCGAAACATGGGAGGGAGGAGGGATGTGCTGTGGTTGAGTCCTCGCTGCTGCCATCTGCCTTGGGATGTTAGAATCGATGTTAGGAATGTTAATGATTCCGTATAAAATTCTAGCAAATGTGGATACAATTCTGTAGCATAAGATCTAAAACAACTCAGTGGCAAGGCCATCTGGCCCCGGAGCCTTGCCTGTAGGCAAGGCCTTAATTACCTCGCCAAGCTCCTCCAATGTTATCTCAGAATCAAGAGAATTCTAATGGTTCCACAAAGTTTCTAATATCTTTATCAGGAGACAAAGATGTGGAACTATTGAGATCAAGATAAAATTCTTTAAAAGCATTATTAATATCAATGGCCGAGGTAAATATTTCTCCACCAGCTGATTTCAGTGAGGGAATGGTAGAAAAAGACTCTCTCTGCTTCATATATCTAGCCTAAAGCTTCTCTGCTTAGTCCCCCAACTCAGTCTTGCCCTGAATTGCCAAAACTCCACCTTCCGCTATAAAATAGTATTATATCTGTATTTCAATCGGGTTAACTCAATGAGGCCATCAGTCGACATTCAGCGCTTCAGCTCTGCTTTTGCACTTTTAATATTCCCTTTCAACTCCACGAGTACTCGTGCTTTGGATTTGTTGATGAATGAGACGTACTTTATGATTCGACCTCTAAGAACCACCTTGAGTGCCTCCCAAGCTATGCCCACAGAGGGTGCTGAGGACCAGTTGGTCTCCATGTAAACATTGATTTCAGCCTTTAACTTTTGTTGGACTTTGCAAAAGGGAAACATTAAAGCACCAACTATATGATTTATTTTCCTCTGTATGTGGCAACTCCTCTAAACTCACCAGGGTGTGATCTGAGACTAAGATGTTTCCAAATGAGCAATCAACAACAGATGAAATGAGGCACTTGGATATAAAACAAATCTATTCTAGAATAAATCTTATGGACTGATATGTGTATGAATATGTATGGTCCCTACCGGATGGGTTCAAAAGTCTCCAAATATCTGTAAGACCAAGATTTTACACATCCTGTGAAGTGTCAATGTTGTTCTATGTGGTTTACACATTTTTGCTTCACTATGATCAAGGACGGAGCCCATTAATAGATTAATGTCTCCACCCAATATTATATCATGAGGGGTGCCAGCGGTTTGCAACCTCCCTTCAAGATCTTTAAAAAAGCCCTGGTCATTAGTGTTAGGTGTGTAAATATTAGCCAAAATCAGACTTTGCCTCTGAATTTCTGCTGAAACAATAATGACTCTTCATAATTTATCTTTAATCTGTTTGAGACATTTGAATTGTAGATTCTTTCTTATCAGTGTAATGAATTCCCTGGTCTTACTTGAGCCAGCACTAAAGAAAACACCCCATATCTTCCCAAATGTTTCAGCTTCCTGCGGGGAAAGATACGTTTCTTGAAGATAATATATTATTTTTTATGTTTAAGAAGAGGAATAACTTTCCTTCTTTTTATGGGGTGCCACAGCCCATTCACATTCCACATGGAGAGAAAAAAGTATATATATATAAGTCCATTCAGTTTATTCGGACAGTCAAACAGATGTTCAGTGAGCCGGCCCATTCAACTGCTACATGAGTGCAACAAATGACTCAATCACTTCAATGTCCTGCAAGAAACACTCCACAAAACAAACTCCAACCACCAGGGAGGCATAATCAAAAAGAACGTACAGATTCATCCACAACACTGTCCTGAAGGAGTGCTGCTACACAAAACAAACTCCAGCCGCTAGGCAGAACCAGCACAAAAAGAAACTAAAAGGCACTCAGCTTTCTCAGACAATCAAGTGGATGTTCAGAGAGTCAGGCTCACTTGGCTGCAACATGAGAACCACAAATAACTTACTCAGTCATTGACTTTATGAAGGACAGTACTTGCTGGGGACATGTAAATACTTTACAGCCATCCTTAGTATCTATTCTCAGTTTGGCTGGGAACATTAGTGCTAAAGCAACCTTCTGTTAATGTAGGAGTTTCTTGCATTCCTTGAATTGATCACGTGTCTCTCTTGTCGAATTCACAGTCGAATTCTGGGAACAAGAAATGTTGTGGTTCTTCCAAGTAAGCCTTCCTCTACTCCTCACATTGCGTAACTCGAGATCTTGATTGGATGATCTCAGAAATTTGTCCAGAATTGATCAGGGCCTTTCTCCCTCAGTGGATTGCCAAGCCGGGACTCTTTGAGGTTGCTCGATTTCCATATTATGACCTGTTATCTCAAGCAGATTTGGAAAGAGCCCGTCCAGATATTCCACCATACTCTGACCCCTTGCTCCCTCCGGAGCTCAAAAATTTGGAAGTTATTCCACTGGCTATGATTCCCCAAATCCTCCAGCCTCTCCCAGATGCACTCCAAATCAGCCCTTGTCGCCAGCAGACAATCAATCAGTCTCTCAACATCGGCCACTTTTGTAACCATCTCAGTGAATTTAGTCTCCATGGCCATGATCGATCAACATATTGCTGCAAGATCCTCCAAGCCAGCAACGACCTTCATCAGCATTGCTGATACGTTCAACAATTGTCGCCGAATTTCTTTCACCTCTCCGGCCAAATCGACACCCTGTTTCGAGGCCTCCAGAAGGGCGTCAGTTTGAGGACTTAAGTGTATTTTAATGTCTCGAACCTGATGATTTGAAATGTTTTGACATATTGTCTTCCTAGGACAGTTATGGATCAGGGTGTATCGAATCTTACCGGTTTATGACACAAAAAGTATCAAAACTAGTAAAGTGTGCAGAGCTCGCCATTCACACATCCTAACCTTGCATGGCATCATGTGACTCCTCAATTAAGTTTCTCTTGATATAATTTCATTAGTGTTTTTCCAATCACCACCACTGCTTCCCCTAGCTGATGGTCATAAATATGGCAGTGTGTAGGAAATGTAATATGGCTGAAACAAATCAATATTTACCTTCAAAGCAACCACTACTCACTGAAGCAAAAGTAAACAAGAAGAAGGTGCGGATTGTTTCAACCCTGTTTTTACAATCTTCCAGGCCTTCGGGATTCTGTTCTGTTCAAAGCATTCTGATAAATGGCTGAATGGATAAACAAGCAAATTTATCAATTAATTAATTAATTAAACAAACATAAACCCTTCAATGTCCCATGCATATTAATGGGGGATTTGTCAACACGGATCAGGTTTTAAAAGTAGGATGATAACATCACATGATCCTCGCAGCATAGGGGAATACTTGATTAGGTTTGATGTGGTGGATGACAGCACAGAGGTTTGATGTCTTTAAGTTCATTCATGCCACGTTAGGAGGATTACAATCAAAGCTGGGAGACAGGTAGCAAGCCCTTTGCTCACACTCATGACAAGATGGGAAGCGAAAGGTCGAAACAGTCTCTTCTCCCTCTCTCCATTGCTCCTCCATTCCCTCTTTCCTTAAGGAGTTTACGGTGTATTTTTTGTTGGATGCTTGCATTTGTCTCAAAACACCTCAAGAGTGTTACATTGTCTCTACAAATATAGCATGTTTATCTGATTCAGTTACTTCAACATTTGTATACTGTATATGCTGCCAGGGCTTTTCTGGTTACACACACATGAACAGACAACTCTTTTTCTGAACAATCGGCTCTGTTCCAACTCTCTATATTGGCAGCTACCTTCTAAGGTAGTGTTCTAACTGAAATTGTAGGACCATTTAGACCAGAGGCTTTCTTGCGCTAAAAATGCAATGCAACAAATATAACTAAATGCAAATGTCTCGAGGTGCATTTTTAAAAGTTGCCTTTGTGTCAAAAGCAATAGAACCGATTTGAATCAATGATGCTGTCTACACAGGAATCATCCGATGCAGAGCGTCACGTCATGCTGACAATAAACTGGTATCACATTCCATTTTCTGCTTCATGCACTGCTACTACTACTTATAACAACACAAATTAATTCAGGTCGCCTTGCCCAGTTTAGACGGCCTCAAGCCGCAATGCTCCTTTTGATGTATTGAGTTGGCAACTGGTTTGTGACAAGATGTCTCAGATCTCACAATGAACTGTCTTGTTGTGTGAGCATACCTTTGACAGTCCAAGACTAGTCCCAGATGTTACAACAGTTTCCAAAAATGCTTGATATCTAGACTTCTTGACCTCAGGTGTGCACACTGTCCCAACGAGAGAGAGAAACTGATAATGAGCCACAGCCAATGTAATACAGGGAGAGTGTAAGAAGAGGGAAAAATGGGAAGCGGCCAACTCTCATTATTATTTTCAGTTATTTTTCTTAAATGTTTCCTTTTGCAAATAGCAAAATGGTGGCAAGCTGTTCTTTCATGTTTGTTGAAAGAGGAGAGCAAAGTTTGGGTATTAGAAGACAGAAAATAATTCGAAAATAAAATAAAACACAACCCATATCTCCCTACTCGCAGTTTTTATTATATTTATCCTTTGCAAATGATGCCAAAAAGCACACAAACAGAGCAGTTCCTTCATTTTTGTTGACATGTAAAAATAATCTGCATGAGTTTGTGAATTCATTTAGTTATCTTAATTTTAAGATGCATTTTGGGCAAATCATGTTTGTGAATTATTGAGACTGTATGCAGATTTTTGCACCTTTTTTAAAAAAAAAATGTTTTAACGTTTTTGTGCTTTATAATCATTCAGTAATACACAGATGTAATGATTGATGTATGTCCTCATGAAATCAGACTCTCTCCTCGAAATCCGAACACAAGTGGTCAAAAGATGGAATGTGTAATGATATCTCGCTTGTATATTGGTGATCCGTTCACTGAAAAACACAGCTTAATACCAGTGTACACATGGTCTCAGTTGGGGACAAATGGGTGTGTTGTTGTTACACTACAGAACTGTAATTTGCACACATGAAAGAAAAAGACAAAAGAAAAAGAGTTGTAGGGCGCTAAATGCAAGTCGTGAAGTGTACACTTGGCTTTAGCCATTCTAGAAATTCCATAAGCTGAGCCGTTGGATTAGTTACGGCCCACTTTTCCAAAACCCCGCATTCTAAAGTTACCAAATTAGCTTTACCGAGACCGAAAACTAGCAGAACATGGACCTCCTGAGAACCCTCCTTAAGAATTAGAACAAGGTATCTTGTTTTAAGGTATCAAGCATAAAGAAGCATAATGTTTCTGCCTACCTTAAGGTATAGCATTGGTATCTGCCTATTATTCGTTAAAATATATAATTTTATAACTTTGTATTAATTTACATTCTATCACATGCCGTGATGTGCCAGCCATCACATCTCTGTGACGGCATGTTGAGTGCACAAGAAAGAACTAATTTTCATCAAGCAATCTAATGCACTTAGTACATAGAATTATATGACTAATAAAAGACTAGTCATGATTAGTCTAATTTTTCCAAGAGATATGTCAGCTAGAGAAGTCACCTTCTACACACCTAGAATACAGAACAGGTCATTAGAAAGAGAGAGACTGGGAGAGCAAGCAAGCTCACAGAGGGAGGGTAAATTATTCTCTCCGAAGCCTTTTACATTTATCCAATAGATGTAAAGGAGTTCTGCTTCTAGCTGCTTATGGAGGCATACTGCACTGATAATGCGTCAATTCTCTTTCTCTCTGTCCTCCCTCAACTTTTTGCTCTTGTTTATGTTAAAGCATTTAAGCAGTGCTCAAGGCAAAGGCATAGAGCTCTTGCCAGCACGTGTTTGCAATTTAATTCATCTGATCAGGTACCCAGTGCTTTAAAGAGGGAGTGGGGGCATTATTACTCCTGAGTTGTGTTTGCCAATGGTCTTTCTGTGCTCATTATGGCTGCTCATGCTCACTGGCTGCTGTCAGGTCACATTGGCTACTTGATGGCCTCTGATTTTCAAGTATTTTGATCTGAAGAGTGGGAGGTGACCAAAGGGGGACAGCTTCTTTTGATCTGCCCACTCACCTTAGCGTAGTGCCATAGCATGTTGTGTTCTCCACTGTCACTGGATTTGTTCAAGACAGGTTCTTGTCTATGAAAACGTTAATGAGACGCTTACTAACTGGCTCTACACACAATGTGGTTCACTGTCTTTAGGCCCACATGAGACGCCAACGACATACTTCAATCTATGAAAGTAAGATTTAACCCTGCTCTGGTCTTTGGTCATTTTTGACCATCATCTTTACTGATTTAATAAAAATGGTTTCCTTTTATCTGAGTGGTACAAGAATTTTTGACTTTTTCTCCACTTGCCATCTGAACGTACAAACAAATATGGGCATGATATGATGTCTAATTTGTTTAAAAAATTGAAAATTGAAAATGAATATGGAAGATCATAAAACAGAATCTTTATTTAATCAATCAATTACTATGAATAAATAAGCCACAATGTAGAAAGTATACAGATCATTTAAAGGTTATACCATAAAACATCCAGATAGCAAAACACACACACACACACACACACACACACACACACACACACACACACACACACAAATGAACTGGTGAGACTAAAAATCCTTTTCCCCCCCAAATACAAGAAATAAATCAGCCACAATGCTAAACACACACACAAATGTTGTCGTAATCCACACATACACACACGTTGGTGCGGCTATCTTTATAAGGACTCTCCATATAATGTATGAACTATAGTGCATTTAGTACGTTTTTTTTTATTATGGGGACACTAGAAATGTCCTCATAAACCACATTTATAGCATAATACCCTTGTAATTAACAGTTTGTAGTCTAAAAACATTGTAAACCACCCAACACACACACACACACACACACACACACACACACACACACACACACACACACACACACACACACACACACAGAGATAGAGAGAGAACAAAACACATTCTGAGTGACCCCAATTTACAAAAGTATACCTTTTCCATTGTGGGAAAGTTTACGCTTAGATGCAGGTGCCTCACCTTCCAGACAAAACACTGCATCTTTCTTTTATGGAAAAGACATTTCCCCACAGTGTGGCCTCATGGAGCCTTGCTCACAGTTCATTCTGTAGCAGCACCTTGGCAAATGCTTTATTGTTCAGGAGACCATCTACTGGCTATTTTTCCAAGACATGATTTTCAAGTCATGTTATTTAGATTTGTTTACAGTATGCAGTATGTCACATTTATCATATTTTCTTCATTTTTTCAACCTCTAGAAGTGAAGGTTCTTAATGTAAAAAAAAGTTTAATAAATTTGCTAATCTGCGTATGCAAATTAATGGTAAAACTGATACATTTACATGTAAATAAGATCTAAATAGTATAAAACCCCAAAAGAAGTGCATAATTTTTATTGTTATTAAGGGAAGAAGAAATGGGATCATTATCATCATCAAAAAAGAAAAAAAAAAATCATGCCTTTTCCCCTGGTGTTCTGAAATGGAACGCTATTTTCTACAGTTCAAATGGGCATGTTTTAACAGTCATGGCTTTTAGAAGAAAAAAATAGATGTCAGTGTGTCTGATATAAGCACAGTCATTTATATCAGGACTTCCATTTGTAAAGCTGCTTAAATCCTTTTTGGCAATCAAAGCAAAAATAGGCTATATGGTCTTGCATAAGAGGTCTGGGTCCTTCAAAATGTTCTAGTGGCATATTGATAATTGCTCTGGAGCAACCTAGGGTAGAACTTATTAGTAGTCACTATTACTATTGCTCGTACACAAATGCCCAACTCTAAGCATTAAACTCTCTTTCTTTCTTTCTTAAAGCAGGGCAAGATAGATACATTCAGAATCTAATAATTATGATGAGCTATCAACAGGTACTTTAAAGGGATAGTTCACCCAAAAATTTTAATTCTCTAATCATTTACTCACCCTCATGCCATCCCTGGTGTTTTTGAAAAAAAAAAAAAAAATAGAAAAATGTCATAGCTCAATAGGTCCTTAAAATCCAATTGTATGGTGGTCTGACCTTTTTGAAGCTCCAAAAATAGACTGTCAGCATAACTGTCATCCATACAACTTTATTAATGTCTTCTATAGTAACTATCACTTTTGGTGCAAAACTATCAATATTTAATGACTTTGTAACTATAAATCATCACTTCCAGTCAGCAGAAGTATGCGCATTCACGAGAGGACTTTGAGAGGAGTTCATGCAGTCTCTCGTGTGACATGTCTGTCATGTGAATTATTAATATTTTTATCTCAGTTGAGACATCCAGGATGAACACACAAATGCACCATTGCGAGTAAACAAACTGATACATATACAGATCTAACCAAAACCAACGATACTTCTGTACAGCGTTCCACCTTCTCGGGTGTAAACAGCGCTGCTCTTCCGGATGTGTCGCATGTGCGTCTGTCCTTGCGTGAACATGCCATTGCTTTTACATAACACGTGTGTACTGCTGCTGACTGGAAGCGATGACCGAAATATTGATCTTTTTTGCACCAAAAGACATTAATTTAATCAGTGAGTCATATGGACTGTTTATTCTGACTGTCTGATTTTTGGAGCTTCAAAGGTCGGACCACCATCCACTTGCATTTTAAGGACCTACTGAGCCAAGACATTTTCCTGTTGTTCTTCAAATGTGTTCCACTGAAGAAAGTCATACACACCTGGGATGGCATGAGGGTGACTAAATGATGAAAGTGAGATTTTTCAGTGAACTAACCCTTAAAGCAAACCATTAGTCAGGATGTACTATTAATTACATATCTGGTTGGGCTTTTAACTGTCTGTAAGAAGTAGAGTGTTGGTCAAAGTCTACGTAAAATGTGTTCGGGTTGTCACTGAGAAATCTGGTGAAGTATGTTTGTAGCCTTTGCATTTGTATGACAGGGCAAATTAACTGATTAATTAAACACCACTATATGCTTACATTACTTACGTTAATTACAGGTGTTGAGGTGTACAGCTATATCACAGCGGTAGAAGTGCTTTGTAAATGAGCTGACACCGACAGTTGATTCAGATTTTTCTGTGTACTTCCAGCCATATAGAAAGCGAAGGCTAAATCGATGTTAGTTGGCCAACAAGTTAAATCTGATTGATACTGACTGGTATGATCCCAGTGTAAATTTTTATTATGTAACACTTAATTCCAGTTTACAAAGCAATGGTGTGGTTTAAACCATTCAAAAAACGACATAATGGAAGGGCCAGTGGTCCCACTTGCATGACTTTGGGGAAAACAGAATATGTTTTTGAAAGGGGAGGAGTTCTACTTTAAGGGGTGAGATGAATAAATGGTAAGTCATGTCTGATGAAGAAGAGAGGGGAAATAAGAGGCAGTTTGAATTTGCAGGTGCATGCAGTTCTATTTAAAGGAAAAAAAAATGTGTGAGCAAGAGGAATTTTAAGAGAGCGAGAGAGAACTTTTTGACAGCTTAATGGACAACTTTCCTCATCAGCTCTTTATTTACAAGAAATATAAAATTGTCAGAGCCATCAGTGCAATGGACTGATCATGGTGTTTGTCATCTGCATCTGACAGTGACATACTTACCCACATCTGTTATTTCCCTTTCTACGAATTCAGTCATAGAATAGGTCACAATGACTACAATGCCACAGTCACTTAACATTGTAAAGTATTGTGTGAATAGGCTACTCAAGGTATGATTGAGCATATATTGGAACACAAACCTTAAAAGTTTCACACACAGACATATCTATTTATATAAACTCAACTTATAACACCGTAATGCACACAATAATTAATGATGCACACAAGCAGATAAAAACTGTGTGTCCAATGTGTGTGAGAACAACACTGAGAGATGACAGTAGACATAAAAGCACAAATATCACAAGTCTCCGTTACACCTCTGTTGTTTTTCCTTCTCTCACCTTTGACCTTCACTCTTTCTCCACCTTGTTTGGGCCAAGAAGAGCTTGACAGAATCACAAACAGCCCACTCTCCTTGTCATCTTAGACTCACACACAAGATCAAAGGCAGTCTACTGACATTTTTGGTAAATATCAGAGTTTGTTCCTGTGCATGTGCGTGTGTGTAAACCGTATAGCCGTGTCCTCTTCCCCACCGAATAATTTGATAAGATTAGCTGTCGCGCTCGTCTCTTGCATTTATCCATCTTCGAGCAACTTTGAGGATAGGAAAAAAGAGTAACCTTTTAAGCTTGATGTTGATTAGTCATTTTCTCAAAGTTGTTGAATAAATTCAGCCATATGGAGAAACATGTCCACAACATTCCTGCACTTTCCATTAATAGGCTACAAAATGGATCCTGAAAGGTGCATAGCTTCAAAAAAAATTATTAATAATAAATAATAATAATGATGATAATATTTTTTTTAACTCGGGTTCAAAATAAATATTATATGAACAAATTATTTTATTTTCATTTTATACAAGGTAACTCAAATCTAAATACACACTCAAAAATATTCCTGGCAAAATTAAGGTTATCAATGGTTTATGTTAATGGTAATAAATGGATGGATACATTTTTTAAATTAGATTTAGCAAATTCAGTTGCTTTGCCATTTACCAAACTGTAGTATTTAAAACTTCTGAATTTTAACTTAGAATTTCATTATATGTACATTAATAAAAAAAAAACATTAATAACATGAAAAATTACTATTTTATTGGAGATTTTGATGGTTTTAAAACTAGCTACATTTCATGCTTGTCAACTTTATACCTGACTTGACTCTCTTAACTAGTTCTCACAAAAACTTTATTTTGCACCTCTAATGCTTAAAAAAATTAATGGGACTCCAAAGCATACCCTAATTGCTATTTCAAAGCATTCCAGCGTCTGTGCCAGCTTTGAGACAGTTTTGTCTAACCTTGTTTATAAAATGAATAGTTGCAGCCCTTTATGCTGATTGCTGACTCAAGGGGGTGTCATAAAAGGATTCTGTAAAAAAAAAAAAAAACTTCTAATCACACTGACCTGCTCTGGTAACTGTGAATCTTCCTATTGATCTGATGTGAGTGATACCAAGTTGGGATGTGGTCTCGAATGATTGCCTATCCACCCCACAGTGCGGTCTCGGTTCAGATGGGCTTTATGAGACCAAGCCTCTGAATGTAATTAGAGGCATTTGTCTCTGCCATGTTAGCTGGGCTCTAACTGTAGCCCACAAAGGAGCATAAGACTTAACCACACTGTCCCCTCTGCCATAGATCAGTGATACTAATCACATCTGGGCAGACATATATATCTTTGAGTGTGTTTGATCTGACTGTAAGTTGGTTAGTCTTAAACGGTCTGCTCACTCTCTCCCATTAAAACACACAGAGATAGAAGCACACACAATATGTGTCCAAGGGTAAACTACATCCTTGTCCACATAAATGCTTTCATGCAACCAATTTTTCTATTGAAAATTATAGGCCTAAAACTATTTTTTTAAAGACAAAACAATATAGGCTGCTTAGAAAACTTTATTAAAACAAATCTTTCTTTAAAGACCTCTTTCTGGCAATTCCACTTACTGATTCTACATATAGTTGCGCTTACTGATTCTAATAAAATTCACCCCTAACTTGTTTGCTTATATGCTTATAGTCCAGTTTAAACCCACTCAAGGAGCAGCGAAAAGACCTCTCTTCTGCTGCCAAAGAGAGCCAAACATCTTCATCACTGTAATCCTATTGCAAGTCATGATGCATGTAGCCCCTCTCTCTCTCTCTCAGCAGAAGCTGTCCATTCTCTCAGCTTTGCAATAGGAGGACTTTGGATTTTCTGAAAGGGAAAGAGCATGACTCTGTTTGTGAAGAAAAAAGTTAGATTGAGAGGGTGAGAGAGGTTTCAGGTGTATGATGTGTGTTGTGTTTAGCTGTGGCCTGGTTTGAGTGTCTCCGAATGATTGATGGAAATTTCTGGTCCATAACAGACACTCAGGGTTGATAAAGTGACCTAAGAGCTTTAGGTCATCTATATTTCGGTGTCTGTGTGTGTTTGAGAGAGATCCATCAGAAAAAGGTACCACATGGCCTTCTGGACACTCATTACTCAAAACATTTGTCTTTGCCACAGCACAGTTTATATAGGTAAAACTTAGTGAGCTGCCTATGTGGACATAATTGTAAGGCATCACAGGTCACATACACGCTACAAAGATTTGTGAATGACAACCTAATTTAAATGCAGGAGTGAATCCCATACATTTTCATTCCATTTGTGTATGGAATACAGGTGCTACTCCCGCAATTGTGAAGAACGGCACCAGTTTAACTAGTTTTATGTTAATACAAAATTTAAGCAAAGAGATTATTCATCGGACAATGTTTAGTTAGCTGCCATCTACAGAATTGTCGTGTTTTGTTTGTGTGTCGAAGCAGCGGTTGCACAGAACAACACTGGACTATACTGTATGGCAGAGCCGGCCCTGGCTAATGAGTGACCTAAGCAGCTGCATTGGGCCCTCGTGGCCACCGGTTACCCACCAACCATGGGTTCAGTATAGCCAATAGCTGGACTGTTCACTGTCCTTTTCTGCATATTGCGGCACCGTTTTGTGGTCCGTTCTGCATAACGCGCCGGCTTATTTTAGCTTATCGCAGCCCATTCGGCCAGTTTCATGGCAGACCCACCAGCCCGCTCGGTTCTCCCGATGGCCAGTCCTCCCCTGATCGGCCCCAAAGCGTGTCGGCCCACCGGGAAAATACCCGGTATGCCAGATTACCAGTCCAGCCCTGAGTTCAGCCATATATGTGTGAATATATAAATATGGATATCTGGTCTCCGTGAATACAATCAGACACAATGGTAACTGACAGCAAGTGTTTTCGGGTAAAACATTTAAAATAAAGGCATAGCACTGGTTTCCGTGAATACAATCAGAATCAATGGTAACGTTAGCTGCATTAGCCGTGGAATCAGCTAACAAGCACATTCTGAAAGGCGATTTGCAAACATTCACAAAATATAAAGTGTGATACTTGCATCTTCAGGATATAGAGCTGGAACACAAGTTGGTACTGATCCATGCTTGAAAATCCTGCTTTATTTTCAATAGTGACACTCATTCACAAAGAGGTGTAAAATGATTTGCATAAACATACACACTTTTTTTGTATGTTTTGGGGCACATTTCCTTCAAAAACAAAACTTCTCTCTCTCTCTATCTGCTCCAGCGTGGAATAAAATGGCAGAATGTGTGTAGATCACTTAGGGGAGGATCTATGATAATAGGGTGGAGTCTGTCACCATTCGTGGGCGAGGCCTGCTCTAATGTGACTTCACTTTAGATCAGAAACAAAAACAGTTCATTTTGACACACTGTTTTTGATTAATAGAAATATAAGAAAGAGGAGTGGGTGGACTTTTAACATTGTAGGGTGGTTGTGTACACACACTGCCGACTCACAATTATGTACAAACACCATGTAAATGTGAATTTTGCATAATAGGTCACCTTTTAATAGTTATGCATTTTTAAACTTTATGCTTTTGAATAAATATACATGCTTATTTGCACAATTAAACTTGCTTATTTATTGAAGTTAAGTGGGTTTGGATAGATGTACTTGTAGGTAGAGGGACCCTTTTTGAAAATCTGATTAGGGCCTCCAAAATACGGCCCTGTTGTATGGGTTACCTCAAGACAGCAAGGCTAACAGATGCTATTGATCACATCATTAACAACTAGTTGTTCAGTTTGCTTCTGTACTCTCCACTATGTGGAATTTCTGAAAATGCGGTTTTCACTCTCAAAAATGACAGTACAAGTGTGTACAGTACAAAATTTAGCACTACAAATGGTGAACTGACAACCAACGTATTTAGCTGCAGTGTGTATGTGGCCATAGGTGCGTTCTACTGCATGTTTACATAGAAAAACTATTGAATTTTATATAACTGAAATGCGTGTATGAAGAAAGAAATGAAAAAGAAATAGCTTTTAATATTTTACAGCGATTATGGACGTCACAATTTTACAGTTAAACAATTTATCGTGCTAAGTATTGAAAATCAAAATTAGTAAAAATAATTTACTTTTACAATTAATTTTACACAATGAAACTTGTACTGATATTGTAAAAAATGTACTTACAAATTGTACGACAACTGCTCCTCCCCTGGCGAATGGCAACGAGTCCTCTGAACTCTGGTGGACGGTAAGGGCTCCTCCGCTTCCTGGCAGACTGCAGTGGTTCTTCCGGCTCCCGGTAGCCGACAGCGGCGACTCCGCTCCCTGTCGGATGGCCGCGTCTCCTGCTTCCTAGTGGAGAGCAGTGGCAAGGACTCCACGACAGCGCATCCCTCCTCCTTCCTGAGTTTCAGTTCCAATGTAATGGTGTTCACAAGATGGACAAGGAGGATGCGGGAACCGGCAGAACAGTCAACAAACCTTTAATGATATAAAGTTAAACAACATAAACACACAGACAGACACACAGCAGCTGCATGTGTCTTTCTCTAGTAAACGATGAGAGCATTTTCATTTTTGGGTGAACTATTCCTTTAATGCGCCTAAAATGGAGATGATAGTGGACATCAGTAGAAACTTGAGTTAAATAACGCAGGAGCTATTTTGAGTTTAGTCTGCCTTTAATATTTCTCCATCTGCATCCTTTACACTTGTGACCATTTGAAGGGCACCATAGGCCTCACTTCTCTCTGCGGACACACGCATGCACATAAACAGCTCTATTCACAAAGCTCGTCCATAACTCCAGCAAAGCAGAGGACAAACCTTCACTGCCAAATTACAGCGCACAGGGATCGATGAGGCTTTATTTCAGGAGCAAACTGTGTGCTGGGTTATTGTGCTGCTTTCTCCATCCTTTTCTTTCACTCTTTCTGTGTGCTTAAAGGGGTTCCTCTTGGATCCAGATAAACCAGCTTTTCGGAGCTCTGAGCTTGATGTGGATTGGGTCAAAGAGCTTTATGACAAAAGGACACTCTCAGTATCTATTTTGAACATACAATGGGGTCCAAAAGTCTGAAACCACTATTGTCAGCTTCTATTTTGTATTCTTTTCAAATTTCATACAAAATTATAATATCAGCTTTTTTTTTGCAATTTGAGTGTGAAGTTGAATTGAAAAATATATATGCATGTCAAATGTCTCCCTTTTGCTTTAATGACCGCATGCACTCGAGCTGTCTTGAACTCAACATGGCAATATATGTGGAAAGTGAGAAGTTTAATAATAAACGTTAAATAATACCAAGCTTATTTTTCTTCCAGGAGTGTTGGTTATTCGTGTTTTGAGACATTATAGACCTTACATCATAGCATAATTAATTCAGATTCAAAGGAACGGCCAGCATGTAGTGAATGACAACCTCCTTTGTGCTGTCTGTCTGCACTGGTCTCAGAACAGATCCATTGATTCTCAATGTGATAATGCACTAAATATTATTTCTAAAGAAATAAATGTACATTATATTTAGCAGCATGGTGTTTCGCGATAAATGGCTAACATTTTTTAAATGGCATATTGGATGAAACAAGATACTCTTATCTTTTAACTCAAACAGGTTTTAATGTAAAATGAAAAATGAATTGGGTTTCTTACCAGATGTAGATTTGTTGGCTTTTTTCCCCAAAGACAAACTCCTCTTTGATCTTCACAATGTTATTTTGTCACATGACAAAATTTTAGCCCAGAGTCTTCTTAACAGAAATCAGTCGGTTTAAATAAATAAAATGTTTAATCTGAACACCCCCTATAGCAATTGAGCATATAATGTCCAGAAATGCAAGAACCCAATGATGCCAAGAAAGAGAATGAGGAGGCTCCCGACATAGCACCAGCATCATTTTAGCCATGGTGAGGCCTGTCAACCATATCCACTTCTTTTGTAATGTAAACTTAAAATTGGAAACATTGTTTAGAATGAACAAGAGCAAGGTATATTCATATTAAGAATACTGGACAAAGATAAAACAATCTGATTCCAGAACTGAGCCACAGCTGGACAATCCAAAAATATATGTAGAAAGGTACCGTTGGGATCAGTGCATGCACAAAGGACTGGAGACCAGTTTAATTTGATAACATCTCCTTAGGTTACCTAGGGTTAGGTAAATTCTATGGCTAAAATTAAAATGGATCATTTGATGATTAGGATATTTGGAAGCTAACGTGATGTTATTCCAGACATTGTCCCAGCAGAACCCCTCACCTGTGAGATTCGAATCCCTATTCCAAATAGTTGCAAGAGGTTTATATGAGGATTTTAGAAGAAAAACATTGATAGCAGATGCTACTACTTTTGTTTTGTTCCCAATATCAAGTAATTTGTGAAGAGTGTGTATAGGGAGCTCTACTCCCCAAGGAACGCAATAGGCACACATTGCTGAACGAAGACGCAGCTAAAAAAAGAATGAGGATCCTGGCAAGTCATATTGAGACTGTAAATCCTGGATTGTACATAGGCCATCTTTGTATTCCTTCGTTTCTCCAGTTTGGAAAAAATAAATGGATATTGTTTGGAAGGAATTTATGGTTATAGAAAATAGGAGAATGAAAATGCCACTTTGTTACATAATTTGTGAGTCTTTCTGCTAATCGCCAAGTTGAGAGAAGGTATGTGATTATGGGTCCAAAACGTAACCTGCAGTATCTTGACGGAATACTAGAGTAAACTAAATCTTGAAGATCGTGTGGAGTGACCAGGCTTTTTTCAAGATGATACCAAGTTACAGGAGAGTCAGAGCCAAGCCGCAATAGATTGCAAAACAAAATAGTAATAAAGCTTAAAAATGGGTAAGTCCAAGCCCCGCACTCTTTTGTCATGCTGCAGTGTAGAGAACTTAATACGCGGCCATTTCCCTTTCCATATGTATTTAGAGATTTTGGTATGGAGTCTGTTCCAAGATCCTGATGGGGGAGGGAGAGGATCATAGAGCTAGAAAAGTTAATTGGAGGAAGCACATTCATCTTAACCATGGAAATGCGGGTTCGACGTGAATTAGGAAAGCACATCCATCTATTTAAATCTACATCCACCTGTTTAAATATGTTGTTAAAGTTATTTACTGTGTAATGAAGGATATATCTCAACTCCAAGGTATTTGAAGTGTTTGACTATTAGAACAGTAATGGGCAAGACCATTCTTTCCGTTTCAGAATTTAAGGACATCAGTACAGATTTGGACCAGTTGCTCTTATACCCTGACAGGGCACTAAAGTCATCAAATAGAGTTTGCAAATAGGGGAAGGATTGAGGGACATTGTCCACGTATAGCAATATATCATCAGCATAGAGTGATATGCTATGTTGCATGTTATTAACAGATAAATGGACTGAGCTAACGGTTCAAGGGATAAAACGAACAAGAGAGGTGAAAGTGGGCAGCCTTGTCTAGTACCCCTAGAAATAGCAAATTGGGAAGAGCATTTTTACTGGTTGTCATCAATGCCATGGCAGAGGTATATGATATTCCCACTCAATTCGGTCAAAGGCCTTATCAGTGTCCAGGGAAAGAATAGTACAAGGAGAGGCAATGTCAGTGGCCACGTAAAATATGAAGGAGGTGACGAATAGTATCTGCCGCAAGACGGGTTTTAATAAAGCCTGTCTGATCGTGGTGTACATACAACTTGGCATCTGCAACAATCAGAGACAAAGGATGATAGCTTACACATAAAGTGGTATCTTTGTCTGCTTTCAATAATAAGGATGGGATCGATGCCCTTTTCACACACTGATAATCAGAAGATTTTTCAGATGATCATCGATATATATCATGATTTATTTCATATATAAATTGGGTACGCACACATAGCCAACGCTTTGTATCAAAATTCTGAAGTGCCACAGAGCACAACTCGTATAGTTTTCCATTGAATTCGACACAAAGACTATATACTCTAGCCATCACTGAATGATTTATTGTGTATTTGTATCTTTCATATATACTACACTATGTATGTGGTTTTGTGGTTTGACAGCTTGAATGAAAGACCTATTCAAGGCTACATACATAGAATTTTTTTTAAGAATGTCACCACTTATAAACGGGGAATTTGCTGTGCATCAGTTTCATACACTAACCTGCAAACTAACCTGTATCTTTGGACTGCCATCTGCTGCGCCGCATCAGCTCGTCCTGTGTACAGTATGTGTGAAACCTGTGCCTTTCCTGACTGTGAGTAAAAACTTAGACTACATGAAACAAGGCCAACTTGAATGAATTGGAAAGCACTCAGATTTGGCTTCTGATTTAAATGCTGGCTAATTTTAATATATTGATGCCTTAAAATATATCGATTAAACTCCTGCCAATCAGTAATCAACATATTTATATTTTATGACAGCCCTATTTGTCATACATTTGTTTTAAAGTTTTCAAAATCCTGTTTATTCCTATGTTTAATAAAGAAAAAAATTCTATAAAAGCTTTTGGTGTATTTTCAGACTTTTGGACTATTGTACATTTCGATGTTTGTTTGTTATCTTTTGAGGACTCTTTTCAATCCAACTATGAAATATTTCACACTAGATCTGTTCCAAAAACTAGTGAGCTGCCTTGCTGTCTGTGGCCTCCAAAGGCAGCTTCCCAGCAAAAATGCATCCTAATAAGTTATTTTTATTTTATTTGAGTTATTTATTTGTCTTGGTAGGCAGCTCACTAGCTTTTGGAACAGAGCTTATATACCCTTTATTTTAAACAACTTGAGGTTCTGTCTCTGTTCTTCTTTTAAACTTGGAATAGCACACTAGCTAAAGTTATTTGTAGTGTTACTAGTCGGTGTGACAAGTACCCATGATCTTCTCTATTGTAAGCACTAAGCTGCGCATATGAGAAACATGTTCTCTCCACTCCACTGACTTTGGATACATGGCTCCCTAGAGAGGCCTGCCATTTTCTTTCCACCTCTCTTTCTCTCCACTGAACAAGAAGATAGTTCAACTGGATTTCAGGCTTCAATACCTGATAGTGAGGCAGGTATGCCATTACTGACCAATTCCTGCCGTCAACTATACAGCTATACACATGCTGTTTGTGTACATGCTGGTTTATTGAGTCATGTTATAATATACTTGTCCACAATCACACTTTTCACCCTCTATCACACTGCAGAGCCCAAACACAGGTTAATGACCTCTGACCCTTGAATGTTGGTTGCTCAAAATCATCTGCTGTGTTGACAGCGAGGAATCTTAGCCATTATTCTATCTGAGAGTGAGTGTCTGCTTGTAAGAGGACGTCCCTCATTTAATCTTCTGTCACACACGTATACAACACACACACAAAGCTGTGCTGGTGCCAAGGGAATTTCCCCTTTGAGAATCCCTGATTGGCTTTTCTCTTTTTATGTTTTATGCTCCTGTGTGCATCAAAATAGTAGTTTGAAAAATGACTGACAAGTGGTGGAAATGTAGGCGTTTCAAAGGCCTGGAGGAGTTCAGCGCTAATTACCGAGCTATTCCTGGGAGTCCGTTGGGAGAGCTGTAATTTCAGTATTTACTGCATCTTGTTGGTTTTGAATGACCAGTTTCAACTGCCTTGTTTCCTTGCAAATTTTCTATACATTTTCATCATCGGCATAAAAAAAAAAAGTCATTTATCCAAGAAAATTCACAACATGCATATTTTATTGACAGCATAAAGTATTTGACATTCAGAAGCCAAAGGTACAAAAGTGTACTTAAGTAAAAATGAACAGACTGATCTCACAGTGAAATCAGAAACAAGAGGTTGACTTTTCTTATCGAAATTACCCAAAGCGGTAAGTGTTATTGGGTATGTGGATACGTGTGAAGTCCTTATTCCATGGCTCGTCACTGATTATGCGAAGCGATTACTTACTGGTTTCAACATGGGATCCAAACCGGGTCTCCCACACTGCTGACACAGTGCATTTCCATTCGTGCCACAGGGTAAGGTAAACGTGTAATAATGCCTGATAGGAGATGGCACTTGTCAGTGAGTCAGCACAATCTAAGGGTACCGGGAGCCGACTTCACATATGATCATGTTGCAATGAATGAACTGCTAATTTTTATTACTTTTTAAGCTTTTTGACTATTGCAAATATGTTTGACAAAATATCTACTGCTGTATTGTACAATTTGCCACCAATTTCCTACATAGCTCTGCTCATTTTTAGTAACTTGTATCACTCAGTGGTCTCTTGCTTCTCACCTGATGCTCCCTACCAGAGCAGCTGATTCTCTAGGTAACTTAAAGAAACATCTAAAAGTGCATCTATTCTGTGAACACTTCACCTAATCCTACTCGTGCGATAATTTTCTTCTTTCTTATTCTTCGTCGTCATCTTCATCTTCTTTGTCTTCATCTTCTACCTGAGCAGCCGATTCTCTAGTTATCTTAAAGAAACATGTAAAGGTGCATCTCTTCCATGAGCATTTCACCCAATCCTACTAATGCACTAACTTTCTTATTTCTTATTCTTCTGTCTTCATCCTCATATTTGTCTTGTTGCTCTTCTTCATTTTCATCTTGTTCATCTTTGTCTTCATCTCAGTGTTCTTCTGCTTCTTTATCTTCATCTTTGTTTTCATTTTCTTTTTTAAAAAAAAAAAACTCTTTTCTTTCAACAAATCTCTTTTGTTCTTCTCTGAGCAATTTAAAACTTGCCATATTATTGCCTCCTAAGGATAAATAGCTTTTGCTTTATTCACTTTAGTCACTTTGAATAAAGCATCTGCTAAATAAATACATGTAAATGTACATTATATAACTATTCTAAACCAAATCAGTATTTCATGTCCATTTATTTTGTAAGTAGCGGTGCAATAAGCGGGATAATGTACACAACACTGCTTGCCGTCATTGTCATTTCTTATTTCCTTATCAGCAGCTTTTTGGATTGGTTGATCTCAAACTTCTTAGATAATTTGGTAATTGGGTTTTCAACTAGAGATGTCCCGATCGATCGGCCACCGATCAAAATCGGCAGATATTCGTCTTAAATCTGTGATCGCCTATCGTGTCTAGATTAAGGGCAGATCTTTCTTGCAGCATGCAGGCAATCGCACATACACTGCTCTAATGAATGAGTGCTTTCTCAGCCCTTGAAGCATGACAGAATGTCCTATGGAGGGTGAGTTGTTGGAAATTCTAAGCATTTACGAATTGATACTTTCAGACATGATGTGTTTGAGATGAATATGCCGGTTTGTTTTTAAAAATGTGTAAGAATTACATGTATGAACAAATGTATGAATCTTAATTTGCCCATTTTCTAGAGTCATTACGGTAGTTATTCAGACTCGTTGCACAGTGAACAGGAAGAGGATATAGAGGCTGCTAACAGGTTTAAAAATGAACTAAAAATAAACATGCAAATACATGATGCGAGTTGTGAGTTCAGACGGTTGTGTTGAGTGATAGAGACAGTTTGAGCAATCATGAGCGCTTTTAGCTTTAGTCTCTTTATCATTAGCGCTCGGTGTCAAAGACGTGCACTCTTCAGGTGCTCTCAATATCGCAGTCACTCATCCATATTTAAATCAGATTAATGTTGGTCACAATACCACCAATAATAAATATAACTGTTTAACCTTCAATAACGACACTGCGTCTTCATATATTTGCTCAATAATTAGTGATTTGTGTTACAGCAAATCTCAAAGACAGTAAACAGAACATAGATATTAATGATTTCTCACTGGAGCAGATTTAGAGCTTGTTATGAATATATGTTTCTAATTTCTGTGATGTGTGTGTGTGATGCTTTCATGGTTTTTACTTGTTGTCAGTATGTCACAATGGCATTTTGATATTGACCACAGAACTATTAATAACAGTTTCATTATTGTTGAACTCTGGCCTGTTCAAGTGTAACTGTTTACGCCACTTTTAAGTGGAATTGCGAAATACGAAAATTAGTTTTTAACAGAATAAAAATTTGTTGTGACTATTCAAGTCAAGATGTTTACACCATTTGTAAATGTAAGTAAGATTTCTATTCATCCATACAGTGGATTTGTGATTTATTTTTGTACCTGAATATTAAAATTTAAAATAAGCCGTTACAAGTTGATTTTAAGGTTTACACATTATCACAAAAAATATTACTTTCTTTTGAGGTTTTGAATAGGATTTTATTTCCTTGTGCACTGTAGAGAGTCTCTGGTTTTATTGACAGAATTAAACACAAATTAAACATACAGATTTGGGAATCTGAGTGGTTAAAGCCTTGTCTTTGTTGTAGTATCTAATTCTTGTTCTGATACACAGAGGAATCAATGGAGACTCGTTTATGTTCTCTCACACAGATACAGTACATAAACAGCTTTACATCAATATGTTTGTTAGAGGATGCCATTTTTTTTTTTTATGAATGTGAGAATTGAGAGAAAGAGGAATCATTTTAGACTGTAATCTGAAAAGCATTATTGGTTAATGCAAATCCAGATAAAAAGGCACTCTCGCTTTCTCTCTCTTTTATCTCTGCTGTTCTGTCTGTTCTCTCAGCCTCCATACTACTCAGGGCTGAAGAAGCCTGTCAAAACAATGACTGGCTGTAATCTTTCTTTTTGTGACAGAACACGTTATTGGTTAATGCAAATTCAGATTAAAAGTCTCTCACCCTCTCTCTCTCTCTCTCTCAGAATAAACACACCTAAACCAGTGCAATAAAATAGCTCATTATGGTTCCTCATGTTTGTTTTTTATGGCTTTTACTTTAAACATTTTCACAATACACTAACGTTTAAGGATATGCTTGTTTCTTCAGTAAATATGATCGATGATATATTTAGTATAGGATTTTTGTTCTTGTTCACGAGTGAGGGGACAATGGAGCGGGAGGTTGGCCGGAGAGTCGGGGCAGCAGGGGCGGTATTGCACTCGCTCTATCGCACCGTTAATCACGTAAAAGAGAGCTGAGCCGAAGGCAAAGCTCTTGATCTACCGGTCAATTTTTGTTCCTACCCTCACCTATGGTCATGAAGGTTGGGTCATGACCGAAAGAACTAGGTCGCGAGTACAAGCGGCCGAAATGGGCTTCCTCAGAAGGGTGGCGGGCTTCTCCCTTAGAGATAGGGTGAGGAGCTCAGTCATCCGTGAGGAGCTCGAGTAGAGCCGCTGCTCCTTTGCGTTGAAAGGAGTCAGTTGAGGTGGTTTGGGCATCTGGTAAGGATGCCCCCTGGCCGCCTCCCTAGGGAGGTGTTTCAGGCACGTCCAGCTGGGAGGAGGCCTCGGGGAAGACCCAGGACTAGGTGGAGAGATTACATCTCCACACTGGCCTGGGAACGCCTCGGGGTCGCCCAGTCAGAGCTGGTTAATGTGGCTCGGGATAGGGAAGTTTGGGGCCCCCTGCTGGAGCAGCTGCAACCGCGACCCGACTTCGGAGAAGCGGTTGAAGATGGATGGATATATTTAGTTCCAAACTGAATTAACTTGTGGATCTCGCATTTAAAAATAAGACTGATCTCACAGTGAACTCAGAAACAGTGGGTTGACTTTTCTTTAGCTGAAATCTGTCTGTGCTTACTGAAATTTGAAACACTGCCCCCAGTGGCAAAAGCGGTAAGTTCTTTGGCTGTTTTTTTTTTATGGGCGGAAATTGGAAAAAATATGGTATGACAGAACAGGATCTTATGGAAGTGGGACTAAAAAAATCTGCGTTAACCTCTACCTGGACAAAATATGACCTATGTTTGTGGGAGCAGGCGGGTGGGAGCGGGACAGAATCTTGCAGGAGTGGGTCTGAAAAATCCATCCTGCCCGTACCTCTACATTTGAGCTCCATTTTCATTTTCCATAGAAACCAATAGAATTCAGTGGAAACAAAATGTGTTACAAGTTTGCAGTAGCCCAAGAAGCCTATACTGAGTTCACAGAATATTAATAGCAATTATATATAACAATTTTAACTTGAAAAGTGCTCAATAGTAATAATCCTTAAATATGATGCTATAAAGCTGTTGTAGGGTTCATACAGAGACATTGTGATGTAGAACTTTTCACAACATTAAGCAAGATAATAACTTTGACAATGCACAGTCACTAATTCACATGTCTCTGTTTGTAACACACACACACACACACACACACACACACACACACACACACACACACACACACACACACAAGGGCCCATATCTCTAGAGGAGCATCAGAGGTGTGTACTCCAATCAAACGCATCACTACAGACATGGTGTGAAATCTCATAGGACATAGGGAGAAATGAGGATGGAGGGAAAGAGAAAGAGAAGATAGAATGAGAGCGAGCTTGTGAATTGATCCATTTACAGTTTCCGGAACAGCTGGAGTTGTAACCTGTGAAATGTGTGCATGTCCCATGAGCCTGCAGCACTCTTAACTCAGATCTCAGACCCACAGTCACACTCTGTCTGGAGAGGAAGTTTGAAGCAATTTTAGCCATTCTGGAACATACGCCGTTAAATGAGACAAACCCCCTCTTTCGAAAATACCACCCTTCAGAGATGCCGTTGAGACAGTCACTGCAGTGCGTCTTCTCACATTTGTCAAACACAACAGTAGCAAAATAGCACCCTTAGCTGAAAACTGTTATGAATCTGAATATAACATGAAACCTGAATGATCTGTAAATAATTCACTATGAGAATGTGCAAAATCTTTGACGGGTAGAAAGCACATACGTTTTCTGACTGGCTGATCAAAGAACGTGTCCATGGTCACATTTGTGTTTGCTGTATTTACACAGTCTGGTGTTATCAGACCGGTGAGTTATCTAAGGACACTTATTTCATTAATTTCTTTCAGCATACTAATCCATAAAAAAATCGCTTACGGCACCTTTAAAGTTGAACTGTGTAATTTATTTTTGCAACGTGATTGCAAAAATATTGATTGTTTTCAAGCAGGTTTCCCGAATACTCCCTCCATCTTCCATTGGTTGGGCAAACAGATTGTCCTGCCTCAAACTCACACAACTGGATGAGCCAGTGTTGCATCGTCAGGCTGGACAGGCTTTTCAAACATACAGCAATGTTTTAATAGTGTCACAGAACCACAGTGTTCACACTTTAATGGGAAATAAGCTTACAAATGGGTCATTTATAGTTGTCTCTGCATAATAAGATGGGATAGGAGAAAGTATTATAATATTGAGAAAACAAATCACACGTTTAAAGACAGTTTTAGTGCTAAGAGTTGCTGGGAGTTTTCTGCTTTCATATTTATTTTTTTTACCAAATGGTTTGCTCACCCAGAGACTTACAAGTCATATTACATTGATATATCATTTTGTATTCACTCATTAACATTTAACATTTAAGTTAATAATGCATTGATGACAATGTTTTATAGATGCTTATGAAGATGATTTATTCATTTATTACTTTCAGTAAAAATATTCAATGTCGTCAAAGAAACCTTCCTATAACTTGAGGACCCATAACTTTCCAAAAGTACATTTTTTTTTTTTGCTGCTGTCTGTGTGAAGAAAGTTTATTTTTGTCTTGCTTCTATTAGAACACCATTGAGGGAAGGTGATTGAAATGGTGTATAATTTTCATCTGACAAGGACTCCATGAATAAGTCATTGTGCAACGACGTGCTATAAAACCTAATAATTGACTTCATCTGGCGTTTGTGTGGTTGTGGGTGATGTGGCGCTCATATCATAATAAAGTAATGGGATAGCAGGTGTGTGTTTGTGTGTCTGTGGCCTTACATTTGGGATATCTCTTGGAGATATCAACAGAGGCATTTAAACCGATGAAAGGCTTGGGATCCGGATTCACAAAACGTTTTTAAGAAGAAAATTATTGTTAACTACCATATTCTTCTTAATTTATAACTTAAGGAAAACAGTTAAGTATATTATGTGTTGGGGGCATGGGTAGCTCATCAAGTATTGACGCTGACTACCACCCCTGGGGTTGTGAGTTCGAATCCAGGGTGTGCTGAGTGAATCCAGCCAGATGTCCTAAGCAACCAAATTGGCCCGGTTGCTAGGGAGTGTAGAGTCACATGGGGTAACCTCATTGTTCACAAGAAAATATTTTTGAACTACTTGGGAACATTATAAGTAGATGAACTACTTATAATTTATACTAGGACCTTTCTCTTTTTGTGTGTGTATCCGGGCCATTGTTTCTTTAAGGTTCAGTTCACCCAGAGATGATAATTCTGTATGACTTTCTGTCTTCTGTGGAATACAAAAAAGGCGATCAATAATTTCGATATAATAGTAGTTGATGGTGACTCACTTTAAAGCTTTAAAAGCACCCAAAAGTGAAAATAAAAGTAAGCCAAGTGATGCATGATTCATACTCCCAAGTCTTCTGAAAGCATACGATCACTTTGTATGATGAACATACCAAAATTTAAATTGTTATTCACTCAATTCACTCAGATCAAATCAAATAATTGATCAAGTCACTTATATAGAGCCCGAATGAAATATGGCAACACGTCAATAACATCAAACCTCATTTGGCATAAGCCGCAACGCGTAGGTGTATCTGTCACCAATTTTACTTCTAAAAGCCATGATTTACTAAAGGCTTTTTAACTTTTCTACACAATTCGAGTGCCTTGGAATATTTTATTTTTTGAGCTTAATTATCCCAAGCAACCAAAGAGCACCGGGATTTTACATCCTGTGCAGCACTTCTTTTGCATTCTTTGCAGTGACTCATTTGTTTTTGTGTCATGACATTTGATCACAAGACCCTCGTGCACCAATGAGGTTTGATGTTATTGATGTGGCACCATATTAGAATTGTGCTCTGTATACGTCAGTTGATCAATGATTTACCTTCAGAAGAAAAGGAAATGATGCCGGAGTCGCATGGACTAGTTTTATGACACTATTGGGGTATTTTTCAAGCTTCAAAATGTGTCACTATCAACTGCTATTGTATGGAAATCAGCGATCACAGCATTGTTTGAAAAACATATTGTGTTCCGCAGAAGAAAATCATATGGGCTGGAACGACATGAGGGTGAGTAAACAATGACAGAATTTCCATTTTTGGGAGAACTATCAGTTTAAACCCAGGCTTAGATCCCAAGCCTCAATCCTCCCTATTCAAGGTCATTGCAATGAATATTTTTATTGTAATATTAATTGATGTGATTTATTGCAAGTTTGTAAAACACCGGTGAAGGAGGAAGCTCTTGGCCGTGTGTTTTAGAAATGTATTTATGATAAGAGCTGTCAGCATCCCCTCACCACCCCCATCTGCTTATAGTCATTCATACTATTGTGTTGTAGAATTTACATTGGCAAATGCCTGAATAATTTTGTTCCACGCTTTTCATTAAAATAAACCCTGTGTAAGGTGGGAAAGACAAAAATAATGTGAATTGCTGTAGAGAGAGAGATTGAAAAGGGAGAGAGCGCAATGAAACGGGCAATCATAAATATTGTAATTGTCCAGCAGTGGGTTGCGGCAGGTTGACTGTGACTGATTGACAAGGAACACTCTCTGACCCTTAAGAGGGAAGGAACATCAGAGAAAGAGAGTGAGTTTGAAAATGACATAAGGGTTTTTGTTCGATACATTTCCTGCGGCATGAAAGATAGAGACTTGACAACTGTATCAGGAATAAAACTGACATCCTACTTTTCTCTGGAGTAAATGTACAATATTTATATTTGCTTTTATCTGATGGTATTAAAGCAATAGTACACCCCAAAAAGGAAAGTTCAGTCATCATTTAATTATCATCATGTTTTTCTAAACCCAGATCTCTTTCTTCTGTGGAACACTGAAGGGGATTTTCATAATTAATAATTTGCTTCCCCTGATTTCAACATTGACTGTTGATAGTGACTCACTTAAATCTTAAAAAAGGACACAAAGTATAATGAAAGTAGTTCATGCTACTCATGTGTCATATATTTCAGGTCTTTTGAAGGCATTTGGTTGGTTTTGGTGAGAAACAAGCAAAAAAACATAAAAATCTTGAGCAAAAATGGAAGCAAAAAAAGCGTTCTGTTATAACCCCACGCAAAAACCAATGGCGATTGGTGTCATTTTTCAAATCTGAATGCGAATGAGATTTCAGAGCTTTGGTGAAGAGGAAGATTATCTTGAATAATGATTTCAATTTTGATCTGTAACTCACACAAACTATTGAATGGTTTTAGAAGATTTGGAATATAGCCCGCAAGACGTATGGACAACATTAATGGCTCGTTTTTTGTTTTTTTGTCTCTTTTTAAGCTTGACATACACTTCAAACTGTCCTTCTATGAAATAGAGATGCATTTAGATTTCTCCTTTTGTGTTCCACAGACAAAATATCAGCATATGGGTTTGGAACGACATGATAGTGAGTAAATAATGACTATTTATATCATGGCATTATTAAGTTCTGCCATCCTTAAATGGATTTTATGTTGGTCTAACATGTCTTCTCCATTGCTTACAGCCACAACTCCCAGCAGTCTTGTCTGAACCTCCTCTCCATCATTCCACATCCCTGTGTCCAAACTAGAGCCCAAAACATTCACTTTATAAGATCCCTTGCCACAGTTTTGGAGGTAATGAATGGCGCAGTCTATGGACTTTGATTTGACTCTGAATCCCTGTTGTGAATTGTTTGTGTCTGACCTGAGGTTATTTGTGACAGAGCTTCAGACCATGTTCGGGAGGAACCAAAGAGGTAGATTGGATAGAGAAAAGGTTGATGCTCTTCCGGCGGCCACAGTCTTAATTGGGATGACTGTTGGAGTGTTGGACCCTGCGTGTGCTGGGCAGACAGCTTCAGGCTTGAGTGAACAGGTGAGTGAGTTTAATCTCAGCTCCAAGCCTGCTGGAATACAACATCGCTCTCCTGAAAAATTATTGCCACATAAATGTGCACCTAGCATGGATTTGGAAGGGTTGTAAATATTTATTTATATTTTAGTTCAGAAACATACCAGTTGTATTTTCTGCTTTCTGACTCTTGCTATCTTTGTGCCACTTTGAAATAAATGTTTATTGTTTTTAAAATGCCAGATAGAAATTCTCAAGCATAAAATTGATTTTTATCAAATTCTAGAGAATTTGAGGATTTTCATTTTAGATAAAAAAAAAAATATGGCCTTTTCTTTTAAATATACAAAATTCAATCCATATCTAACATATAGTGAAAGGAATGTAATTACAGAGAAGGAGAGAGATTGAGTATAAAACATTACTGCATACACAGAGAAACTGGAGAGATAAGATGGTGTCTTCTCTTCACCGTGGGAGTCTTACTGAGATCTGGGAAATCGGTTGAGTTATGCCTTCCAAATTGACTTTCCAAGCAATTAACATTTATGTTTAATATTGGTGCTCATGTACAATTCTCTTTGTGCTCCAAGCTCATTTGTGACTCTTTACGTCTGCAGTAGCATTTCTCCTTTCATGTTAATTAACAGGATCTTATCTATAATCAATCCCAGTGCTCTAGAATGGCGTCAATGAAAAGAGATCACCAATGAAATTAGAGCAATTAGATGAATATTTAAAAAACGAAAAAGTGATACATTTTCCTAGTATGGCTAATAAAAATCAGAGCACTTATATGTTCAAACATCATCTCAAAGCAGCTTTACAGTAAATTGTGCTGTAATGTCTGTAATGCTTTAAAAAATTGTCTTAATGTCCCCAGTGAGCAAGCCAAAGATCGTCTATGGTACGGAGCCCAAAACTCCATAGGATTTTAGTTAATGGAGAAAAAAAAAAACAACCTTTGGATAAACAAGGCACAGCTGCACGAGCCAGTTCCCCTCTGGCTAAACAGCATGAATATTATGCCAATATATGTTATCTATGTGTAATAAAAGGCATGTATTAATTGAGTAAACTGAGTATATGTTGGTGGGCAATGATTTAAACTAAAGAATATTGATTGAACTGTACTATTTATGATTAAGAGTGTCTGAAATTTATCCCTAATTGACTGCAGAAGTTCACGTAGATGCAGTGCCCTTTGTTATTTGGCTGATAAAGGCTTTAGTTGGCATTTTATTTTATTGTCTATGTATTTCTTTTAAGAGAAGTGATGCAAGCAGAGATTATACAAGTGTTACTTGCTGTTCGATTGGATGGTTGATCGCAGTTTATTTACTGTGTAGTCCACCCAAAGACCAAGATGATGCAAATAGATGTCAGTGAGTTGTGCTTCGCAATACAGGTGGAAGCTTGTGGCAGTTTATCCTCTGTGAAGTCCATCAAAGTTGACTGAAATGATGCAGACATTTACAGTATAATTGAAGCACCCCTTGCTGTCTGGTTGGCACAGGCTGCAGTTAGTAGTCATCGCCCAGCTATACATAGTGGTGGGAGTGGAACATCAGGCTGGATTGGAGCTGGATCTTTCAGGCTCTGGTAACCTTGAGATATTCATAGAAGCCTATGTTCTCCCTTTACATAAAGGTGGAGACCCGTCAAAATTGAATAATTACCGTCCAATATCAAAACTTTCTGTTCTGTCAAAGATCTTGGAATCATTTGTGAATGTACAGTTAAAACAGTATTTAGCTGACAAAAACATTTTAAATAATTTTCATTCAGGGTTCAGAAGTGGCCATAGCACTATCGCTGCTGCTACATTAGTGACAAATGATATTATTGGGGCATTAGATAAGAAGCAACACTCTGCTGCATTATTTATTGATCTTTCTAAGGCATTTGATTCAGATGATCATGGTTTGTTATTGACCAAACTACGTTCAGTTGGTTTAAGTGAGAAGGCAGTTGCATGGTTCCAAAATTATTTTGTAGATCGTACTCAATGTGTTTATGCTGAAGGTTATAAATCTGATTTTCTTGAGATAACTAAAGGTGTCCTTCAAGGATCAATCTTAGGACCCATTTTGTTTTCAATTTTTATAAATGGTTTGGATAGAGATGTTCAAGCCAAATTACATTTATACGCTGATGATTCAGTGGTTTACGCTGATGATTCAGTGGTTTACACCCAGGCTTCCACCATTTCAGTAGCAGTGCAGGAACTTCAGACTGCATTTCAGGCATTGCAAAACACATTACGGAGTCTAAAACTGGTTTTAAATACACAGAAAACAAAGTTTATGGTCTTCTCAAAAGCTCGAGCACAGCTACTAGACAACTGTGGTCTCTTGTCCTTGGATGCGAAATCCATTGAGAGAGTGTCTTCATACAAGTATTTGGGGATATGGATAGATGATAAGCTCTCCTTCAATGAACATATTACTGCTTTAGTCAAGAAACTTAAAGTCAAGCTTGGCGTCTATTTTAGAAACAAATCTTGTTTTAATTTTAGTGCTAAGAAGAAACTTGTGGAAGCTACTTTTCTGCCTGTAATTGATTATGGAGATATATTGTACATGCATGCTGCATCTTCCTTCAAGTTGATTCAGTTTACCATGCATCACTACGATTCATAACAAATTCAAAGTTCCTTACCCATCACTGCATTCTTTATGATTTAGTTGGTTGGACATCACTTAAAATTTGTAGACAACAGCACTGGTATATCTTTATTTATAAAGCTATACTTGGCAAACTTTCACTGTACCTTTGTAACCTCCTCTCTGTCTGCTCTGGTACCTATCAGCTACGCTCCTCAAAGTGGTTGCTTTTTAACGTGCCACGAGTTGCAACCAAACTGGGAAGAACTGCTTTCTCTTATTTAGCACCTTGGGGATGGAATAATCTACAAAAAGAGCTAAAGTTATGGAGACATGTTTTTGTTTTTCTTAAGAGTCTCACTGTGTTTATTTTTATTTTTTTTATTTTATGTACTACTTTTATCATGAAAATGTAATTTGGTGTTTGTTATGTATGCATTTGTTGTGATTTGGCTGCTACCCTGGCCAGGTCTCTCTTGTAAAAGAGATTCTGAATCTCAATGGGACCTCCTGGTTAAATAAAGGTATAATAAATCTCGAATATGAGAGAAAAATATTTGCATAGGTGCCATTCACCTAATTCTGATGCAGAGTTCTAGAATATGAGAAGTATATCTGGCTCAGGCAGACGTGACAGACGTTAGATGTGATAAATTAGGTGTATGCTTGGCTGAAGGGACTTAAACTGAGAGTGTGTGTCTGAGACCCGAACCATGCTAGGAAGGCTATTCCATAGTTTAGGAGCCAAATAAGAAAAGGATCTGCCACCTTTTGTTTTTTTAATATTCTAGATACTATCAACAGACTAGAATTTTACGATCATAGTGAACATGGATTATAGTGTTATAGAAGGTTGCTTAATTACCCAGGAGCTAGACCATTCAAAACTGTGTGAGTAATTACCAGAATTTTAAAATGAATACAAATCTTAACAGTTTGCCAATGTAGTGATGATAAAATTGGGCTGATATGATCCTATTTCTTGGATGCTGTTGCTACATTTTGAACCAACTGAAGCTTATTTATTGAACCTCATGGACATCATCCCAGTAATACATTATAATAATCTAGTATTGAGGTCATGAATGCACCAATTAGCTTTCAGAAACAGTGAACATGTGATGTAACTTAACGATATTTTTGATGTGGAGATAGATTCAACACCAAAGTTCTTCACAGTAGGTGATGTAACAGCACATCAATCAAGAGACACATTATATTCTAGCATCTTATTGTTTAGAGGTTTTCAGTCCAGTAACGAATACTTAATTCTCAACTACTTCCACAGTGAAAATTAAAAGTCAGGTAGAAATGAGCTCTCTTTGGCTGAGATACCAAGTGTACCAAGTTCTTTCTAATTTCTTATTAGCTGTATATGTTGAAACCACATGTTGTAAAGAACGTTCACTCTCCCTGCTGACAAGACCGGGTTTGACAAACATGAATTTCCATATCTATGTTGTTCCAGATTTATCACACTGTGAATTCTGTGACAGCAGCGTTGACATTTTCGCTTCTTAAATATGTGCTTACTGAAATTTGAACCACTGCTCCAGATGCCAAAGCTGGGAATTTGTTGAATGGACAGTATGGATACGTGTGAGCTTCAGTTTCTGGGTAAATGTTCCCTAGAGTGGTAAATGATGTAATACAGTCAACAGGATTGCATGTTTTATCAACCATATGCCCTGACCCCAACCTTTAACCTAACTGAAATGACTCCAGAAGATGAGGTTATTTGTAGATCACTTTGATTCTTTTCTCTCCCCTTAATAAGATTATTGCTGTATTGCCTGATCCAGGCGGCTAAAGCGGAAGACATTTGCAGAGCTCATTGAGGAGGAAAGTAGCCCCATGGGCACTTTTATTTTTTTAATCATTGGAAAGGTGTTGGTCATGGTGGAGTCTCTCAGCACTGACTGCTTAAAAGGATCCCATTGAATGTGATGAGCAGTAGGTACCAGATAAAATTGCTTTGTGTGTGGAGAAATCAGAACATCTGCTTTCAAGTTTCAATTGCCAATTCACCTTTCTTGCTGGAGAAGATGGATTGGTGTTACATCCAGAGTACAGTACAAATTGTCTTATGAGTGCAGAGAAACATACCATTCCTAGAACTCACATGAGGACTGCTGAAGCGTAACCAACGTGCTGTCATGGTTTCAAACCAAATCCCTTAAGCTCCTCTTTAGATGTTAGAGGTTCTTTAAAAAGACTCTTCTCTGGCACTGTAAAAGAAACTATGGGTACAATTACTCAAGGTCTGCTCTGAGGACACTCCAGGGATATTTCTGCATGAATGGAGGATAGTGGCTGTATTTAGCTAGTTAAATAGATGCCATTGGAGTTCAGTTTGAATACCCCCACACACACACACACACACACATTTTGTTCATTGAACTTGCTTGCATACAGTGAAAACAAGATCAATAGATCTGAATCTGTCTGCTCAATAGATTTGGGTTTTAGGATATTTGCTTTATCCACTTCACAAAATTAAGTTTTGCAAAATATGGTTGTGCTATTGTGTGTGCGCGTGTGCTTGGGCCTGTAACTACATTAATTCCGTTTTTTTTATTTTTGAACAAATGTAATCTGTTTCATCTGAGATTAAGTATCAGACCTTATATTGAATCACAGTCGGTTTCTAATCTCCAAACTGCCTGATATATACTTTAGACCTTCTTCTAATAAGGTAATTATTTGCATTTGGCATACTACATTTTGATTTGGTGTTTTCTTTATTGCAGTGTTTCTCAACTGGTCTATTTGGACTGGGTCGTGGACAGCAGGGAAAAAACAATGCCATGGTTCTCCCATTGAAGATATTTTGGCAGCCGCCCAAGTGATAGCCTATTTAGGACTGCCTCGGCAGATTTAATGATAATCTCGCAATCAGATAAAGGCTTCTAATCTGCACTTTCACACGAGTGTAACAGAACCAGCTCGTGATCATGATCTGCTCTTCTCTCTAGCGCTCGCAGCAACCGGGCTTCCCTCGATATTGTGGAGAGCAGACCTCAAAACTGATGTGACCAATTTCAATTCTAGTGAGATTTTTCAAGTTTAAAGCATTATGGAGGAAGTCAAGTAGAACCTCTCAAACAGTAGGCAGCCCTGACATGCCAAAGAGTACTGAGGAGGAATAGAGCAACACTGTGCTATGCGCCAAAAAATCTCTTAAAATAATTACACATCACCTTTTCAAAATTGTTTCACGATTTTACATGAGTAAAAGTAACTGTTATATTTTGACAAAATGTTAGTTTCATAAGAAATAATCTAAAGGTAGAATCTATTAGACCTCATTTTATATCAACAGTGGCAGTTGTAGATATAGTTTCAAGATGTGTTTCAACTTGTATTTATTTTTTCATAAATACTATAACTGTTATTATTATTATAACTATTATTTAAGACTAGCTACCCTGACCGAACCATGGTAATGAGGAGCCAACGTCAACAACAAAATAATGTCATTTGATGCATTTCCTTGTACTTGAAAACCATGAACAAAACTATGCAACATATAAGGAAATGCGACCCAGGATACATTAAATACAGGTTACGTTTTTACTATGGTGGGTCGCCACTAGATTTCCAATGTAAAATCTGTCCTGAAACAAAACCAGTTGAGAACCACTGCTTTATTGCATCCATTTAACTACCTATATCCACCTTTATACTGCAAAGAGTGTCACATTATGTGTTAATTATCATGCACAGCCAACAGAAAACAAGCTGTGTATGGAGTCTCATGACAATAGCCTAGTTTCCATCCACTTTTTTCGCGCTATTTGGTTTTCCAACAGTGAAAATGCGTAAAAAAAAAAAAAAAATACATTTTGGGAAAAACTTTGTGTTCTGCCTGTTTCCATTCAAATGTACTTTTATCGATACAAATGATGACATGCTTAAAAAAACACTTTGTCACTTAAGTTTTGGTGTATCGCAAAAGAAATGCCCTTAAGCCGTTTCCATACAGAAATGTGTGTTTATCGCTAATTGTGTACCTTTCGCCTCCCAGATGTCCCTAATTGTTTTTCCTCTGAAGTTTTGGTAAAATGAGTATTGAGACAATTGAAATTAGACAGCTTACTGTCATTTTAATATCACAAATAAGTGCAATCGGAAGATGGAATTGCAATCAAAAGGGAGCAGTTCCCCTTCTGATAGGACTGTAATATTGGTCTTGATGTTGATCGTTGGTTGCCACCGATTCCGACCCGAAGGCAAATCGTGATCATGGCACTGTTCAAGCTGGCAACCTGCACCATCCATGGATGTGTATGTGCTGTGTGCACAGCTATTAAAGAAAAATGTATGCATTGTAATATCAGGGTTTACATATGATACAGTCCTGATATTCACGAGGCTATTTTGAACAATCATCTAATCTAAAGCATTGCCATCACAACTGCATTATGTCCCGCATATTCGTCTAGCAACTTTAAACGACCAACTGAACTTGATTTATTTTAGCATCATAATGCATTTTATATTTTCAGAAGAATCTCTTCAAATGTGATCTGAGGTAAAGAGGGATAGATTTCAAATATTTAAAATTTTTAAATGTTCAAAAGCTAGTTTTCTGAAATTGATTTCTGATTTATAGTTTATAGTTATTATACAGTATAGTACTGACAAATGTGTAGAACATTCTGAGAATGTAATTCAGCTGATGTGTTTCATCTACAGAACAGGGTAAGGCTCATTTAAGTTTGTGTAAAGAAAAGGCATGTATAGGCAATATTTTTTTTCATTTGGTAATTATTTTATTTAATGCTTTATTCATTTGGTAGGCTAATTTATTTAATTTAATACAGGGAATTTGTCCGGCATTTTTTCAAAAGTAAACTAAATACATGTATTGAATTGGGCATGTTAGTGTTGCAAAAATGCACACTGCTGCTTTTCTCAAAATATATATATTTTTTTCTATTATGGACTAATTCCATGACTGCCATCGTTGTTTTGGTGTGTAAAAGCAACTTTAATAAATAAATGTATGGATTAAATTAATCGCAAACATTGGCCATTAATTTGTTCTCTGTGCATGATACGAGATATTTGTGTCTGCACTCCTGGATGCAGCATCGGATCTGTTCTATGCCATAAAGCTAAATCCATAATCACGTAGCCTACAATAAATTGGCTTTCAAGGATGTATACCATCGCCATGATTAACACAGGCTAACAATTGAGGTAAATTCTGTCATGTGACACTATATATTTGCATTAATGGCAATGCAACATAATGATATGTTTGAACTCTACTTATAGCAGCAAGGAGGCTATCTCCTATCTCTCTCTCTCTCTCTCTCTCTCTCTCACTCTGTCTCTCTCACACACCCATCCCTTTTGATAACATTCAATGGAGGAATATTTCCATCCTGTAAAGCAGCTTGCTCTGAAGTCAAGTCAGCACCACACAACAAAGAACACAAACAGCTTCCCTTCGGCTGTAGACTCTGAGAAAGCCAGTCCTCTCCTCTTCAGCTCAAAGGTGGATAATCCAAACAGTTCCCTTTATCTGCTCAACTTCAGTACTGCCATAAATAAGAGTGCAGCCCGAGACCTGATGGAAAGAAGGGCAAAGCCATGCATGAAGACTCCGACACGTGGCGCCAAGCACACTCAACAGCCTTCAGGTGGTACCTTTACCTTTGATGGATTCCTTGGCTTCCTGTCTCTCTTTTCTTCCAGTCTTCCCTCTCCTCTGTAATCATGCATTAATCGATAGCCTAGTTGATATGTGCATCTAGAAATGCCGCCTTCAGTGTCTGATTTGGATATGAGTCCTTGTGGATCAGCAGGAGACGGCAATGACCCCAGCGCATGCTGTCTATTTCAGAATGGCAATCTTTTACAGACCACTTTCACGCTAATGGGAAAGATAAGGCCTCTTCCCCCCCGAACAATCGGCACATTTTCCAGCTCTATCAGCTGTACAGTGGTGTAATATACTTCTTCTGTGAAAAGATGTCCACCCCTATGGGCCCCCAGATCAAAGCCTTTTTAGTCCTGATGGCATAATTGGAGAAAAATGGATGTTGGTGTAGAATGGAGCAAAGCGTTGACATTGGCAGGTTCCATTAGTGAAATCAAATCTCCACACTGTCAGCATTTATCACTGATAGATTACTTGTTTATCTTCTTTCTTTTTTTTTTTATGTGTGTAGGCAATTTTAACTTCATCTCGGACTGAAATGAGGCCCCTGATTATGTGATATTAGTCTCTATGTGTCATGGCCAAGTCTAGAATTACAGTATGTTTTCATAAACAAGTCATATATCAAATGAAAGCGCTCAACTATTTTTGATAAAATTGTTTAAATTATCACAAAGGGGAGGATCTCAGCTTTCTAATGTCCTTTCTAGGGTGTTGCATCAATTGAAAATTAGGCTGAACGTCTATGGACAAGCACATCTGAGAGGGCTAAAATGCATTATAGCGCCACCTACATTTCAGATCTGTATATTGTGATGGAATGTGATAGAGAAAAATATATAATTTATAGTGCTTTGTTCCATCTCTTGGAATGAAATAACGCTTCTAAATTTGAGGTTGAATGAACGGAACCAGAATTACATGTTTTCAAAGTTAGGACAACAAAAAAACGTTATCAAACGATTATAAACGCATATTATTTTAGAATTTTTTTATTTGGGGGGATTTCTGAAAAACGAGACACATTTTTTGCAATTAGTCCACAGTATGTGTGAATGGTGAACTTTTAAATTTGAGTGTGAAAACTGTAGGCAGCAGCCCTAAAATGCATTTAAGGGGTTAAGACTGAAAAATGAACTTAAATTTTGGGTTCTCACCAAAACTCCAAAAATCTTATGGGTTTTTTGATTTTGAGGCACTATCCTTTGCCAATTTATCGAAAAGACAGATCAAATTATGACAGAATTTTGGTTAAATTGTTCCTTTTAATAATGGAAAAAAGTATATATAATTTAATTTTTTTATTAAATTTGTTCAAGGATTTCATTTGTTTTTCCATTATTAAAGGAACAATTTAACCAAACATAAAAATTCTGTCATCATTTGATTTGTTTTTTGATAAAATGGCAGTGGATAGTCAGTGTCAGACCATCAGTGCTCATGGAACTTCTCTCGTCCAATCATATCCGAGGACTGGAACTAACTGTTGTATATGTGTATGTGTATATATTAGGGCTGTCAATCGATTACAATTTTTAATCGAATTAATTACATGGTGTCCCGAATATACATATACAAATATTTGCTGAGAAAGCCCCTCATATAACAATAACTCAATATATAATGATTATACATATTTATATCAATATATAACTATATATTGTTATCTTTAAATATTTAATTTATATATTTATATATATATATATTTTTTTTATTTATTTATTTTTTTTTTAAAGATAATTAAAATGCTTTACATTCCTGTAGCAGAAGAGTTAATCATTGATAAGATAATATAAAAAGCGGCTTTAGAATAAAATGTATTGTTTACTACCATATTATTGATCATAAGTCAATCATTGGGATACAGTTCACAGTAATCCATTTCACAAGTGAATTTGTCAATCAGTTTGAGATTTATTATGAGGGCTTGTTTAAGAGCCCGTCAATTTACACCTGCATCAGACGTCTCTAGTGTGTTGCGTCATAAACATAAAATGTTTAGGTCACTGTGTCAAGTTAAATATCGTTTAATACTCAATCTTTAAACACATCTTGAGATCCCATAGATCGCATTTGCGCTCCTTCGAGTGTTTTGAACGCAAGAATGTAACGTATGTTTGTGTTGTTCGGCCTACTGAAGTGTTTTCTTCACTGTTTATGTGTGTGCATCGCTCACACAGCTAAAATTTCACTTACTGCCCTCTGGAGTAAACAAGTAGTACTACAAGCTTGCATTTCTCAGGAATCTTCCTTATTATGGTCCGTGGGCATGCGATTAATTGCGTTTATTTTTTTAACGCGCTATTTTTTGTCATATTAATCGCACTCAATTAACGGGTTAATTCGACAGCCCTAGTATGTATGTGTTTATATATATATTCATTTTGTAAAAAAATAATATTCTTGTATATCGATCAAACTTATTGGAGGCAAGGGGAAAACTATATTAAAACAATGCCACATTATTATTAAAGTATGCAGTTACACCATATGTAGTATTGAGGCTTGTAGACATTAATGTGTAATGTTTTATGCAATACCAAGCTGCACTTGTGCTCCACAAGCATGCCGTAATTTATGCCTGCCTTTTTCACCATCAGCTATGTCGCTGAGTTTGTTCTTTGCTGCACAACCCATAAATGTAAAAAGAATGGAAATTGCTGTTGATGTTTGTTAAATGCAGTCAAGTTGGATTGGATTCTTTAAATGAGCTTTTGTTAATGCAAATGGACTCTATTAATGGAAAATGAGTCTGCAATATGTCTTCTCCATTAGGAACATTTTAATTAGCTATGACTGTTCCGCTTGATGATGTAATGTTGCAAATAACTCTGCACTGTCAGACAACACATATTCATACACATTTAACTTTCTCCCTTTGCCAAAGAAGCACTCAGAATGAGAACAGTGTGCCCAGATACTGATGCTTTAAAAGAAACATGGAGTAGCTCAAAGTTTGTTTTCCATTTCAGAGTCTTTTCAGCTCAGTGGAGCAGTCTGATTTCACTTTTCTTTCTCAATGTGAGATGTGAGGTAACGTGAAGCATTAACATGGGAGCCATTAGCAGGAATGAAGCAAAGCTCTCACACTCGTTAACACTAGTCAAAGTGTTTAGCATTTAGCTCTTTTATTTGCTTTTAGTGATAATATTACTCAGAAACACACAGACACACACTGTGAATCACAGGTATTATGAGACGTTACTCGCATACAAAAGAGAAAGCAATATTCCTAATCTAATCACTTCCCATTTGGTGAGGGGAGGTTGTGTTTTTTCTAATTCCATGATGTAATAATGAAGAAATACATAAACAGATTTTACTTCCTCCCTTGTCTTTCTCTGTGATCTAATTGGCTCCCTGCTCTGGGTACAAAGGGTTTATTGCTTAGTTGCTTGAGGCACTTAGAAGCATTTTTAAACAATATCACTATTTGCCAGTATGGATCATGATCAGCCCTTCTGATTGGCTTCTCCTTTAATCATGAGGTTTAGCCCTTCCCAGCACTCAGGGAGATGCTACTGTACATTACCATAATGGCCTGATGTATCTACAACAGGAAGGCAGGCGCGTTTGAGTGTGCATGTAAATATGTGCTTATTTGTGTGCGCGTCTATCGCGTAATAACATATTACCTTTCATCAAAGGTAAAGATTTATTAGCGAGAATGTCCATGAACAAGTGTGTACGTGCATGTACTGTTGAACTGATAATCTAGCTTTAGGCCTGTGCTGTTATCACTCTACTGAGCGACCATGCAGTTCATCCTATTAGCTTTCTCTGGATAAGAACTTTGGAACCTACAGCTATTAAAGTTATTAAGAAGCTGGTAGTTAGGGGTTGTTTGGGTTTGGCTTATAGCTTTTGTTCTAAGATTTAAAGGAACAATTTGCCCAAAAGTATAAATTCTGTCACTCTAATATCATTCCAAACATGAATGATTTTCTTTATGCAAAAATCGAAAGGAAAAATTTGTATTAATACGGCGCCCAGTCTGTTTAAAACAATGGCAGTGGATTGTGCCTCACTCAATGGTTTAAAAAAGGTCCCAAAAGTATCATTAAAGTAGTCATTGTAACTCATGCGTCATAATCCAAGTCTTTTAAAAAAGGCATATGGTAGGTTTTGGTGAGGAAAAAAATGACATTTAAGTAATTTTTCAGTGAATGAGTGCTAGTCATGTGAGAACTTATGTTGTTGAGCATTAAAAAACTGCACAAGCATGTTTCGGGTCAATACAAGTTAAGCTCCATTGACAATATTTGTGGCATGTTGTCGGTTACCACAGAAAACATTTCAACTCATCCCTCATTTTGTAAAAATAATCAGTGTTTACAGTATTGCACTTGGCAATCTATGGAGCAAGGCACTGTATCATGATAAATGTTAACATGCACCGTTTTGAAATCATGAATTGCGTGGCCAAGTCCATGTCTGTTAGCTTTGGTGCCATCTGTTTGCTAATATACTCTTAAACATTCCCTGCGTCCGAATATCCATACTTCTCTACTACTGTAAATAGTATGCCAAAAACCAAATCCAGTGGTAGTATGTCCAAATCCTCAGTATTCATAAAACAGTAAGTGAGAAATTCTATACCTGGGTCCCGGATGACCTACTATTTATGGAGAGATTCTGAAGTGCGACTGGACACTTTACTATCCCATAATGCCTCTGCAGCTAAAGAGACAACACTTGCAAAATGCTGGATTTAAAAAATTGTGGTAAATCATGAGTCGGGTGGCTCTTTTCAATGATAAGCCATGTTGGGTAAGCTACTTATAAATAGTAATCCACTACATATTTCCAAGTATTTACTTAGATTTCTTTTCTAATAACATAATTTAAAAAGTAATCACATTAATAATTACTTTCTAAAACACTTTTCCACTCAACAAATTCAAAATAATGTCTAAATTCAGAGTACCAACAAGTCATACACTCAGCACCTCAAATTTCTCCTTCACAATGACTCGTTGCGGGGCCATAATTAATGTATTATACATAAATAATATATTAGAAATAAGCAGAACCCTATAATTATATATAATGTACTTAAAAGTAATTAAATTCATAAATTAATTAATAATTATGTCAGTAACTGTAATCTGATTACAAGAATTTTAATTGTAATGCATTAAACTACTTTTTTAACTAAAAGTAAATAGATTACATTAATTACTTTGTAATTTGATTACAAAGTGTTGATCACTCAATGCTGACTGTAAGTGATATATTTCCCCAAAAAAGTTGTTCCCTGTGCTTATATGGTGTTTGTTAACCAGAGTAGATTATTTTTGTAGTTATTATGTCATATATTGGATCACATGTCAATACCCACGTACCAGGATTATTGTCCGAAATCTATTCATATTTGCATGCATAGCTATAAAACATACAGTTTTAACCTCTGTTTTACTCATGTCCTCCATCAGTTACAGTGCACACTTTGACTGTACATGATTTCAGATGCTGGGAGAGATAAAATTAGCTTTTAGCAGATATACACATTTAAAATGTACTGTCTCTTTCATCCGTGAATGTGTACCAAAATATTGATGACTTGTACCTCACTTGCTCGTTTTGTCCAATAAAATGCTCTCTAGAATGAGAATGTCCCTCCCACTAATATTACCTAATTCTATGCAAAGTATGCTCATGACTATGATGTAAAAAAGGGACTTTTACATCAAAATGTACAGTTTCAAAAGGAAATTTTAAATAAAATTGCACTTGGCTTGACAAGCCAGTTTTTTGGAGACCTTAACCATTGTGTGTGTTTACATGACACTAGAAAATAACTTCCTATACCTGTCTATGCAAAGTTACTTTTATCCAATTTATAGAACTCCTATCATGATGACCACATAAAACCAGTAAACCCTGTATCTTTCACATGACATAGGAGGGACTTTTTACATTGAGAAAATCCACCCACAGGAATTTCAGCAGTAATGGATAATCCGGTGTTCATCTGCCTACAACAGACTCCAACCACTTTTCCATTAGCCACAGGAAGGCTTACATTTCGCAGGTTGTGTCAATTTGTGTTTTTTTGTTAGTGATTAGCAGAATCTCCTGTAACAGCATCTAATCTGTGGTTTCTGCTGTTGGTGGAGTGATTAATGTGGACTGATGTGGTTTTTAGACCTCTCAAGCTCAGGCAGCGATTAGGAATCTGTTAATCAAATATTCGATCAGATCACTTTATCTGGGTTTGAGCCACATATTTGCGAGTGTTGGTGTTTGGACCATCCAGTCACTTATCAGGGCTTTAATTACTCCATCCCTCTGATAATGAAGATACTTTTTTTTTGTTTTGTTTGTTTTTCCTTTTCTTATTTTTGGCTGGTTAGATCTAAGAATTATAAATATGCTAAGACAGGCTCTTTCAGTAATTACATAAATGATATACAGTGTTCCAAAAATTATATGGACACTTAAGCCACACTTTAAAATGAATGAATGTCATTGCATTAGATGACAAAAATATTGAACCAAATAACATTTATTTTAAAGAAAGATACCACAAACTTGAGGTCTTCACATGTCTACCGTAAGCCGAGGACCTGAGACCCGTCCTGGGACCTGTACGATTTCAGATCCACATATTATACGGTCAGCCGGGTTTTTGGATCCTTGAAGACCTCTACCACAAGCACAGTTTTCAAGCAAATAATTTCACTTGAAGTTTGTTGGGTTTTAAATAAGGAAACAATTGATAGAAATTAAAGATTAAGACAAAAAAGTAACAGTCACTGATAATTTGATGATAATTTGTTTTCTGTTGCACTTAAATTTGTACACTTACTGTATGTGTAGTTTAAGTTTCCATATACCTTCTGGGGCCACTGTATATTTGGTACTTTATGGTGGTGTGTGTGTGTGTGTGTGTGTGTATGTTTTTGGACAGTTTGAAAGAATTAAACTGTGTGTGTGTGTGTGTGTGTGTGTGTGTGTCTGTCTGTCTGTCTGTCTGTCTGTCTGTCTGTCTGTGTTAACCTTTGCATCTCTCTCATTAATTCCCTTCATTCCGATGGGACTGAGAGAAAATCATTGAAATCACAGTCCCAGGATAGACTCCAGCAGTGCAATAGAACACCTCTCTCTCTTTCTCTTTCTCTATTGTGTGCAAACCTAAAAGGCCAGGCAGATTACACAAAGACCAGAACTAACACTAGAACCTGTGACATTCACTTCTGTAAGTGCTGCACTGTCAGCATTATGGACACAAATGTATTCGGTCTCAGACAGACATTAGCATTCCCGCTGTGTGTCTGGAATGTGAGATTAATCCCCAAATAATCTGCCAGAGAAAAGGCTAAAACAGTTTGCAGCACAGGAAGATGTGCCGAACCCCCAGCTCTATTGTTGTGGAAGGTGTCCAGTAATGGGAGTGTTTTACACAGAAGGGATTGCATGGACTGAGACTTTTACAAAGGACATAGGAAGCTGTGGGCCGATTTTACATTAAAAAACAGACACCACCCAAGAGCAATTCAAATCCATTGCTTGTTTTCATACAATAAAATTTTACCCACTGCAAATAGATATTCATAACTTTGGTTTAAATGGGCCAATTACCAATATTCTTTAGAAACACATACATTTTCCTGTCTCACTTTGAATGTGAGACTATCTGAGACTACCAGTCTACAGTGGCAATAAAATGTATGTGAACCCTTAGGAATTGCATGCATTTGTGTATACATTTGTCTTAAAAAAGGGTCACTAAAATTACACACTTTCAATAAGGCTATGATTACTGCTCTCTCTGTCTTTCTCTTTTCTGCCCAATTTCTTTCTCCCTTACGACTACTCCACTTCTCTAAAGTGGATTCCTTTTGCCATCTCTGTCTCTTTCAGGAGGGAATATTTTCTTCAATTAATCCTAATCTTTCTGAATCTAAGTGGGAGAAAGGGAGAGAGATTGTGTGTGGGTGGGTGTGTGTGTGTGTGTGTGAGTGAATGAGATCCGAATGGGTGGAATGTGCGACTCTTACAGTCTTGAGTCCGTGCAGCCCCACAAAACATCTCCACCACAGGCATTGGCAGCTTAATTAAAAAGTTGCAGGAACAAGAGGAGTCCTTGAACCTCTGTATTGCAGTCCTCTCATTGCCATGGTGCTTTCAGTGTGCAGAACGATTTTACAGAACATTCCAGAGAGTAAGAAAGAACACTCAAAGTCCTTGATTTTGAGTCTATTTTAACCAAAATGAGAGAGATGGCATTGTCAATCTCAAGCAGCTGTTAAGGACAAACTTGGTGACGCATAACACCCTCCAGACTGCTGAATGCATAAGCCAGATAGTCATAGCTCAGAAAACTAAATTAATAAGTGACTAAGCCACAAAATAGCTGACATACTATAGGAGTAATTGACGCAAAAAAAGTCCATGACCATGAGGTTTAAAATTCTGTGAACGTATAAATGCGTAAGCGTAAATTTATATTTAGGTTCTGTGACTGGCCACTATTTTGTCCACCAATTTTAATCACCTATTTGCCTTCACTTGCCCATTTTAAATGGTCCTGTAGTGTGAAAAATGAATTTTCTCATTTCATTTAAGGTCAGAAATGTACAATATTGATAAAATAATTAGCAAAAGGCTGTTTAAAACATTTTAGATGGAGTAAAGCATGTCAAACCACAAGACATGCCAACTTTGCAAAAGTATTTGGACCCACATTAAATTAGGTGTTTTTAACTAATATGTTCTTAACCATTTAATACAATGTACTTATGTACATACATGTTGTTATCCTAACCACCAACCCCACCCCTAAACCTACCCATACCTCAACCTCAGTAGTAGCAAATGTGAAACTTTGACAATTTTGCAGAACAACATATAGTTACACAATAGGTACATTGTACTGTATGTATTTGAATGTTCGTACATATTAAAAACACCTAATATAAAGTGTGACCAAGTATTTCATGTCAACTACTCCTGGCTCAATTGAATTCTATTTTAATACGGCAAGTTGCTAAACTGCCTACAGTTAGGCCTGTGCACAATATTACTTTGCAGAAGAATTGTTTGTGTTTTTTGATATTAATAACACCCCATAACTGTGGTAAAATTACTGTAACAAACATCTTTTTACTTAATCAGATACAGTGTTTGTCCATTGTGGACACACAAGGCTTGTTGACAGATATAAAGACAATAAATCTTCTGTCCTCTTTTTTTGTCCTTTATTTTGGCTTTAAGGCGTAAGCGGCCGTTGTATATTCCATGACCTCATCTAATTTCTCTCCTCTTCATTACTGTTACTTCATTTGACTTCCTAGACCAACACTTTAAATTCTTATATGTGTGTATATGTGTGTGTGTGTGTGCTTCTCTGGTTAGAGATGGGAGGTGTAACCTATCCAAATTTTAAAACCCAAGAGAGCACAGCAGAATAGAGAACAGTGCAGATCGGGTAATGAGATATATGTGTACGTGTCAATCATTTTGATTGGCATGTGAAAGAGTGCAATAGAGAAGACAGAAGGGGAAATTGAGTCAGAACTGGTATGTTTGTGAAATGATTGATGCATGGAAGCAGTGTAGGTGTGGAGAGGTCATGTTTTTGTCTGATGTTGACCTCTTTGTTTTTCTGTTGTTTCCAGTTTTCTTGTTTGTTTGTTTTTTTTTGTCTCAGACAGCATATGTCTTACTTGTTTTTTATGAGTTACCATCACTTTATATTTGGTTGCTTAGTCTCCTGCTGCTAACCACTGTCTTTCATGCCAAAACATCACATGGTTACCTTTTGCTGTTGACAGTTTATCCAGCTGGTCACTGGATATAGAAAATGTTAAAACTGTCACCCATGTGAAATGGTGTGCATGGCAACCAGGCATGGGCAGCCAATTAGAAAGCACAGTTAAATTTGTTTGTCTGGTTTTACAGTACCCACTGTGACATTTGAACTAAAATTGACCCTATTTACTTGTTTATTGTGCATGACCCATCAGTGCATGTAATTTAAAAGGACAAATTTTACAATCTTTGTAATCTTTCATCAAAATGTAATAACTTATTCTTCATCTGAAATTCCTTTTTGTCTGATGTCAGCTATTTGATAATAGTATTCAAAGTTGCACAGTAACTAATACACAGTGTCAAGAAAAATTATATGAATCCTTTGGAATTACCTGCATTTTAAATATAAATTTGTCTTAAAATCTGGTTTAATCTTCATCTAAGTTACAATAATGAACAAACACAATCTGTTTTAACTAATTACAGAATTTATTGTATTGGTCTTGTACACATGGAGTTGGCAAACCTGGCATCCAATTAATGAAATGAGATTGGAGATGTGGGTTAGAGCTTCTTTGACTTATACAAATCACTCAAACTTTTTGAGTTTGCTATCACTAGAAGCATCTACTGACGTGGAACATGCCTCACAAAAAAAGAGATCTCCAGAATATCTACGATCAAGAAATGTTGCTTTGCATAAAGCTGGAAAGGGTTACAAAGTTTGCTCAAAGAGCTCAGATATTCATCTGTCTACAGTTAAACAAACTGTTTATAAATGGAGGCATCAAATACTGTGGCTACTCATACTAGAAGTGGCCGTCCAGCCAAGATGACCTAAAACACACACTGTAGAATGCTCAATAAGGTAAAAAGAACCCTAGAGTGACAGTTAAAGACTTGAAGGAATCACTGGAACTGGTTAACATCTCTGTTCATGAGTGTACTATATGGAAAACATTAAACTGTCTTGGTGTCCATGGCAGGACACCATGAAGTAAGCCACTGCTTTCCAATAAAAACATTGCTGCACAAAATTAATTCTGAATGCTGTGCAGGACTAATCCACAGCTTCTGGAAGTGCTTGGTTGAGGTTATTGCTGCCAAAGAAAGATCAACCAGTTATTAAATCCAAGGGTTCACTTGAATTTTCCACAGCACTGTGAATGGTTAACGGGATGTGTTCAATAAATGCATAAAATGTTATACTTGTTTGTTCATTGTTAGCTTAAGCACATTGTATTTGTCTATACTTGTGACTTTGAAGATGAGATCACATTTTATGACCAATAAATGCAAAAAAACTGCCAATTCCAAAGGGTTCACATACTTTTTCTTGACACTGTAGTACATACTGTAAAATATAAAATGTAAATATATAAACTTGGATCATGTACTTGCATATCTTGCGATCTGTACTGCATCTGTATCCACAACTAGCGTTGACTGCAGTACCATTACAGAAGGACAGAGGACCTGATGTAAATTCTGAAAGTAGTTCTTACAGCTGCTGTACTGCTGATATGGAGAATGCTTTTGTTGTTTGTTTAGCGCCCCTGTTTGTCTCTGTTAAGATTATATCGGTCTTGTCTTTGATTAAACTTCACACCTGAACAGTCCCAGTAGACTGCAATGATATATGCAATGACAAAATGCTATTATTTTCTTTGTAACTTCATAACTACATCATAAACACATTGTCATTTCAATTTCAATTTAAAGAGAGTTTATCACATTAGTTCCTCTAGCCTAAAACCTTCTAAAGATGTTCTTTTGGAGAATCAGATTTAGTTGCTAATGCACATGCAAATCCTCATGTAACTCTTGTACTACTGGAAGCTTCAGTTACACATACATTGATTTAATTATCATAAACAGGGACTGGGGTGAGAAGTAACTAATCTTAGTCAGTTTGATGAATGGTGTTATTGTACACCAGGCTGAAATTAGCTGGGGTGTGTGCGTGTAATCACTCTGGCCTGTCTTTGTACTGCATTTGGAGAGGGGCTTCTCCTTTCAGCAATTTGTGTGTGTGTGTTGTGCTTTATTCCAAAAACATGGCATGCATCATCATCATTACACTGGGTAATAATTGCACCCGCCTGTGCGCATGAGCCCGGCTGGTGCCTCCTTGCAGCTGAGCAGATACAATGGTAGGCTATTATTTGTGTCTAAATTAGTGTAGCGTGTCACCAGTGAGTGTATGTGTTTGGCAGATATCGAGGACTATTATTTTTGTGTATATGAGTGTGCACGCATTTGCATGTGCCTTTGTAGGTAGAGAGCAGAAGCCATTATTTAAGCATGTGAGTGTGTTTGCATGTGCGTAGCTTTTGTTATATGGTTTAATTCTTGCCCTTTTTTCTATTTATTTAGCCTCAAGTATACAGTAGCTCATAGTGTTTCCTCAAACAGATAATAAAATACTTTACAATGCAATAAACCTCCATACAATGACTTTGTACACCAAGTATGCAAATCACCTCAAAACCATATTATGTCGAGCAGTGACTGCTTCAACAAATGTTTAAGTGACAATTAAACCCCTGCGCTGGCACAGAAATGCTCATTTCCACCAAATTGTATTAGGCCTCTTTTGTTTGCGCTCTCAATTACAGTGTGACAGTGTTGAGACAACAAATAACAAATAATTGTGCCCATTGTCAGTGAGTTAACTCATCGGTTCGTGCATTCATGTCAAATAGCAATTATTTGCATTTAGCGCTCAAGTATTGATTTCAGTAGGAAATGTATAAATCAATTGCTTTATTTTGTACCTAATTGGTCTTTTGGATTTACAGCATTTGATTAAGTTGTTCTGCACCCTATTGAGGGAGTAAATTGTAATGAGTTCTTTTGCCTTGGGCCGTAGCAGCTAATGAGATGACACAGTAATCATTCCCCTCTGACTAGCTTCTTCTCATATAGCATGCATCACAGACAGTCATTTTTATTATTGTGGACAAAGGTCTTTAAGATGGTAATTCTTCAAAATGAGTGGATTTTTGCTAATATGCTGAGGATTACATACTCTACCTCTCTCAAATATTAACTCAGGACTATGGCTTTTAAAACTTAATGCAAAATATCATACAAAGTTCTGATAATAGCTTTTTCTCCTCTTTTATTTCCCTGTGCCATGTTATTCCTCCAAAGGCTTGAGGACCTTCAACAAGACATGACATTTAACTGAAACTCAGATTTGATAACAATTGCACACTCATACTCTAAAGTTGTAGTTCCCAGCTGATGGGTTGCAACCCAAAAATGAGTGTGTTCTTATAGGATTGCGGTCTGCATTGAAATAGCATTACTAAATGCAAAAAATGAAATTCAACTAACCATATAATCATGCTTAGTTGGAAAAGTAAAATAAACAGACTTCTAAAGGGTGTATCTTCAACTTTGGGCAATTTCACAAACCAGGGGTTTCACTTTTTGTTGTATGAAGGTCACATTAAAGCTGTCACGAGGAGTGTGAGGTCCGAGAACCAGGTTTGAGTGGGCCAGTATGGTGCCTTCCCACAGAAATGCAAGGTCTGCCAAGGGCTGAACAAGTGGCAGCAGATCGCCACACACACACACACACACACACACACACACACACACACCCACCCCCCACACCCCACGCGATGTGTGCCGCGGTGCCATGCCCATCTCAGGTCTCAAGTCTGAAGCTAGTTCTAAAATGGTCTCATATGCATCAACCCGAGTGGCGTGACTGCCGCCGAGGATGACAATTGCCCAAGGAGCCTCTGAAAGTGTTTCAGTGGAACCGCTGTTCACGCTCACTCGTGAGGTGCGCTATCATCGAGACGGAGTCTAACCCCATGCTGAGAAAAGAGATGCTCTTAACCAGGGAGAGCTTGATCTTTTCCCAGTTGACCCGAGACCCAAACGGATAAGGTGCCTGAGCACCAGGTCCCTGTGCGCACACAACACGTCTCGAGAGTGAGCTAGAATCAGCCAGTCGGCATCCCTCATCTCAACAAGATTCAGCCATTGGTGGCGCTCCTGGACCACCAAAGTGGAATTCACCTGTCTGAGTGCTCGCGTCGTGACCTTAGTCGCTCTGAGGGCGAGGCCGGTTGCTGAGCGCAGCGCGTTGGGATCAGGACTACCCTCGTTCAGCTCTTTCAGTGCCTTGGACAATGGACAATTCCCCCGGAAGAAGGAAAGCCGCGACCGCAACGTTGATATAGTCATGTTCTTGCAATGAGAACATGAACCATCAACGAACGCTACCGCAACGTGATTACGGCCCAGGCACACAAGACCACGATCGTGGCTGCATAGGGAGAGAAAGTCGCTGAAATGAGGTGAATGGACCGGCGGGTGAAGTTCAGCTGTGCAAGAATCAACCGCTTGGCTCTGAAGAATACATCTGAATTAGTGGTTGCGAGCCAGCTCATTTTATACCCGTTTTTCCGGGGAGTAGCATGCAAATTCCACTGCCAATTCTCACTGGCCTTTTTTTCTAAGATCAGAGGTGTTTGGGGCTTCCGATAGCGACCCCTTGTGTCACTACATCGACAAAACGTCGAGTGAGTGACAGATAGGGAACTAAAATTAATCCGAAACAATCTTCATGTGTTTGATATGATGGTTTTGTATGACGGGACGATTTATCATCGTTCCAGAGTGCCAACAGACTAGAAACTTTTTTTTTTGTTTTTGTCTATAATTAGCTTGTTTTATAAACTATTATTTTTCTTTAAATGTTTTGAAGTTTTATCAGGAAAATGCACAAATTGTTAATTAAGAATTTTTATTTTATTTTCTCTCAGGGGTAACACCTGAACCCCCATACAGGATCATTCGTATGTAGTATTTCTAAATGTTAGAAGATCCCCCATAGCCCACTACTTTGGTTGTCTTTGGGCCACAATGTCCTCATTCTTGCCTAGTTCTTAAGACACTTTTTCACTGTCGATTTACTGCATATGTATATCGGCCACAAATAACTGTTGTCGGTCTTCTTGATTCCTAATAATCTTTATCGGTATTGGACCTGAAAATAACATATCGGCCGACCCCTAATATTGATACAATATTTAGCCCTGTGTATGTTGCATGTGTTATACTTCTGCTTTTGCTTGTGCATTTACAAAATTGTAAGTTATTTAATTTAGCCTGTGCCATGTTATTACTTTTGCATATTGATGGGCTAGTTCACTTTATTGTAATATATATTCATTTAAATGTTTGATTTAAAGTACATGTTTGATTGAGGGAGAGTTGGGGAGAAGGGATGGATTCCGCTTGATGTACCAGCTGGGTGCCCTGCTATCCCAAAAGCACTTAATCGATGCAGCTGAAGGTCAGTCTAAGGGTAGAAGCACTCCTTGCAGTCAGAACTCGTCAACTCTAGGCTAATGCAGTTTGAGATGGTTGTCATTTTGGCAATGCACCTTCGTGAGTAATTAATGAGCCGTTCTGAAGAAAAGAGAGCTGCTTAAGTGAGCCACTTGTAGCTGGTTAGGGCCACATAAGGCAATAAAGTGTGCTCATGGAACTGTGCATTCTGTTGACAGATTAAAAAAAAGAGACAATCATATGCTCTTATGACAGTGTTCAGTTTGATTTTTTCTCTTTTTTTTCTGTGCCTCTCTCTCTACATGTAATCGCCTCTTGCTAATGCAATAAGCATGAGTAAGTGCTGGATTTGATGGAGGTGGAAAAAGCCAGTTAATTATTTCCATATCAAAGTTTATCCTGAAGCACTCTGGCCCTCAAGTGTTCCCATGGTGCACTCATCTCCTCTTATCGTTCTCATTCACACACCTGTGGAGGGTTTGGCCACCACTCTGGGAGGAGACAGAGTGAGACTGATCAGAGGAGATAACCTTTAGATCCAGCCAGCAAGAGGACGAATGTTTCCCGGAACCCAGCCAGGGACTGGAGGCCATTGGCAGGCTGCCGCACTGTGGTGATGCCCGAGCTCTGCTCAGGCCTACCAATGGGCTCCAGGCCAGGTCCAGAGAACTGAGATGAACAGAATTCACTCTGAAAAACTCCTACTGTGGGTTGTGTGAGGACGTAGGTGCCAAAATAAAATGGTTGGAAATACAATAAAAAGCCTAGTTAAAGTGAAAAATTCACGTGATATTATGGCCATTTGTGGTACTACAACAATAAACAGCCTCTAACAGCACTTAAGAGTGCAATAACAATAAATACATCAGAATTGGACTGATGAAGGCAAGTTCAGGCTTAGCATTATTAGCTAAAAGTATAGAAAAAGTACAGGCTGTTCCTTTGCAAGTTATTTTAAATGAAGGATAGAAAGCCATGTAGAATGTTGTTTTGCAAGTTCATTTATATGAAATGGACTTTCTTGACCTACATTACATTATTTTATTAATGTACCTGCTTACTAAATTAGCACAAACCTTGGCACACTTAAACTAGCGCTAGAAGTAAATATTGCTCATACTGTAGATATGCTTTTGCAATTTGCATTTTACGATCAGGACCTCAAGAACAAATGACATTTGATACGATTGTCAAACTTGGCACAATACATTTTGTGATTAATGGAGCTTGACAGCCACTGGTCGCAGTATGCTTTAGTTGTATGGAAAAGAGGAGCTTTAACAAACATCTCTATTCCTTTTAGAGGCATCTAATGGTAACTATACTGTGAAGGGGGAAGGTCAAAAATCCCTTGTCTCTTCAGTTATATCGATACATATATAAAGATGTATTGATCACTATGTATCTATATTCTGTTGCTTAAACTTCTTTAATAAAGTGATGAATTAACTATATGCATTCGCACATAATCAATGTTATTTTTCTTATGCATAACTGAAATATACTTTGAATCATATGTGTGTTAAGAGTTAATTTTTGATTTCATGCACATTCCTTGAAGCCTCTCTCTCTGTTCTGCACGGAGGCTGACTTGAAGGTCGTCTTGGGAATAAGCTTGAGATGAGACACCAGGGAGAATGTTAAACATATGTTCCAGATGTATTCTGTGGTTGATTTTTACCTGTCCATGACTAATTATATGATTTAAAATCCTATGTAATAGCACTTGAATAAGTAGAAGTGTACATTTTCTCTTATTATTTCTTTCCTCTCCTTTGCCTGAGGGGTGAATATTTCTTATCTCACTGTTTTGGTTAAAATGACCTGATAAATGTGTGCTCTGGTTCCCTTAGGCAGAGAGAAACACTGTCGTTCGACAGTGTTTCGTGTGTGCGTATTGACCTTCTACCCAGGTTTTGAACCCAGGGAGACACAGCAGGCAGACTCGAAGACGCCCGAGACCATCTGCGAGGTCACTTCAGATGTAAATCTCAGGCCAGGACGACAATTACGCTGATTAATGTTGATGTGCTATAGCTATCTATATGTTGTGACTTTATGCTCTGTTAGCCAATCAGGAGTTAAATAATAGAATATACGTCCTTGCAAATGGTATAATTGATGTAAAATTTTGTGTAAGGTATGAGTTAGCTTTCCATCTCCTCGTGAGACTTTGCCGCTGGCTGTACCAATTTCACTGCAAACTATTCTTCAGTAAATTTTGGATTCTTTGATTGAACTTCTTGACTCCTGGTTTTTCTTTCTCCTTATCTGATCCGGGTCATAACTGTTATACCCCTAACAACTGTCTCAGCCATTCACAAATTTGTGAAATATAAAATGTATTTGACTTTTTTATTCAATATGTCAGATACTTTACTACTTCTTATTTGACTTGTTTCACAGATATCCAAAATATCAAATTTCAAGGCTATTGATTGCCAGCTCGTACAAAGCAGATTAAAAAGTTATGAGTTTCTTTAATAAACCCACATGAACCCAATGGAGCTACTGTTGCTTTGAGTAACTTTTATTTAGAGTATTATGATGCCTCTTATCTTGTACATATGCACTTGAATAAACTTTGAACTCATCACTTTTATCTATAATATCTATCTATATCTATAATTCTTATATATATGAAACACATATATATGTATTGGAAGTTGTATTGGACTCAAAAGAAAATTTAGAATGGGCAATGGCACTTCTTATAAAAAATATATCAATCCCTGTCATATGTGCATTTCAGTGCAACATTTATTCACACTTATATAGATTTGCATTGGCCACTTTTATAATAACTTTGGGTCCTAGTATTGAAAAGACAGTAGTTCTATCACTGGATACAAATATGCTGGGGTGGCCAATTGATTAAGAGGAAGATCGCAGCACATCTAAAAGCTTGCAATAGATGTGTTCTACGTCCTCCTGTACTTTTGAGTTCTTCTTCCAAGGTAGCTTGGCAGCACTGGTCTTCATAAGAACGCAAGTCAGTTCACTGCGTTCTCAGCATTGAGAAACACCCATGGATTTGGTACAACATGAGAGTTCGTAAATTATGACAGAAGTTAAATTTTGGGGTGAACTATTGTTTAACTAAGAGAAAAGGTCCTCGAAATTGAGTGACTATAACTGCAGGAAGAGAGCACTGGGCATGCTCACCTGACATGTTTCAGTATGTGCACGTGCATGCGTGTGAATCAGTAAGCGAGCAAATCTTTTCAAAAAGCATTATGTAAGATACGCTCAAGTGAGACACTGTAAACTCATGTCAAGAGGAAACATCTGTACTGTAAGATCTAATAGAGTAGACAGCCTGAATGAATATTTAATCATAGCTACAAACACTTAAAGTAGCGAGACTAGTGGCAGAATGAACATGGACGCGCACACACACACACACACACACACACACACACACACACACACACACACACGGTCTGTTTCTATTTACCTCTTACTGCTGCATGAGACAGTGTCATCCCTTGGGGATATTTCTGTTGATGTGTGCACTGGGCTATCTGGACTGTGACCAACCCAATCAGCTTGGTTTTATCCTGTGCATGGACTCAAACAGATACTTTTTTACAGCACAGCTCAATTATCCTGCATTGCCAGAACCATCATGAAACCACGGTGGATTAATTTGCGTGGGAGATCATGTTATGGAGCTTGGCAAACCCTCCTACAATCCTTTTTCCAAACAAAAATTGACTTTTCCCCTGTTATCGACAGATGCCTAAGGCTGTCATTGTATTTTCTACTCACCCACTAGAGTGAAATAAACCCTAACTCAGACAGACGGCAGGTGTCTGCCCACCACCGCCCTGGGTAAAGCCATTTACTCCGCTCCCTTGCGGAATATTAATGAATGGCGTGTATAAACAAAATGCCATATTTATTTTCGTACTTGTTCAATGAACCACTAAATGGCAGCGTGAAGCTCAATCAATATCACTTTGCCGCATGCAGAGCAGATTGGCCGGTAACTGGGCCTGGGCACCTGTCTTGGGTGCCTCGTGGCTGCGGGGTGCCTGCCGGGCTTGGCGGAGATTCCACATCATCAACATCTTCGTCGACCTGCGCCCACTTGCTCGTTAGCTCTTGCCATCTCAACCAGTAGGCATCTGTCGGGGTCAAGCAGGCAGCTCTCGTGGGTTAAAGAGGTCTCAATCTGATTTGTTAAGGATGGAGGGTGCGTTTGGAACGTACACGTGCCTCTGCCAGGGCCTATTTTCAGCAAGCAAGATTTAATCATTCTGACATGTGAATAGTTCTGATCTCAAAATAATTGTGTCAGTACAGATGTCGCATTCTAGATGGGAGAAACGTTCTGCCTGCGTTCGAGATAAAACTCGTTATCTGCTGGATGGATACTGAGAATGAAGGAAGTCTTGCATGTAATTGCGTGAGTCAGGCAGTGATGGGTTTTATTTGCTTGGATGGCTGCATGTTGACTTCACCCACTCAACAAATGAGTAAGTGTGTTATGGTATTGAAGGAGTCACAGGTGCTCATAGAGAATAGTTCCGTCTGCATTGCATTTCTGTTTATATATCTGTCACTTTTCATAAATTCTCTTTCTGTTTCTTGCACTACTGCTTGTTTTGCATGCGTATCAGCCTTGACCATCTGATGTATAATGCACACAAAACTGGGACGTTCCTGATTTGGCAAGATCTAATCTGATTGGCTGTCTTTACATAATTTACAAAAGCATTGGTACACAGGTTTTATCAGTTCACCTGGAAACTAAGTCATCTTTACAAGATACCCGTCATGTTTTATTTTGAAAACTTTAGTTCCTGTTTCATGTCATGTGTTCCTTTGTCACGTGATTCCTGTTTCCCTCTATGTTCATGTGTATTGTTTTCATTGGGTTATTATCTTGTTATCAGTTCTGTCTGTTCATTGGTTTATGTTTCCCCATGTCTAGTATATAAGCCCTCATGTTTTCCATTGTCCCTTGTCAGGTATTAGATGTTTGGTAACATTGTGTCATGTCAAGTCTATGTCTAGTCAAGTTTATGTGAAGTAAAGGTTATAGTCAAGTTCATGTTTATGCTTATGTTTCATGTTAACAGGTTATTTGGATATCATTTTTGTTTAATAAATTGCTCTTGGTTTCTTCATTCCATCGTCATCGTCGTCTTCATTGCCAGCAACAATGTTACAGTACTGGGTTAATATACTGTAATAAGCATGGTTTTCTGATTTATGTCCGAAATAATCTCTATTTATTTCTTTTGGATGAAGGCTACACACAGTTTCTGCTATTTTTATTTTATTTGGTACAACCATTCACTGAGACTATAATATATTTCAGATGAACACACCCTAAACCACACTGTGGCAGACAAGCCTCTCATTCGTCGGTAAAGGAGGAAGCAGGAACCGCATTGACACACGAGACTTTAATTACAACTAAAACATAATAACATGACGACATGCCTCTTCTCTGCAGCACGCCCGACTCTTCCTCTTATCTCTCTCCTGCTGATTGAGCCACACAGGCCGACCGCACCCTCCTCCTTGTCACATATTCCCACATCCCGATTCAGGCCGGGGAAAGCTCCGGAGGGGAGGTGTTGCCCCTTCGGATATGTTGCTGGCTGGTTTTCCCCGCCTCCTGGGTACCTGGGTAGGACGAGGGTAGGGGAGAGGAAAAGGGGGTTGGAGAGACAGAGGAAGAGAGAGAGAAATAAAAATAAAAAACTCTGGTGCCGACCACACCACCATTGCTCCTCAGCCAGCTAGGTAGCGAACGAGAGTGGCTCCATCTCCTGGCGGATGACAGTGGGCTCTTCCTTCTTTTGGGTGAACCGCTCAAGTACCACCGCATCAAACATCCTTGGCGTTGCAAACCTCCTCAGCGGTGACGTTGCGTCTTCCTCCAGTCCCAGGTTTCGGCACCAGTGTGGCAGACAAGCCTCTCGTTCATCAGTAAAGGAGGAAGCAGGAACCGGATTGACACTCAACAATACTTTAATTAAAACTTAAAACACTGAACTGAAACATAATAACACGACAACACACACAACTCCGTGTGTCTCTTTTCTTCTTATTTCTCTCCCGCTGATTGGGCCGCTCAGCACCAGGCACGCACATTCACAGCCCGGCCACGCCCTCCTCCTTGTCACACGCACATAAAAACAAAACAAACTGTGGTTGGTCGCTTTACATTTCAGTTAGATGATCTCTTTGTCTTTTAAGTAGGCAGTTCTTGGCCAGAATAAGATGCAATGTGGACCCAGACGTAAAGGGATAGTTCACCCAAAACTAGAAATTCTCTCATCATTTACTCACCCTCATGCCATCACAGATCTGTATGATTTGCTTTCTATTGCTGAACACAAAGAAAGATTTTTAGAAGAATATTTAAGGTCTGTAGGTTCCTATGACTATAAACTCACACCTGTGATTGCACTTTTTATATGAACGTGCCAAGTTGCTACTTTGCTTTTGCAAATACAAACTTGTACATATAGGATAATGAACTATAATACTTGGTGAAAGAACTGTTATCTCACATTATTATTATTGATAAATGTAATCGTTTATTGAACATCTGTGTCTTTTATCATATTGCTGTGGCTGTTTTATAAAAGGAATACGCCACTCGACTCTGTGTGTTACAGTGATTCTCCTTTTTTCTTATAGTTTCTTTAGAAATTTCACATAAAAAACAAAGTATGTAAATACTGTACATTTTCAACTGGTCTACAGACAGGGATTAAGAGCTGTGCAAACTTAACACATTTCCTCTCACTTGTGAATTGCGGGTGCTAGCAGTAGGACACAAATGTAATGCTTGTGGGATCCACAGTTACCACATCGTCATGGCAACTCCACTAAAATATAGCCAGATGTATCTCATGAGATGTCTGGATTGAGGCCGGGATCACTTAGATGAACTGCAGCTGAACCCATGAGCTGAATCGCTGTTTTACTTAAGATGAATTGTGGCTGTTATCAACTGAGAAAATCATTGCACGCACGATACAAAGCTGCAAAATATATTCCTCTTTTTTCGTTTCTTTTAGGATTGTACCCACAATTTATTTATTTTCTGCCTGGAAAGAGAGAGAACAGAACAATACAGCTTTAATAATGATCTAATACTAGTGCATGCTGACAACTTCATTTGGAGGCAGGTCTCCGGGCCCCTGTTTCCTCTAGTATTTATATCAGTACAGGAGCTTATATTAATTAAACAAAGTGCATCTCTGAGATTAATGAGCTTGATAAAGAGGAGATCTGTGTAGAAGTATTCCACGGAAGACACGGGTGATTTTTAAAGATCTCTTCTCCCTCCCTTCTGAAAGCAAAGCCTAGTTACAAGTGTCATAGATATAAGGCGCATTTCAGATTTTCATTTACTTCTCTATGAATGTCATTAATGTTTTAAGACTGTCCTGGGATACTTGCATTTAATGTTCATGGAAATGGAACTAATGACTTTGGCTTGAAATCCGCAAGCACAAGACAACTTTTTTTTTTGGTTTGCGGAGAACACAGGAGACTTTTCATAATAGAAACTGAGTGAAGGAAGCTCTTGATGTGAAGTCGATATTGGGCCGACTTTTGATTATGAACACCCAGATGCTCCATTTTTCTTGGGGAGGTTGCTGGTGGTAGAAATATGGCCATTATTCAAAATTCTTTCAGCTGCGGGTCTCAGCCTCTTAATCTTAACGTTGTCAAAGTCAAGTGAAGCTGACATGTTCACCGAGATGAGAAAGGTTATTGTACGGTTTGTGGATACTCATTGAATTTACCGGGGTTTCTTAAGCTACACAACCTGGCTTCAGGCAAGCAAGACAAGTCATAATTGTTTAACAAAAACTACAAAATTCTTTAGAACAGCGCTTTATTGGTAGGTGCGACCCAAAAATTAGTCGCAAATCTGTTCTGATAGGTTTGCAGACAGGAGGGAGAAATCAGTGCTAAAAGCATAGAATGACATGCAACTAACCATATAATCATGCATGGTTAGGAAAGCAAAATAAAAAGTCTTTAAATCCACTTTTGAAAATGAGGAGAAATGTATTCCTATATCTTTGTGTCCAGTTATGTTACGGTATTTTGGTGAAAATGGTTAAAGCTAGCCAAATTGGACAGATACCAACTTTACCCAAAAATTACCCATTCAAAATTATCTTTGTTTCTGAACACAAACAAACATTTTTAGAATAAAATTTCAGCTCTGTAGGTCCATACAATGCAAAGGAATGGTAAATGTCTGCACTTATATAGCTCCTTTTTAAACTTAACGGTATTCCATGCGCTTTACACTGTGACTCATTCACCCATTCACACACACATTCATACACCAATGGCAGCAGACCTGCCATGCAAGGTGCTAGCCTGCCATTGGGAGCAACTTGGGGTTCAGTGTCTTGCCCAAGGACACTTCGGCATGTGGAGTCATGTGGGCGGGATTTGAACCACCAACCCTGCGATTAGTGGTCGACCCGCTCTACCAACAAAGCCACAGCCGCCCCAACTGGCAAATGGTGATCAGGCCTTTGAAGCTCCAAAAAGGTGATAAAGTCAGCATAAAATTAATTCATAAGACTCTAGTAGTTTAATCAATATCTCTTAAGCGATCCAGTTGGTTTTGGGCATGAACAGACCAAAATACAACTCCTTAGTCATTGTACATCATTCCATTGCAGTCTCTAGGCACGCTTGATTACACTTCCTAGTGCTTGAAGTTCTGGTCACCATTCACTTGCATTTTATGGACCTACTGAGCTGAGATATTCTTCTAAAAATCTTTGTTATGAAACCAAAACACAAAACTATGAAGAGAATGTAAAACCAAAATTTCAGTTTTCCTATACTGGGTTCCCTATTTTTGGTTCTATGCGGTTCATGGTGATATTTATATATATCAATGTTTGGTTTTAAAGATAATTTGGTCTGCTTTTGTATAATAAATAATTGTGGTACAGTGTAGGGCTCCAACTTGATGTCCAATTTAAAATCTAGATCCTGAAGCAAAACCAATTAAGAACCGATTTTATTTTTTTCTGTGGTTAGAAACTGTGAGCACACATTGTGCCTTTTAGTTATTTAATTTCTTTATAGATTATTATTGTGGGCTGCAAATGTGGCCAACCTTCAAACCATCTAATTTAATTTGACAAATACCATACACATCAAACAGCCTTTTATTTTGTATTTTTTTTTATAGAGAGACCTTTTGGAAACAATTGCCACAAAGATAAGAACATAATTTGGCCTGTGCTTTTGAGATATATACGTGTTTGGTACCCAGTGTTTTGACAGATGTACGGGTATCTTGTCAAACTAGCTCCATAATAAATTATAATTCTCATTAGCAGCATGTTGAGTAGTGAAGTCCACAGAGCAGTGTGTTCTTGCTTTAAAGCTGATGCGTATAATGTTTTAAAATACTTTCTTGTTTCTCAGTTTAATATGTAGAGACACCTATATGTAATTCATTTGTATTGTATAGGTCGATTTCTCCCAAAATTTTAAACTGTGATTCTGTAGGTCTGTTAAACTTCACTTTTTGTTTTAACATTTACTCAAACAATAGCGTGAGTTTAAGGTGGAGCAATCTATTTTTTCAAACAATGGCAGATGGGGGGAGGGAGTTCCAGGAAGACCATTTGAAAACACACATCACAATCATGATTTCCTGTTTGATTACACTTCCTACCACTTGACTCTAGATGGCGCTAGGAAGTGTAATCGAGCTTGAAATCATGATCGCCAAGGAGAATGCTGATTTAAAATGTTATATTTTGGTCTGTTCTCACACAAAATTGGTTTGACCACTCCAGAAAACATGGATTAAACCACTGGAAAATTACTAACATGTATGCTGCGTTTATGTCCTTTTGGAGGTTGAATATTTGGTCACCATTCACTTGCACCGAATGGACCAAAACAGCTGAGATGTTCTTCTAAAAATCTTTAGAAGAATCGTTTGTGTTCGGCAGAAGAATTAAAGTCAGATACATCTGTGATGGCATGAGGGTGATTTAAATAATGAGATAATTAAAATTTTTTGGGGTGAACTATATATTTAGGAAGTTTTCATTCACTTAGCATCTGCAAATAAACATATTAAATGACTGGCCATTTGGGATCCTCTCATAGCAAAAGGACACATGGTTCTCGTGCCATGGGAGAACACAATCTCTGAGTACAACAGCATTGTTACTCTTACAAACGTTTAACAAGCCTTAAAGGAATCTTTTTAGTGCAGAGTGGGATAGGTTGATGAAAAAAGAGCAACACCCACACAGTTTCCAACCGCTAATTAAGTTTCCCCACTTTCCTTCTAAAATGAAACTATCTGTTTTTTTTACAGCCCTGACAATCCACAATTCCCATGGGTTCCAGACCAAGATCAGGCAAAGTGCCTCAGAGACTTTAAGCTGTTCATTAAAATCACTGCATCTTATCTTTCTACTAAATCGTAATTTTCTTTTCCCCAAAAGCGCATTCTTTCCAACAACACTCCGATGCAAATGTGTCATGCATTTGTATTCTAGACAATTAAGTCCAATATGTAAATACTGCTGAACTTTCAACTGAATTAAGTCCCGCAAACAGGCATGATGGCGTGTAATAGATCGTAATTTATTAAATCCTTGGCAACTGTCGGCAATAATCCACCACAAGGTATCTAAAAATGCCATGCCAATTTAATAAATGTGTTGCCCAACTGTGAATAAGTTGATCAGTGTTGTTTGCATTGCATTGAGTGTGATCTACATTAAGGTTTATTCCATTAGTGAAGTTTGTTTGGATTTACTTTGTTTAATGCTGCACCTATGAATCAAGTAAATCTAAGGAGGGACCCGTATAAACCCTTCTGTTGTTTTTTCTTGAACAGTGTTTCTGGATCTGGATCTGATCCTCAATCATCTCAAGGACGACTGTCAGGATGGTTCCGACATTCCTTCTCTGTACCTACAGAGTTGATTTGCTCCAGTCTGCAAACAAAAATGCAGCCAAAGCCAAGCATGGTGTACATGTTCTCCTTTACCTTCTACAGATGTCTCAGATGTGGACAGCTGTAGATTGAGTCCAATGATTGGATTGATGGAGACAGTGCTGTAATCATGGGTAACACAACTCAGTGCTTGGCAGCAGCAAGTGGGAAGCTTTGCCAACCAGCATGCAAATGCATTAGACACAAAATGCCTGCATCTGCTTGGGAGACACCGGAGTCGGGTGTTTTTCTCTTTCTGCTCTTTCTTTCCACTCACATTGAGTGTTTTGAGCTATGCTTGTTCAGATGTTATTTTGGGAATTGGCAGCAACAGAGAGATGGTAAGCACAGGTGCGCTCCCCTTCACAAATGTATGAAGACCACCTTCTTCCCAATCTTATCATACATTGTGCATCTGAGGCTTGTTTAGATGGCCAAAGTGGAAATTTTGTGTGGCACTGTGCTCATTCTTCTGTTTATAAAAATAGCACTCTTGTATTCACTATCAACATAAATTTGGGAGTTTACAGCCACATTCCCAGCTTCTGTTACAACTTCTTTGGCAGTCTGCATCTCTATGCCTGGCAGAGTGGAGTTTAGTTTTATCACAAAATCCTGCATCAAATTAGTTCTAATCGCAATAAAGAGATCCCTCATTGGACACCAGATATAATCGTAGTTAAAACAGCCTTTTAAGGTCTTTACCACCAGGCCATGAAGGACTTCACTAACCGACTGCACCTTAATCTTTCTTTCTCTGGAGCGAGTCGGCGTAGCGAGATCTCTATCAAAGCTGGCCCACTTCATCGCCTTTAAATCGGCTTAATACAAATGAACAGGGCACTGAATAACTCTCAGCCTTAATGCAGGTAAAGTCCCAGCCTGGCCCGTCTTAAGCACTTGAATGACAGGTGAATCAAAAGTCTGTCATTAGAGATGCATAGAGTGAACCACGAACCAGTTCTGGTTTTACTGCAGGGTGGAAGATCAACTCGACAGTCGTGAAGGGAATAGGAATGGTCTTATTCTATTGTATGCTCCCTGCCGCCCTTAAACACCGGGGTTAGAGTGTAAATCTGTACACAAAAAGAGGAATGATAGACCCTGGAGTATTCTGGAATGGAAGACTTGAGAAAAAGATGGGGTTCTTGTAAAGGTCTGGTGCTTTTGAATAGAGTCTGAGAGGGCATTTCCAGCACATATCTGGTAGACAGGCTGTCAGTGAGAACAAGCTGCGCCAGGGAAGCTTCATCCCAGCACTGATTCCTTATCCTCACTCTCTATCTCTGGGAATACTTTCATTTAATTTTTGAGAATGGAACTGTATAGAAGTGCCTCAATAACACACTCGTGTGAGGGTCAAAAATGTTCCAGCTGTCACCAGTAGGGGGAGCTCTGACAGGCCGGGCAGATTTGAGCTGTGTCTCTTAGGTCTGTTCAGCTACCAAGAAATATTTGTCTTTATAGCTTGGACACGATCCCCCTTTATGAGCACTGAAAATAATTACAGTGCATTTTTCCAAGCCATGGTCAATGAAGGCTTCCATTCAGTCTACTTACAGAGCTGTCACATCTCTTCTCATGAAACGATGCCCTTTCATTTGTTAAATGTGGCATGTTGCAATTAGCTCTGTCACTGCGGCTGTATTAATGAGACATAAACAGATGAGAGGCTTCTCTCTCTCTCACACAAACAGGGTTAAAACACACACACACACACTCACTCACTCACTGCCTCTGCACTTGTAATCTCTTTTACCATCATAGAGTATTACAGTGCTATATGTTGATAGGTGAAGAAACAATTTGGATGTAAATGAGTGTAATTGCTGACCATACAGAATATCTGCACGCACACACACCTCCACAGCCTCTGGTCCTGAGCCGTGTAATCATTCAGCTTAAGACACCACAAATCTCTTGCTGAACCTGGCTTCCTCTTGCGCACCCCCCTCTTTCACATCTCTCTCTCAGCTTGAGGCTGGTGGATGTGAGTGTTAGCCTACAGTATTAAACCCTGCGGCAAAACCCCACCATCACTCACACACAAGACACAATTGATTTCTAAGCTCCAAATTGCAACCTTTGTCATCCGCTTCACAGAAATGTGACAGACAGAGAGAGAAAGAAGAACAGAGATTTAGAGAGAGAGAAAAGTGTTGTTGGTTGCCCACAGTTCTCTTCACTTAGTTCTGCTAATTTGTGTCACCTTTCCAGATGTGCATAAAAACTGACAGCCTCATCAGATGTGATTGAATAATTGACATGTCAATACATATGGCTTGATGGCGGTGTATTGTTTATATAACTTTCATAATCTTGAAATGTTCTGTTTTCATAACTTATGAAATGTAATTAATATACACCATATATGAAACATCATACTGTGATCAGCCAGTCTTGATGTTTCACATGTCGTCGAAAATGTCTACACTAGTACTGTATTATATAACAGTGGTTCTCAACCTTTTTGTCTTCAAGGCTCCCCCCACTGTCCAAGACAATATTTGAAGCCCCCCTCACCTAGACGTCTGATTGTAATAATTAATCACAGATATTTGTTTTATTCTAGAAGTTTCAGATAGAGTGCGTTTATAATTTGTGGGCATACATCTTAAAGTATTTTTAGCATTTTAATTAAGTTGGATTATTTTAATTATTGAAATATTTCTTATTTTAAATACATTTTAAGTCATCTTGAGGCCCCCTTGGAAGTGTGCTGAGGCCCCTTAGTGGGTCCTGGCCCCCTGGTTGAAAACCACTAGTATTCAACACACTCTCCTACACCAAAGTACACTAACTGAGCAATTTATAAGGACCAGAGGTCAATCATCTCATAGATTGCTGTGCACTTTATTCCCTGCTAATCTGAGATTGTATTTGATGCATCCGTGGCATTATACATTCTTTATTCCCAAGTCCTGACAAATAACAGAATAACCGTTCGTGAATTCTCGTGGTTAACCAAATATTACATATGGTTACCGTGTGCATATTTAGGATATCGAGGCGTATTTCGTTTTATCATTAAACATTAAATCCATGTACAACTTAAACATTTTAAAGTCCTCCATACTGTTGCATGAATTCTGTCACTTATATGAATTTAAACCATTAGCTTTGTACACATCCAGGGTAAACCTGTATGTGTACAGGATGCACCTTATTTTTGTGTTTGGAAGCTTATTGTAAATCAGACGCTGTTCTCTGCAGTCCTACAAATAAATGCGCTTCACCTGTGAGACACAGATTCCCCGAGTGTGCACTCGAATGCCTGTGCTCGTGCTGCTGTCATCCAGCATGCATCCAGCCAAACAAATGGTATTTCAGTTAATGCTTGCATTTACGTGGATTTATAATAGATATTTCAAAACAAATAAATAAGTTATTAATTTAGAGCTCGAGGCCCTTTGAATTTAGAGGCCCCAGGGCAACGGCCCAATTGGCCCGGTGGTCCGGTCTGCAGAGGTGGAATTTCAGATCTAATTTAAGCTTCGGATACATTTAAATATTTGTGTGACTAGACCGTATGTGACTGCCCGACTAAATGTAATTTAGTAATTTTCACGAATTGAGAAATACTGACAGTTTTTGTCTTAAACTTTATTCTAAACGCCTGCAACTTCTACTGTTGGACAGTTCTGAAGTAAAAAAAATGATGATTCACATTGCAAATATACAGTACATTTAAAACCAAAAGACTTTTGTAATTAAATGTGTACATATAATTTACTTATACACTTCATATTTTAATCATATCTATGAATTTCGACTTCCTATTTTTCTGAATTATTATTGTTGTTGTTATTGTTGTTGTTAGGCAACTATTAATTATGATAATAACAATAAAACCAGCAATGATCATGATGATAATAATAATGATGATAAAAATCATGGTATCGGAGTAAATATTAATTATGAATTTGATTAAATTCATCCATTTGCTCAGCAGCAAGGTTTGGTAGCAAACCTCAGAAAACAATTCACAAAACCAACTAAATTATAACTTTCTGCAGAGCTTATTTAGATTTTTTTTAATCTTTATGTCTCAAGGGGCTGGGTGCTCTGACATTGCAATTGGTGAGTGCCAGGGCTGGACTGGTAATCTGGCATACCGGGCATTTTCCCAGTGGATCAATGCATTTTGGGTCCTAACAAGGGCAGACTGGCCATTAGCAGAACCGAGCGGGCCGGTGGGTCGACCGCAAAACGGGCCGAAACGGCTGCGATAAGCTAAAATGAGCTGGCGAGTTTTGTAGAACCGACCACAAAACAGCGCCACGGTATGCAGAAAAAGACAGCGCCGATAAACATAACCGAAAGTGTCATAAAGAGCAAATGTGAGATGAAAGACAATTTCTGGAGCAACCACATAATTTTGTGGTGCTTCTGTGACACAGCTCACGTGTCGACTCCCATGCTCTTCAGGACTCGTACCCCGGTCCTTTGTATTGCATTTGCAGCACTATATCAGCTACCACACAATTTGATCACACTTAAACAAGCTTGTAAATGTAGTTGGTTATGTAATGCAGACATTCAAATGTATTATGTGCTTTAGTAAAAGTGTTTATAGTGTGTTTATAAACTGATAATCAGTCATTTTACTCGTAATTTCAGTGAAAGGGCATAAAAGTCATTGTTGTTTTAGCACCTCTAATATTCATTCCACCAGGAAATTGCCATGTTATGTACAACAGGCAACATAAAAATATTTTTTGCAAAAATGTAGTTATTGTAACATGAGTCCATAACCAGGTTACAAATGTCACTGGGGAAGAAATATGACAGTCACTGTAAACAAGCGACTTAAACCAATCGAATTTAACAACATCCTCTCTCACACAATCTCCTCTTGAGTTCATTCAGCAAGGAAATAGGTTACTTTTACAAACTGAAGTACAGTTTATTGTGAATACTTTATTACTTTGTTTCAAGTATGTTTTTAGCTAGATACTTGGACTTGTAATTGAGTACAATAATCACTCCGTATCCATACTTTCACTTAAGTATAATTTCTGAGTACTTTTTACACCCCTACTAATCGTGTGGCTGCAGTGCAATGGATAAAATCAAGCAGATACAGGTCAGGAGCTTTAGTTAATGTTCACATCAACCATCAGAATGGGGGAAAAAATGTGATCTCAGTGATTTCGACCGTGGCATGATTGTTGGGGCCGGACTGGCTGGTTTGGGTACTTCTGTAATGTCGTGGTAGATTTCTTCAAAACAGCAAAGTGCAGTCGAGTCAAAGATTTCTGGAGATGCAAGATTCTGATTCCAAAAATGTGTATTCTTACCACCCGGCCGAGGGAGAAGTTCCTGCTGTCTGCACCCTTTTTTTATGACAGGCTAATATAGGATGTACTTATGTATAGTTCCTTTGTTTATTAATATTTTACATGTGCTTTTCTCCTCAGCAGATTTCCGTGTGATATCAGGAAAATATCTTTTATGATGCATTTGTGTACATTCTATATTACTCCAAATGTGTCATATGATCAGATAATAAAGTGCATGCTCTTTATAATAAAGAGACATTTGTCTTTTGCTCCAAAACAGGATTTTCCATTTGAACTCTTGGTCACAATACCATAAAATAATGCTTTCTCTAGCTGCAAAGTACCTAACTATTATTTTTTCTTTCACTATAGCAAAAGCATAACCATTTCAGTTTATATGCATAACATACACTATAATCAATTCATATAGTTACATACTAAATGATTAAAATATACCATAGTAACTGCTGATCTCCTGAGATTTTCACGCACAACAGTCTGTAGAGTTTAACTGTGTATTTGCATGTGAAAGCAGAGTTTAATACAAGCTACATTATAAACAGATTTTTGTACCTTTTTTTTACGGGTTTTCGCTTGTAACTTCATGAAAATAAATAGAAGATGAAAACGCACATGGTTACTTTGAGCAGAGGCTCCAAATAATCTTTACATGCTTAGTGGCTAAAGGAAGTTCACCTCCACCACGGCGCCAATGCCTGTTGTGTTCTTCCCATTTTATCAGCGTCATAGATGCATTATATCTTCCCCTATTTCTTTTGTTTGTGTAATCAATATTCTTGATTGATTTAAAGTATTAATTACAAATAATCACTAACCATTAACAATTTTAGGATAATTCCCCCATCCAGTCAATGGCAGCTCTGCATACAGTACTACCTTGTTGATGAGAGAGGTCAACAGAGAATGGCCAGACTGTTTCGAGCTGACAGAAAGGCTATGGTAACTCAGATAACCACTCTGTACAATTGTAATGAGCAGAATGCATCTCAGAATGCACAACATGTCTAGTCTGAGGTGGATGGGTTACAACAGCAGAAGACCACGTTGAGAACTTTATTAGGACCATAGTGTTCCTTATAAAGTGCTACGTGAGTGTATGTGAGACGGTCATCTTTATTTAAATATGAATGTATATGAAATACATTAGGAGCTTTCTGATATAAATTAATGATTTGATGGGCCAAGTAAAATCTACAAAGTTTGAGAGGTAGTATTTCAGCCTAACTGTGTTGAAAAAGGCAAGAAAAAGGTAAGTTGAATCCCTCAGGCTGACTTTGTGACCTGTGATGCAGTAAAACACATTTTCCCCTCATAGAGCAGGTTCAGGTCCTCGTTTCAGTGTGCTTTCTGTTCTTTATTGAGCTGTAAACTTGTATTACTGGAAGAAACCCGAAGGAGGGGCAGAAAACAATAAACACTTGTCTTTTTCATCTACCGCTCCACACTGAGTGGATCTAATTAGCAAAAAAGTAAAGAACTAAAACAATCCCATACTGCTGTGCTACAAATCCACATTTACCTGACAATTGATCTGCTCACAATACTGAAACGGAGAGAAGAATAGAGAAATTGTCAGCTCACTGCAGAAAAATCCCATTGCTTCCCAGCAAGGCTTATTGTAGAGCAGAGGAGGGCGGGGCTGGGCTGGAATGACGCACGCCTGGTCCCCAATCAGCCTGAGGGGGGGCGCGCAAGGGATAAGTGTGGCCGGAGACGACTGTTTGAGAGAGAGAGATAATTACAGGCAGCTGCCCTATATGTGGTTATGTTTGTGTGTTTTTGGTTAAGTTGATCATTAAAATATTATTTATACTGTCAAGCTGGTTCTTGCCTTCTCCTTTCCCTTTAACCTTGTTACACTTATATAATGTTTATGCAATGCTTCCAGGGCTCAGTCTTTGTACACAGCTGAGAGATATGGTGCTGTTCTTTCAGGATATGTGCTAAGGCAGGGCTCTGATTGGATGCTGGTACGATGTCCTGGGGCTATGATTGGCTGCTTATACAAAGTTGGCCTGATTGCTGTTCTTCAGGATGAAGGTGGATTCATTGGGAAGGGAGTTTACTCCATTCACTCTAACTCAACAACTTTGTGCATTTATTTTGACTCTTTTTATTCAGTATAAGAAAGAGTGAGAGAATGATTATGATATTAAGGCAATCAATGGATGTTTCTTCTGTAAGTGGTGTTTGCTAACCCTAACCGTAACTCATTCATCACTACTATTGCTCATACATTTTCTAAACCCCAAACCATATATACAACAATAATAATACATTCTCATTATTATAGCTTGATTAAATTATAACCATAATAATGGTGCTTAACTTGTCTCACCATTTTTCATCTAAAGATTTGAAAGTCTAGTTGTAATTTGAACTTTGTCATACATATGATTATTTTTTTTAAACCTTACAGTATGTATTACCTTTAAGGGGACCGAAACACAAGTAAAACTGTTTTCTAATATGTGCAGATTGCCGAGACGTACTTTTGTGACTGCGCTAAACATCTGAACACCCTTGACAATTTCTTTACAGCAAAATAAATGGGAAAAATATATTTTCACAAGCCACCCATAACATCTATTCTGAGTCTTTGATGCTGCCTATAATAGGCTGACTCGTTTGTGATGTGCACTGCTTCATTAATCACAAATTGCAGCTGTGCTGCTGAGACCCAAAACAAAAACAGACAAGATTCTGCTGCACCAGTCACTCTGGTCAAGGTTTCCATGTTCTGATTCGCTATTGGAGATGGACACCCAAATATGACATGTCAGACCTTACAACAGATGGGGTTATTTCTGGGAGTTACACGGGTTGGTGAAAGACAAACACATACTGTATATACACTAAATCTGGATTATTATCATTGGTAGGAGTTCCAATTCACAGGGGTACCATTATGAAACTCCAATTTAAAATGATTACCCTTATGCTTTTGAGACCTATTTTGAAAGGCAAGCTGTATCGCATGTGGCTGTATCATGTATTGCATACAGCATTCTGAAATCAAACATACCATTCTGACTGCAGCAGAGAGCATTTTTAATTCAGACATTATTGTTGCATGTGTGTCAGACTTTTAATAAAACTCCACTTTATCTTACTCTTATGTCGTAGTGTTCTGACTGATAGCTACATGTTCACAGAAGCAAATGATACATGTACCCAACAGTCCCTCAAGACCTAACGAAATAAACGTATGCGAGATATGCTTTTGATGCGCACACATCTCTTCTTTCATTAATTACACTGTTCTCATTCAGTCAAGTTCCTGAGCCGAGATACAGTTGTCATTATGCAAGCGACTAAATTGAAATGACTGATGTAGATACGTAGAGCCAGTTCAAGGCTTGTTTGACCTTCCTATTTACATTTGATAATCGCAAATACAGACACAAACACACGTATAACCATTTTTGTAGAGTTAATGAACTGTAACAGATAATCTATATGCATCGAAGCATGTAATTCGTATAGACCTGAAGTACAATATTCTTGTGTGTAATAGAGTTTGTGAGCTAGCGATGGTAAGCAGGAAAGTGAATTATGTGAGCGAGTGAGTGTGTGTAGGAATATCCTCTTGTACATTTGAGACTAAATATATTACCATGTGTGTGTGTGCTGGTGTGTTTATATTTTGATCTGGGAAAGTTTATCTTTGCAGGTGTGTGTGTGTGTGTGTGTGTGTGTGTGTGTGTGTGTTTTGTGTGAGCATGATTCTGGGCCAATGTGTGTGTCTGTGTAAGAGTGTGTCGCCAGGGGAAATTTATCCCGCACATGGAAACCCCATTGTTTGTTCATGCCATATAAATTGAAGTGTGCATCTCTGTATTCTCTCCTCTCTGTTCCCAAGTGAATACGGCAAAAGAGTGTAAGAATAAAAGTGAACCGAGAATAGGAAAAGAGGGTGGTGAAGGAGAAGAGAGAAGGCAAAGAGTCTTGATTATTTTTTCTTGAGGTTCTTTGACTGCAGGAGTGGCCACAGGAAGGATAATGAGACTCATTTGTCCAAATTAAAGGGATCGAGGAAGGCCTTTCCTCTCCAATCTTTGCTTTAAAGTGATGGCCAAGGAGAATAAGAGAGAAGTAGAGAGAAAGAGAAACACAGGAGCACAGAAAGATAACACAGAGGTGCAACATACAGTAGATGCAGTGAGACAGAATAAGAGAGAGACTTGAGATCTGTTACTCTGCAAAGGCTGACATAGAGAGGCATAGACTTAATAAATGTGCACGCACACACACACCCATTACTAAATGAGGGCAAATGGTAGACTAGTCACTCTAATGTGATTAACCCCTAACCTGACCTCTATAAGAAAACATTTTACATTAAAAGAAATTCATCATTTAATTTATTCATTATTTGATTTTTACCTTTGAGGATTTCCATGTCCAATTTTCAGTAGTTTTAGTCTGATGAAAATGACATCATTTTAGTCAACAAAAATAAAATCTTTTAGTTGACAATGATGTCCAAAATGGACATAAAATGTGGTGCCCAGGAGGAGGCTACGCTCTTGGTAGATTGCGCTCGTAGTCCCAAAAGGGACGGAACACCCTGGGTCTGGTATGCCAACATGATGGCATCCACAATCCTATGATGGCAGTCCTCTGTTTGGAGACAGGGACTTTTTATACCTCAAGATAGTTGAGGATGCGGACGGCCACTTCCCTTAGCGGGGCAAATGCTGCCTCTCTGACCTTCGTGAAGATGCGAGGCGACAGGGACAGCCATAGTGACGGGTTGGAGTGCGTTAACCACGCCTTCAAACTCCGGGCAAGGGGCATCAAGGGGACGACCGCTGTTGACATACCCACGGAACGGGGCGGGAAGTGCTGCGTCGGGGGGCCTCGTGTCCCAACCTCGCTGTATAGGGAGAGATGTTTAAGTACTTACCTTGCTCCACGTACCCCACGCAGGACTGGTCAGCGACGAGGGAGGAGTCTGAGCGTCCTCGTAGCCTGCCACAACTGCCTTTGCATGGGTATGTGTGTCGCGGCTGGGTGCGTGGAGGCAGGAAACCCACACCTGCAACACCCTGGCTGTGAATGCTCTGTGCATGGCTGTCATAAGAATGACAGCTGAAGGCATCAATTGTATGACCCAGAGAGTGAGGAAAGCACTCTTTCAAAAAAATTTTTTTTACATTTGGGTACCGCAACCCTTAGCGCATGCAGCGATCTCAAGCCAAGGATTCTCCCTCTGGCCTTCAACCAGGAGATGGAGTGGTCTGTCTACCACCTCCAAATGCGGCACGAGTCTCCTCACCCATCTCAGGGCGCATAGGAGCCTTTCTAGGGTTCTTGGTCATGGACTGTGTGATGGGGGGCGTCAACTTCCTATGTGGAGCTCTACGCCGGGGCCGAGCTGTTGGCTCAGGCTGCGATGGAGTCGATGTTGCAGGGTGCATGATTTTGAACCATGCCGAGGCAAGATGTGCTGAATGGCCTCGGTCTGCTGCTTTACCATCGAAAACTGCTGCGCAAAGTCTTCGATGGTGTGGCCAGCCTGTGAAATGGGGACTTCAAGGAAGCAAACCTTGACAGCATTTTAAATATGTAACGAGAACTTGAGTGTTCACATTGTTTTAGTAGAATAAGACTGGGATCGCATGAAATATAAAAATTCAGAAAGTCAAAACACATTTGTAGATTATGTTGTTATAGTCTATTTCTGTTGTATTGCTTTAATATATTGTATAATATATATATAATACTCAGATATATTGACTGTAACAACCACAAGGGGTGTCATTACCTGAAATTGTCATCCCCTGATCTTGCTTGAGGATTTCTCCCCCAAACAGCAGTATTAGTTAAATCTCATGCCCTGTAGCTTTAAGGGTCAGAACCCAAAATTAGGCTGGAAGGCTAGTCCTTCTCTCATTGCCTTTAGTGAAATGTCAGCCAAGACAGATGCAGTGGCTCATTTATCAGCCTATCTTTCTCTGTCTAGCTGCAGAGATGCTTTCCAAAGAAACAAAATCACTAAAGCAGGCAATCTCAGGTTTTAAGAGACCATGACTCCATAGCTTCTGATTTAGCACTGATTAGAGTTGATAATGAGCTTACTTGTTCTTCGCTTTGCAGTAGTCTCTGTCTATTTTGTAGTGGGTGGAGGTCTAGATGTGTTTAGTAATATGTACAGTAGAGGCAGTGGATAATTGTGCAAGTGTGAAGTCTACAGAGAGGAAGAAATTTGATTCAGTGGCACACTCAAATTTAGAAACTGCAGCTTTTAATTAGGTGAGTCACCATGAACCCACATAGAGATTGGGGATAGTGTATGTGTGTGGATGTGGGTGTTTAGTGATATGTACATCCACTTATCTTTTGTAGGTGTACAATTTTAATGGAACATTCATGAATTTTTAGTAATATTAATTGTGGAATAGCATTTATTCACATGCAAAAGAGTTTCAGGGCTAAATAAGTCAGGGCAAACCCAGAATCTAATCTCACAGCTAATGATTTGCCTGTGTATTTTAAAATGCATAATGCCTTGATAATATTATACTTTTTTTTTTATGGTTGAAATGTGAATCAAACCTTAAAGTGAAGTGGGATGGCTGAAAATATGAGATTAATGTTTATTTAATTGGCAAAGGATGGGAGTCAATCACGATATCTTTGGAGACATTGCATTCATTTAGTACTGCAGGCTGTCAGGAAAAATGCCATTTAATATTTTTCTTACTGAATGTCTATAGTTTGTACTGAACAGAGCGTGTACTCCATGAACTTAGACACCAGCACTCTAGTAACGATAGTGTGTGTGCCATGTTGGACAAGCTGTCCTTATTTTGAAACAAGCTAATTTAATAGACTCTAAAAGTAGCAGCTGAACTGAGGTTGAAATGTTTTATTGACACCTGAGTAGTCATCACTGAAGAGCCCTACTGGTACCCTTCGTACACCAGCTGTTTTCTTCTAATATGAAAAATCTCATGTACTCAGGTAAAATATAATATATTTGCTATGTTTCAAAACTCAATCATTATTTTTAGGCATAATAGTGCACTCCTGACACAAAGGCTTTTCCAAAATGTAGGCAGCATGATTAGATGCACTGTAAAGAAAAAGAAAAACATGGGTGTCTCGAGCAGTTCAAGTTCTTTAACTTGACACAGCATCTAAAAAATGTGGTGCTCTTGCGCAAGACACTAATATTTAATATTGTGTAGGTCCCCCCTCGTGCTGCCAAAACAGGGCCAACCTGCATCTTTGAATAGCATTCTGATGATATTGTTCTCACCACAATTGTACAGAGTGGTTATCTGAGTTACCGTAGACATTGTCAATTTGAACCAGACTGGCCTTTTATCTGTAAATTCAAAGTAAATTCTAGAGACTTTTTTTGTGTGAAAATTGCAGGAAATCAGCAGTTACAGAAATACTGAAACCAGCCCATCTGGCAACAAAAATCATCCATGCGATTAACTAATCAACCAATCACGTGGCTGCAGTGAATAATATCATGCAGATAGGTCAGGAGCTTGAGTTAATGTTTATATCAACCATCAGAATGGGAAAAATGTGATCTCAGTGATTTGGACCTTCGCATGATTGTTGGTGCCAGACGGGCTGGTTTGAGTATTTCTGTAATGTCGTGGTAGATTTTCACACACACAACAGTCTCTAGAAATTACTCCAAATGGTGCCAAAAAAAAAAAAAAAAACATAAATTGAGCAGCTGTTCTGTGGACAAAAATGCCTTGTTGATGAGAGATGTCAACAGAGAATGGCCAGACAGGTTTGAAAGTCTACGGTAACTCAGATAACCGCTCTCTACAATTGTGGTGAATAGAATAGCATCTCAGAATGCTGAGATGTGGGTTAGCGCTGTTTTGGCAGCACGAGGGGGATCTACACAATATTAGGCTGGTGGTTTTAATGTTGTGGCTGATCAGTGTATGTAGGTAGCAGGCAGCAGGACAGCTTACCAGGTTTTGGAACAGATACATTCATCAAAGCTGTGAAACAACCCCTGGGGAGACGCACTTGCTGATAGAAACCACAATAAAATGGTTATTGCCTTGACATTCCTGCTGTTACCTACAATGATTGGCAGAAGTTATTGTATTGGATGTTATTAATCTTCCTGTTATATGAGATATACCCTTTTAAGTCTTACACGAGGATGTGACTCGGAGGGAATGTTCTGGACTTTTTTTTTGCTTTGAATTTGTGAAATTTATGAATATGTTTAACGATCATCTGGCTGGCAGCTGCTTAGATTTTATGGAATATGCGTAAAATGTAGCTATTTTTTTTTCTTGATTTACATAAAAGATTATAGGTGAATATTATTTACATGCTTTTTGTGTGTATAGGACACAAAACCAGGTTTGATCTATACAACCTTTATGAAGAGTTTTCCTAATCTGTAATTTTAGGTTCCATTTCTGTAAGGATGCTGCCTTAGAAGGTAGGTGCCTATGTCGGCAGTTGGCAGTGAGACCCCTCTAGGTTTTGTAATAAAGCTAATATATAGCTATTTTGTTTTCTTGATTTACATAAAAGATTATAGGTGAATATAATTTAAATGATTTTGTGCATATAAGAGGAAAATGGAAATCTACCACGCAGTGAGAATTTGTGTAATTAAGGACATCATCCAACGGTGTGTAATTAATCAAAAACTTGACATAGCATTTGAGGTGGAAAATGCATTTATTCAAAGCTGAATATGTAATATATATCTACTCAATGGAATGTATCTTTCTATGAAGTTTGTGTGATCTCGCCATTCGTTTACAGATGTACAACAGCAGTTTTAACTCTGAGTCAGTAGAAAGTTGAACTTTAGTGGGGCAGTACAGTGAGGCCTGAAGAATGGAGGAATGGGTGAGCTGTCAGAGGCTAGGCTCTGTGGAAACACTGTCAACGACACACTTTCCTGAGATTGATTTCTATTTCAGATGTTATTGATTTTGTCTCTGCTCCAAAGGGACATTGCTTCCTCACCATTTAATAGTGGTTATTTTCAGCCATTCACTGAAAGATGGTCAGAGTGGGCATATTTTTACAGGAATTTTCAATTCTACCTGGTGAGATTATTTTGTTAGTTTTATGTATTAATAAGGTTAGGCGTTTTTATACATATATACTGTGCTGGAATTATTACTTGGATGATTCACACAAAACCTGTCAAGAAAATGTTGTGGTCATATTTAACCCCAAATAAAATGGAAATAAATACAGTGTGTATGTATGTATGTGTGTGTGTGTGTGTGTGTGTGTGTGTGTGTGTGTATAGGTGTGTGTGTGTATATATATATATATATAATATACATATACTGTTGTGGCCTGATTCCTGAAAAAATCCATAGGGCCAGTCACATAGTCAGGAAAGCCATTTTCTGCAGCTGCAAAACACCCCCATAACAGGACTGACCCACCTCCATGCTTGATCGTGGGGATGGTGTCGTTCTTATCATCACCTTGTCTTTCTTATGTACTGCTGACCCATGGGTCTAAAACTCATTTTCAGTTTAGTGTCATACGTCCATAAAACCTTCTTCCAGGACTCCACAGGTCTTTCCAAATCCTCCTTGAATATTCAAGTCAACATTTCCCTTGAAGTTTTTCTTCTTCCACACCCAAGAAGGTTGCTGTTGTACCATATTTTAAAAATGTATGAATGGTGTTACCAACTTTGTCTATTGGAAGTGTTTGTGCCTTGGAAATGTACTTTAAGCAGTACTTTAATGTGTTTATGCAGAACACATTCGATTGGAACTGAAGTTTTTTTTCTCTAGCTATGTACTTTTTGTGATCAACATGCAGACGCTCAGTGAATGGACACTGTGGTGACCATATGTGTGCTATCTGAATCTACCCTGAAAATATAAATCAAGCTCAGGCCTAAAATAGTGTAAAATATTATAGTAGCATTAGTAAGAGAGAGAGAGAGAGAGAGAGAGAGAGAGATTTTAATTAAACTGTTCACAATGGGAAATATGTAGATACAATGATGTCTAATGTGAACAGCATCCAAAATTCCCAGATTTTCTCTCTCTCAGGGAAAAAATGCAATGATGCTCATAGCCGGGCACATACAGGAAGACAGTGGGTGCATTCACTCTCTGAGAAATGATACATCATCGAAATTTAATGAAAGTACAGAAAGCGTTCAGAGGGGAGCATATAGAAACATTATTGACCTGAAATTACATTCTCTCCCAATCCTGCTTACAGATGAATACCTTCTGGCTGTTGACCTAGAGCCAGGCAGCCCCATGCCTCACACCAGGTAAACCATACATCGCACATGTGCTTGGAATAAACAGGAAGTTTGAATTGGACTTTAGGTTTGATGCAAGAGCCAGTATATGCGTGATGGCATTTGAGGGAGGATTGGAGCCTTGTGTATATATATAAAAAAACAAACAAAAAACCTGGTTTGGATCACAGGAGTAATCCCACCTGGCTCCGATCCACAGAGGACACAAATTGCGGCCCTACCACATCTAAAACACCTTTAGCAAAGTCACATTCAGCTAATTAGAGTTTAACTTGTTACAATGCCTGTAATTACATGCTATTACAAGTTATAGTATGTAATTACCGTGTAGTTACATTGTAACTCATTCAATTGTAAAGATTAAAAATGGATTTGTGGTGTAAGCCCTGTGTGCCCTTTCCTGGCATTAATGCCCTTGTCTTTGGGCACTAATTTAATGCACATCATTGAATGTGCACCTGGGTGTCATGTCCTGCCTTCGCTGGTGAATATTTAAAAAACTTCCTCCATCTGTGGTTGTACGTGGCTTAACTGTGTTTGTTTTTCAGCAGAGGCCGCACGGTGTTTGCACACAAATTAGTGACCGGATAACACCTAAAATGACATCTTCATCCAGATCACGTCACATATGAATATTATTTGCATTTATTAAACTGTGCAAGACTGGAAGATCCACTGCAAGTAGGTCAGAGAGAGAGAGAGAGTCATTAGAATGAAGAACTGTTTGTTCAATAAAAATGGGATAGTAGTTTATGGATGTATTCTTAAACTTGAATCTGTAACACATTAAAACTGCTTTCATTTAATAAAATGTACATTCTTAATCTACATTCAAGTAGTTAGAAAAGTCATTAAAGTTTGTTTTTTTATATTTTCAGATATATTCATGCATTAATGTTAATGAACTACTGATCTGTAAGCATTATGTTAATGACTAATGTTTTTTTAATGTAAGTAAAAAATATATATATATATATATATATTATGCATCCAAGTTGTGTTCCCCATACATTTACAGAAATGTGTGGCTCATTATGTAAAAATAGAAATTCTGACATAATTTACTCTCTAATGTTGTTCCAACCCCATATGACTTTTTCATATGCAGAACACAAAATGAGATGTAATGAATATCCCAATCTGTCTTTTCAGTACATTAGCAGTGGATGGTTTTAAGCTTTAAAGCTAAAAAAGGACCCAAAAGTATCAGAAAATTTCCTGCGTCACACTACAAATCTTTTGATTAAATTCAATAATCTTTTGTGAGAAACAACAATACATTTCATAGTCATTTTTCAGTGAAAATCTTGTTGTCCATTGTGCGTTCATGATTGCATGAGAGAAACTCGTTCACAGTAGTGCATTTGTTTTCACAGGAGAACTTGAGTTGTTTTTGGCGATAAATACGTTCCTGCAGGAATACTTGAGCCACTGTTAACAAGCATCTCTTATACATTCATGAATGAGCAATTGACAATTTTGCTATAAAATTACTTAAATTTTGTTATGCCTTTAAAAGACTTAATATGATGCACAAGCCGCATGGACTACATTTGTGTGAAGCATAAGAAAGTCAGACGGGGTTGGAACAACATTCATATTAACATTTTTGGGTGTACGATCCCTTTAAATAACAATATATTGTCTTCAAATATTTATTTCAGTAGCTGCAAATAGGGTAAAACATGGTAAACACCGTTATTTAAACAGATAGCTTGTTAGAGAAGAAAAAAACTTCAAAAATAATGATACATTTGTGATGGCTCCTTGCTATTTTAATCTCAGATGCACAAACAGAGTTCTGTCAGTTTTTGTTTTAGTTTGATCATTTAACATTTAAGCCCCTCATCTGTCAAACGCCTGAAATGCTACATCTCATTTAAAGACTTCCCTTCACATGAAACAAATCTCCCTTGTGTTTTATGCCCATCTGACTTTGTTGCATTGTAACTCTCTCCAATCTGTGTTCACAATCTAGAAAAGATCAATTTTAATATATATATAAAAAAACATCTTCCTTCTGGGAAATATTGCTCAGGCATTTTAAAAATGGTTGTTGGCTCAATCAAAATGTCAGCCTGACCTACAGATGAGTAGGAATGTGAGGTAACAGTTTATTGGTTTGATGAAAAAAGAGATATTGAGATTTACTCCTGAGTTGCTCACTTCCCTTTTAAATGTTTAAAGGCTTTAAATGTTTAAAGTGGATGTTCTTCTTCTGAATTGTAGGAGCTCAAGGCAGTTTGTAACGTTTTCTTGAATATAAGGATTACTGTATATTTGTACAAACCCAGAGATTCTGTATATAGTGGTTGTAGTATTCCAGGAACAAGTTGTTCATTGGATCACAGTCATATAGAATTAACAACAAGAGTTGACGCTGACTGAGAATAGAGTTATAATGCAGAAATGTCAGCCTAAGATTTTGTCTAAAATATTAATTTGAAGAAAGAAAGTCATGTGAGTTTTGAACAATATTAGCGTGAGTTTTCATTTTGGTTAAAATAAAAGTGTTGAATTAAATATAAATAAATGGGATATTTTTCTCATAATAAATACAGCAATAAATTAACAGCCTGAGGTGGAAATGCTAAAACATACGCTTACATATCAGTGCATGAGAGCAGGATATGTGTGGCTGTTTATTGCTTTCCCTTGACAATAACTGCCCATATGGTCTCTTTTGGTTTTGATTAAAGATCATGAGCATTATGCATACCATTTGTGTGCATTCACAGCCATCTGCATCTGTCAGCTACTCTGTTATCATTTGGGAATTAGAAGCATGCGTTTTCCTTTTGAAAATGAGATGACCAGAACTCCCCTAGAGGGTCTGGCCCATATAGTTTGCTTGAGTGGCAGAGGTATTTACATGATAATATGTGAAATGCCAATGCCCACTCCGTTTCCCAAAGGATCCTCCCGTAAAGCAGATGGGTGCATTTTCGTAAAGGTGTTTGCATTGAGATTCTCAAGGACATAACATAGATAAACACCTGCCATTGGCAAAGCTGAAAAAAGAAAACACTGGAGACAACACAGGCTATAATAGTCAACAATATAGCTTTCAGTTTATAACCAGTGCCTCCACTGAACCCTTTATAGCATAGTATAGAGTTCCATTCAATAAATCGACCTTGTTTTCTGGCCAGCAGAAGCTAGTGATGTAAAAGGTAACAGACCCAGCTGCCATTTTCTGTGTGTTTGGAACAAAATTGGGCAGCAGCGGGTAATTATCTGGGGGCAAGGGCTTATAATCTTCTCCTGGCTCAGTCAAGCCCATCTCCCTGTCTCAGTCATTCTAAATGAGGCACTTATTGGCCCAGCTGCGGCCTGGACCTAAACCAATGGCCTGTGTGGACAAGGGCCTCTCTCTACGGCTTGCAGGCCATGTGCTGTTATTGAATTTGCACTTCTCCTCAAGATTACTACAAATGCATCATCATCTACATGCGGCATTCTCCACAAAGCCTCAGAGAAGGTTGCTGCTCTGTATTTCATTCGTCTTGTTTATGCACTCAGTTTTTTTGGCTTATGACTCTTTGCTGTAGTGACTGAACGGTTTCTCTGAATTTTAGTGTTTATTTTCCCAGATGCGCTGGAGATTTCTTGCAATACAGTTATATATTTGCCTATGAGTCTTCAAGGATAGTGCCCATGGCTCAAGAACCGGCTGGAATGATAAGTCAATCTCATCTATAAACTGTCGCACCAATCTATTCATCACTAGTCAGCCCACTTTGTTCGCTACTCAAAGTTTTTTCGTAGCTTCCCTGACGGGCCTTTCCACACCGCTGGCCTGCTGGCCCCAGAATGCCTCTCTTCCACGGTAAGCAGGATGTGCCTAACGAGGCTTGTCCTGTCGTATAGTCAATGTCTCGTTCTCTCCATAGAGGCCTCCTCCTCTGTCTTCTTTTCCACCCCCTGTGGGGCTCTTCTTCATGCTTGGCTTAGCTATGTCTCTAAGGGCCTTTCAGTTGGCAGAGGCCTGTGTGGATTCCTGACTGTTTCCATTGCCTCAGGTATGGTTTTTAAATTAGAGGAGCAAACCAGCAGAGAGAGTGACAACATGATCAGTACTCAGCAGGGCCAAGCAGGTGGGCCTTGCATGCTAAGTACACACTCTAAATGGAGCGAAATATAGATCTAAGATCTCATCTCATCACATTTCTGGGTTTTGTTCCTCTACACATTCTTATGTTCTTTATATTGGCCTTTACCGTTTTTGTCTTTGCTCTCACACACTTTTCTATCCATACTTTGTAAGACATTATTTTTTACCTTTGGCCACACTGAGAATTGACATTGATTTTGCCTAGCAGTATGTGTTCCTGGATCAACACCATTGTTTTTTTTTCTAATTCTTACTTCCAGTACTTTCAATCTTAAAGCTGGGTAGTTGTTTGTAATGGCTGATCAGGAGGGTCTGTTACTAATTCCTGTTGTAGCTGATCATGGAAATACTGTCATGAAATACAGTAACATCAGGGTTTCCGTTAGCCAGTAATTACCATTTTTACAATGTCCTAATGTCCAACAAAATCAAATATTGTCAGTCAGACACAATGTCCGGTAAAAATATTAACATGATGCTTCAGCAACACCAGGCTTATGTAAATGTTGTTGTATTGAAACACTGGACACCTTTAACTTTTACACACATAATTGTTTTTATTTAATCAGTTGTTGCTTAGGTTATATCATGGAATAAGTAATGTGTAGCCTACCAAATACATTTACTACATATTGCAAAATTCAATGTTTTGATAAAATGTATGTATGTATGTATGTATGTGAAGTATTTGTGCTGAATATGTTATCTTAGTGGGACAATTAGATGGCTAACTGAAGAGAATGCATAGTGTAATGTTAGCTTAGCATAAGGTTTGCATTAGCAAAGATACTGTAGGTGCCTTTTTGTTCTGAGAGAAACAAAACATAAACACTCACCGAGCAGTTGATTAAGAACAATAAAGTGCCCTACATGGTCTTCTGCTGTTGTAGCCCATCCGCTTCAAGGTTCGATGTGTTATGCATTCTGAGATTCTATTGTGTTTACTACAATTGTACTGAGAGATTATCTGAGTTACTGAAGCCTTTCTGTTAGCTCGAACCAGTCAGGGCAGCATTTCCCAAAAGCATTTAAGTTGATCGAAGAGACCACTGGTGACAGTGGTTTCTACGATTAGGTTTACAATGCTTTTGGGAAATGCTGCCCTGGCCATTCTCCTTTATCCTCTTCATCAACAAGGCGTTTCCATCTGCAGAACTGCTGCTCATTGGATGTTTTTTATTTTTAGCCTTATTCTGAGTAAACTCTAGAGACTGTTGCACGTGAAAATCCCAGGAGATCAGCAGTTACAGAAATACTCAAACCAGCCCGTCCAACAATCATGCCACAGTCTAAATCACAGAGATACGTTTTTTTTCACCATTCTGATGGTTGTTGTGAACATTAACTCAAGCTCCTGACCCATATCTGCATGATTGTATGCATTGAACTGCTGCCACATGATTGGTTGATTAGATTATCACATGACTAAGTAGATGTACAAGTGTACCTAATATAGTTGTCGGTGAGTGTATATGTACATTTAAAGGTACACAACAGGTCCTTAGGGAATTATGTTACTAAAACGAGTTATACATTTTAACTAAAGGTGCAAAAGATGCCCTTTTACCTTAAAATAAAATTGTTTATGAGAGTGTTTGGTTATATTGTATGATATTTCATATTACATGACCTTTTACTGATGTATTTTCAACTTAAGACTAAATAAATCTTCAAGTGATATTGTAGGATTTCAGATGAGACCAAATAGAATGCCCAAAACAACTTCTTTCAGCCAATGATACAGGTTACGGGACAGGATTTCATGGGCGGAATAAACACCGGATTCAAACCAAAGTCCCTTTTAAGGCAAATCAGTTCACTCGCTGGCCATCTTCTGAATGCTCATGGGCAGGCTGGGCAGCTTTTTTTATGCAAACAAGTGGCAACAAGTACAGGAAGTAGCATAACAAGTACAGCTCCTATTGTATATTCTTGAATGAGGAAGACAGTGGGTCAAAATTATGATTAAAGAACATATTTAAAATCAGCAGTAAAATCTCAGTTGTATCATAAATTGTGCTTCTTTAGCTCAGATCATGCTAAAAACACTATTTTTCAGGCTGGTTCAGCTAATGTGCATGTGTGTTCTCGAGTTGACTAACAAGTGATGTCTGGATCTGAAAGGTAATTGGCTCTTTTGCTTGTAAGGCGGGACATTCTTTTACATCAGTTGGATGTTCCAATTTCTCCCATTCATTTAAATAATAGTGCCCTATCTTGGGCTAATTAGTCTCTGATTCAAACCCATTTCCCACTAAGCCAGCAACTCTTATGTACAGTATGTCAGTAGCAAGTACATTACCATCTGCTTATTTATTTCCTTCTGATTCCCTCTGGGATACATAATGGTTGGGTAAATATATTGGAATGGGTAATAGGTTTTGACAGGAACTCTGTTTGTCCAGAATTTTGTTTCAAGTCAAACAGAAATTGTTGATCCAGGAACACGTCCTACTTGGCAAAATCATGGACATCAGGCTGGGAGGTTGCATCCTTATATACCATTCTCATAGAAGTTGTACATTTGTGGCACTCAAGGATGGATTCATTGTAGATTCATGGCAGGTGAGAATACTGGCAGTGTTCGATCTTCATCTGGTAAAGTGCCAATTGCAGTAACTGGCTTTTCCAAAGAGGTGTCGCTCCAGAGTCGCCCTTACTCAGTACCTCCTTACTGTCAGCATACCCCCTCCTTCTTCCAAAAAGAGTCCAGGTTAAACCAATTTAAGGCTGCATCCTTGAGCTCAAGCATTAGTATTCCAAATACTAATGTTTTTTGCAGCTCTGCCAAAAGTGCTTCCCTTTCCCGCTGAAACTCCGTTTGCTAGCACTAAAGGGAAATTTAAACCTTATGATAAATTGACTGCTGAAATGTTTGTTGACTTCTTTTTAAACATCCTCCAGTAACAGCAGGAATAAGGCCCCATTTGTGAGTATCTGAGTCATCCTTCTTACTGTAAATGTGACTGTTATGATTATTACATCATGTGTAAGTGCAAGACTTGCATCACATCCGAAAAGTTTTGAGAAGGCTTGTGAAAAACAACAAGTCTGTGTTTCTTCACACCAAGGCTGTCTGTGGATGGCACATCCTTAGATCACTCCTTTTGATGAATGGCTGCTTCCCTCTCTCTGTCTGTCTGTCTTTTTGTGTCTCTCTTTCTCTGCTGTTCTGTATCTGGTCATGGGGAATTCACTTGTTTTACTGATCTAGTTCTGTCACAATCCTGGCATTAATGGAAAAAACTGCTGCCACTGCCTGAGCTGATGAACAAAGGAAGGAAATCTTTGATATTCATCAGGAAGCGTCTCTTATCTAAGGAGATTGTTATTGTTCCATGTGAATTCCATTTCCTGAGGGATTATTTACATATCATTGCAAATATGAACCATCTTAAAAGGTGCAGATAAGACAGCAGTGTTCAGTTTGTTTGTTGTCATTTTTAAACATTGTCTGAAATGTACTTTCAAAGGTACTGTATATGGACACATGAGAGGATGGTTCACTAAAAGCAACGTTAGCCTCTGTTAACATGAGTTCACTTTTATTCTTTAAAGAGAGAAAAGCATAATTTCTTTGTCGATAACACTTGATTTGATATTTAGTTATCTAATGTATTTAGATCCTGATACTTTAAGTGTGCTACAGTGTACAAGTACTTTTTGGGGCCACTGTAGATCTTTCCAGCGTAGGTTGGAAACTTCAGCCTGTTTGTTGATCCACTTTTTCCCTAATCAATTAAATTGAATTTTGTACAGTCTCTACAATCTTTCTATGCTTACTTCTGTGATCCATAGAGAAAGTTAAACAATGTTATGCCTTTAGTATAATCCTGACCTTTCAAAGAGCTGCCCTGCATGGACACTTGCTCTGAAGGGCAGCCGGATGTAGTAGGGTCGTCACACATTTGCTGCATCTACACATCACACCAGCGAGACCCCATTAGCACATTTCACCCTCATGGGTCACCAGAGCTCCTGCCCATGTCTCTTACCCTCTAAACTTTCTTCATGTCAGTATCTCATAGACCAGCACTCTTCTTAGTGTACCAAATAGCCAATCATAGGCAATGTGAATGTTTACATCATTAATGGCTGTGAAGGTCAATGAAGTGCAGCATTAAATCTGGTAAAACGAATGCAAACCAGTTAGTGCTGTGGTTTACGGCTATCTGATGAACAGGGGCGTCACAGAACTCTTGAGTAACGTGTTCTGCTGCTGTTCATAGCGTCTGTAGGAAAATAAACAGCCATTGCTGATCTGACATCTACACCATAACTCATAACTCTGTCTCCTTGCACTGTCAGGAAACATTCCTTATACATTTGCTGAAGATTTTAATATTCACAAACACAGAAAAATGACAGCCCATACATTTTTTTGGGATTATGAGAAAAAGCGCACAATGTATTACATTCTTCCCCTCTCGTTCGTGTTCCTTGTAATTTGCCGTTATCCCACTGACAGTTATGTCTTCATTCATTTTTCATTTTGTATCAGAAAGGAGAATAACATGCATTAGACTAGACACCATGGGCCGCTTCACGAGTGCTGTGACGGATTGCCGGAATGATGGCCTTCCCGCTGCCAGTGTCTGGGATTTTCATTCAAAAGTCACGAAAGTTGAGAGCTTCACAGAGAGTCAATCGCTCTGACAGTTGGCTGACCTGTAATGGAAACACTGTCCTTTTGTACTGTTCTAGTCAAACATTAAACACACACAGAGAAATCAGAATGTTGACTTGGGGTCAGCAGTGTTGTATTGTCTCTACTAACACAGGGAAGTTGAAAGAGTCACTATTGTGACCCTCACCTCGACCTTTCTGTTTGCCAATTTGATGCGATCGTGTGTAATCTATTGATATTTTTGTCATATTCAAGGGATCCACTGTAAATCCAAGCACAAACATGTAATGAGTGTGAGAGCATGCACATGCGTGCATGTACTGTATGTGCATGAATGATTTGCATTGACCACACTTTCTTACTGCTTTGCAAGACAGGCTCAAAAGGTTGAGTTTTAGGCGAAGTGTACATTTACAGTGTTCTTTTGTGGTTAAATGAAATTTTACACAGTACGCAAATATTTTAATGATGTCATTGCTAATGGTTAGATTTTGAATGACAAAAAATAAAAGTCAGTCTTGAAGTTCACAAAAAATGTTTTATAGATAGAACAAATTAGGCAAAAATTATCCACAAAATATAATAAGTTTAAATGATTTAGTGTAAATGTATACCGTTATGCTTTGTGATATATTACCTTAGTTTCCACAGTTGCAATGGGGATTCTGAAACTGCTGCTGAGTAAGTGACTTTAAATTTGGCATCTTTCTCTTATGACTGTTGTAATCCACTTCTCTAAATTTTTGCTTTTGTGTAAAGTTGTGGAAACGTAATGGTGGCTTTTATTTATTTATTTTTTCATTTTGCTGTTGGAGAAAATGGATAAGCAAAAACAACATTTGCTGTGGTCTCCCATTCAACACTATAGAAGTTTACCATGCAATAGACCACAACTTTTCATAAAATCCTTCACAAAAGAGTTTGAACCTTGAACCAAAAATCACAACATCACAAAATTAGTTTTGAGACAAAAACGTTTTTGAAAGTCTGACAAAAATACAAAGGTACAAGACTACTGTAACTGCTGTACAGTGTTGACCAATACAACATAGGTATAGTTTTAAAACTTAGAGCCTGTACTTTACAATGCAGTTAGGCATTATGATAAAAACTGAACAAGTGCTTTGAAATTTTCAGACAAATCAGAAGTGTTCCATTTTTATAAATTATTACAAATTCTGCATTGTATATATTATTGTAATCAGTAAAAACACCAATCTCATCAAATAGCAATCTGCCATATGTTTTTAGAAAGCTCACAAAGAGTAGAATACAACCAGCTATTTGTTTTACTTACAGACAAAAAATATAACAAGTAATAGCTATGTATTTGTCTTTGACATACATGCTTATAACTTTATGAAAAATAAACAGAACATAGAATATTACCTTGCTATCTGGCTACAAACACGTTAGCTTTCCACGATCAGATGACATCATTGTAAATACTGTAGCATTTTGGAATACTAAATCAATTGGATTGGGTTCAGATTGCTCCAACCAGTGGATATAGTCCTCCATATTTGGGCAGAGGTGATCAATCACTGTTATTACATATGGTCACCAAGAAATGGCATAAAATACATGACACAGACTCGATGACTCAAATGGCACAGAATGAAACTCATTCTGTGAAAACTCATTACTAAAATGCAAACCTTTAGTCATTGTTGTGTTTACATGTGTAATTAGTTATTATGTACACTTTTTATGTTTTATTTGTTTGGAGAAGCTTTTGGACACTTGGAGATGTTAATATTCAGTATATATAATATTTGTAATGCTATAAATATGAATTGCTTTGTTGTATCAACACAAAATTTAACTCAGTTACAGATGACATGACTGGGAATCAAACAAAAGCAGTTTTTCAGAGCAATGTTAATTACACTGAAATATACTGTTTAATATCAAATAATAATAAAGTAATTTTGCAGCAGTTTCTTAGAATGGGATTATTCAAATTTATCATAATCTATATAATTACAAAATTTGAAAAGTTTTCATTCGAATGATTCCAAATACTTGACCCTCTCGATTTTTTTTCTCCTTTTTTTATAAGCCATTAATATTGAGTATGCCACTAAAACCGGAAATCTTTAAAAACACCCTCAGAGCTTGAAAGGTTAAACAATTATTTTAATATCTTTTATATTACCGATTTAACTCAAGGAGCTCAAGGTACAGCAGGTTTATCTTGAAAGGTTTATATGTTATCATTGAAAATCTATTTATCTTTGGAAAAAATTTATTCGATTTTTACTTCTGGAACCAGACTTTTGCGCTCTATAGTTTACCTTCTCATTTCAAAAGATGGTAATGTGAAAAAGGTCTATTTTTGGAGAATTAAAAAGCTGAATTTTAATACAGGATGGAGCTTTGCAAGCACTGTTAAACACTGTCATACCTGTATCGATGAATGAGTTGTTTGCTCTAACAAAACACACCAGGGCCATTTTCAATACATTTTGATGCCTGTATCCTTTGTTCATCACCAAATAGAAAGTGAATTTCTTTGTGTAAACAACGCTGTCAAAGACTATGCCCCTTTCACTTTGTGTTGCAATCTTGATCTAATCTCTCCTCGAATGAATACTGACTCACCCATTCCCTTTTTGCCTTTCTTGTTCCTTTGTGATTTTCTGAATGGATCTGAATGACTTGAAAAAACGCCCCCGCTGAATGAGTTCCGCTTTCCTCCACTTCGTCCTTCCTTTATAAAAGCACCAGACTCTCTGCTCCATCCTGGCAGAAGCTATTCAAGCTTTCAATGGCTCCCAAATACACAGAGGTCTGTGATCAAAGCCCTCCTGCCTCTGATGGCTGGTGACAGCATCTAGACAAAGACGGTTCGCCAAATAAAAACTAAGAGCTGTCATTATTAAAGTTCAGTCGGGAGAAGAAAGTGGGCGTTCGACAGTTGTGACGGCTTCGGGATAGAACCGCTGCTTGGTTTCTCTAACAGCTCTGCTTGTGTATGATAATTATGACATTTGCGTTTAATTAGGGTAATTGTCTTAATGAAGTCATCCTTGCTTACTGTTGCTAGCTGTGCCCATGAGACGTTGTGTCGTTCAAGATTACGGTGCGTGTTTGTACACATTTATATGTCGGTACACTTTCATTGTGAGCTAATGTAGCTTTAGTGAAAATGAGCGTATGTGTTTTTGCTGTGTGTGTGTGCAATTTGGGATGTGTGTAGGCCTGAATACATGGCGATAAAGCTATCTGTAGCTTTTCGACTCTCCCTGTGGTCCTGGTCTGTGGCAATGTGGTGTGGCTGATATGTTTGTAAAAATGTCTGAGTGTGTGTGTGTGATCTCCTGCTTTGGTCAGACTGGAGGCCAGCACTGACCTTAATCACCACAACCTCTCCATCTCTCTCCTTTTCTCTCTCCTTCCAGCTTCATGTCAGAACTGACATTCTCAGAGCAGATACACAGCCTATCTTTGCCAGGGTGTCACACTTCTGTTCTTCTCAGCCCCTCTTAAAAATCTTTTTATTGTTCTTGCTTAACCTCTCACTTCTCTCTCTCTCTCTCTCTCTCTCTCTCTCTCTCTCTCTCGCTCCATCTAAAATGATTTAATGTCTTTTTTCCCCACTCTGGTCTGTTCATTAGAAATTGTTGGAGGGATTTCTTGGTACAGATCAAGAGAAACTTGATTGTTAGACACGGATGAATGAGGCAGAGCACTGAAATGGGGCTTCTTTGTTTTTCTTCTGAATTTCACCTCGTTTAGTAATGCTATTTATTTTTTAAATGAGGGTTTGAAACAAAGGTTTTTTACTTTATCTTGTTGTAGCCATGCTAATTAAGTAATTCAATTTGTGCTGAAGTGCACTTGAAGCCGTAAATCACTGGCATGGTTTGATCAACAAAGTTTACATCAATTAGGCAATTTCTATTTTGTGTGTGTCCATACTGCAATAGCAGCTTTGATCTTGATGGGTCCCTGGTTAGATTAAGTTTTAAAAACAATCTTTTTAAGACTCTGTGGGAAGCTTGATTTCACCAGGAGCGGACTGGGTCGAGGGTGGTGGTAGGGACATTGGCTGAGGCTAAAAAGCCTGAGATTGATGAGATCCAATGTCCCATTGTTCATTTATCAGTAAAGCTGTCAACTCACCACTAACTTGGGCGGGTGTGTGTTAGCATTCATCAACACAAAGGCATCAATCATCAACCTGCTGAGCAGCTACTTGGCAGTCCATTACAGCGACCTGAGCGAGACTGCCACCAAAGTTCTTTTTTCCTGTGATGGCTTACCTTACTAGTATGTGGTCATTAGACATGTCTGCCCTAACTATGTCATACCAATAAGCACGTGTGTGTGTGTGTGTGTGTGTGTGTGTGTGTGTGTGTGTGTGTGTGTGTGTGTGTGTGTGTGTTTTAATAGGTGTGTTTGTGGTGCACTTCACCAGATTTTGTTGCATTATGTCGATTATAACAGAACATGATTTAGACTTGTACCTCAGTTTTATTGGTACAATAAAAAAAATTTAAGTTTGAGAAAGTCATTTACAGTGGAAGCAAATGGTACCAACATCCAGAGGGTTTATAAGCATAAATGTGGAGCTCATATTTTTGTTAAAGCACTTACATTAAAGCTGCACAATGTAACTTTGTGCTCTTTGGCAACATCATGTAACTTGTGGAAGAACATATTACGTCAGTCGTGTTTCGGCACTGCTCTTCTGGCAGATGAATCACATTATTTGAGCTTACCTGGACATTGCCTGTGCGTAATCATGACTGGGAGATATTCAGAGTCGGAGTCATAACGTGATATTTTCAAGTTGATATTATGTTATACAATAAAAAATGTAAAACTGAAATATTACTTGATTTGATGAAGATAAAAACTCTTATTTACATATTTCTAATGAATGAATTTTACACTTAGTGAAATTTCTGACACTACACACAAAGCACTTTTACATAAAGAACAGTGGACTCTCCTCAACCAACACCAGTTACTAGTATATTTTAATATAATTTTCAAGTCAAGTGTTTAATCTACTTTTAATGTTTGCATTGTACTACACTTATCAATTTAAGAGGTGAAACTGGTGATTTGGCTGATAAGAGTTCAATGGAAGAATTTATATTTTTTATATTATATTGTACAGCTTCAGTTTGTAATGCAAGTAAACCATAATACTACAATACGTCAATGCAATGCACACAATAACACTGTAAACTAACAACATAAAATGAGGATTCACTGATAAATATAAAATAAATATACTTGATTAAACATGAAAATAATATGCTTATATGCAATTTAACAATTACAATATCTTCCAATCACATTAATTTCCCCTGACAAAATAATGTTCGATTCATAAAAGCATGATGACCAGTATAAGCTTCAAGAATCCTACCAGAAAACATATCCGAGCATTATAGCAGGTAAACAAACAGATAACAGATACACATCCACCCAGACTGCTGCGATGCTGTGCTGAACTGCGTGAGTGTGACTGAACTGAACGTAGATTCTCCAGCTGGAACATGAGACAGCCGGTTCTTCTTTCCTGTTCATCCCGCAAGAATGAATGACAAAAGCCAGCTATATTGCACCAAATCCGACCTGACAGCTCAAAATACAAATACATTTATAGGCTTGCCGTAGTGAATCAGGGTAAGCTTAGGAGATGGTTTTGAACACATTGTTTATTTTTAACCAAAAAATCATATGTAGTGCAGCTTTAATTCTTCAACAAAAAAAGAAACTCAGTACAACACTCAAGTCGTTTTAATTCCTGACTTTGTTCATTCTTAAAGCATGTTTGGAGAAAAGACAATCGTTCACCTTCTATATTTATCTACCTCTCTCTAGAGGCGTGATGGCTTAGTCATCACTAATCACAATGGTTCAGAGCGAACATAATGGATCTGAGGTAATTCCACCCAAAATACCAATTCACAGCCAATTTGTTCTCCTGTGTGTATTTTCCTTAATGCGTTTTAGGTCTTCCATTTTTTTTCCTCCATGTGAGATAAAAACGTTATACAACTATTTGGAGAAAAGGGGGGATTTCACAGAAGACTTAATAAAAAAAGAAAAACATAATAAAAAATATTGTTTCCTTTGATGTTTGGGGGAAATGTGAACCCTACATATTCTTGAGAAGTTTTGTGAGATTCACTCAGTAATGCTTTCTGTATTTAACTATAGTGTGAATGTCAGTGCACATTCTGAGATGCCTGAATTGCAGTGGAATTTACAATATTTCAGAATTTGTCACGGGTCTGAAATGTTTTTCAGCCTACTGATTGACACTAATCTCTCAGTAATGAATATAAAGAACATTTCTGTAAGTTATATAGCCATAATGCAAATAGTGACAAAACTTGGTAGTCATTAAAAGTAAATCAGCTTTTGTTGGACAGGCCAATTGGGCAGTGTTGGTTAATTAAAAGCAGACATCGATTTTTTTTTCTTTTCTTTTTTTTTTCTAATTACTTTATAGAGCTTTGAGAGGATAGTTGCTATCTGTTTGGTCACTAAACACAGCCACGTTTTTGTTGCAGTTTTATTCCCTGACATGATATGAGTGGCACTGTGGAAATTATAAGAACATATATACACAGAAACCCACACACTGTTATCTTTATGTATTCAGACACGTATTAGCCTTATTAGCACCCGTGTAATTATAATTTTTACCTGACTGGATCAGATTTGATTTATATTAATCATGCTCCTGTAATGGGTGTAATTTTCGTCCTGGTTCTCCTTTTAGATTAAAATTACATCTTGACATAAACCAACATTAGCCTTTCAATCACCAAAGGCACAGTATAGCTGTGTTTTTCTTTTTCTCAGAATTCCATTATAATTCCTTATTCTTTATACCCGTGTCATTCAAAATAAGATTAAAAGCCCTCCGCACAATACGAAAAGTGTTTGTAACTCATCTGAATAAATAAACATCAGTCTGTGTGAAAGTGTCTAGCTGAGTTAACTGATTTGTAATGACATTGACCTGTCATTTGGCTTCGACTGAATTTCACTGTCAATTTATGATGTCTTTTTTCTCTGCCTACTCTGAAACACTCATTTACATACATATATACATGATTAAAAGTCAATCAGTCAGCGGCTCTGCGGTCGGATGGAAAAAATATGAGATTTGTAAATAAAGTCATCCCGTTCTCCTTATACGAGGTCTTCCCATAATTTCTGAGAGGATGTTACAGCACTAGTTTTGTTAATCAGGATGGATGTGAGGAAGGCCCCGGCGCTGTGAGCGGATGAATTAGTAGTGTTTGTCTGTGTTGTGAATGGCTAATGAGAACCTTAGACAGACTGTCTGGGGCGGCATCTTACTGCTCATTATCTCTTGACAAATCTTGTAGACTCCTGATTTCTCTCCTTGCCTCTCTTTCTTTCTCTTTATTTCTTGTTCTTAAATTAATTTTTTTAATATATAATCCTTGACTCTTGTCTGACTTTTCTTTCCTAGCTGGAAAACAAAAAACAGCTTAGACCAGCTAAGTCTTTAAAGACCATTTGAAACCATATTGCGGGTAGGTCTAACATGCTTGTGCAACTAAAATCATTACCCATCATTTTCTGAGGCAGCAGTAGAAACCTTACAGGAACCTTGAAGGTGGTATATTCTTTTGACACTTTCCTGCTGGTTCACTCATAATTGTTCAAGCTGGTCCTCCTTCTTTACTGGGAAAGTTTTCTTTCCTGTGTTAACGTTTTTAAATAAACAATTGGGGTGGGATGTATCAAAGGTTTAGTCACTTTTTAATAGCCTTAGCCTTTAGTTTATGTTACATATCAGCAAAACCACACTAGACAGCATGAACTAAAGCAATAGTCACTTTTACACATACAGCTTTTCCCAGAAAATTCACTTAAATTTTCCTTTTAGAGGAAAAGGAAATACTGGTCAATCAGCTCTGGCAATTTTATGGAATGAGAAGTTTTAACAATACCAGAAAAGTTCCATTTTGATGCTGTGTGAACAAAGCTGTTAGATTACCGGTTTGAGCATCTACAAGGTCAGGATGTGCAGACATAAGGAGTCTGCTTTGGGCCAATCACAGTCCTGATGGAATGCCGGATGACACAATTAATTTGAACCAATGAAATGCCTGTGAAATGCCTCAAATAATTTGGTCAAATTGGACAGATAGTGATACTGTTAAGCACTTTTTTTCATCTGAGTGGTTGAAGAAATTTGTCAAAGCTTACAGGAAAAGTAAGTGATTCTATTATATATGATAAAAAACTAGCCCCCTTTGGGAACAAGGTATACACAAGCCTTTCTGACAAATTACATCAGATTTTACTCAAAACTTCAAACTTTTTATTTGATAGAAACTTGTGCAAAATGATACCAAAATCGTACTTTTCTGGTTTATGTGAAATTGAACTAACAGACCTAGATAATGCGATTGTAGCTTGGCTACGTTAATCATACCACAATTAGCCTTGTTGCTATGCACATGATCCAAAAAACTGTGTGATGTATATTTAACCCAGAAATCGAACCTAACACAAATCAGAGAAGATAAGGAGATCAACAACAAGATATCATGGCGGACGGTAGAAATGTTCATTTTTGGATGGTTCAGTAGTCTGTAAACCATTCTGGAGCAGCAGAGGAAAGGAGTCGAGCAATCCACAGTGTGGAGGGGCTTTAAAAGATCTGTTGGTGACCCGAATCTAAGGAGGGAGAATGGTGAGACCTGACATGAGGACTCTGATCCCTGTTTTCTTCACTTCACCATGACAGTTTTGATGGACACACAATTCCAATCCCATTACTGGAAGTCAGCAAGGTAGAAGCTTCCAGAGGAGGAGTTCCTTGGCATGGAGTGTCTGCTAATGAAATGACTAGGATGCCAGGGAGGATTCGACCAAGGGAGGGGCCACTGCAGCCCTAGTTGGAGAGTCGAGGTCATGGGGCATTGTTGAGAGTGCACATAGACTCTCTAGGCACATGGGTGCTGTCATGGCTGACTGTACTGACACTTTGAAATATAGTGTCAGTTTTAAGGGGTGGGGTGTGATGGAGAGTCGGTCTCCATCATGGGACTTTAATGTGTTCCATGGACTTATTTATTATCTTACTCAACCTTTCAGTATTTACTGGGGTTTTGTTGTGCTTTTTTTTAATTTGTCCTATTTATTGGATTTGATTTAAACTCTCATTTAAACTCATTCTTATGTATTTTATTCAAAGATTTTGTATTTAAGAATGGGAATGTGAGGGTTAATTGTATTTAAAATAATGGTTTGTTCCAATTCGCAAAGGGAGGAAAATTGCATATTTATACCAGCCACCACTAGGGGAGAGGAAAGTAGATGAGGATATGGACAAGGTTATGCCAGTACTGATTGAGTGCAAATATACTCTGGCTGCAGTTGTTTAGGGAGGGGAGTAGGTACTGCTGTTAGCACCAAAAACAGTGCTAGTTTTTAGACTTTTTTTTAAATGTAACCTTGGATTTATGATTCCTTTTAAAAAATATATTTTGGGGCCTGGGTAGATTAGCAAGTAAAGACGCTGACTACCACACCTGGAGTCGCAAGTTCGATTCCAGGGCATGCTTAGTGACTCCTGTCAGGCTTCCATAGCAACCGATTGGTCCGGTTGCTAGGGTGGGTAGAGTCACATTGGGTCGACCTCGTGGTCGCTATAATGTGGTTCTCGCTCTTGGTGGGGCACGTGGTGAGATGTGCTTGAATGCTGCGGAGAATAGTGTGAGCCTCCACACATGCGCTAGGTCTCGTGGTAACGCGCTCAACAAGCCATCTGACAAGATGTGCAGACATGGAGACAACTGAGATTCGTCCTACGCCACCACGAGGACTTAGAGCGCATTGGGAATTCGGCATGCCAAAATTTGGGAGAAAATAAAAATACATAAACAAATAAATAAAAAAACTATTTATTTGCACATTTTGAACCTCTAATGGATTAAATACCTTTTTGGAACACCATTCCTTCTCTTTGATGTGAATCTGCTTGTGACTGCTCCGGTCCATATCACAACTAGGAAAATATAAACGGACCATATATTTTCTAAATCGGCTATTTATTCATGACATCTCTCCATAGTCTAAATGTTATTATTGAGCTTTACACACACAGTAGTTTTTAAGGATAATATCCTTATAAATTGAAGGCATTAAGTGAAGCAAAGCAGACCTCATATAGTAAGAACAATCTAGATACAAATTGTGTCGTCTTCTGACTTCGAACATCACCATTAACACAGTGGACAATGTACATCTAATTTACTCCAAAATCAACATCTAAAGAATGTAAGGAATGCACACGACTGTGAAGTTTTCCATGTTGTTGTGCCTGTTGTTTGCCTATCGCTGTTGAGAAACTAGTTAGATGACTTCTTCAACGTGCAAATACGATGCAAAATGTAAACCAGAAACTGTCTACGTCCGTAGCTCGACTACTCAAAAATCAGCGATGGATCGATTATAGCTATCAATTACAGCTTGATTATAACTGCCCATGTAAACATACTCGGACTCTTTCTTTGCCGCCTTCTCTCCTTGTTTCTCTCTCTCTCTGACCAGTTCAGCCCCATCATGGTGTGAGAGGAGGGAGGGCTGTGTGAGTTTTAAGGCAGGCACCCAGAAGACATATTCTCTACCACATTACCACAAGTAAGGAGATACTGACATCCACATGAATCCACTCCACATAATTTATGATTGCATCAACGGACACACACACACACACACACAAATTAATATACACACAGCCAAACTTTCAGATACACGCAGATCAGCTGATGTATTCAAGCACCTACGGATGCTAAAGATGTTTAGAGAGCTATTTAACCTGCTTTTGCCTTTAACTTTGACATGCAAAGATTAACAATGTTCTCTGTGTATTAGTGCTTGGGCATTTACAAGGTCATCCTCGATTATGCAAACTTTGCAAAACATGCCAGTATCTAGCCTACAGGTTTATTTATTTATTTATTTTAATTCAGTGCCTGCCAGTACAGTCTACTGAAAGCCCTGCCATGTTAGCCAGACATCCAGCACTCATAAAATCTGCATTTCGAATACACCTGTTTAGGATATTTGGTAATGATGGAATTAGAAGGGAACCGCTAAAGTGCCCTCATTCTCATACCAATTTATGTAAGGGAATTTAGGGTCTTGAAATATGTGAGCTATGAACTAAATTAAACTGTCCTTATTGCACATTATTAGGTAATGAAATGTATAATGGAATTAGTTGCGTTCGACAACCATTATAAATTAGATAAATGACAAATAACTATATTATTCTCCACCATTAAAATCGTATTACAACGTCTAGTTGTATCCGCTCACAATTTCTACTGTAAGGAATTAGCTTTAATAAGTGAATTATAATTAATTCACTTATAGGAGTGATATTATTCTCATGGCTGTTTGAAAATAATATCACACGTATTTAGGTACAGTTTTGAAGCGAAATCTTTTTGAAATAGGGATGAGATTTATCAAAATATACCACAGTCATTCATCTTTGGATATAGACAAACTTTATTGCTATTCTTAACATAAATCTATTCTAACACATATATACATATGACAGGTTGGTGAGAAGAGTGACATTAAATGTGACCAATACAGTGAAAATGAACTTTATGGAGTCTGTTGACAATGCCTTAAGAACCATTTAACCTTATTTGAGTCTACATCGATTTGCTATCTGATTACCCAAAGTGTGTAACAAATACACCAGCACTTTGAGCACAATATTGGAGATGTATTTGCATGTAGTGGTGTTTCCATGCGATCTTTGTGTTGCTTGGTTCTTGGCTCTTGTTCGAAAGTTCGTTCCGTCGATGTATTGGACCTCTGTAAGATCGGATAGTTATTGTCTGTATGAATGATGAGGTTGGCTTTGAAGCAAGGCCTTCTCATGGGTGTGTGAACCGTAGCGAGTGACAAGCTTCCTTGGACCTCACATGGCATGGATCTGGTTCTGAAGAGATCCAGAGAAGACCACGAGGGAAGAGCCAGAGCGAAGTCTGGGCAGTCAGAAGAGCAGGAGAGACAATTGTCCTGCGCCAATCAGAAGTGACTTTTCAGAGTCACATGGTCAACTGGGCTGTCTTTTCCGACAGTTGATTTTATGGTCCTTTGTTTCAGATTCTTTTAAATCTGAGGTATTGTATAAATCGTGGATTTAATGCATTCTGTACATTTTAGAAGGTTAAATCGGTAAAGTACTGTGACTTTGTGTAGAATGTTCCTGGATTAAGATGAAATGTGTTAGTATTCGAGTCGTGCAAATATGATGGTCTTTTGGAAACCTTTCAAAGAGAAGTCTGCTTTAACTCTGTGTGGAAGTTCAGAAGGTCGTGCTGAGGGGCCTTTCTGACCAATGACCCTTTTTGCTTTAAATTAGGTTGTTTAGAGTGTCTTGACCATTTTATTGCCCAAAGACAGGCCTTCAGTAGGAAGTCGATGCATGGTCCGTTAATTTATGATGCTGAGGAATTCCAGGATTAAAAAGGTTGGGTTTTTCCTAGATTCAGATCATGTCGTTTCAATTCTTCTGCAAGTATAATTCTACACCCGAGTCATCCATACTATGGATGACACAGAAATCACAGTACTGCCAATGCAGCTACCAACTAGAAAAATGGCTACCAGCTCTCTTAATTCAGAAAGTGTGTGAGACAGTGACATTAAGCCCATGGCTGAGAGTTCAATGGAGGATACTACACATTTTAGGGTGTCGATTTTGTTTTCTGTCTTTAATAGGACAGGGTGTGAGCCACGTTTCACTAGCACATTAGCATACTCGTCCTGAGGGCATGAAGATGAGTGAGACGTTTGCAGTAATAACCAAACCAGCAAGCTCCTAACAGCCAGTCCCTCCAATTCAGCTAAAATGCAGATAAATTATGGCCATGATTATATTATATGTGTGTGTGTGGTGAATGATGAAACTTTTAGCTGCTGCTAGCTGCAGTGGGTTCTTTATTTTCATTGTGGGTAAAGCTGTGAAATGTTCATATTCTTTGCAGCCTAATCTTTTCTGCTATCACAATCCTGATAAGACAGCAGTCTCCTTATTTGGCATGTTTAATAAATGAATATTTAAACAAATAATATAAGCACAGTGTATTACTGTATATGTAAGCTATAAAGTGTTGCAAATGCAAAGGAAGGCAAGAATCAGTAGTACTATGGCTTATACCTAGGGTTAGTTTTTTTTTTTTTATTTTTACAGGTCTCATGATGCAAATTCCGTCATCAGCAAGGTGCTCGAGCACTGAATGCGTGCAGCCTGATTTTTCAAACCACGCATCTTTGAATGCACAGAATGCCTGGAATTATTTGCACTAATTAGTGGATCCACAAGGTGGCAACACATACATTTGAGCAGTTGCGGTCACATGAAGTGGCAGAAGATGATGTCATCAATGGTAAACAATAGGAGACAAATGTGGAAACAACAACATTGGATGTGCAGATCAAGAGCGTGTTTGAGGAGGTCAGGAGATACCTGCTCCACTCGAGTCTGAAGAATATAAAGAAATCTTAATTTGTTTAATTTCCTGAGTAGAAATAGTCCAGTATCTCATAGTAGTCATAGCATGCATGCACCAACCACCTGTGTATGTGCGCACAGTCAAATTAAATACACTTTGACAGTCTCGTGTTCGACTGTACACAGACGCCAAGTGTTCACATCCAAAACAAAGTATACTCTGGGCTTTAGTCATACCACACTGTTTTATTTTTCTATGGACTTTTACTTAGTGATCACACATAGGTTTTTTTCTACCTGGTTTCATGGAAAGGTTACTATACCTAAGTTTTTGCTAAATTATTTGTACGTGACTTGTACTATCAAGGCAGTTTCCTGGTGAAATGAACAATAGACGTGCTATCAGAGGTGGGACCAAGTCATTGTTTGCATGTTACAATATGTCTCAAGTCTTTGCATTCAAGTCAAGTCCCAAGTCTTCAACTTTAAGTGTCAAATCTTAAACAATTAATTCATGCTCTTTGCCCAAATTAGTGTCTAAGTATTAATTACAATACTAATTACACCCTCCATAGTATTTCAGCCAGGACCACTTTGGCAATTAAACATGCAATCTTAGTTGTTGTTGAAATACAACAGTTATCTTTGGTGGTATGGTTTCTTTGTGGGGGGTTTCTGTTCTACACTTTATGTGTATAAGAAGGTATCTGGCATCAGCATGAACATGGATACAATGTTCAACCAAATGGAAATTGAATAATTGCTATTTATGAACCCCCCAAACTATAATGACTGGTCTTCGTTCATGCTAGTATACAGAAAGAACTTGCCTGAGAATTGTTGAAGTGAGCGGTGTTCGATCTAGTAGTTTCAGGCCCTGTTGATACCGGGAAACAATTGCATAATAGATGGTGTTCTTCAAGCAGGAAGAGGGCAGCTTGCCCCTTCTGGGATAGCAGCAGAGGGGTGCCCTTGCCTGTGTTTGCTGCTTTGATGCGGAAGGAGTGGCTAGTATATTATACGGGGTCTAGACCACATTGGAGGCATACTATGCGGAGTTGAGAGGAGAACCATTGTTTTGTCATGGCATCTCCCTTCTCTGTGATGAAAAGAGGCTTGATAGAATTCACTTTGTGACAGAGGCTAAGGAATTGGGTCATAGCTGCTAGGGGACAATATCTGGAATTGGTGCGAGAAATGTTGATAGTGGTGCCTTTCTTTTCTCTGTTGGATTTAGAGTGCTTTAAGTGAATAGAAAAGTAATTAAGATGTATGGATAAATCACTGAGAGTAAGATCGTGGGAGGGATCGAAGGCTTTGTTATTGATGGTAAATTACCCGCATCTGAGGAACCCGTAAAAAGCTGCAAGGAATGGTGCTTCTAAAAGTGAATTGTTATATGGACTGAATAGACCTGATCTTAACTGATTCACCATTTGATGCATGTAGGAGAGAGATAACCGTAGACATTTATCTGAGGCAACAGCACTTTCCTTTCTCAAACCATTAAGAAGGCAGATGGTAGACATTTGTAGCACGCTTTCGGAGGACTGATCTGAGCACCTTGACATTGGATACGGATATGTTGGTCTTGCTTGTGGAAGGTTGGAGCTCTCTGTATTCGAAGCAGTGCACTATGAAAGCACAGACTATAGGGATATTTTCTGGAGAAATATAGTGCTGTGATCTGATTTCTGTTTTTTGTATCTCCTAAATTGTTAAACAAAAATGAAAACAAAATCTAACATAAAACAAAGGCAATCTGAGTAAACACAAAATACAGTTTTTAAATGATAATGTTATTTATTGAAGCAAACAAGTTATCCAATACTAACTGGCATTTGTGAAAAAGTATTTGCCCCTTTAATTACTAAATTCCCAAATATATAAAACTGCATTCATAATGGGGTTCAGGTGGACTAGACACACCCAGGCCTGATTACTGCCAGCTCTGTTCAATCAACTCAACACCTATATAACTTTTTCAACAGCATGAAGTTGGCTAAAAGGTCTCACCCAGTAGCACACTACGCCAAGGTCAAAAGAAATTCCAGAAATTATGAGGAAAAAGGCGATTGAAATACATCAGTCTGGGAAGGGTTACAAAGCTATTTCAAAAGCTCTGGAAGTCCAAAGAACCATAGTGAGAGCCATTAGCTCCAAATGGATAAAACTTGGCACAGTAGTGAACCTTCCCAGAAATGGCTGCGCTTCCAAAATTCTTCCAAGAGCACAGCGACAACTCAAGGCAGTCACAAAAAAGCCAAGGACAACATCCAAGGAACTGCAGGCCTCTCTCGCATCAATAAAAGGTCACTGTTCATGACTCCACTATCTGAAAGACGCTGGCCAAAAATGCCATCCATGGAAGAGTGGCGAGGCGAAAACCCCTGTTAACACGAAGAACATTAATGCTCATCTGAATTTTTTCAAAACACACCTTGTTGATACTCAAAGATTTCGGGTGAATGTTCTGTGGACTGATGAGTCAAAAGTGGAACTGTTAGGAAGACTGGTGTCCTGTTACATTTGGAGTAAATCAAACACAGAATTCCACCAAAAATAATAATACCTACAAGCACGGTGGTGTTGGTGTGATGGTGGGATGCCTTGCTGCTTCAGGGCCAGGGTGACTTGCAATAATTGAGTGAAATAGGAATTCTGCCAGAAAATCCTAAAGGAGAACGTCCGGTCATCAGTCCGTAAATTCAAGCTCGAGCACAACTGGATTATGCAGCAAGACAATGATCCAAAGCATAGGAATAAGTCCACCTCTGAATGGCTCAAAATAAGCAAAATTATAGTTTTGGAGTGGCCTTGTCAAAGTCTTAACTTAAACCCAATAGAGATGCTGGGGCACGACCTTAAATGGGCAGATCATACTTTGAAAACCCTCCAATGTGGCTGAACTTAAGTAGTTCTGTGAAAAAGAGAGGCCCAAAATTCCACCACAGCATTGTGAAAGACTGATCTCCAGTTATCGGAAGCATTTGGTTGCAGTTGTTTCTGCTAAAGGTGGTAAAACCAGCTATTAAGTTTAAGGGGCAAATAGTTTTTCACATGGGTGATGTATCTGTTGGATAACTTTTTTGCATAAAAATAAAATAATAATAATAATAATATATATATATATATATATATATATATATATATATATATATATATATATATATATATATATATATATATATATGAAAACTGTATTTTGTGTTTACTCTGTGTTTGTTTTAGGTTATATCTCGTTTGAAGATCTAAAACAATTTAGTATGAAAAATAAACAAAAATAGAAGAAATCAGGAAGGGGGGAAATACCTTTTTACAGCACTGTAGGTACAGAGAGGGTAACATAAAAAAAAGAGTCATATGATTTAAGCGTCGAGTTTGATAGACAGGATCTCATATAATGTGAAGCTCAACACAGATAATTTTCAATCAATAATCAATGACCAGAAAATCATCTAGCTGATGAAGAAAGATTGGCAGTTTACAATTATTCAGTAAAATCCAGCAAAGTGCTTCCAACAAAGTGTAGAATATGCTTGAGCTGTGCTGAGTCTTACTGAAAAATAAAATGTATTGCACCAACTGACCCCGAAGAGATGCCATTGCGATGGGTGTAAAGATATGTTTTGAATGTGTCAGTGATTTCTTCTTTGCTTAGCCATGCACCAGCCTGCCAGCTAACTTCATGAGTTTGATGCTATTATCAACTGAATATGCGAGAGAGAAGGGATCTGAGGGAATGAGGCTATTAATGCTTGGAATGCCTGAGGTGGAATGGGGAGCTGATAGATTGATAATTAATCGCGTTCTTTGTGGCAATTCCTATGGGGTTTACGCAAAATGAATTGAAAGGTGGTTTGTCAAATGGTCCGATAATGTATCCTTTTAGGACTTCTTTTGACAGAAGTTCATCGACAACCTGGGGTTCTTTTATTGTGGATTGAAGGTTGGGGCAGCTGTGCAAGAAATTATTAAGACAAGCAAGGCCAGATGAAAAACAATAAACTAGTCCCTGGAACTTTGACGGGTGACTTTTCTTTCTTTCTTATGAAGCATGTGCAACGTGGGCATGAAGACTTTAGTGGCTGTTCCTGCAATAAGCATGAAAATATTTACAATTAGGTTGTGTACAGACATTTTCATTGAAATTGTAACATAAAGGGGTTTGTCTTTCAGGTTTCACCTGATTGGAGATAAATAAAATTGAGGTAAGGTAGAATATACAGTAGCTCACAAAGGTGAGTACACCCCTCACATTTTTGTAAATATTTGATTATATCTTTTCATGTGACAACACTGAAGAAATGACACTTTGCTACAATGTAAAGTAGTGAGTGTACATCTTGTATAACAGTGTAAATTTGCTGTCCCCTCAAAATAACTTAACACATAGCCATTAATGTCTAAACCGCTGGCAACAAAAGTGAGTACACCCCTAATTGAAAATGTCCAAATTGGGCCCAATGTGTCAAGTGTCAACTATTGATTGTGCTCGATTAGCACGTTTAGCACAATGTATGGACTTTTCAGACTGTCCCTTACCACACCCTCCAGAGCATCAGCATGTTTTAGCACAATGTGTGGACTATTAAATGACACCTTACAACACCGTAGGCTAAATGTTAAATTACTACTTAATTTTAATTTAATTATCTGGAAAGATTTTGCAGTGACACCATCTGACCAGCTTAAATATGGGACAAATCACGGCCCGTTTTGATTCCATACGGGATGTATCATTTCATCTTTAATAAAGGACGATCCCATACTTTATGGGATGGGTGGCAACCCTACCTTCGTTGGTCCATAGTAGAACTTTTAGCTGGTTTCAGCAATGAGGCATGCAAAATAATTAATGCCAAAACTTTAGTTGAAGTGCACTGAGCTGTGTGAAACTAAGTAGCTAGCTAGCTAACCTATTAAACAATATGTTCCTGCTCAGCTTCTGTTCGGACGCTCTTGCTTACTGCTCCGCGCTTTTGCTCTATCGCTTTTATATTTTCATATTTTATCTCCTTTTATCAACTAATTTTAACTAATTTTAACTTAAATCAGCACAGTGCTCAAAAGCTTGGATTACTACAAAAAAAAAAAAAAAAGCAGAATTCTTTTATCCGACCAGCCTCCCATTGAAAGTTTTCATTCCAGGGAAGGGAAAACACAACTGCCTACATTCAAAAGGATAAGAGAAAATGCCTCTTCTGGAATCTACTTGCTGCACTAACTGCCACAGACTTTTACAAAGGATTGCAGTTCTTGAAACAAAGTTATTTACAGGACCACCAAACCAGACGGAACACACAACAGAGCTTCGTCATGGACGCCCTCAGCATACAGCCGGTGAGTCCCATGAATCTAGTGCTCCTCGACAGGCCATACTGAGTGTAGAGAAACAAACCGATCGAATTACAAATCGATGGCAAAAACAGGGCGCGAGACCAAAAGGCACTCGAGACATCAGATTGTCATGAGCATCTCATATTGCCGCAGTAGCATCCTCTACCCCAGATACGGCTCTGACAAGGAATGCAAACACTGGTTTCCTACCACCGCCTATACATCTTGAGAACAGATTTGAAGTATTAATGAATGAGGAATCCCCAAATGTGATCGAACACAGACTGAATCAGCCAGTAGCTAACACTGATGTGAACTGGCGCTCAAGGTCGAGCAGACAGCGGCATTCAGCTCAGAGCGCAGCCGGGCCCAGGACTCTGATAGTGGGTGACTCCATAATCAGAAACATTAGCAGCAGGGATACAACTACATGCTGCCTTCCACAAGCAACAACCTCGGATGTAAACAGGGAACTTCAGAACATTCTGATGAAACATAAGACTGCAAATCGACTCATCATTCATGTGGGGAAGAATGATATTCATAAAGAGCAGTCAGAACTCCTTAAAAAGGATTTCAATGAACTTTTTGAAACACTTAAAAGACTGAAAGTTCAAACATTCATCAGTGGACCACTTCCAGCAAGAGGAACAAACAGGTTTTCATGGTTGCTTGGGCTTAATACATGGCTGCAAAAACCTGCGATATAAAAGGAGTGAACTTCATTGACAACTTCAATCTTTTCTGGAGTCAGAGGCAACTGTTTCGACAGGATGGCCACCACCCAAACAAACTTGGTTCAAGAGTGCTAAAGGACAATATCTACTTCTCCCTCAATCATCCTTCTGCAGTGTGTGCCAATCCACTCAATCTGAATGGCACACACACACCTGGACACAGTATGAATGACCACAGGACTTCACTTCAGCACCTGAATGGACATGCGGTTGACAAATCACACAAGGACAATGATAACACCACTCAGCCACAACAATTTCTGCTCATGGACACAATCTCATCTGAGCCCTGCCCACAAAGTTCACCACAGACAGACTGTGACATATTAGAACTGCTCCAAGATTCAGCACCCAAGGACGACTTTCTGGAAAACATCCAGGGAAACCAGGACAGCATATTACAGCCCCTCTCACCAGACACGTTATCCCTCTCTCCAGCATCTCCACATCTGTGTTTCTCAGAGAAAATGGAAGAACTGGTGTATGCTGGAACCAAACTATCCCACTCTTTTGCTGCAAGCCCCCAGATATCAAGCAAAAAACGTCAGGCCCCTCAAGCACCTGCGGGCCCAGCTCGCCCTCCCCCTCCTCCTGTGAGAGCTCTTCGACCTCTGCCACAACGCCAGGGCTCACACCCTCCTCCATCTGCTCGAGGTGAACCAAAAACAACTGATACCAGCTCTCAGTGATATGTGTTGGGTCCCTGCTATGATAACAGTAACTTTCTCAAATGTTTACAAAACAAGCGGGAACCCAGTGTGCCTGTATCTTTCTCTATTGCTGTTCGATTACATGATAGAAAGTCTAAGGCCTTCAAAAGCCGTACAGCAAACCCATCTAATCTGGTGCCTATTACACGCCAAACTAAGATTGCTGTGGGGACAAAAACTGTTAAGTTAGCACTTTTAAACATCCGGCTCACTTAAAAATAAATCACTTCTAGTCAATGACTTAATTATCACATACAACCTGGATTTTATGTTTCTAAATGAAACTTGGCTAGAAGACAGCTGTAGTGCAACAGTCCTTAATGAAACATCCCCTCCTAACTTTACTTATTTGAGTGTCTGCAGAGAAGGTAGACGAGGTGGGGGTTTAGCTGCTCTTTTTAAAGATGTCTATCAATGTAAGCAAATATAATTTGGGAATTACCCTTCTTTCGAATATCTGGGTAGTGTGTTAAAAGGTGCTCCACGCATTTTACTTATCATTATTTACAGGCCTCCAAAATACTCTCCAGCCTTCGCTGAGGAATTTACAGAACTGTTATCAACAATTACCTCAGAGTTTGACTGTTTTGCCATTGCTAGATACTTTAACATTCACATAGATAATGCAGAAAACAATATGACAAAAGAAATCATAACTGTTTTAAAAACTTTTGATCTGACTCAGCATGTACATGGACCCACACACAATCATGGACACACTCTAGATTTACTTATCAGTAAGGGTCTAAACATTTTATCGATTGTTATTAAGGACGTAGCACTGTCTGATCATTTCTGTGTTTTCTTTGATATATTGATCTCTCCTGCCATTGAAGCTAGATCTGTGTCTGTCAAGAAGAGATGCTTAAATGAGAACACTAGTGTACTATTTATGAAGGCTATATCTTTAACACCAAGTATATCTGCTGACTCTGTTGATTTTCTCCTTGATTCTTTTAACTCAAAAAGTTAAAAGTGTAATTGATGATATTGCTCCTGTGAAAGTCAGGAAGAAGAGTGGCAGACAAAAAGCACCTTGGAGAAACTCAACAGCTGTGCAAAATATGAAAAGACAATGCAGAAAAGCAGAGCACATGTGGCGGAAGACAAAACTTGTAGTCCATTATAACATCTACAAAGACAGCATCCATGCTTTTAATATGGAACTAGGCAAAGCTAGACAGACTTTCTTCTCGAATATTATAAACAGCAACTTAAACAACACACGCACTCTTTTTGCGACTGTAGAGAGACTGACAAACCCCCCAAGCCAGATTCCCAGTGAATTGCTCTCAGACAGCAAGTGCAATGAGTTTGCTTCTTTCTTCTCTGAAAAAATCAATAATATCAGAAAGATGATCAGCACATCCTTGAGTTGTGCTGGGGTCAAACAAATCAAACCACAACCTGAGAAAGTAGTTACTATGTCTGATTTCAAAGAAATTGATGGCAAAATTTTGGAAGAAACCGTACAGCACCTTAAAACATCAACCTGCGCCCTTGATGCACTTCCCACATCTTTTTTCAAAAGTGTGTTCAACTGTTTAGAAGCAGATCTCCTAGAAGTGATAAACTCTTCACTTCTCTCTGGGAGTTTTCCAAACTCCCTGAAAACTGCAGTTGTCAAGCCCCTCTTGAAAAAGAGCAATCTGGATAAGACCATATTAAGCAACTATAGACCGATCTCAAATCTTCCTTTCATAGGCAAGATCATTGAAAAAGTTGTCTTCAATCAGCTGAACAAATTCTTGAACTCAAATGGATACTTTGACAATTTTCAATCTGGTTTCCGATCGCATCACAGCACAGAGACAGCGCTCATAAAGATAATAAACGATATTCGCTTAAATACTGATACAGGCAAATTATCAGTACTGGTACTACTTGACCTCAGTGCTGCATTAGACACTGTTGATCACAACATACTTCTTGACAGGCTGGAAAACTGGGTGGGGCTTTCTGGGATGGTCCTAAAATGGTTCAGGTCATACTTAGAAGGAGAGGTTATTATGTGAGTATAGGAGACCATAAGTCTGAGTGGGCGTCCATGACATGCGGAGTCCCTCAAGGCTCAATTCTTGCGCCACTCCTGTTCAACCTGTATATGCTCCCAATGAGCCAAATAATGAGAAAGAACCAAATTGCTTACCACAGCTATGCAGACGACACACAGATCTACTTAGCCCTAACACCTAACGATTACAGCCCCATTGACTCCCTGTGCCAATGCATTGATGAAGTTAACAGTTGGATGTGCCAAAACTTTCTTCAGTTAAACAAAGACAAAACTGAAGTCATTGTGTTTGGAAACAAAGATGACGTTCTCAAGGTGAATGCATACCTTGACGCTAGGGGTCAAACAACTAAAAATCAAGTCAGGAATCTTGGTGTGTCTCTAGAGTCAGACCTCAGTTTCAGTAGTCATGTCAAAGCAATAACTAAATCAGCATACTATCATCTGAAAAATATTGCAAGAATTAGATGCTTTGTTTCCAGTCAAGACCTAGAGAAACTTGTGCATGCTTTCATCACCAGCAGGGTGGATTATTGTAATGGACTCCTCACTGGCCTTCCCAAAAGACCATAAGACAATTGCAGCTCATACAGAACGCTGCTGCCAGGATTCTGAGCAGAACCAGAAAATATGAACATATCACACCAGTCCTCAGGTCTTTACACTGGCTCCCAGTTACATTTAGGATTGATTTTAAAGTATTATTACTGGTATATAAATCACTCAATGGGCTAGGACCTCAATATATTGCAGATATGCTCACTGAATATAAACCCAACAGATAACTCAGATCATTAGGACCACATCAGCTAGAAATACCAAGGGTTCACTCTAAGCAAGGAGAGTCTGCTTTTAGCTATTATGCCAGCCGCAGCTGGAACCAGCTTCCAGAAGAGATCAGATGTGCTCCTACAGTAGTCACATTCAAATCCAGACTCAAAACACATCTGTTTAGCTGTGCATTTACTGAATGAGCACTGTGCCACTGTGTCCGACTGTTTGTACTGTATTTTATTTTATTCTAAACTGTTTCAATTATTCCTATATTTTTTTATTCTTATTTTAATCTCTTGTATGTAAAGCACTTTGAATTACCATTGTGTATGAAATGTGCTATATAAATAAACTTGCCTTGCCTTGCCTATTAATAAATTAAACACGATAAATTAAATGCTACTGAACCATAACTGCCATGTAACAGTTAACAATCTCAACATATCTCCTTCTGTGGGTTTTCAGATTCCTCACAAAATTGGACATTGTTGATGAAGCCTCTGTCATTTTTTTAACCACTGGTTCTACATGTTGCAATCCTTTTGTTGCCTTTGATATTTTATTCTTTATATCCAAATGAAATTACCTTTGGAATCATTTTGGCTGTGTCATTCTTGAATGCGCAATCTTCCAACTTGTTCCTGCTCTTGTGGAAGTTGATTGGGTGGTTCTCTGATTGGTTGAATGTGGAGCATGGAAATGCAGATTTGAAAATCAATTTGTTTATTGGGAAAATTAATTGTTGATTTGCAGCACATTTTTAAATGTACAACTCTGATCTTTGGTTTTAGAAGGTATAAAGTCTTCAAGTCAGAGGGCTCGAGTCCAAATCAAATCGAGGTCATTGTTGTCAAAGTTTAAGTCGAGTCGCAAGTCTTCTTTGATTATGTCGAGTCACAAGTCATCAAATTTGTGACTAGTCCAAGACATGCAACTCGAGTCCACTACCACTGGTGCTACAGCAACAATGATTTTTTTATGCCCTTTCACACAAATCACAAGATAAACTGCAGATTATAAGTTCATAAACACTTTTTGCCTTGATCTTATGACATCAAAATACTTTAACAATAGAGTGTGACTTATAAGGTGTTACATTTTAACGTTTGTAAATTTTTAAGCTTCAGGATGAGTAGATTGCACAGTTTCAACTGGTAGGACATGAGCCAAAACTGTCATAAAAGCAGAGCAAAACGGTGTGGTTGCTTTAGCAAATGCTTTCTTCATCTCGCATTTGCTTTTATGACACTATTAGATAGGTTTAAGATTTAGGGTAGGGAGGTAGTTTTTATTTATTTAAAACTCGATAGAGCATTAACCGTAAAAATCTCATCTATTTCCAGTGTCACGTTGTTGTTGTTTTATTTTTATTGTTTTTTTCTTGAGATCAAGCTAGTTTTCCAGGTGGACAATTAAAATGGCTGAAAAAAATCCCATAGATAAACATCCCACATTGGAGGAGCCATATCTGGGATCCAGAATATCATAGAGATTTTGTTTTTGTTTTTTGTTTTTTTGCATTATGGCCCAGTGTATAGGCGTAGAAACTAGAAAGAAATTGGAAAAACTACACAAAACACCCTAACAACCACCTAGCAATGCACTACCAACCACCTTGAACACCCTAGCACCTTGTCGGCGAGATTTGCACTGGCAAGCACCACTAGCATTTTTTCTCTGAAAATCTAAAAATTTAGTTTTTCAATCTTCTGTAAAATGTCTCCACTAAGGTACACCTGAGGTAACTCTCTTTTTCTCTCTGTGTGGGATTGCAGCAGGGAAGGCAGCTCCTGTGCCAGCTCTATTTAAACTGTGATATCTGTCATAGTTATTATGATTATTATTATTTCATTTTTTTGCCAGTTTAAGGATCGTAGTCGAATATGAAGGCTTTGGTGCCCAAACTGTCAAACCAGTGCCAACTGCAAAGCACAGAAGTGAAGCCAAGGAACAGCAGAGTTCTGGCCTATAATGTGGTCACTAAGAATAAACTAATGGAGTGAGACCTGTGCTGTATTGCCTAAAGTCATGTTCCTCTTAATGTCAGCTTTCTGCTTATGTGAAAAACAGCAGTAGGTGCAGCTCTAGTTCTGCCGTTATTACCTATGATTTTCTCTCAACACTTCTCATAAAAATTCCGGCACCTTATTGAAACTCGGGTGAGACAGCTAGCTAGCAAATCCTCTGAAACATGAATTTTATACAGGGAGGCATTTGACAAAATAGTCTCTAGGCGATTTATGGAGTTGAAAGCAGCAGTTAGGGATTTGCTGGTGTGTCGTGAGCCTGCACAACTGAAAGACAAAGCATGTAGAGTGCTGAATGCTAACAAGCTATTCTTAAACAATTAGGACTCCAGAAGTGCATCACTGAAAAAGTGCCATTATATATGTAAACAGTGTGTGTGTGTATGTATGTGTGTGATATATATATATATATATATATATATATATATATATATATATATATATATATATATATATATATATATATATATATATATTTTTTTTTTTTTTCACACTTACGACTCTTATAGACCTGTCATTCAAATTCATTAAGAGCATTAGATGAGGCTGACATCTGCTGCATTAAAAATGCAATTATCTGAATTCATAAATATATAATTGCAGGTGCTGAATAATTGATGTGGTCTAATGCTCTGTGTTAAGTTATAAACTCACTCTTAATGGGTGTGTAAAGGGAACAAAAGGTGTGCTCAGTGCTATATTAAAAGCTTGAGAGATTCCTTAGAGAGGAGTCCTTTATGTAACATCCTGTGTGATTAAATACTAATTATTGATAAACACGGATATAAAATCTGCAGCCTGAGACACGCATGCATGCATTCCCCCCTCTCATACAAATGGATGTATGCAGGAATCTCATGCATATTTAAGATTTTTAATTTTTTTTTTATTATTATTAACATGGTGCATAAAACATGAAAGGTTTAGTGTAATCAATATTAAGTTGATATTAAAATGTGGTGTTTCAGGGGTGTCCTGAGTTGTGACATGCTATAATTAATCAAAAACTATTTAAAAGGCAAATTGCTTCTATATATTTGCTTCTATAAATATCATTCATGCAGTGTCCATTACCTTTTTTGAATTAAAAAAATTGCATAATGAATAATATTTCTATGTAATTAATTTTTCACACTGCAGGTACATTTGAAGGTGATTAATATGGTGAAAACTTTGTGGTGAAATGGTGACCAGCTACATGTGTACCTAGGTGGACCAAATTCTTGATCATTTTTATATCACAGTATCGGTATATTACAATATATATTTGTATTTTAATTTTTTTTTTCTACTGGTTAACAGGGGTGGGCAATATATAGCCATATTTAAAAAAATTTGGGTAAACTATATATTAAAGCAATATCACTCGAGCAAGAGTGCTGCTCTCGGCAACAACCCCTCCATCCCCAGGCAGATGGCCGCAGCAGCTCCCCTGATGGATGGCAGCTGTGAGGACTCCACGAACTACCTCCCATGTTTTGGCACCACTGTAACAGTATAAAGATGGGCAGGAGGCGGCGGGAACCAGCTGAACATTAAACATTAAGCTTAATGGTAAAACTCCAAAACCAACGTGAACATAGACACACACAACATGGCCGCGTGTGTCTCTCTCTATCTATCTCTCTCTCGAACTGGAGCCTCTGGCCCGTCTTTATACCGCTCCGGGTTGATTAGCCTGATTCAGTGCCGGCCGTGCTTCCTCATGGCCGGACCCCGCCCTCCTCCTCGTCACAACATCGTTATTGGAGTATTGTGTGTGTTAGAGAGAGAGAGAGCAAGTGAGCGACTGTGTGATTTCCTGCATCTGTCATGACTCTAAAGCAGTGATGAACAGTAATGATGAAGCTTATTTTAACTCTATTCCTCAGCTGTTGTGTGGTAGTAATGAGCTCCGGGCTATCGTGGGTAATGCTACCTATCGGGTGTGCTATCGGAAATATCCTATATGTATTTCACAAATCTTCAAGTGTTTTGTTGTCGAAGAGAATACATGGAGGAGGCCAGTTTCATTCTTGTTTATTTCTTGGGGAACTCTTATTTTGAGTCCTGTCCCAAATGCACACAGATGCTTGAACAAGGACTGATAAGTTTGTTACCTTACTCTCCTCCGACATGTTGAAAGTTTACATCTCCTCCCAACTCAGAAGGGGGCGGCAGGTAGGCAGCCTAAGTGTCTGTTCATCTGTTGCAACTGTGATCAGTATTAATGCTGAGACTGTTACACTTGTTTCACATCGCAAACGTGAGCAAAATCAGGCCCATAGTTGCAGATTTGCCAGGGCTTTTACACAGGAAGGATTTAAAAAAAAAAATTCAACACTATTACAGCTACAACTCTATACTGAATATAAAGTGATTTCTATGAAACCGCATTGATTTTTTCCTTTATTAAAACAAATGGTATATAAAATTGTTATCAGGAGTGGGCGATTGATACGCATAACAAACTTGATCGTCATGAAGTCTTATTTATGTGAAGCTGGAGTAGCCTAATGTACTCTTGTAAGAAATATAGTTTAGTGGCATCCAACACAAAGTTCTGATCCTTACAAACATCATCATTTAATGGAGAAACTAGAGCAATGTTCACCCAGTCAGTGTTTAGGGTTGACAACCGCATTTAATAACAGGTGTGAGTCTTGAAATGCCCTGTTCATACAACATCTTATAGTAGCATCTTGGATAATGTATGTATGACAGCTTTATCCATGTGACTAAAGTAAATATCAAAGATGGCGATGTCCATAACACCGTCATTTCCTTTCATAATTGACTCCTTGTTATTAAATAATTAAGTCCAAATGAGGCACAATAATTAACCGACAGTGTCTTTGAATGCTTTTTAACGCATACAGAGTGCAGCTTTTGTGTCATGCAACTCATGCCCGTGAGCAGCCGGTGGAAAACTGTGGTTGGGTATTCGGATGACACACGGCTCATAACTCTGTGAGTTAAAGAAACCTTAGATGACACACTCATGTGCAGTGCACCGTGGCTCTCACATTATATGACATGACTAACAACTAGTTGTCTAGTACGGTTCCGTTCACACAGCATAGGTTTGCCGAGAATGCGGTTGTGGGTCCTGAAAATTTGTGAATGTCAGTTTAGTTATATAATCTGGTTGTCACACGAGTAAATTACCGCCCTGTGTGTGAACGCAACCGTATTAAACACTCAAAACTGGTCTGACAACTGTATTCTGCTGCTGTGTGAACATGGCCTAGGATTGTTCATGAGGAGGGGAACGAGGGCAACAAGCCCTTGAATTGTTTGCACAACACAGGATGCGTACACTCAGTTTGGATCTATCTCTCAGCTTTATAGTCAGAAATAAGTTATTGTATACAACCATTGAACAAGCTGATGATGTCAATGAAACCCACTACGGAATGAAAGTGCAGACTCTCAACATCAACTCAACTCGCTCATATCACATCGAAGTTTTGTTGCCACCTGCTAGCTGAAATGTTTAATTCCACAGGGATTCATAATCCCCACATGGAGCATTAGTTTGGAATATCACAAGCACAATCGTAGTAATACAAACAGTGAAGCGTCCCAGTGCTGATATTACTTTATCAACTCTTTTGAAAAGCTTCACGTCCAATCAGATTCGAGGACCGGAAGTTACTGTTGTGTAAATAAAGATTTAGCCTACACATTTTTATGAAAAGTTAAGAAATAAATAAATAATAAGAAAAATTATTTATATATATATATATATATATATATATATATATATATTTATTTTTATTTTTACGTGCAAAGTAGCCTAATGGTATGTCCATTGCAAAGATAATTTTTTTTATAAATAAATAATTATTATTTATATTATTATAAAATTAAAGTGATAGTTCACCCAAAAATGAAAATTCTCTCATCATTTAATTGCCCTCATGCCATCCAAGATGTGTATGACTTTCTTTCTTCTGCTGAACACAAACAATGATTTTTAGAAGAATTGCCACTTTGATCATTATGAAGTTGCTTAGTTTTGGCGGTGCTTTGTGCAGAGCTACACTGAATATTCACAGTGGACATGGATACCATTTTAGCCACAAGACTCTTTTTAACTTCACTGTCCCAGAGTATGAAGAACAGCATTAAAAAGAAGCTACAAGGAATTATTCTTAGGATACAAACTGGTAATTACAAGGGTATTATTCTATAAATGTGGTTTATGAGGACATTTCTAGTGTCTAGTGGGTTAGGTTTAGGGGATAGAATCTATAGTACATACAGTATAAAAATCATTGTCTATGGAGAGTCCTTACCAACTGTGTGTGTGTGTGTGGGTGTGGGTGTGTGTGTGTGTTAATTATGCTTAGATTCTCTGGAGACTCAGACTCCCGACTGTGGTTTAATCACAGTTTTTTTACAGCAAGGTAGTCTTTTTACATTGTAAATGAATAAGAAAACAAATCCAAAGTATACTCTAATTTAAAATTACATTTCTTGTTCTGGTCTTCAAGAGCCATGGTTACATTTAGTCAATTAATTTGCTCAGATGACATGATTGAAATAAATCCAAAGGAACAGAAGGCATTGAACCTCTTTGTTGCCATAGATTGGAGGACAAATATGGACAAAATTGCATGTTTTGCATGCTTCATCATGTTTTGGATGAAGTCATAAATATGGAGCACCACTGGATGCCAATATCAAGGCTTGGCAGAAGAGTCTTTCTCAGCACTGTGATAATAACTCTTCTAATGAATTACCCACAGGCCAATGGCATTTGTGTGTGAATGAATGAGACAGGGAGAGAGTTGCCTCACACAGAGGTAATTCTCAGCTACTGTCACTCTGCACTTTTTAATGCGTTTCCTCCGTCCTGCCTCTCAGGGGCATTTGAGGTAAAACCAACTTAAACAGCAGTGTCCACAATTTTGTTTGGCATCACACTGTGTGCATGTGTTCTGATGAAATATATTTGATAAATGTAGCATGCTCAGCATCAAGCAGACTTTGAGAATAATCACTTTTGGCGCTGGGGTCTTTGCGTTTTCTGTTAAAGCAGCAAAGCACGTCCTTGTCTGGCCCGTTCAACCATGTGAGGCAAAAAAGGTGACTTTTGCTTTAAACGCTTGGGGTCAAGTACACAAATACACACATACGCACTCAGACAATTTGTGACTCATTGCAGATTTTGTGAACTCTCTCATTGGCCTTACTCTGTAGGATAATGCAGTATGTGAATATCAAGTCGAGTGAACTGGGCAAGGTTTTTCGCCCTCAGGTTCAGATATGCGATTCATGTAGACCACACAACTCTAACTGAGGTGGAAACAGTCTGTTATTAACACAAAATCAACGTTTTATAGCTTGCTCTGGATCACTTTAACCTTAAAAAGTATAATTATCATTTTTGTCATCCAATAAGAGCAGGCAAATTAACCAAAATTCCAAGGTCGTCTAAGTTATAGCAAAGGTGTCAAACAGGGGAGCATGTAAATCATATGGTCGTTTGTCATCCGTCCTTCTCAGTTGGCTGCTCAGCCTCTCATTCTCTCTCTCTCATTCTCTGTTTTCTTGTCTCTCTCGCTCTTCCCCAGGGAAAAGGGGTGCTGTGGATCCTGGGCTTGTGTAATTGTGCATCCTCTCGAACAAATCTGTCCTTGTATCTTTCGGCTATTCTCGCTTTTTCACTCTCTATAACGATGCCTCCCTCTCCTTGACAGTTATATGTGGCTCATAATTAGTCTCGTGGTAAGGAGTGAGAGTATGTGGATGAAAGGCTCATAGCCTATCTAATGCAGCTGTCTTTTTTCGCCACCGAATGGTCTGACAGCAGAGAGCCTCTAATTACTCGTGCATACACACCTACGCACAGGCAGTGCCTCTGTTTGTATTGTTAGAAGATAAAGAGCAACAGGATGTGTGTAAGGTCAGGTGTTTTTGTGCGTGTCCATGTGTGTCCTTTTCCTGCATAGCTGTTGTTATATTTAAAGGACACTCTTCCCTCCTGAATCATAGTCTCCATCTGCTTGTCAGCTGGTGGCTTTTTGAAAGATCGATGGCTTAAAGTTTGTTCTTATGTACAGGTAATGTGTGGGAAAGCCACTTTACCACCTGATTCATTCTTGTGTCACACCTCTGCACCATGATTGGTAGCAACTGTAGTCATGGCTAAAATAATCTATTCCGCCCACCGCGTCTGACTCAAGCTCTGTCTTTAACCAGCTGATTTATTGGCACCTTAATGTGCTTTTAATTTTGCTTTCTGCTCCAGCAGCAGTATCCTTCATCCTTTTGAGGAGAAAACGGGCATAGTCACCTCTCTTTTGGATTTTATATTATAGCTATATTTTAAAGGTGCTGTGTGTAGATTATTTATGTTAAAAACCAACAAAACATTTAGGTAGGAAGAGACCAATGGACTGGCATAAAAATTTAGCCGATCTCAGTTTTGTATTTAAGGCCAAGTTTATCTGAAATAGTTGATAGACCAATAATAGACTGTAAATGGAATAAACTGATTTAAACATAAAACACTGAAGAAGTTAGTCGAAGACTTTGTTATCAGAGTACATATTATTTCATAGATATTGTGTAACTCTCAAACAAAGCAGAATATTCAGCTGCTCATGAATGTCTAGTTTACTTGCTACTAAGCACCTCAAACAAAGCTTTGAATATCTTTTAAATATTTGATACACTAACATGAAAAACTTTGGCAATTCCAGTTACCAGTTCTCATTAGCCGCATTTCCACTATCAGGCCCAATGAGGGAATGCTAATGCATGCCAGGAACAGTTGCATTCCCAATGTCACTTCCAGGGCTCCACTGTGCCACCTCAGGGCTTTCTTGTGGCCAACGTCCAATGGCCTTTGGCCCGTGATTACATTTGGGCCAAACAAGGCCAACTGGGGAGTGTGGCAGGGTCTATTTCAAAGTCTTGCCGAACTTGCCATGCATTCAGCACAACGGTACAGATTTGGGGGAAAAAAAAATTGCAGTTAAAAATACGTTAAAATGGAGAAAGCAGTGCCCAAAGAAAGAACTTTCTATGGATCGGATCATGTACGGTGTGCTGGGACATCTTACCGCTGTTAGTATAGAGACGACATGAGACACCATGGCAGATACAGTCGTGAGTAGCCAATACTAACTTATCTTGCTAGCTATGATCTTGATAACATATGATCTAAACTCCAAATTCTTGATAAATATACTAGATAACATGATACCTCAGCTTGAGCTTCCCTCTTGCTTATAAAGTGGGTGGAGTGTGTGATGTTGGGTGGGTTTTAGAACAACGCTGTGGGGGCTACTGGCCTGATGGTGGAGCCGCAGAATGATTTTGGTCTCGTGGCTCGAGGTCCGAGGCTACTGGCCCCGGCTGGCCAGTTGATAGCCTTGGCTCGCACTGGCCCGATAGTGGGATAGCTATTGTGTCAACCTTGTAAGAATAACTTTGTTTTCAGGCATACCTGTGCAATATGCATCAGACGGTTAGCAAACGGACTGTGGGCATGCTGTCAGAGGCTGATGGTATGCTAAGGTGCTAGTCACACCAAACAAACCTATTCGTCCATCTGTACAGTTTGCTATATCGACATCTTTGACATTACACAACATGTTTTGAGACACCCACATTCTGTTCATTGTATTCGTTGCGGTGTATCTAGCTTTTTGAAGTGCAAGAACGTGTTCATTCTGAGAAGTCCTTAACTCTACCCTAACCTAACCCTTATCTTGGTAGCAGCAAATGCAAGAGTTGTGCAGAACAAGGTTTATCATCTAGACACACAAACTTATCAGTCCTTGTTCAAGCATCTGTGTGCATTTGGGACAGGACTGCATGTTGGGCTGAAAAATGTAAGTCGAGGCCAAATAAGCAGCAAGAATGTTTATTGAACCAGAGCGGCAAGTAGCACAAAAATTAAACACTTTATTTTTCAAGAACAAGCCATCCATTTTCTTCAAACCATCCTTGTGTAAAATATTTTTTCTCTACATACCTCTTTATCTTACTCTTCTTCCTTCCAGTGCTATCAGGTTTCATTGGTTTTCTTGTCCTCGAGGCCTTTGGTAAATACATATTGTTTCTTCCACAGACACTCATCATTCTGTTTTATGCTTCGAAAAATGTTCTTGGTTGACAGATGTGTGAGATTCCTACTCTTATTGATTAATGTGAATCTGTCTGTCTCTTTGCTACACACACACTCACAACTCTTCCAAGGTTATCCTCTCTACCGTTGGAGGATGTTTGAGTAGGTGTGTGGATTGTGAGACTCTGACTTCCTCTTGTGAAATACAAAAGCAGTGACAGCCTTATTTCCATGCCGACTCGGTGTCAGCAGTGCAGCCTCTGAGCCGTGGATAGAAATGACAGAGAGCAGTAGATCTACAACTGTGATTTTGAGAAGGCCTCAGTTGAGTCATTTACTGTAGTCCTGAATATGCGAGTATGAGCATTTTACCGCTGCTTTTAGCTGGGTTTAATGCAAGATTTTTTAGAATTGTGAAAAATATTTAAACATATATCAGCTTTAAACATATTTGGAAACTCATGCCACACACTTATACTTCAAAATGTCAATGCAAGTGTAATTCATTTGAAAGAAAGATAGCAAAAACACACTTTTCAAACTTTGTTATAAACTTATTTGGACACTTATTGTCAGTTGTTATGAATTACACCTGTGGTTACTTTGTTAGGACACACGTGTGAACTTTAGGGGAACTGACTTCATACATCTACCAAAAACCACCTTAAGACTAGTTGGTGTAAAGTTATTGCAAAAATGTCTCCTCAGTGTTATATGCCAAATAGGGATTAACCAAACGCTGGACTTGAAAAGAGACCCATGGAACTGCTTCTGACTAAACTCCGCTATAATTTCAGGAGTCAAGCTGCCACATTCTTACTACTGGTGAAGATGAGAAGAGAAAAAAATCTCTTGAATTACAGCGCTTCTGAACAGATTGTACATTCTCTAAAACGTTTGAAGAACGTTTGAATGAGAGGCTAACAGAGAAGGAAAATGAATTATTGATTCTAATTACACAGGCAAGAGTGGAGGCTATGCAGTTAGACATTTTATTGAAGACTAGGCGTGTGTGTGTGTGTGTGTGTGTGAGAAAGATAAAGAGAGAAAGATTTAACATATCAGCAGTGATCATAATGAAATGATCTAAATCATAAAATCATAACTGTGTCTGATGATAGTTAATGTGGCTGGTGTGGGGTGGGGTGGGGGGCTGGCTCACTACCCTCTTACAAACTGTTCATTTGATCAACATTGGTTTCAATAAAATGCTAATGACAGTCATCATCAGATTCATATGCTTTAACAGCACACTGTGGTACTGATCAAATTATTGTGCTGAAATTGCAGAGCTAAATCGCAGTATGTGATGGTGATTTGAGACAGTTTGAGACAATACTAGTATTATATTACAGCTATTGTTATGTTAGGTCCATCGTACAGTCACAACTATTTTTAGTGTTTTTATCTGCAGATTTATGTGCAGAATCTTTTTCTTTTTTTTTTTTTTTTTTAATAACTGGAGGTAATTGTTAACTAAGGATTTTGGCTTCTGATTGGCTGATGTTGTTATTGCAGATGTGAGATATGTTGCTGGAGAATTTAAGGTGATTGATTTTATAGGATGTTTGTATGTACAGGTACATAGTAACTGTACCATAAATAATTTTTGATGGTGTTTTTACTGCTGATTATAGTTTAATGTAAATGACATTGTTGGTTTTTTGGTTTTGATGCAGGAATACATAAACAAAATTACAGTAGATTCACACTTGCAATGGTTATATAAAACACACACAAACAGGCACAAACATCTGCAGATCAAACTCACACCTTCAGAATACGGATTAACCATAGTGAGTGTTATCCACTGCAAATCCAGCACAGACATACAATATAGCCAAGCCAAGTCTACTCAGAGACATACAAATTATTGTCTGCTCTGTAACCCATGTAATTGCTATTGTTGTTATCAATTAAAATGGCAAGATGACCTTGTCTTATCTTTAAAAACATGTGTTGTGTGTGACAGAAATTGATGTAGTAGATTGCGAGGTCACGTGGCACAGGTATTCTCAGGGTTGTAGTTACACTGGAATGTTTTCCTCTGAAAAAACAGTGAAAACGTGGAGGAAAAGACTGCTCAGTGCGGCAGCTCTTTGACACATTAACTACGATTCAGTAGTTCGCAAGTAAATGTAATCCTGTATTGAGAATATTGTAAATATTTGTGGATTGCTGTCCTGGGCAAAAGGGGCTCGAGACTCCACCTGAGCTCGAATACCCCCGGGACTTAGATTAGTTATTGATGGATAGATAGGAGGACAAGGGGAGGAGGAGGGATGCCAGAAGACTCGATGCCACATATAGGTAAGCAGCTGTTTATATACTCTTATTCTGGCAGTGTGATTGGTCGGATTAGATGATTTGCTCCTCCCATACCTTGTTAAATGAAACTCCATATAATTACATGTGCAATTTGAATAATGAGTCTCACAAAAGAGAGGTTTGCTTGCAAGTGTCATAGAGCTGGCTAATCGCAGTGAGCAGACTCATTTAATGTATAATAAAGTATTATTAAATATTAACACTAGCCGTTAACCTACAGAGAGCCCTATCCCATCCCATGCTTGTTCAGCTTCTTTGCATTTCTCCCTGAAGATCTGGCAGAGAGAGAGAGAGGATGAGAGTCCAATATAATATAATAGTATATTATAGTATAGTATACAGTGGTATAGTATATAGAGTGTCTGCTAACTGGATGCATGCATGTGTGTGTATATATATATATATATATATACGTGTATATGTATATTATTGAACAATTTTTGGAGAATAAGTCTGTCTGGATGAGCAAGATGAAGTCTGAGCAGATGAGCAGCAGTCTTTTGATGAAAATTGACAACTGACTATTGGTTCCAAGTTGTGGGTTTTAATCCTAGGATTGACACACCTTGCAAGGTGTCTTGGCCAATCCTGGTGCTACATTTTAGGCAGGAAACTGGTCCTTTGTCTTCAGGAGTTTGTGGATAAGTTCAGTAATCATTCTTATTATGGCAATACGGTGAAGATTATTCACAGACACCATACTCCAACATTTAGGAAATGAGAAACTGATTACACTGAAATCAAAACATGACCTATCTAGTACTCTGACTAGTCAGCTAAACATTCAAACACTCAAATAATCTGACTAGTACATTACCTTAGTTTATAGCAAGAAAACATGTCATGCAAAGACGTGATAGACACCTAGATCTACTCTTACGTTAAGTGTGCATATCATATATGTACTTAGAAGTGTGTTTCTGTAGACGTCAGTGAATTGCTGAATTCAGAGTTCATTGTTTCTGTGCCAAAGTCATGGCCTCCAGAAGGGGTGAGGAATGTCTCTGTTTTTTGATGTTCTGTTCTCCTGTTAAGATGGCACACGAGTGAGGAGAGAAGAGGTGATCCCAGAAGGGGGATGTTTTGGCATTCACACATCTGCCTGGTTTTGTGGCCCAGTCATAGCGAGGGCCTGTTTGAACCATTTGTCTCCATTTGATCACCAGAATGTGTGTTTTGCTGTTGTGGGGGACCTCATCCCCTCTCTTGAGTAGGATGTTTTTCATGATCGATTACAGACCTTTTGTTGAATGAGGATGAGAAGATTAGCTTGGGGATCATAATGTGTGGGCTGTGTTTTATCGAGTAAAAATTGAAGAGATTGAGACCAATGTCCGGTTAGGCACAACAAGAGTAACTTTCCTTTTAGTCACTGTCTATGTACACACTACAATGTTTCGGGAGTGACAACCTCATTTAAAAGCAGCAGTGCATTCCCTAATTTTCATTTGAATTCAGGAGCTACTCCCACAATTTTGATTATTGGGAAGTGATAACAAAAGCAACGATGCAGCCTCTCGCGCCTGTGAACAAGAAACGTGAATGCCACCTATTCAACCTGTTTTGTGATCACTATTTTGAGCAAAGAGATTAGCCATCATAGATGTTTTTTCATCTGACTATGTTTAGTTTGCTGTCATCAACAGATTAGCTGTGTTTTGTTTATGCACGTCAAGGGGCTGCTCTTAAACCACACTTTCTCTGGACTGTAATGTGTGGGTTACCCTGAGACCGCTGGGCTGATGTAATGAAATACAGAGAGAGACAGACTGGAATATATGAATGAATGAAGACATGTATACCATCTCTGTTTGTGTGATTTGCACCGGGAGAAGACAGACACATCTCACATGAGCTATTGATCAATGATATTGTGTACATGTTCAATCTGAACATCTTGTTTTGTCCAAAATGTTAGTCCAAATAGTTCCAAAAGAAGCCAAAGCATGATCGGCACTGTGTGTTGCCAAGCAACGCACAGCTGTCATCTAGAAAACATGGACAAGCAGAGTGACAAAAACAATGAAGCGTCCCAGTGTTGGGGCCAAATCACAGTCATGTTAATATTAAATACTGCAGCATTAAATACTACACTTAATCATCGGCTTCCTGTGGTGATGTGTCCAGTAGCACAGACCTTGGGGAATAACCTGAGGTGCATGAAGAGAGAAAAATAAAGAGAGTGGAAAGAGACCTGAGATTTGGTGCTTGCATTTTCAGTCTCAGATAAAGAACAGGGACGGGTCAACACCAAGAGAGCCATCTCCACAGCAACAGAGTAAACAGCTTGAGATTTGTGATGCTGTGGCTCTCTGTGGTACACTAAAGTGATGACGGAGAGAGGGAGAGAAAGGAATGGTGGATGAGTGATGTGAATGAAAGGGTAATGAAGAGCAGAAGCACTGTAGGTCAGATGTACTGAGTAATTGTGTCTCCTGTCTGACCTGAACTCCATTCTTTAAAAGCTGCCAGCCTATCAGACACCAGGGACCGGCCTCCAGTTACCGTGGGAGACTGAAGGAGGAGGAAAATGATTTGGATTTAAGATTTTCTCATTTGCTACTTTTGCCCTTGGGGTTATATGCTGGTTCCCTAGCTCAAGATTGGCTAAACCTTTATGTGTGTGTGTGTGTTGCAGTAGGTGTTGGCAGGCAGCAAATGTGTTTGATGATTGTAACAGACCTGACTGTAAACTTCTTTCCACCCAAAGCTACCTAAGACCAGTGTTGGGTAAATTACCGAAAAAGTAATCGAGTACAAATTACTGTCTACTTCTCAAAAATTATAATCAAATTACTTTACCAATTACTTCATTAAAAAGTAATCACATTAATAATTACTTCACTTTAAGTTACTTTTAAACACTTATTTTCTCCTTATTCATTGTCACACCCTTCAGCCGTCACAGAAACACAAACAGATGTAAATGTCACACATTTTATGTTTTGACAAATATTTGAAACCTAAGTCAAGTATTTAAAAGTAATGCATTGAAAGTCATTAATTGTAATCTGATTACAATAGTTTTAATGTAATGGAGTACATTACTTTGTGTGCATAAAATTAATTAGATTACAGTAACTATTTAATTTGTAATCTAACTACACCCAACATTGCCTAAGGCAAATAAACACACTCACTCACTCACTCACTCACACAAACAAACTTGCTAATATAACATGAGCTAATAAAATGCATGTACATTTTTCTCGTCCTCACTAAAAGTTGCTTTCCAAGATCACCAAGTCTTTCATCTGGCAATAAATAAGGATCAGAACTGTATTGGCTCATGATGTAGATAATGCCTTTTACATTCATATGGTATGATACCAAACAAATGTAAAAGGCATTATCTAAATCATCAGCCAATACAGTGCTGATCCTGTTTATTCTCTCAAGGAATACAACTGGAAATGCATCCTCGGATATTCACGTGCATGTGCTCTAATCCAAGTATTTGCCAAGCAAACTTTAAATTATTTACTGTAACAACAACATTTTTACTTTTAATAAAGAAAATGTGAGTGGTGCAAATCTGTGCAAAAATCACTGTTGTATTGTGGGTGGTTGCCAGGGCATTGCTTGGGGTTACTAAGGTATTCTGAGTTGTTTTTAGCATGTTGTTTAATAACTAGGGTGTTCTGGGTGGTTGCTAGAGCATTGGTAGGTGGTAACGTACTGCAGTGTTTCTCAACTGGCGGTACACATACCCCAGGGGTTACATACACTGGTGGCCAATATTTTGGAATAATGTACAGATGTTGCTCTTATGGAAAGAAATTGGTACGTTTATTCACCAAAGTGGCATTCAACTAATCACAATGTAGTCTAACGTTGCTTTTACAATTGCAAAAACTTCCCATAAAAAAAAATCCTCCAGCTTTGCAGATCCTTGTTATTCTAGCTGTCAGTTTGTCCAGATACTCAGGCGACATTTCACCCCACACTTCCTGTAGCACTTGCCATAGATGTGTCTGTCTTGTCGGGCACTTCTCACGCACCTTACACTCTAACTGATCCCACAAAAGCTCAATGGGGTTAAGATCCATAACACTCTGATTTTTTACATCAGTAATGTCCTGACTATACTTTGTGATCAGCTGAATGCCACGTTAGTGAATTAAAGTAATTTCTTTCTGAAACAGCAAAATCTGTACATTATTCCAAACTTTTGGCCGACAGTGTATGCAGAAATGTGTGCAAAAAGAATTGGATTTTGCTATGTTAAAGCCATAAAACCAAATGTATCCTTAAAGAGCATGTGTTCTACATATCAACGTAAATATTTGAAAGTAGAACAAATGATACATGTGGACAATAAACATGTAACAAAATATGCATATATGCAATATATGCAAATTCAAGACATAATATATATATTCGTGGAATACATGGAATTTGTACAGTATATGTTTGAAAAGCTAAAATGTGACCAAAATGGTGGAAAAACAGAAGATACATTTAAAATGTTCAAATTAATATTTCGTAATGTACCAAGTTAGAAGGTTGCTGTATAATTAACAGCATTAGCTGGAAGATCATTTCTAAAAATTTAACAAAATTGATATTATTACTCAAATTAATCAATCGAGAGCTTGTGAATTGTTATCGAATCAGGAAATCTTTATCAACACCAAGCACAAATAAAGATGTCAAAAGATTCAAACTGACTGATTGATTAATAATAATTAATTAATTATTGATATTAAGTGATATTTTGTCTTTAAAACACATGTTTGGTTTTGTGTGAATGGAGGAGTGCTTGAGCCTTACTGATGGTGCACGAACAATCCAAATTCAAAGGTTGCAAAAAATAAAAAAAACATTTTATTTCATTGTGTGCGTGAACATGACACATAGAACAAATGTTCTATGAAGAATATTTTGTCTTTCCGGGGAAGGCTGTTTTCGGATGAGCCTCACAGGACACGCACAAATTAGCTTGAGCACGGCTTGCTCCAGTGGTTCAGCCCATCTCTGCAGCCATTAAAGAAGCAGTGTAATTACTAAATGCTAATGCACTGGCGATTAGGTCCCGCCGGCTCCCATCGTCCTGTTCTGTTGACGTGATCGCGAGGGCTCAGGGTGCTGAAGCAACCCATAGCCCGCACTCATTATACCACGCCAAAGTCCCTTTAAGGCAAGTCAGGTCACAAAGCAGCCATATTTATAATTTATGTAAATCAGCAATAAAATCAGACAATGATGGTAACATAAAGTGGGCTTCTTTATCTCAAATCTTGCAAAAAGCACTATTTTTCAGTCTAGTCCAGCTAATGCACATGCTCATTCTTGAGTAAACAAATCTCGGCACTTTAAACTGTAAGGTGGTACTTCCAATCCTACATCTGCCGTATTGAACACTGCAATGTCTCTATAAAAAAGGTAATTGCATCTTTTAACGGTAAGGTGGGACTACAGATGTCATATTTAGGGTTACTATACTTCCCATTCATACTGTATGTATACATGACCCATCTTATCCCCTTTGTAATTTCTCTGACTGTGCTCATGAACTGATTGCCATTTGGCCTTGCTTGTCTTTCCCCCCTTCATTTTCTTTAAAATTGTTTGGTTTAGAAGGGCAGGGAGGACAAGCAGCCATGCAGACGCCAGCTGTTTTAATGGATATGCTAGGATAAGATGGGATGACAGTTGCGAACGACAATGAGGCAAAACACATTGAGGAAGTGATGCAATGACTATTTTCTGCAGTGCTAGTACCCTCAAGAACAATTCCCATATGGCAGAGGGCCGATACAGTATGTCTCTGTCTCTTTGTTTATTGATGAGACTCACTATTAGCTTACCGATTCTGCCGTTCAGTCACACTTTGGCGGTAAGGTTATTGCATCATTTATAAGCAATATGTGCTGTGGCAGATTTAATGTCCTTACTCTCTTCAGGCTTGATATGTAAGTGTTTGACAATATACAACTAGATTTTTTTTTTATTGAGCTTTCCCTTCCAAAACTCACCTCTACAATACTAGGAAGTCGTGGGTGCTTGTCAGGTCATGCCAAGGGTGTTCTGAGTGGTTTTTACTGGTCCAAGTCAAAAGAGCCTACTTCCAAGTCAAATGCTATAATTTCTAAATATGAGTCTCTACTTCAGTGCAAGATTTTTTTCACCTGTTTTATCATCCACCAGGCTAAAGTTGTAAGCCAAATCACTTAGAAAAGGTAAAGCATACCTCTCCTCAACAAGCCACATTATCCATGTCGATACAATCTGCACAGGATGCTTTATACACACACACACACACATATATATATATATATATATATATACACACCGATCAACCACAACATTAAAACCACCTGCCTAATATTGTGTAGGTCCCAAAATAGCGCCAACCCGCATCTCAGTATAGCATTCTGAGATTATATTCTTCTCACCACAGTTGTTCAGCGCGTTTATCTGAGTGTCATGATCCTACCATTTTGATCTAGTTTTATTCTTGTTATTTCAGGGTTGTGACCGTTTCCTCCACCAAGCTCTTAGTTTGTTCCACATGCTTGTGTTTTTTCTCTCCCTCGTGTTTCCCCGGGTGCTGCTCAGTAGCGCAATCAGCGTTGCCATGGCTGCGCTGATTAGCACTGCTTGTGTTTATGGGCAGCGCCTGGTTTCAATCCTTCCTTCTGCTTATATTCTCTTCTTTTTTGGTTCTTATGAAGTTTGTTCCATCGGTTTGTTTCTCCTCTTCTTGTTATTTTAGTTTCTCCCTTGAGAATATTGTTTCCTGTTTTGTGCAGTTTTTGTAGTCAGTTTGCTCTTGTTTATTTTGTTGTCTTGTGTTATTCTTTGTGTTTTGTTTTTATTATGTTGTGAATTTTTGCAAATAAATGCTCTATGTGGCAATATTTTTAGAATAGAGAAATGTTGTCAGTACTTTATAGAATAAGACAAAACTGTTCATTTTACTCAAACACATCCAGTAAACTCAAAGTAAATCCAGAGAATCTGATAATTTTGTAGTGGTCTTTAAATTTTTTCCAGAGCTATCTATAATATATATATATATATATATATATATATATATATATATACACACACACACACACGCACACAAACTCAGCAAAAAAAGAAAAGTCCCTTTTTCAGGACGCAGTATTTTAAAGATAATTTTGTAAAAATCCAAATAACTTTACAGATCTTTTTTGTATAGGATTTAAACAATTGTAGGTGCATTCGATGGTGGACATGGGTCATCATGGGCACTTAGACTGGTCTGCGGCTACACAGCCCATTACGCATCAGGGTGTGTAGTGATCACTGTGTGTAGTGATATTCCTCCTGTAACCATCTTTACAATTTTCTATGACTTGTGCCACAGTAGACCATCTGTCAGTACAGACCAGACATGATATCCTTTGTTGTGCTTGCTTTGTCGCTGATTTATGGTTTGCCCCTCCTTGCACCACTGTCGGTAGGTACTCACCACTGCTGACCGGGAGCACCCCACAAGCCATGCCATTCGAGAGATGCTCTGACTCTGTCACCTGGCCATAATAATTTGGCCTTTGTCAAATTTGCTTAGGTCTTTACTCCTAGCCATTTCTCCTGCATTGAACACATTGACTACGATAACTGATTGTTCACTTACCATCTAATCTAACCAGACCTTGACATGTGGCCTTGTTAGAAGATGATGAACATTATCTGTATCACCTGTGAGAATTCATAATATTTTGGCTCATCTTTGTATGTACTGTGTATGTGTGTGTGTGTGTATGTATATATATATATATATATATATATATATATATATATATATATATATATATATATACACAGATATATTAATCATATACTTACATTTAGGGTAGGTTAGGGATTTGAACAACCATAAATAAAATAAATAAATAATAATAAAATAAATAAATATATATATATATATATATATATATATATATATTTTTTTTTTAATTATTTTTTTTTTATTTATTTTATTTATTGTTGTTCAAATCCCTAATCTTACCCTAAATGTAAGTATATGATTAATATATCTGTGGCTTTGCATCTCACATGCTCGTATGCAAATGATAACTGTTGCTCACAACACAGAATAAAAGCTTTGCAACCAACACAACAGTCCCATTTAAAATCTCTCTCTCACACACACGCACATTATTAATGCTTTAGATTTCCTCTCCCCCACAAACACCTGAAGCACGGACTCGTGTTGAATCACACAAGTGCATTTAATTAAGACAAGAGCCTCTTGCCATGCAGATTAATTCCATCATGGCAGAATTGTCTTCTTAAAAGCTGTTATTAAGTCCCTGTGTGTTTCAGACTTTGAATGAATTACCTAGCACAGCATTAATGCAGAAACACATTTTTACAGAGTGCCTGTTTGATCAAAAGCTGCAAAAGGTCTTTGATGACAAAGGTTATAAGGTCAAAGCCAAGTGGTTGTTATTTGGCTCTGTTATACTCATTTATTTTGGTTTAGCCCCAATGACCACATCTATTGGTTATCGGTCATTTAGCAGATGTTTTCCCATCCAAAGCAGCTTGCTGTATACTTTCCACTGCACAGTCTGCCTGGAGCTATCCGGGGTTACAGTAAGTGTCTTGCTCAGAGGCATTGTGATAATACAAGATCTCAGTATCATTTCACTTCATTGATCATGTTTTCAGGGGTTTGAGCCTACAACCTTTAAAGTCAACATGAAATCAAATTGTAGCCTTCTAAACTTACTGAATTTGTGGATTTTATTTTTAAAACCTTGTGTACAAAAAAATGCCCTTTTATACATGTGACACTGGTGATATGCTTCTGTTTCTTGACTCCAAGCAGACCACAAACACCAGAATATGAAGTTAGGGGCAGTGTTGGGTATATCGGATTACAAATAATTAATTACTGTAACCTAAATACATTTTAGTCAGAAAGTAATGTAATAAACTACATTTTAAATTTTTGTAATCATATTACATTTACTGACTTCTAGTTAAAGTCAGTAAATATGATTAAATATGAATTCTGAGGAACATCTGTTAGTGGTTCTTTGACAGGTGAAAGATGTGCAACAATAAATTAGGAAATATAGAAATGTTTAACTCCACTCTTTTGTGAAAAGACTGGAAATCTCAAAACATTTCTAGGAAAGGTGTTTTAGAAAGTAACTTAATTTAACATTATTAGTAATAGTTACTTTTTAGATGAAGTAATAAGTAATCTGATTACATTTTTAGAGACGTTATTAGTCATTTGTAGTGGATTTCTTATTTTGAGTAACTTAACCAACACTGGTTAGAGAGATAGTCCATGTCTCAGTTGAGGTTTTGGCGACCCCCACAAAGCGACAAATCATCACCGACAAAACTACGAAGCTCACAGTATTGTTTTGTTTTTTGTAAATGATTATAATTTCCCCCTAGTCAAAGCATGAGCATACACATGAGTAATGCACCACATTCTTCTGAAGAAAAAAAAAAGACTTAAAAATGAGGATTGATTCATTTGTTTTTGTGTATAAACTGTAATATTACACCACTATATTCATAATTAACAAACAACAGTAATGAGACAATATTACTATGTAATTATAATTTATTGTCATTGTTAAATATAACTTTTTGTTTCTAAATCTGCAGAAACTCCAGTTAATAACACATGAAATAACGTTATTGGAAGTACGTCACATTATGAAAGTAAAGTTGGTTGCAAACACCATTTCATGTTTACTTTTATTTTAAGTCCTTTTTTTTTGGTGGGGATGATTGTGACTTTTCCTTTAGTTAAGCTGTGGCCTGAATTATCAGAAGCTTGAATAATACTCATGGCGATTTGGTGGGGATGAAGGCCGCTGTTAGTAGGGGAACTACCTGACTTTATTTAACACTCAGTTTAGCTCCAGCTCTATCAGTTCCTCGCTCTCTCACTCTCTTGTCTCGTTTTCTCACCTACATCCCATCCCTGACTGCAGGGAGACTTTACGGTGCAGTATGGCAGCTTGAACATGGTTTGTAGTGCAAATTTCATTCAGTACCTTTTCAAGAATAATTGATGAATCATGTGTCATTGAAGACGTCTATTCATTTCGGCTCATTGTACAGCTCACCCAAAAATGAATATCATTTATTCAACCCCATGTTTTTCCAAACCCAAATGGTTTTCTCTCTTCAGTGGAACACAAAAGGAGAGCTGGTGAACTATTCTCTTTAAAATTGTTTTCGTCAGGCATTTGCTTATTTAAAAGGTTCCCGACACTGTTAAATTATTCTCATAACTCTAATCAGAAAAGCAGACTTAGCCTGTGTTTGATGATGATGATGATGATGATGATGATGATGGATGTCACTCAAGTTTACCGAACTCATTGTAATTGAAGACTGAATTGACTTGTCATATTATCTCATGTTATCTACATATTGTCTCTGTTAGCATTTCTCTGTGGTCCAGACATGTGTACTTAGCCAGGCCCTCCTTGTTGTAATACTGTTTACAGTTGTTTTCCTGCGGCTGCGGTTTAGCATGCCATACTCTGAATATGTGAATCAAATCAGCGTTAAGAGCAGCCATTTGCCAGCCTCTCCTGCTAACACGATTCAATTATTGTTTCTCTGCAAAATTAGATTCTCTTGTCTGCTTGTATAGACGTTGCAGATAAAGGATTTGAATGTAAATTTGCATGAGTGGAAAAAAGCCCGTGTGATTTGTGCTTGTGGAAATTGTGTTTTTGTTTATACATTCACATTTTGAAAGTAAACCGCACACAGAAGCATTTGTAGCAACCGTTATAACTGGGTGGACATGTACCCTCCACTTACTGAAATGACTAAATTCATTCCAAACACTTTTTGGGAGATAATAGTTATATTTTAAAAGAATAGTTCTTGCAAAAATTACAATTCTGTCATTATTTTAAAGATTGTCCGGATCGTTGGTTCTGTACAGTCGCAGTTGGTATATATTTTATATATATATATATATATATATATATATATATATATATATATATATAAAAACAAAATATTCAGATAATTAAAATGCATTATATTCTTGTGTCAGAAGAGTTTTTAGAAAACATTTTACACGTTATTTTTTGTAAAATTAATCGCACTGAATTAACACGTTAAATCGACAGCCCATTTTGCTCCAAAGAAGGGCTTTTTTCACCCCTGGTTTGTGGAAGAAGAGTGGGGAAAATGGTATCTCATATGAGTGTATCCGTGGCAACAAGACTTTTGAAACTGTTCATTCCTATGGAGAGAGGCTGATGAGATTCATGATGTGTCCTTCCCACTTTTTAGAACATTCCTACACCTCTCAAAGCGCATACAATACTTCTTTTTGCGTGTGTCTGTGTATGTGAGAGAGGGCATAACACACAACCGGGTGTTTGCCCCTCTGATTGAGATATTATCATACCTGCTATCAGGCATGACACCATACCTGGCAAATCAGAGTATGCATCAGTGAACCCACATCAACTTGCCCAGGAAGTGCTCAGCTGCACAGCTACATAATAAAACGTTAAGCCAGTTGCGCTGTAGTAAATCATTTTAAGCAGCATGTGAATGGCAATATGTCTGCCATCATGGTTTAAACCTTTTTTGGCTCCTGATTGCTTTGCACTCGTTTCCTGTTCTCAAAGCCACAGTCGCTCATATGATGGTGAATATTCAGGAAAGGTTTTAATGCCTCTGAGCCGTGTAAACCCTCAAGGCATGTGATTAAAAAAGAAAAGAACAGTTGGAACATCATGAAAGAGAGAGAGAGAGGGAAAAAAAATTATGTTCATTGGGAATGCGTTCAGCTCTTCAACTGAAAACCGCATCCTGTGATGCCTCCCGAGAAACAACGCCTGGGGAGACAGAGCCAAACATTTAGTGCACTCCACCGAAATTGAGAGGAGGAAAAATCCTGGTGGTATCCATGACAAGCACAGCAATGGGCCTCCAATATAAATCACAGGAAACAATTAAAACAAACTGATATGATTTTGATCAGGGTCAGGGAAGGGTGAGGCAGTCCTCTCTACTACAAGGGGGGCTGGTTTAATTCACAAACGGAGCATCAGTTGACTGAATGAAGAGAGAATTTGTTTGTTTGGTATTTCACAAGATATTAGCATAGTAACTGCAGAGCTGCCAGCAGGGAGGAGCCCAGACATCTCAAATATTGAATAATGAATATTTTGTTAGATTTGCGTGTGTAGTTTATTTGTATGCAGATCTCAAGATGAATTCCTCTCCAGCAGAGGCTGCCGCTCCAATCCCAAGGCAAACCTCATCTCAGTTAACATGTTTTTAAAGTTTGCTTTTACACTGTTGCAAATATCAACTGCTATCTTTCTGTTTGTTGATAAAAGCAGTCTGGGATGATTGCAATTTATGGTCTCTCCTCTTCTCATTGTGGGCTGTTAGGGCTTAGTGGTTCTGGCTGACAAGACCAGCTTAGACCTGCAGAAATTCCCATGCTGTTTAAGGTTGGTTTATGCCGATAAGTACTGGTTTGATGTGGTGGCAGAGCCAGGAATTTTATACAGGGTTGGCCGGGCAGGATCCACCAATGACTCTGGAGTGACACTGAAAAAATTATTACACAAACGCAAAAATCTGTTCATCCTTAAATAGTGGGCTTCTTTAGGTGCCCACAACACAATTATCTATAGTACATTTTAATTGTTTGCAATTAAAAGGGTCATGAAATGCTCTTTTTTATATATATATTTATAGTTTTATAATCTTCCCTGAGGTTCACTGATGATGTTAGTAATTAATTGATTATCTTTTTTCTTTTTTTTCCCCTTATTATTAAAAAAACTAAATAATCATAATTTAGTAATGTATGATAATTTTCCACCATGTCACTGGCCCTCTGTCTGAAACACTCACACACGGCATAAGCCTTAAAACGTCAACGTAAATGCCCACTGGATATTTTCACATTTTACATCTAACTTTTGATCGAGGTCGTTCAATCAGCTTGAGAAGGTAAGTCTTGAGTTAATTGACCTTACTTTAATTTTGATAAAATTGTTTTAATGAGGAGTCCCACTAATCAGTTCTATTAACTAATTATGAAGGCCCATGTAAACATCTCCATTTTATCAGAGTGTGCAAAATGAATTAGAACTCACAGATGACTAAAATAAAAGTAAAGTGTATGTGTTATACTGTAGGTGGTTTACCTTCTCTAGAGTCAGCTGGTTTCTTCTTGCTACTCTTACTGAAGAAGGAAGCATTATATGCTGTCTTCCGTACATGCATACATCTATGCAAAAGCAAACCATTCCATAACTATAGAAAATGAATGTACTCTTAAGCAGAGGTTAGAATGTGTTCATTATATCTAGGTTTATCATAAATAAACAAAGAAGCAGAAAGAAATGTATACATTTTACATTGGTTTTGTTTATGTGTGAAAACCTTGTCATGATAAATGCAAAGACGGTAGGCCTACAGTTCATGTCAAACCCGTAACCAAGGGTCATAACACTCGTGCTTAGAAAAACATGCGAGAGCGCATTTGCTTCCAGTGCTATCGCGGTCGCAGCTCGAGCATTACCATCTTAGATATGACCGAAAATGATCATGTTTAAATTGTGCACCTAAATTAAACATTTTCCGTGTGTTGTGGTTATAAAGAGATAAATGAATCTCCAAGAAACAAACATTTTGCCTAAGAATTTTTTTTTGGATAAGGCATGAGAGTTGGCCAGTGGGGTGGCCTATCTCTGCCCCTGGTTTTGTGCTCGTTAACTGGTGGAAGAACATCACTCTACTGATCACTAGCAAACATTTAGCTGGTGAAGCTGTTTGACCAATATAGTCTTGCTGGTTAAGCTAGTTAAGAAGCCTGGTGGGGACACCAGCACATCAGCATCCAAAACGCAACATATTGTATGCTTCAGGTGATTAGCTATGCTGTAAGGTGTTGAAGAAGGACTTGAAGATCTGGTAACCACAAGGTTCTAGGTTTGAGTCCTACAATACATTTAACCCTAGATTGCTCCAGGCAGACTAATCTAACAGTGAAACCAGAAACAGTAAATTGACTTCCAATTTACACTCATCTCTGGTTATATGAATGCAAATACTGTACTTCCTGGCCTGAGCACGGGATTCGAACCCGGTTCTCCCACACTACTGATGCAAAGTACTTCCGGTCGTCCCACAAGGGAAAAGTAACATGCTTGAGCCACTGGAAAAAATGTGTTATGAGAGATACCACTTGTCAATGAGTCGGCATAATGTAGCCAATCCTATGCTACTGTAACTCTCGAAAACAACATGTCTACTTCCTGGGTGATCAAGTTGCTCCTAGGGGGATTGTTCCTTTAAATGAATACTCGATACAAGTTAAGCTCAATCAACAACATCTGTGGCATAATATTGATTACCACAAAAATAATTTTGACTCGTCACTCATTTATAAAACAAGTCATTGCTGAGATGAGATAGGAGACATAGGATCTATTTGTAGGCTTTAATACAAGTTATGACAGTGAAACAAACAAACGGGAACTCCAACAACAACAAATGGATATTTATACAAACAAGAGCTAATGAGGGAATGGAAAACAGGTGAGAACAATGAGGAACAGATGGCAGTGATGAGGGCACTGCATACTAGGGGAAACACTTTAAAATAAGAGTACTAGGAAACACGAGGGAGTCAGACTGTGACAAAAACTGTGTTTAGGAAGGCATTTACAATGGAAGTGAATGGGCCAGTCCATAAACATTGCACTGTATAAAGAGTATATCAACAAGACATACATGTTATTAGTGTTACTATGATATAAGTGTGATTAAATTGCTTACTAACCTTATTTGTGTTGTTATATCCAATATCACAGCTTTGTTGTCATGATGACATGATGCTAGTAATCTCTGTTATCTATTAAACGCTGTAACAAGTAAATCCCTGAATTTATCTATCTAAGATCATGTTAACACGTGTATATTGTTTCATCTTGTGGCTGTATTTTTGAAACTGTGTATTTTAATGTTTAATGGTTTGGCCCCATTCTCTTCCATTGTAAGTGACTTACTGTAACTGCTAAAATAAAAGAGGGATGAGGTGAAATATTTTTTGCTGGTAAACAACATTTATGCCACAAATGCTGTCGATTGAGCTCAACATGTATTGAACACAGAACATTCCTTTAAGTGTACTTTAAGTCTCTTTGGATAAAAGTGTTTACTAAATGACTACCGCACTTGCTATTTTTGTAACCACTAACAACTGTGGTCATATATTATCATTAGTGTTAGGTTTTGTGACCTGAAAGGTGACAACCTGATTTAAGGATGTTTTTTGTGTTCCTTTAACTTACCCCGTGTGCTGTTTAGTTAAGCTTTTAATTTCCCAGCTTTTACCTAAAAAACAGTTGTGAACACATGTCTGACATTTGAGCCCATTGATTTCAAACACATCAAGTTGTAATTAATTATGGTATCGATTTACTGGACTTTCAGCTTTTCAGGAGCAGGATTGATCCAGGTCAATCACGGAAATGGGCACGTATGCATGAGTCACATTTGAGCTGAAAGCCCCTTGTGGGTGTATATTAAGGTAGAGCGTTCTACATTAGGCCTTCTCCAAATTCCTTTCATCAAAATGTAGTCCCATTAAATCACATGCATACATGGCTAACTCTACCAAAGTAATCAACATGCAGCAATTGGTTTTCTCATCCAAGGCTCGCGCTGCACATCAAAGCCTTCAGGACTCACTACAATGAGCTTTTTGATTTCACCATTCAAATTTAGAGGCCTCATGAACAAGTTCATGTACTCTTGTGAGCCTACAAAGTTAGAACTCTGGTTACACACACACACACACACACACAATTGTCAAATATATATATCATGGTTTTTATTACCTCATTTGTATATTAGTTTAGAAAAGAAATGCCCCCATATGACTTTGAAAGTTCTTTAAAGTTAACATGAATTCCAAATTGACCATATTTACTGTCTTAATACATGTTACTGGTCTTATCGTGCATGATTCATCGATGTACGCAAGTTTGTCTTTTTTCATCAAAATGTAATAACATGTTCTGCCTCTAAAGCGACTAGCAAATAATGATGGATTTTAAAAAGAACCAATTTAGTTCTTTTTAAGAACTAAAGTAGCTCTATGGGAAAGGGGTGAGTGAAAATCTCAAGTAATGTGCTGCAGTTGTATACAGAAAAATTAGCTTAATGTAGTTAAAGTGCTAAAAGTGACATTTAGACTGATGTCAAAATATAGAAAAAATCAGCCAAGAAGGACAAATGAAACACATTAGTGGCCTTTAAAACAGGAAGGACCAATCAGAACAGACTGGCCATCAGACATTTGTTTACAAGCATGGTTTTATAAAAAGTGATCAATATATAACAAAGTGCATTTATATCCATCGATCAAGGTGGAAAAAAAATGAGGCTTCTTTTTTATTTTTTATTTTAAATACATAATCTCTTTGAAGTCTATCTGTCTCATAGTGGATAAATATTATATGTGATTGAGGATCTGGGTCTTTCTAAAGCTCTTCAGAGTTATTTGAAAGATACATAGTCCCTGTATTGTTTACACACTCTCATCTCTTGTTCTATCCCAAAATCTTTTAGCTTTGCTTGAAGTTAAGTGTTATTAACTCTCAGTCTCTTCTCCATTCAATAGCTCCCTTTTTTACTCTCTTATATTAACTCTCTCTTTTTGTGATTCTTTTTTACCAATGATCAAAAGCAGAGACTTATGGCCAAGAATGCGAGCAAATGGACATGAGTAGCATTGATTTATTACATAACTGTCATTGTGACATTTCACAATATCACTGTGTTATACATTTGATTCTCTTCAAAGGGCACTCAAATCCATCAACACAGCAACATCGTGCTTAAGGAAGCAAACCTTTGCTTCTATGTTTTTACCCATAATCCTTGTATAGGCGCCCACGCAAGGTTTGACATAACTTCATTACCAGTGTAAACTTTCAGTGAGAGAATTCAAGAGCATTGTACCTGCAAAAAGTAGAGTTAGCAAGCTTTGACTGTACATTCAGAACTCTTGTTTCCAGCGCATCAATCAGCTTTTAGAATCCAGCATGGCTCTGCTTAAATGTACCTTAACTCATAATGCTACAGCAGCTGGGTATTTATATCACACTTTGCTCATGAAATGTAATGCATGCTAGGAAAGATTGTTAGATATATAGATGTGAATCAACTGTTTGATTATTTTATAGATTGTTGAATTCTTTAGTCTCAAAACTACTGCTGCCTGAGTCTCTGGACAGTGCAAACACATATATATATATATATACATAAGTACAATACTGAAGTATAAACGTTGTTACTGATAGTTTGTAGCATCCCTCTCATGGGTTAGTCGATAGCTGCTTTTGTATTGATTTTGCCCAGGCTAATGTTTGTATTTTATAGCACTCCTCAGTAGGGAGTGTACCACCCGGGATTGAATGATAAAGGGGTCGGTATCTGTATTTACAGTGCTTTTGCAAATATAGAACTTAGTAAATCATATAGCCTCTGAAAAACATCCATGTGCAGATATTTACTGTACATTAATAAACCATTTGAAAACAAGCACCATTTATTCTTTGTCACAAACTCTGTGCCTTGCAAAAATCTCATATTTCTGTATTGTTAGTGAGCCTAATTAGCAGATAATAGAAAAGTGCACGCTCACCCTGTGATTGGCCCTAAATTAAGAGCTGTCTGAATTCATGAGTCCAGCCTGATTTATTTCTCTACCTGAGCTGACCTCTGGTTTTTCATTATTTCCCTCTCTTTCTCTCTCTGGATGAATTTCCAGAATAAATGTCCAGGTCATATTTCACCCTAAAATCAAATGAAGAAAAAAAGACATTTGTGTTGTTCATAAAGAAAATGAAGCCCATTCAAGACCATTAAGATTATAATTTATTTTTTTACTGTAGCATAATTTTCATGACAATTGGGCAAATGTTTTCCCAAATTCTCATTAATACAGTAATAAGTCATACAAGTATTATTTTTTTACACCAGAATAAAAATACAAATCAGAACAACAAATATCATGAGATTTACAATTGTACTTTACAACTACACTTAAAGTAAAATTCATCTAAATAAAATGTATTTAATGCATCAACTACATTCAAATAAAATATTTAATAAGATTTTAAAAGATAAATAAATGCATTTAAATTAGATTGTATTATTATTATTATTATTATTATTATTATTATTATTATTATTACAGTAGAATACTGAGAAAGGTCTGGGGGTTGTCATTAAATAATGGTACAATGCAATAAATCTTAAAAAATGTCTTTAACATAGGCGTCATTTTCTTTATGCAAATAATAATATAAAATAACATTCTTTTTGAATTTGGGATTAAATATGACCTAGATATTTCTTGACAATTTTCATAATTTTCAATACACTCTCTCTCTCTCTCTCAATCCTGTGTCTCCACTTCATATCTTTCTTATCTTTCTCCAACTTAGTTGAAGTCCAGAGTGCTGTAATGGGGAGTCTATAATGGCCGTGTGTTGATGAAGGTCTTTGGAAAAGAAGACACAGTCTCTGATTTACATGGCAGTGGCTGGAAATACTGCTCTAATTTGCAAGCTGATGTATGTCCAGCTGCCGATATGTCATCACCCTGCCAAGATTTGGAGATCTTAAAATACTTAAATGAAAAATGTTTGATCTAAACGAGTGTAACATTAATACCCAATAAGCAATAACCACCCAAACTCCTTTTTAAAGAAGTCATTTTTTGTCTTAAACTGTTTTGTCTGAACTGTGAAAAGCCAAACTCTACTCCTCTAAAAGGCATTTTTTCCTCATCTAGTGGTGTTTTTGTGTATTGTAGCAGCTCTTCTGGCTCCCTAGGTCTCATTTAACCAATGGAGCAAATGTACCGTAATAGCTTAAAATTCTCACATTTAACTCGGGGCAGCCTATCAGTTGTTCCGGTGTTAAAGGGGGGTAAGGGTTGATTGTGTATTGAGGACACAGCACTAATGCGTTTAAGGAGGGAGCACTGCGATGTTAGGGCCATAGAAATGTTAAAAACTAAAATTGACCCTTGAGTGTTGGAGATGTGCAAGCTCCATAAATCTGTTAATACTGTAATCATTTTAGGATATAGCATTCATTGTCTCTCTTCCTCCCATCTTCTGTCTCTCCCTACCTCCCTCTCTCTGTCTCTATTTCACCGTCACCAAGTTCTACCTCTATAGCACATTAAGTGAAAATGTGGAATTTGATTTGGTGCTGTGTTTATGGATTCTGGGGAGGAGCAGGTAATCGCTGACAGGCATGAGCCCAAATTACCCTTACATCCACTTTGACCAGGCCACAGGCAGAAATGTTGAATCTCATTACTGTGTGCTGGAGTCTGCCCTCGTGAGAGGAATCCAAATCTACTTTTTCAAAAGTTTGAAAATGATTGTAGTGCCTTTACATATGATTGAATGTGACATGTAGTCGATTAAATAAATCTAGTTCGAAAACTCCAAAATCCTAAATTGTCAACATAACGAGTGAATTGTTCACAGTAACTCTGCCTTGCTGTTTACTGTCTACATAGGCAGCTACATTCTAAAGGCGGCCACGCACCAGACGAGCGGTGCCATGCTGTGTCACGGCTAGGACACGCTAGGACACGGCACAGGTTTCAAACACGGGGAACGTCGATGTGGTTCATGTTGCAGTGACAGTGCACACAAAAGTTACTAAGGTTTTTCCTTAGTTCAAGAATGAAGAACTCTAAAGTAAATAATCAATGTCCTTTGATAATGATGTGTGTTGAATTTAATGGAAAATATTTGAGTTGTGCTCCTTGGCATGTGAGCAGAAATTTGAGCAGAAAATTGTAGCTGGGCGCCGACCAGCAGATGGCGAGTGGCAGCGGCGTTGTGCGTACCTTCATTGAAAACAGTTGTTTCGAATTTTAGAATGTGCCATGTATTCTGCCAGATGCTTCCGATGTGCAACCCCCTTAAGACAGTATTGTGACTGAAATGGAACCAAATAAGTGACTGATTTGAAAGCAATTTGGTGCTTCACACAAAAAGTGCTCTATGTGAAGCACAGGAGACTCGATTTGCAATTAATTCCAATAGAGTATGATGTTAGTATGTTGCTAAGCTAATGATGCAATACTCCAATAAGCATAAAAACAACTGGCACATGCAAATATTAGATAAAATAGTCCTTAGAATGCCTTAGAATTTGGCCCCAAAAAAGTGTCTAAGAAGGCAGCATAACTAACCAACATGTAGAGTAGACTTTGCCTATATTACCTTATGGCTTAAGGTTTTGGAATAGAACTTAGGTTTATGAGATCAAGCATTTTAAACCGTTATTTGGAAACTGGTGTCTTTGAAGAAATAAATGGGAGAAGTGTGTATTTTTCTGTGTGCATACTGTATATGGCTTGAATAGGCAGCCATTGGCTAATGCGAGAAGCCAGAGGTTGCATTATGTAACTACACTGCATCATAGTAATTAGCTTCTATAAGTAAGCAGGTCAGCAGCACCCTGAGCTCCACAGATCCTGAGTCAGCATGTCACTGTTAACCCCAGTGGAAAGCTCTATATATTCAGGTCTCAAAAGCACTGACCCCAGGTTCAATCAAAACAACCCAACCCCATTAGCAGCAAACTGTATCCTCACAAGGCCCATCATCAAGCTGTAAACCTGATATAGTCATCAACCAATGCAAGTTCTAAAAATGTGTTGACCAAACCTTGGCAGTTTATTTGTGTTTTTTGCTGCATAGACGTTTCCTGTAATAAGCTGATATTGCACTCCTCCACACAAAGGTGGCAGAGGACAGAAACAGAAGTTACACTATATAAATTATTTTTAAAAAAATGTCTGTCGTCTCTGTTGTGAATTTCTATTTGGCTATTTCAATTTGTTTTGCAGAACGACTGTTTGTGGCATGTTTTACATTCTGCTATTTTTCACCTGATTCCAGAATCAGAATGAGCTTTATTGCCAGGTATGTTTACACATACAAGGAATTTGTCTTGGTGACAGGAGCTTCCAGTGTACAAACAATACAAGACAAACATAATAATAAAAAAAGAAAATACAAAAATACAAATTGAATAGAAAATAAAGTGTATATATACAATCACAATAAGACATATATATATATATATATATATATATATATATATATATATGTGTATATGTATGTATATATTTATATATATATATGTATATTATGTATATATATATGTATGTGTATATGTGTGTGTATGTGTGTGTGTGTGTGTGTGTGTGTGTGTGTGTGTGTGTGTGTTATATTTAGTGCAAATACAAATCTGTTATATACAGTGCAAGGGAATGTAATGGCAGAAGAGGTAGAATGTGTTGGATAAATATAAAAAGACTAGACTGTGTATTGCACATAATTATTACTCAATGGGGCAGTTTTAACTGTTCATGAGGTGGACAGCCTGAGGGAAAAAACTGTTTCTGTGCCTGACGGTTCTGGTGCTCAGTGCTCTGTAGCGTCGGCCAGAAGTCAACAGTTCAAAAAGGTAGTGGGCTGGGTGAGTGGGGTCAAGATTGATTTTTCCAGCCTTTTTCCTCACTCTGGAAGTGTATAGTTCCTGAAGGGGAGGGCAGGGGCAACCGGTAATCCTTTCAGCATTCCGAACTGTCCTTTGTAGTCTTCTGATGTCCAACTTAATTGCTGAACCAAACCAGAGAGTTACTGAAGTTCAGAGGACATACTCAATGACTGCTGTCTTGTACTATGAAATATGAATATATATATATATATATATATAGTTTTTTTCATGGTTCATGTGTTATATCCCACTAGCCCCTCCAAATATCTGCTGATGTTGTATGTGGGTTGGGTTGGGGGGGACATCAATCCACACTCACCCCCTACAACCCTTCAGGTTTTCAAAAGCAAAAGGCTATTCACATGCATAGAGGCCTCCTTTCATCCTTACTGTGCCAACTGGAATCAACCATATCAGAGATGAAGTTAATCACTTTCTCAACATGAAAGCATTTGGCATGTATTATGACACATATGAAAAAAGAGAGAAGGAAACTTTTTCAATGGAATTTAAGGCTAGAAACTGACTCTATGCACAAATGCGAATGCTTGTCTAAATAATTGCAAGTGCACAGTCCCATTGCTCCATTGCTGCATTTGTAATGTGTAATGTGCATTTGTAATGTGACAAATGTAGCATTTTGCTATGCAACAGTGTTACTTGTTAGAAAATGTAGTTTATTACTAGAAAAGTTATACTAATAGCTGTGCTACTGTCATTCTACTGAAAAAATTTATTAAGTTAGTAGAGTTGCTACTTTTAATTAACTACTCCCCAACATTGGAACATACATATAGTGCGGGCGTTCTAGAGTTACTGTAGTTGTAACAAACATCCATACTGAAGGTGGCGATAGAGTTACATTTCAATTTCTGTGCCATTATACCAGATGTGTTATTATTCAGGTCAACGTGATCATACAGGAAATAGATATGTTGTTTCTGTAAGTTCATGTACCCTGAAATCAACAATATTCATCTGAATTACTGACAAGCAGCATCCCCCATCGGACATTTTTGCATCTTGTTGAACTTAAAGGGATCATCTAGTTGAACTTAAAGGGATCACCTTTTATATATAATTTTCCATGAGGTCCAATGATAACGTTGTAAAAACATTTTGCACCAAAAAAGTCACAATTTATTAATATATGATCATTTTCCACCCTGTTTTGGCGTTCTGTCTGAAACGCTCCGTCTTAAAACTTTAACGTAAGCGGCCACTGTTATGATTGGCTAACATCATGCAGCCCCTCATACTCAACAAACTCATTGGAAGAGAATGAATCTTGACATTATAAAACATAATTGCTGGGTTAAACATAATGCACATCCAAATCATTGCATCTGAATATATTAAACTGTTTATCTCAAGCACAACTGTTAACACTTAGCACCATAATCTATAAAACAATCATTACATTTTAAAATATGCATGAATGAAATGCTTTACTTTTGATTTTGAAGTGTTTTTAACTGACCCATCCTTCAATTACAGTCCCTTTGCAAAGCTTGAATCATATTATGACAATAATAATGAACATATTATGTTCACAAGCAATCCATGCTGAAATAAGCCGAAAAATATTAACACATCATAGTCCAAAGAACGGTGAAATGATGCACGTATATACTGTAGGCGCACGGAGGTGCACATTGCCGGAAACACACCGTAACAGTCAAAGACGTCCGTTGTCAAAGACGTCTTGTATTTACATACACCAACAATTAAAAATAGCGCAGATGGGTGGAAGAACACGTCCATTACTTGTATGTGCTCAAAACAAGAGGCAGCATCTGAATGACAGTGAATTGGTTCTCACATTCAGAGTTGTAACTTGACAAAGCGTCTTTTAAAAGTGGCGAGATACATTGCAGTGGTCAAAGAGTCTGTGTAGTTCATGTTTATATACAAAATTATTAAAAATAGTCCAGATGGGTCCCCTTTGGTGTTATGTTAGGAATAGTTAGCCACGGAATACAAATGAGCAATGTTCAATGTCGTCACAAACAGACAGATTTCAAAATGAGACTTTTCAGTTGGGAGGCAGATATAAATGCTCTTTTGTGATTTGGACTGGGAAGTTTTGAGTTGTGAAATGTAAAGTATGTTTTTATAATACAGTTACCTCTTATATGTGTAAATATCAAGGAAAATGTGATTCTCCATTTCATGACCCTATAAAGACAAAACTGACCTTAGTAGCAGACAGCTTACACCAATGTCAGCTGTAGCGCACCTTGTGGCAAGTCTTAAATGAAATATGTATTGTGTTGCAATATGAATTGCAGTCTGACACATTTCAGAATGAAATGCCACGTAAATAGAGCTTGCACAGCTATAAACGTTTGCTTTCACTTGCTTGAAGTATATTTCGAATGTCACATATAGATCTAGTATGAGGAATGGTCTCTACAGGCTCAGAACAGACTGTCAGGCTCATGCATAGGTTAATATGATTGGATATATTGTTACAGATTAGCCAATGCAATAATTCACATTTTAAAGGTGCGTACAGTAATTTGGGGCTAATTTAAGAAGTTTTACACATTAATAAATCAATTGTGTTTTTGTGTTTTTGAACACACTTGAGATGAATACTCTTAATTAAGAGTGTTTAATTATGTTTTTATTATACATGGTGTGGGTCACCCCTTCAACGTGTTTCTCCATGTTGAAATTACATGGTCTGCTGTGTTTCATTAAAAGCCAAAGAAGACATTTCTTGTGCTCATTGGTTGCCACCTGTTTACATACACTTGGCTATGCTTAGAACAGCGTTGTTTGGTGATGTGAAGAGCAAAAATAATACAATGGAACATATATTATCGTGCTTTAGAAGCAAAGATCGGCAAAGACAAAAAACTAGAGTAAACATCAGTACGACATACACAAGGTGGAAAGATTTGATGACGGAGAAAAACACGAGTAGTGATGCCAATGTTGCTTCTTTTTTGTGGGACAGGTAAGACATTAATTGTTTAGACCAGTCTCTAAAATCAGAGGAATTTACAGAAAACTCATACAAGTTTCCCTCAAACTTTTTATAATGACGTGTGTAGTCAACGTATGTCAATAATGGACATTTTCTTGCCCATCTACCCCCACCCCTATGAACTGTCTTCATTTGTTTAGTAGCTTGACACAGTGATTGTTGTGAAATTTGAGTAAGCCATGACGTTGGTTTGCTTGGAACCAAAACAAGTTCTTCAAAAACAGTATTCATGGACAATTCTAATCTTTCCTTTACTAAGGTAATAACTGTATTTAGAAATAATATGAAACGTAGACAGTCTATTATTGATATGAGGGACAATAATAATATGTCCTTAACTGTCGAAGTCTGTTCACTTGAATTCTGACATTTGCTTTTTACTGCACTTATATAGCGCCTTTTAAGCCTTAACAGTATTCAAATCGCTTTACACTGCGTTTCATTCACCCATTCACACACATATTCATACACAAATGGTGGCAGAGCTGCTCTGTAAGGTGCTAGCCTACCATTGGGAGCAACTTGGGGTTCAGTGTCTTGCCCAAGGACACTTCGGCATGTGGAGTCGTGTGGGCCGGGATTCAAACCACCAACCCTGCGATTAGTGGCCGACCCACTCTACCAACTGAGCCACAGTTGAGAAATTACCTCAAACTCCGACATTTTCCAGATGCAAATGATATTCCAAAGCTGGCGGGGAAAGCAGAGACAGTCATGCTTACCCACATCGAAAGATGGCAGTACAGCGTCTAACACCACTGTTGTATCGGTGCTTAAAGTACACGAAGAAGAGCAATGCTAATGCTAGCTAGAGAACTTCTGAATGCCCTTTTAACTTTGACCACACAACTTTTTAATAACCCGACTTCTGCAATTACCTTTGTGCTTGTCATTGAAATTCCAAGAGGGCTGTATACACCATGGATGTCACCTTAAAAACAGTCTTTTGTGCTTTCCCAGAGCAGTTATAACACCGCAGAGAGAAGAGCAGAGATGTCAAGGTCAATGACATGGGTTTACTGCTGTGAACAAAGAGGGCAGGTCTTTTGTATAAGAGAGTGCACCTGTTATTGGTGTTATCATTCGTTTTTTACTATAGACCTGCATTTTTAACCCAGGGGTGAAGCTGTGCCATTGATTCTCCTTATCTAATGTGCTTTTTTCCCCTTGTTTGTTTTCTTTCACCCTGCACTTGATGGGTTTTGTGTACTATCAATATTTTAGTCAGAGATTAATTTCACTGTAGAATTTATGTGTTGGAAAAGCATTCAGCTATCAGATTACATTTATAAGGCCTCGCTCGACCTGGAGTAGTATAAGAGAGAGAAAGCGAGGCGCAGAAACAACACACACACTTTATTGAGCCAAAACCTATCAAATTCCCCTCAGAGTTGCCCTGTCGAATGGCTTTGTCATTTCCCTTCCCTTTCAGCGAAACTTCCTCAGCTTTCCTTCATTACCCACACATAGTGCAGCTCACCCTTTATTGAACAGCACTAATAGTCCTCCCACCCGTTTTCTATCTAGCGTGCCACTGCAGACTTTAGTTTTGGTTTAATCCATCCTCTCCAAAAGGCTATATGCTCTGTCACGCCATAAACAGATGAAAGTGCTGAAAGTGACCCATGCAGTAGGTGATGGATGAACCAACAAACACGGTACGCTGGCACAGCTCATTTGATCTCATTTCCAGAGATGCCACAAAGATTTGCATTTATCTGACAGAAATAATTTATTTAATTAAAATGATTATGTGCAGTCTCAATCTTGCATCGCTTGGCCGGAAAAGTGCAATAAACTGTTTGTTAGGTAGGCCGAAATATTCCAATGAAAATAATAAAGGCATCTGATGGATTTTTTAAATGTTTTATTTTAAAAGTTATAGTTCACTCAAGAATAAAATTAGGTTATTCACTCACACTCATGTTGTTTCAAATCAGTAGAGGTAGAGCGGGTCGACCACTAATCGCAGGATTGGTGGTTCGAATCCCGGCCCACATGACTCCACATACTGAAGTATCCTTGGGCAAGACACTGAACCCCAAGTTGCTCCCAATGGCAGGCTAGTGCCTTGCATGTGTATGAATGTGTGTGTGTGTGAATGGGTGAATGTGTCGCAGTGTAAAGCGCTTTGAATACCGTTAAGGTTAAAAAGGCGCTATATATGTGCAGACCATTTACCATTTAACATTCTGGCTAAAATCTTCTTTGATGCTCCACAGAAGACAGAAAATCATACAGATTTTAAACCAATTTTTTTGGTGAACTCTTTTGGGTCCATGGGTCAAATGTAAGAATATAATACAAACTTGTTTTGGTGAACACTTTTGGGTCCATGGGTCAAATATAAGACAAATCTAAAATCAAAGTAGAAGTGGAGCTAAAGTTGTCAACAAGATTGTAAACAGCATTTTTAAGTCAATACTATACTGAGCCCATCAAAGTGCCATTTTTTGCAAACATCAATAAGAGCTAGAGGTCTTGTGATGAGTTTCTCTAATAGGTTCCCACATAAAGATAATAGAATGGATTGATCAATGAAGCAGAGGAGATTCTAAGATTATGGTAGAACTGAATTATTTTAAATTAAAATGGCATCATTCCTGTTTACATAGAGCCTTTTCTCCGATAACTCACATGGAGGTCATTAGACAGCTTTAATGAAGATGAGGACTGAGTTAATGAAATGTTAGTGAGATTTCTCCAGTCATAAATCCCATGTTTACATTAAAGGTTAAAGACCACAGGATGGTTTCCAGAGCACAAATTAAAATCAGGGTTAAATGTCAACTTCAGTCGGTTTTCCGTTGACATTACTCCTGGGATTTGGATTGGGCATAATCTATATCAAGGGAGCAAACAAGATGGAAACTAACAGTGTTTTGATTATATCTGTGTGTGAATTTTCTGGTGCTCTGCTCTCTCATAGGAAAGAATAAAGCACAAACTAGATCTCTTTAATATCGTTTCTCCTAGTGTGATTTCATTTCTCAATGTGATTAAATCGAGAACCAATGTATGCAGTTGCTTCAGTCTCCTGTTTCTCAGATTTTTCTTCTGAGAAAAGACCAAGTAATCTCACATGTGTTGCTTCTGGAGTTTTAGAAGAAAGCTCAACAATGTCTCAAACTGTGCTCAGATTTGCCAAGATACCAAAGTCTGGAATCAGAAGTCAGAAATACAGATTCAAAAATTTCTCATCAAATTCTTCCAAGAACTAATTATCTGAGCTATGCTATGCACAATAATTGTATAGCTCAAGACACATACTGTATATAAACAATTGTTGCATTTGGTCTCTAAAAGCAATTTGAGTAAAAATAGTGACAAAGTTGATATTACGGAAACATAACGGAGTACTACATTAAATTCGACATGATCGCATGTGAGATTGACTTATTATTTCCTATTTTTTTTCACCCTGCTTTGGACCTGATGTGCCAAATTCCAGATACGTGCCACTATGTTCACTGTTTTGGTCTCTGTACTGTTATAGTTAGGGTTAGGTTTGTGTTAGGAGTATATTAATGTGTTAAGCTGTGCCTTTCACGTCATATCCTTTCTCAGAAGTGAATGAAAGTATGCAGTAGTCAAATTGCGCATGCGCACAACTGTAGTTCCAGCTTCGGGCACTGGGGGGCTGTTCAGAAATTTGGAAAGCATATAGGCAGATTTTAGAAGACAAAACTTTAGACCTCCTGTCTCCGATTTCCCTCTGAGATCAGTCTGTTAAATCTCCAGAGCTTTGAAAGAGCAACCTCTGAACAATAAACCTTTCCTCTGGGCTCTGGAACACAGATTCACGTCAACGCTTTATGGAGAGATTCCCACATCCAATGTCAGTGGCATCATGAATAACTAGATCCCTGCAAAAAATAAATAAATAAATAAATCAATCACATGCAAACAATTTCAGCTCCAGAAATGCACGTCTGCGTGTACCATATGCGTTGGGAATTCCGATCAATAACGAGATCTCCATCTTCTTCACGTCTAAGTGTGGCTGATTGATGGTTTATTCATAAGTATCCCCAAGGCCTATGGGTGCACAGTGTCGTCATCTAAAAATGCACTTACAATATTCAGTGTTGACAACAGCTGAGGACGAATTACTGAGTATACTTGTGTGACTTAGCCAAAGCACACCAGTGCTATTTAGTCCAAACATTGATTTCTATTATGGAAATTGCATCTTTATTAACATAAAAGAATAAACATTTGAGGTATATGGGTGGCTGCCAAGAAAGCAGAGAGAGTTGTCTTTGTAAGCAAGAAGGCTGGTTGAGTATCTATGTACTTTAATCTTGAGAAACTGAAGAAACTGCTCATTAGTTTGGGTTCTGTTAATGCATATTTGCCCTTTTAATAAGGAAATCAAGTTAATTAAATCTCATTGACGGCTACCATTATCATGGGATCCCTTGTGACTTCTAAAGTGAATTTAGACTAGAAAATAGTGGCGAAGAGCAAGATTAATCTTGTGGTGCTTTGAGAATAATAAGATGCATTTGCAATGTCTTCTTTCCGCTCCTTATTGCTGGCAATGAGACATTTGACCTCTTGTTAAAGGAAGCTAGGGGAAGTAAACTTGTCTTTATACTTTAAATGTAATCCACAGGGCAAGGTCCTCAGTTCTGTGTTTTTATACCTTCATCCTGAGTTATAAATTAGATGTTCCTCTGTGGACTCTGTGGCTCTATTTCATATGCAGATATTATTCGTACCGCCAACACGTCTTTCTCCTTATGTCTGGGCTAAGGAAAAGTGGCATGCATTTGTGCGGTACTCATCTCTTAAACAGGCCTGGGAGGACTCAACCCTGAATGAATGATGACCCGAGTAGGCGGAAGGCTTAAAGTCTCCCATTTAAGATCTGAGAGAAAAACATAAGTCCATAAAATCAGGAAAATTATAGACATTTCTTCCACTGAAAAGGCAAAAGGGGTTTTAGTTGCAAATTATGAATTAGGGTAACGTTTTGATAAATAAAACATGTGGGCAGGCATGAAAAAATTGAGATCCCCTTCTTTTTTATTTATCATTAGCAAGCTCACACAGAATCTGTGAATCTCTGCAGATTTTAACGGAATTGCAAAAGCCATCATTCACAATCTTCACACATCCCACACCCCATGATTCCAATGCAACATTTTGCACCATTTTGGCTAATATGATTTTATAGCTACCAATAAGATTGTAGTACTCTCAGCTCTAATACATTTTACCATGTTTTAATCCATTCCACAGAATAATGTAGATTTCCCAAAATCAGTACAGAAAATGTGAAATCAAAACTACAGATTCTTTCTGGACCTTATAATTAAAAAAATAAATATATATTTTTCCAATGCCAGTGAAATTGAGTTCTCTAACTCGCATTCAACCAGTGATAGAGCTCATGCTGTAGTCCAAGGAAGAAAAGTCTGTTACATCATTGGCATTGTTGTGTCTCTTAGTACACAGAAGAAGCCAACAATCAACAACAGAGTAGCCACAGAAGTTGAATACAATGGTTATTCAGCTAACCAAAATCCTGAGGTCCCTTTCCTGCCCCAGATTCCTCAGCCTCAATGTTGGGTAAGGGAATAGATCAGATTAGTTAATTAGACAGATTTGAGCTTGTTAATTCATGTCCCAGAGTCTTCAGACATGTTCCTCATCCATCTGGTAAATGACCCAAGAGAAGATGTGGTTTAATCGTCTCTCTCTCTCTCTCTCTCTCTCTCTCTCTCTCTCGTCTGTAAATCTTAATTAACTGCAGGAGCTCCCTTTACTGGATTTAAGCTAAGGCCTGAAAGCATATTGCTGAAATATGGAATTAATTGCCCTGTGCCACAGATAATGTGGTTTGACTCATAACTCATACACCTGTTTGGAAAAACACCTGTTTGAGGGAAAGAAATAGAAGAGAAAGAAACAGAGTGATGTTTGGAATTAACAGCGTACTTCTTACTGCGTGTTGCATAGTGTGTATATATGCCAAATGAATTATGCTACATGGTAGTCATTTGACCACTATATGTTTAATTCAGTGAGTGGCATCCAGTTATCATTTTGGATGTGCATACGCAGGGCTGCGTGATATAAGTGTGAAGCGATCATGTGTGTTCCGCAACTGCTTTCGGGTTCTCGAATTACGTATAACGTGTGAGTAAGGGCAGCTGGTGAACTTTATGGTGCCTTCCTAGGGTAAGATGGTGCCCCCCCTAGGGAGTTGGTGTCCTACGCAGTCTACGTAGTCTGCTTATAGGGAGCGGCGGTACTATACATACAGATATTTAGCAGTTTTTTATCCAATTTAGTGTATACGTTTTGTCAGTCTTATCAAATAATGAGTCATGAAAGAGAAAAATACAATTTGGTTTGGTATTACTTAAGATTTGTTTGTCATACTGGTCATGGCCAATTGCAACTGCAATCAATCCAATTGCATTGTGAAATATAGAATCTTGCAGTGTGGATGGTTGAATACGGCACATTTTGGCAAATGTTGTAGATCATCCAGATATTCCATACAAACTAACAGTAAATGTACATATTGTTCACAGTACTTACTGCATGCAACAACAATTGTAGTATGGGTAGTAACCTCTTCCAAACATATCTAGAAAGATATCTGTTACTTTATTTCTGTTTCAAAATCCAGTGAAATTTCTATCTAGACTTTTAAGACATCATTAGGCAAAACCAGAATGCATATCGATGAGTTCATGTCTATTTACAGATTTTAAAATTGTATTGTATTCAGTTCTCAAATACTGTTGTTTAAAATTGACTATATCACTCAATATTTGTGTGTACCATGTATTTTTGTGCTTGTTAGAGTATCGAGTTGTTAGCTTAGCAACATGCTAATGGAAAACTTAATTGGACATTTGTATCAATTTTTAGCGTTAGTAGCGACTTTCAAGCATTTCTTGTGAGGAGCACTATTTGCAGCACGTGCGAAATGTCTTTAAGAATGTTACTCCAAAGAGTGTTCCAAGTCAGTCACTTATGAGATTCCATTTTGGTTAGGTAGCTGCCTATGTAAACAGTAGGCGGTCTGTGTTATGTGTAATGAGCCTGCATAGAATGCTATTAAAACTGAATATTTCTGGGCTTTGGAGGTCTAGTTTACTATTTAAACTTGTCTGAGTGGCAGTGATTGTGTCTGACTGTGTCATGTGAATCTCATAGCAGTCAGAGAGGTTGAGAAGTCCAGGCAGAGCTTTGCAATGCCAACAAACACTAAACCCTCCTCCCTATAATGAGTTCTGATGCTAAGCTTGAACACTGCAAGGGTCATTTTGCAAAGAGACAAGAGGCAGGGGCAAGAAAACGTTTACTTACTTAAATGGAAAGGTCATTAGTGCAGAGATACAGAGGGCCTTTGACAAATGAAGTCAAAGCCACTTAGTGTCCCCTTCCACAAGCGAATTACCGTATAATACATAAAACTGTACTCATCTGCTAAGGGACTCAGTACAGTCACTCATTGCTGGCAAACTGAACTTCCTTTTAATACGGTTTCCAATGATGAAAATGAATTGCTCCCTCATGCTTAATTTTTCATTATATTGTCATTTTACACTAAATGGCGTAAAAGATTTAATTTGGAAAAAAAAAGGTAATGTCTTTTCTCTTTGCTATTTGAGTAATTAGATTGGTAAGCAGTCATTAGCTCCCTCTCTGTGTAGCACACAAAGCCATCAGGCAGTGAGAAAACTGACTTCTTGCCTCCATAGACACATGATGAAGACCTTTTCATTTATGAAGACATAATTTTTAATGAATATGAAGCTCTTTTTCTCAGGGAAACTGTTGTCTTTATCCCACAATGTAGGTGTGTTCAGGTTTTTCTATCCTTATTGGGATATTTGGTCCCCATAATGTAGACAAAATCTAAATTGGGACATACCATAGACTTATATATATATAATATATAAAGCTCATTGGAATTATCATATATTTATCCCTAAATGAAACCTTTGTTGGATTTAAACAACAACAACATCATAACAAGAACATTATTATGTTGATCTATTTTAATATAACCTTTTTCCATTTATGAATACATTTTTCAATTTTGGGTTTAAAAAAAATGGTCTGAACTTATATAGCGCTTTTTTTAACCTTAGAGGTTACCAAAGCGCTTTACACTGTCCCAATCACCCATCCACACTCACACTTACACCAATGGCGGCAGAGCTGGTCTGCCATTGGCAGCAACTTGGGGTTCAGTGTCTTGCCCAAGGACATAGGACAATAATTATATATATATATATATATATATATATATATATATATATATATATATATATATATATATATATATATATATATATATATATATAAAAACATAATTTAGGATGTCCTTGAATGTCCCCAAAGTGAGGTTTGTCAGATTTAGAGCACTTTTATGAACACATTTGTCCCCAAACTAGCCTATAGCAAAGTAAGCACAGACAGATACTGTACACAGACACACACAGAAGGAAAGTATCCAATCACAGCAAACCCAGATGAGTACAGCTTTGGAGGGATTCTCCTGCTCTCTCTCTCTTGTTGTGTGTACTGAGTTTCCTCAGGCAATAGGTTCAGCTGTTACATTAGACATTTCCACCCGTTACATGCCACACTCACATATGGAGCACATGGTGCTCATGCATGTTGCCCCACAGGGAACATGTGTCAAGGGCTTGTCTCAGGTGCCGTTGGTGGTTTTGTGAGGTGTGTGTGTGTTCAGGGATACTCGTCTATCAGCTTTGAGGTAAAACAAGACTTTTTGTATGTAGAAGGAAGGAACTTCCCTCTCAGCTTCATTTGATATTTTTCAAAGAAATCTAGACAAGAAACTTTCCTACTGTCACACTCTGAATCACTAAGCTAAGCAGAAAAAAACCAAACGCTTTTCCTGAAATTCTGAATGATAGCATATTTAAACATATTCTAGCTCTCCATCAGGCTGGAAAAAGAAAAAAAATCTATGTAAAATTTTACTAAATTCTTGTGTTTTATTAATGTTTCATGTTCAGAGTACATATGTGGTCTCTTTTAATTTTACTTCCATAATGTTATAGTCCTATGAAAAATTTTATATTGTAAGGATGTTTTCATAAATAAGGCCATGAATCATTTGTATTTATCAATGAATTTAACATAGCAAGTAAACACACACACAACTAAATCAATATTTGGTGTGAGTTCCCCATGCCTTTAAAACATCACAAATTATCCTACACAGTTTTTGGAGGTTGTTGGCAGATAGGTTGTTCCAAGCATCTTGGAGAACTTGCCACAGTTCTATTATTTAGGCTTCCTCAGTTGCTTCTGTCGCCATGTAATCCCAGACTGACTCATTGATGTTGATATATGGGCTCTGTGGGGGCCATACCATCAGTTACAGGACTCCGTGTTCTACTTCTATTATTTTCTATTTGCAAAAGGATTGTTTGGAAATCTAAAATTGATATTTCCTATTAACAAACTAAAACAGAATATGTAAAATAAAATGTTAAGACAACTGTTTTTGTGAAACATCTAATGTGCCTGAGACATTGTGATTACATTTGTGTGATTGTATTTATCAGGAATGATTGGATAAGGAAAGGTGGGCATATCCATACTAGAATGGAGCCAGGTGGTTGGAGGGGAGGGGTTGAAATATCAAAGACTTGGTGATGTCAGCCAAAAGTCGTTTCAGAGGCTGAGCAAGTTATTGAAATTTGATGGAAGATTATGAAAACCAACATCTGCGTAAAAACAGATTACTTTACAGATAAATTCATTTCAGTTTATGGATTATAACCCCATTGATATTACTGTAGCCTGAGAGTTTGTGGGTTATTGAGATCTCCATATAAACAAAAACATAGGCCCCTACGGGCACCTTAATGCAATAGTTCATGCAGAGGACAGTCATTACTCTCCCAAAATGGATCTTCAAGGTTTAGAAGTAGTTTAAAGTGGATATAGAGGTTACTTCCACTCAAAACTGTTTACTGTCTGCAGAAGTATCTGAGCTAGGAGTAGAGATCCCCACAGGATGCTTCTAACCGTGCTGTCAACAGAGCCATAACGTAGCAGTCCTGTTTATTAATGGAAGAGAGGCCAAGGTCAAATGGTCAGAGCTTTAGGCTGCTAATGCACATCCATTTCATTACATGCTCTTAAATCTGTCTGCCTCTGAGAGACTTGATCAGAAATCCCTTTCAGAGTGATGGCCCAGGCCCCATTGATGAGTACTGATTAAAGTTGGATGAAAAAATTATGGGGGGAAAAAAACCCATAATTCCTCCCCCAATTTACTCTCATTTTCAAAGAGTTCAAAGGAAGTGACAGACAGCAGCATCCATTAACTAACAGGAGGAGAACAGATTTTGATGGCTGCTATGTTCCTCTATACAGTAAGATTAAATCAAATGTACCTGCTGTTGACAGAGACTCCTTATTCTAATGACCTTCAGAGAAAGAATGAGAGATTGAGTAAGAGAGAGACATTTAGCTTTGATGGCGATACCAGGCACTTTGGTACTAGTAATATTAGTGAGCTCATCTCTGATGCAGTGAAAGAGGAAATTGATGGCCTTTTGATGTAATCCTTTCTTCTATTATTGAATTATTCCTAATCATTTTTCCCTTTTATTAAATTGGATTGGCTGAATGTTCTTAATCTGTGGAACAGGACTGCTTGAATTTTGGATTAGAGGTAATCTGATTTGGCCACTCTGGAGAGCTGTTTACTCCTTCCGTGGAGAATGATAAACTTAGCAGACATTAAAAAAAAGAGCAGCCATTTGGAATGCAGCACAGATGCATCTAGCAGACAGGAATCTCATATCGGAAAGTAAACAAACACATCATGAGTATTGATCAAAACAATACCACTCATCTCACATTGTATAACACAATAATATTAGTTTACTTGTTGCTACTATTCAACCATGAATCAAGAAAGTCTATGACTAGAAGACCTAGTTAAAGGAAAAAATTATATTGCTGCCATTATTTACTCACCCTTCTAAAAGTAGTCCATATGATTTACAATATGTGCAATATTCTGAAGCCATAAGATTTTAGTGAGGTTAACGCATTGAAGTAACCCTCAAAGGAACCTACCGTAGGCCTCAAATGTCATTCTCGTATTTGCATATTCAAACTGAGCAAATCCTATTTGATTTTGAGACACGTGAACCAATGCCATTTGGTGTCAGTCAAATCTTGATGCAGAAAGTTAAAAAATGAACATGCATGAATGACACCGAAGAGCTACGACAGAGGGCAAGATTTTCAGTGATTAATGAATTTCTGGCTTTTTCTTACACAAAGCTATCATATGAACTTGACTTATAGCACACTACTTGACTACTTTTATGATACATCACTGGTGTTTTTGGTCATTTCTGGAGCTTGACAGTACCTGAAAAACAGTACTTTGTCAAACAAGTTTAGAATGATATAACGGTGACTAATGAAGGTGAAGTATTCCTTTAAGCTCTTGAAAACCTCTAAGATCACAGAATATCAGTAGTCTTATCCATCAGCATGGACTATTGTGAAATATTGTTGGTAAGTCAATGTGGTACTCCTAGTTTGTGTTTCGGTATGCTACCCATGCAGTAATGGTGTGACCCAACTAACCCATCTTTCAGTACTCCAAATTTATTTTTATCCATCCCATATCTTACCTGCCACATTCTGTCTGGTGATTAAGTTCAATGACGGATGCAACCGACCGCCAACCCCAGAGCATCTCCGTTATTGGAGAGGGGCCTTATGTAAACAGACAGGGTATGAATAGATGGTTGTCCGCTCAGGTTTAAACATTACATCAAATTAAACTACATTACTTTCTTGTGCTCCCCAATGGGATTAGCATACAAATAGACAGTTGTTCACAATGTGCTCATAATAAGGGAGGAAAGTATTCTGTTTCTGTGCACATGCAGAAAAAGAAAGGGCTTAGTCAGTGAAGAAGTGAGAAAGGAATGAGATGGAATATCTTGGAGGCTTGACTCGATATAACAAGGGTCTTTTTGGCTGGTGAAAGAACCCCAATTTGACAGGTCTTGGGAGGTAAGAGCGGTTGCCAATCGACAGTTCAGATGCCAAAAGCAGCTATGCATGACTCAATATGCCACAACAGTTAGCACCAAATAACCTCACTGATCTTGTGATGGTGCCATCAGGAGAATGAAGAGATGCCCCCTCTCTCTTATTCTTTTGGTGTCCAAAGAGGGTAGTGTCTTTCCGTTAGCAAAAGTCAGAAGAGTCTCTTAATCTGATTTTTCTGTTTTCCACATTATGCTCCAAAACAGCCATTCAAAAAATGCAGCAGAGGGTATCACTTCAAGGTACCTTTTATGCAGAGTTTGAAGCCACAAATTGATCCTGATCATGGTTCTGCATAGCTCATTAGTGGCTCTGAATGGACAAATGATGAAACAGTCATTGTATACTGATATTTGAATGGCTTTTTAAGTGATCCTTTTGAATGTGTTTGTCACAGTGAAAGTCTAGATATGTTGCTGTGGTCACCCAGTATCAAAAGCTTGGCTGGTGATGTTTGGTAGGGTTTTTAAAATCCCATACAAGTTCAGAGGCAGCTAAGTCTTGTTGATGAAAATTTTAGCTCAAAACATTGTGCCATAAAAGGCAGTTTCAGTTCAAATGCACTTAAAATTAAAAAAGTCACATATAGGTTGGAACTCAGATGAAATCATAAGCATCACAGATCAGAAGTCTGGTGAAAAGTGTGCTGGAGGAGCAGCAGTTTTAAATAGAAAGCATTAATATGGAAAATGAAAAGAACTTAGAAGATATCCCTTTGCACTTTTCTTTCCTTCCATGTACCTGCCCTCTTGTGGCTCTTTGCCCTTTCACACAAGCCTTCTTTTCAACTCATTGGTCACTTAGTTCAGCCTGGAGCTTTACATTACCAGTGCATTTCATTCTCATTCTCCACCTTCTTCAGACCTTTTGTGCAATGCACACTGCTTTTCAACTGCTCACACGTGGGTTACTTTGTCTTTCACTCTTTTGTTTCCACTCCAGTTGGAAGGCTCCACCAGCCTTTTTGTCCAATGTACACTCACATTCTAGGTGCCAAACTGGATTTGAATCATGATCTTCTTCATCCCCCAAATGCTGACTTAAACCACTAAGCCAGAGGATCTTTCACTCAAGATGTTGTTTTTTAATAGAGGTTATTCCTCAAAAATCACTATGACAAAGTTATAATTGTTTTTAAACGTTTAGAATGAAGCTTGCAATTAGTTGGGTTCTTTTTCTTAACCTTGCAAGATCGAGATTAGAACCCATGATTTAATAATAATAAATAAATAAATAACAAAGTATGACCATTTTCATCACTCAGTATCGATTTGAACCACTAAGCCAGAGGATCCCTCTGATTTTATGCTAGTTTTACCTAATCTTATTTCTTGTACATTTCCACAACAAAGTCATAATTGTTTTAAGTCTGTTATATGAAGCTTGAAATTAATTGGGTTCTTTTTCTCAACCTTTGCAAGATTAAGATTTGAACTGGACTGGATCATCAAGCCAGAAGATCTTTCACATAGGATGGCGGTTTTTATCTCAAATTATTTCTTAGCACAATTACCACAGCTAAGTTATAATTGTTGTGAAACCCATAATATGAAGCTTGAAAATCATTAAACCCATGATTTCAAAATAACCTGTGGTTCTTTTCACCACTCAACACTTGTACCACTGAACCAGAATGTCTTTCGCATGGGATGGAGGTTTTTCAACTGATGTTATACCTCAGAAATTACCACAAAACAGTTATGTTCAGTAAAGTTCTGCTGTTTCAAAATAAGAGACCCCCCAGCCCCCCAAGATTTTAGCTATTTAGCTCTGAATTTAAAAATGTTTTTTATCTGTTTGCAGGTAGCGATCAGAGGGGTGATGAAAGCCCCTGTTCCCAACACTCCAGTATTTAAAAAAATTAATATTTAATTAATGTTTGATTGTTTTATTTCAACCATGTGTTTTGAAGAGTTTTAAGAAAATCAAATAATATTATATCTGATCTATATTTGTATACTAAAAAGTTTCTTTGGTATCAAGTCATTTTATTAATGATAAGAATTGTACCAAGGAATTCACCTTCTAAGAGGCTAAGTGAGCCACTGGAAACCATGGTTTTCCCCATTGCTGAGGTATATGATGTATTTTTTATTTCCACATCCCTCTTAGTGGCACCACGGTGAGATGTCAAATGAAGATGTGGCACCTGTGGATTTATGGTTTAGACACCCCACCATGACCATGTAGGACATTCATTAAAATGTTTACCCACCGAGCTGTTATCACAGACCCAACAAACCCCAATCTGAGAGATGGAACCTGAATCTGAACTCTCTTTTTTGATATTGGCCTCCCAGGCTAATGCATATGCATTACAGAGAGCTTCTTGAAAGTGCTGAGACCACTTGTACAGCTAAGGATATCTATCTCAAAAGAGCTTGAGGCCCCATTGATGTCTAGGAGCTTTGGAGTGGAGCACTGCCATATGTTCAGGAAGACCTGGCTGCGTTTCATTTGGAACACATCCTGATGGTGTCCCTCAGCTTCTTTTTATTTAATTTCTGGGCTAAACTAACCTTGCCACAGCTAATGTGTGTGACTTAAAGGAGCCTTGAACCCATATTATTTTCAATTGTGGCTTGAGCTACTTTTGGAACTCGTGAGCATGGCTCACATTATGCCCTTCCTAAGCAAGGAGTTTTGGGTACCCTTTGCCTGAAGTTAATCTTCTGAAATATTTTTCATAGACAGCAGAGAAGTAAAAACAGATCATGCCATTTCAGACTGAATAAATGTTTATTGCAGTTGCCCTAGTGTAACCATGGTGATGAAAGAAAGTCTTTTGCAGAGACAGCCACCTTTTTTTAGATGACATTTTCTGTTAAAACAAATTCCAAAGCCATGTCATTTACTCTTAGTAAAACAAGGCACAACAACAACAAAAAATAATGCCACATTGACTCACAACATCAAATGTGATTTTTCTTTCTCTAAAGAGTGCAAGGTAGACGCTTCTTATATTTGACAGGTCACATAGGGTGTTAATATTCCAAACAACAGTTGTCATTTGGATACAACCCAACAACACACTGCTCTGGTGTGGTAAAGGATACTGTCCTCTGACAAACTCTCTCTAGATAAACTATCTACAGTTGTACCACAGGGAGACGTGGAGAGAAGGATATAAACGGAGGAAAGGCTTCAGGTACGCAAGTCTACACGGAACCTCATTCACACATTAGCAGGATATTCTGGGGAAAGTGGAAGTCTACTGTGAAGCAAAGAAATATACCCACCCTAAACACACACACAGAAACCACCATTTGCACTGAAGCTGAACTGCTCCACTTCTTAGACAGCCCTCCAGCTATTCCGAGTACCATGATGCATAAAGAAACTACATGAAAAAACACTTGTGTCCCACTAGTGTATGAATGCGGCTTCATGTCACTTCTTCATCCATATACACACACTTCTTGTGCACATACAGTATGTGTTTATTATATTTTTTTAAAACTCCCCACTAGTATTAATGTTGTATCTCCAAATGATGCAGTCAAAGCACATTTACACGGTATGTACTGAAGCCTCAGAGGAGCATTTCCATTGAGTGCTAAGGGGAAGAGAAGTGTAGATGATTTATACCATACACTCTACAAGAGAGCATGGAGGTTCATCATCTATAAATCATGCTAAGAACTTCTCGAAATACTTATGAAATTATATGCTGTATGTGATGGTTTCATACCGGCCCCAAAAGCTTGCTGGTCTCTACTCAGGAACCAGTTATGTCAGGGGGTGGAAGGAGTGATTGTTTCATCACCAGTTAAAATTTACCAAACAACAGTAGATCCTGTCGCAGTTCTTAATCACACTATAACCAATAAAAACCCCACGTAAATGTCAGACATCAAAAGCTTTGAGGAAACGTGGACAAAACAAACGTTCAACTTGTCATATGGTCTTCAAGAGAAGGAAAAAAATCGACAAGGACATACGGAAAGAAATTATGCACGCTGGTGTTTGGAGTCCTTTGCAGCTCATCTCAGTAAGTTATTATTTTTGCCAATTTTGTTAGCTTTCATTACACTCTTCCCATCTGATTTTGAGCAATGTTTTGTTCAATATTGGGGTTTTTGACCAGCTACTCGCTAATTTAGGAAGCTCACGGCTATCTGTTAAGTAAACTGGTGTGATTTTCAATCAAGATGTAAACATAATATTATATGCTATGGAAAAAAATCCAAATGCATCCATCTGCTACACCAATGTTAATAACATTCCACTGGGGGCCCTGGGTAGCTCAGCGAGTAAAGACGATGACTACCACTCCTGGAGCCGTGAGTACGAATCCAGTGCGTGCTGAGTGACTCCAGCCTGGTGTGCTAAGCAACCTAATTGGCCCGGTTTCTTAGGGAGGATAGAGTCTCATGGGATAACTTCATAGTGGTTGCTATAATGTGGGGCGCATGGCGAGCTGTGCGTGGATGCCGCGGAGAATAGCATGAAGCCTCCACACACGCTATCTGTCCGCGGTAACGTGCTCAACAAGCCACGTGATGAGATGCACGGATTGATGTCTCAGACGCAGAGGCAACTGAGATTCGTCCTTCACGCCACCATGAGGACTTAGACCATATTGGGAATTGGGCATTCCAATAACAATTCCACTGTTATAGTTTATAGAACTTAGCAAGTTTAAGTCACATTATATACAAAACAGTGAAATCTCGTTACTATGTCATCTTGAGCATTGATGTCGTCTCTGGCAATCTGTTGATCAATGTAATAACATTTGATTGCATGTTTAAATATTTCCTCAAAACAGGAGTAAAAGCTGTACACACATACTGTGTAACCATTTACGTAACCATTAGAGTTTCAAGACAGTGGAAAAGCGCTGCTGGTTTACGATAGGTCCAGACTGCCCCAGCCGTGTACCATCACGATTTCGGTGGAAAAGGGCTACGTATGGGCATGGTGAGGTTTTAACCAGCTCTGTTCTATATTCACTTATGATAAGTCATATGTTTAGTTTGACTTTTCATAGCTTGACACAAACTGGCGTAGTATTAGTGCAGTTTTTAATTATTTGGATTACTAGTTTTCATGTTAGCCCACACTTATTCCATTTAGCATCTGTGAATATCTGAATTTCTTTGCAGTTACATCTCTGGAGACATGACGAAATAGTGGAACCTTTGGTGTAACAACAGATATGTACTCACAGTAACCTTATTTTGTTTCAGTTTTGTCTTGAAATCAGGAACATTATGCCCTGGGCTTCTGAGCTTGCTGCTTGGCTGGTCTTTTCACAGCCTCGGATGATGTTGTTGCATGTTTTAACATGACAAACATACATGTGTGTCCTTGACTTCCAAAAGAGGACTGGGTTGTCAAGGTCTATTGCTTCTTTTGAGTCCAGTTTTATAGTCGATGCTGGTGATATGTGGCACGAAGACAGGGATTTAGATATTTACATTTACATTTATGCATTTGGCAGATGCTTTTATCCAAAGCGACTTACAGTGCGCTTATTACAATGACAATCCCACCGGAGCAACCCGAAGTTAAGTGCCTTGCTCAAGGACACAATGGTGGTGGCCGTGGGGCTTGAACCAGCAACCTTCTGATTAACAGTTATGTGCTTTAGCCCACTACGCCGCCACCACCACCACTCCACATTTAGATGAATGAACAGAAATAAATAATACTCCAAATACCTTAAAGTGGCCTAAACAACAGAACAGAGGAGTATAGAAGGATCACACTTACTCTAGCAGCTATTAACACATCTGTGGAAGACATGGAGAGTTCATTTATGTGTATTCTTTCAGAAGGGGGGGGGGTAATTAGAGGGCTTCCCTGTGTGTCAATGATGGGGAAAAGAAGAACTGATTGAAGAGCACTCATCCCACCATTTCCTGTCTGAATGCTTGCAAAAACGAGCCCATCTGTTTAAACAATGCACAAGTCCCAGCATTTAAACAAATTCGTTAAAGTGATTGGTCCTGTGTTTACCATAAGCAACACTCTGTACACAAGATAACAGGCTCATCTGCATATGCTAATTAGGGTAATTAGATATGCTCAAAGAGTCATTTCTATTCAGCCAACCTACAGGCAGTTTTAGGAGATCATCACAAACAAGGCCATGACATTGGGGGGACTAAACCATTTTGGGGGTAGGGAATCATTGGTGTTAAGGTCACAAATATAATGGTCCTCTTTGTTCCTTTAATATATTAAAGGTGCTGAATGCAATAATTTGCTTGAATAAATGCTTGAAATGCGATAAGGCCAAAAAAATTATAATTTTTGGTTTTAAAAGATACATACATTTTTTAAGTTCACACAGTACAAGTCAAACCCTGTCTTCATTGCTAGCAATTTGCCTGTTTTAGTTATTTTTTTATTCTTTTTTGTGCTGTCTCAAAGAAAAGATGACATGATATAATTTAAATTTCATTTAAATTATATATTTTTCAAGTATGAGTGAGTAAAAGTACATTATCTATTTTTAGGTGAACTAATCCTTTAACTGGTGGCTTAATTTTGAGCACAAACCTGACAAGTCATACTCAAAATAAAATGGTCTCTTTTAAAAGTAGACTCTTAGGAGAGCTGTACAAAATTCAGAATTAAAGACAAAGAAATTATTTAGAAAAACTTATGGCAATGGGGGTATGTGGCGAGGAGGGCGTGGCCGGGCCGTCAGGATGGACGCCTGCCTCGGAGAGTTGCATACAGCTCACAAACATGCATTCTGCGTTGGGCCGGGAAGGTCAACTGTGTGAGCGTCACATGGAGCTGTGTGTGTGTGTCTGTCGGCGCGTGTGTGCTAGATAGCACTTTGTAAGTTGAGTGAACTGTCCACCTGACAATCTGGCCATTTCTGATTATTGGGGGGGGACTTGTACCCCTCAAAGTATATTGTGGTTACGGCCCTGATCACAAGTAATTAAATCAATCACATAAAGGCTAATATATGCACAACAAATGCAAGGGCAGCAGGAGAGACAGATTTAATGTCACAAACAGGAGAAATAAACCTCATCACCAGCAGCATCTCCTACTTTAGGACATACCTTACCTGCATCCTGATTACATGTGCAAGATAGTGATGGGTCATCTCCAAAAACAGTAAACTAAATCTCCCTGTAAATGTCTTGTGGTCTTCTAGTGTGCACTGGATTGGTTTGTTAGATGCTGATGGTGTCGTCACATAAGTTCGATGGAAGGAAAGAGAGAAGGAGCGTGAATGGAAAGGGGGATTTCATTTTTATTTATGTCAGTTTTGGGCAGATTGGTTGGTAAGTGGGCAAACATGAAAGTGCATATTTTTTCACTGTGTTGATTTTTGTTTTAGGGTGTCTGTAAAAAGAATAATAATCTAGGCTCCATTGATTCTTTCCTCCCTCGATCTCTCAGTTATTAATCAGGGCCTGCAGTCAAAAGATGGTGTGGTAAACACAGAAGAGGATCGCTTTAATTTGATGCTCTGATGCGTTAACAGAGAGCAGAGACAGAAATGAAACTGGAAACCACCAGCAGATCTGTAAAGATCTGTGTGTGTTTAAAGAGATAGTTCCCCCAAAGATGGAAAATCGGTCATAATTTACTCACCCTTTTGGAAACATGTATAACTGACTTATTTCTGTGGTACATAAAAGGAGTTATTTATAGCAGATTTTCCAAAAGGATTTTTCCAGGTTGTGCAGTTTACTTAATTAAAATGATCTAAAGCAACACAATTCTACAACATGATTTCATTGCATTTTATCCAATTATATTTGTAAAAATGTACGTTTATTTAATCGTTGGGCCTATATAAATGGTTTTTGTAGCATTGGTGAAACTGGGCAGGGTATTCCATTTCCCAGCCTAATTTTCCTTGAAATTATTTGTTATTTTATGCATTTTTGAGCAAAATGAGAATAGGAGGAGATTTGTTAATGTTCTGTCACTGGTATTTAAAAGGAGTGTCTTTTAGGCTGAAGTTTTGGGGGTTATCATTGTGATGAAAATTGGCACTTGTGCTTAGGTTGAGGATGGACTTCACATTCAAGTGATGTTTGATTTAAGTGCTGCTTAGCTCTATAAGCTGTTGCTATTCAATTGACAGTGCAACAGTTTCACTTTCCTTGCATGATTTCCTTGCACCTCACCCTGCATGATTAACTAAATAAATTAAGTTGGACCAACATAAGAAAATTTATTAAATTTAACATGATTAAATTGAGTTTGACTTACCTAATAAAGTTGTGTTAAAACTACTATAGTACCTTGATTTGATCTAATTACAAAATTAAGTTGCCTCAATAAAATTGCTTGTAAAAACTTCCTCAAATTCAATTAAAGGAATATTCCAGGTTCAATAAAAGTTAAGCTCAATCGCTGGAGTGTGTGGCATAATGTTGGTTACCACAACATTTTTTTTTTTTTTTTAATGTACAGTAATTTCAAATCAGATGATTGCAACACGCTCCAAAAAAGTTTACACAGTCGAGTGTTTACCACTGTGTTTTTTTTTTCTAATAACACATGAGAACTGAAGACACAAGTTTGTTAAGTTTAGAAAGTGGAATTTCCCCCCATTCATCCATTATGTAGGTCTTTAGCTGCACAATTGTACGGGGTCTTCATTGTTGTATGGCAAGGTTCCCCAATTAGTTTTCACCAAGGGCTATATTCTGTCAACAATACAAAGCCAAGGGCCACCGCCCTCGATGTTATGAAAATGTGTGCTGCTGCTAATATTATTATTATTATTACTATTGTTGTTTTGGGTTTGTTTTTTCTCAAAATTAGTAGCCTGTTTTATTTATTCACACAATTCAGAACATTTTGTTTGTATACAGAAAAACAAAACTACACAACTTTGCCTGTTGAAAAAAAAACTGAATGAAATAATGAAAAACGAAAAGCTTTAATGAACAATCTGTATCTCCATGTTCTCCATGGAACCGTTCCTGCTCATCTCCAAATGGGACCTACTCCCTGCACTTTCCCTAATTGCAGATTCAATTGTTAGACCTGTTAGCATTAATATTGCTATTGTTCTTCCTTTGATGAATGGGGTCAAACTGTACCTGACATTTACTCCCCATTCAATGAGATTAGTGACAGCGACGGGCTGAAGCAACCTATGATGTTGGGAATTTATGCGCTGTTGCAATCCTGAGACATTGATCAAGATGTGCACTATCCTGGTTCTTGATGATATTCATTATAAAAACGATGACTCACAGATGTAGGTGCAGCTGGCACCCCGAAAATGATATAATTGAACCGTTTGTACTGCAAGCACCTGGTCTGTTTTAGAATGGCTGCTTATGGGGTTTGTCTTAATATACATTATTTAATGAATATCATATTCTCCTGGCATTAAAAATAGCAGGGAGGTTAGGCAATTCTTTTGCACTAGGCTCGCAGTAAAATATCCCATAAAAAGTCTCTTTACATGCAATATTTTACTGTACACAAACGAACACACTGCTATTTTTATTGCAAGGAAAATATAACATAGTATTGCAATAATTTCAAAAAAGTAAAGACTGATTACTTATTTTTAATATTAGGCCTATGCGTCGTATCGGATTTTATACTGTACTATACATGTTATTCTTAATGTGCACTATTGTGCATGTGTATTTGTATCACAGAACCTTGTGTTATATTATCCAGGCATTGATCCAGACATTATAAAAAGAGTATTTGGGTTCGGGAGTCCATTTATTTGTAGCAAAATACTTGTTCAAATATAAACAGGATGATATTTATGCAACATGCATCAACAACATGGAAAGAACATAGTGAAACAGTTATGCCAAAATACAGCTGGGCAGGGCAGGACACTGGGAAAATGTTTATAGAAGAACAACAGTGAGGGTGAAATTGTTTTTGGTTTTTATTTTTCACAGATTCTGTGTTTATTTTGTCGGAGGTGCGTCTCGCAAAATCATCACAGATTTGGTGTGAACAGGCCTTTTGCGCGGGCCAAACATTTGTCTCTTGCATGCCGCTTATTAAGGTACCCTGCCATATGGTGTGCTTCATAATGCGCCACACATTCTCAATTGGAGATGGTCAGGACTGCAGGCAGGCCACTCTAGCACCCACACTCTCTGCTTACACAGCCATGCACTTGTAATACGGGGAGTATGTGGTTTGAAGTTGTCCTGCTGGAAAATGCAGGGATATTTCCGGAAAAGACGTTGTTGGATGGCAGTATATGTTACTTCAAAATTTGTACATATCTGTCTGCATTCATGGTGTTCTCAATTACCCATGCCATGGGCACTGACACACCCCTGGCCCATACAGACACTGGCTTTTGGACCTGACGCTGATAACAGCTTGGATGGTCCTTTTCCTCTTTGGCCCAGACAACACAACGGCTGTGGTTTTCAAAACTATTTGAAATGTGGACTTTTCAGCTATGAGATCGAGCCCAGAGAAGTAGCACTTCTGGACAGTGTTGATGTATGGCTTCTCCTTTTCATAGTAAAGTCTTAACTTTACTATGAAAAGGTCAACACATCAAGTGGTGTTGACTAAGAAAGGTTTAATAAAGTAATCCCAAGCCCATGTTCATGATATCCATGACAGATGAATGATGTTTATTAAGACAGTGACGTCTGAGGGATCAGAGATCACACACATTTCAGAAGTTGTTTTTGTCTTGCCCTTTACGCACTGAGATTTGACCAGATTCTTTTACTCTTTTAACTACACTCACCTAAAGGATTATTAGGAACACCATACTAATACTGTGTTTGACCCCCTTTCGCCTTCAGAACTGCCTTAATTCTACGTGGCATTGATTCAACAAGGTGCTGAAAGCATTCTTTAGAAATGTTGGCCCATATTGATAGGATAGCATCTTGCAGTTGATGGAGATTTGTGGGATGCACATCCAGGGCACGAAGCTCTCGTTTCACCACATCCCATAGATGCTCTATTGGGTTGAGATCTGATTACTGTGGGGGCCATTTTAGTACAGTGAACTCATTGTCATGTTCAAGAAACCAATTTGAAATGATTCGAGCTTTGTGACATGGTGCATTATCCTGCTGGAAGTAGCCATCAGAGGATGGGTACATGGTGGCCATAAAGGGGCCTAAAGTATGCCAAGAAAACATCCCCCACACCATTACACCACCACCACCAGCCTGCACAGTGGTAACAAGGCATGATGGATCCATGTTCTCATTCTGTTTACGCCAAATTCTGACTCTACCATCTGAATCTCTCAACAGAAATCGAGACTCATCAGACCAGGCAACATTTTTCCAGTCTTCAACTGTCCAATTTTGGTGAGCTCTTGCAAATTGTAGCTCTTTTTCCTATTTGTAGTGGAGATGAGTGGTACCCGGTGGGGTCTTCTGCTGTTGTAGCCCATCCGCCTCAAGGTTGTGCGTGTTGTGGCTTCACAAATGCTTTGCTGCATACCTCGGTTGTAACGAGTGGTTATTTCAGGCAAAGTTGCTCTTCTATCAGCTTGAATCAGTCGGCTCATTCTCCTCTGACCTCTAGCATCAACAAAGCATTTTCGCCCACAGGACTGCCGCATACTGGATGTTTTTCCCTTTTCACACCATTCTTTGTAAACCCTAGAAATGGTTGTGCGTGAAAATCCCAGTAACTGAGCAGATTGTGAAATACTCAGACCGGCCCGTCTGGCACCAACAAACATGCCACGCTCAAAATTGCTTAAATCACCTTTCTTTCTCATTCTGACATTCAGTTTGGAGTTCAGGAGATTGTCTTGACCAGGACCACACCCCTAAATGCATTGAAGCAACTGCCATGTGATTGGTTTATTAGATAATTGCATTAATGAGAAATCGAACAGGTGTTCCTAATAATCCTTTAGGTGAGTGTATATTGTGCACTGAAGAGAGTTAAACGCCCAAAATCCTTCCAGTTTTTCTTTGGGGAACATTGTTCTCAATGTGCTGGATTATTTGCTGAAGCATCTGTTGGCAAATTGACAAGTCTTGAATGATCCTTGCTCTTGAAGGACTAGGCTGTTGGAGGCTCCTTTTACAGCATACAGTATTATGACATGATTGCCTCACCTGTTTAACATCTCTTGTTTTAAATTGCCTTATTTCAACTTGTCAAATTGTTATTAGTCTTGAATTGCCCCTGTCTCAGCTTTTTTGGAGCGTGTTGCAATCATCTGATTTGAAATTCACAAGGTAAAACATCATATAATGTTTAGTTGTAGTGCTTTCAATATAGCAAAGAGTGAATATAATTTACAGTACAAGTCACTCCTTTTTGTTTTTATTAGCATTTTTTTCATACAACTTTTTTCGGAATTGGGGATGTACAATGAAAGTGAATGGGGACAATTTTTGGAGGCTTTAAAGGAAGAAATGTGAAGTTAATAATTTTCTAAAAGTTCTAACATTAATTATTTTGTTAAAACTTGTGTATTTGAGCTGTAAACACAGATTTTTGGCTTTTTTAAACAACAGGAGGGTAAAGTCAAAATAATATTTTGTGGTTTTGTGCCACAAATGCTGTTGATTTAGCTTAACTTGTACTGAACCTGGAATAATCCTTTAAGTAAGGGCAATGACATAATTTGAGTGTATTTTTCCTTGCAATAAAAGTGAATGGTGACTACAGCTGTCAAGCAAGATTTTCATTGAACAACAACTTAAATTTCCATCTGTTCTTCAGATAAAGCATTGGCTTCAGAACACTTGAAACAGTGCATAAGGTATAAGGACTACTATTATGATGCATTTATGATGCTCCTTTTTGATGCTTGACTGCACCTGGCCCCCATCCATATGGAAAATAACAGTGTAAACATTTTTAAAAACATCTCATTTTGTGTTTCATGGCAGAAAGAAAGTAACATGGGTTTGTACTGTAACAACATGTAGGTAAATGATGACAAATTTTCGGTGAACTATCCCTTTAAAAGTGAATCTTGAGATTTCGTGGTGTGGTCAAGAGTCGGCCGAAAGGCCATGGCATCTGAGACATCATTACAGCAGGGATAATTATAGAAACACCTGATGTTACCGTAGCAACAGAGGAGTTAGCATAAACCTGTAGTTCATATCTGCCTCCCACTGTGCCGTGTTGCTACGGAGACACCCTCCTATCCTGTTAGCATAACTGTGAACACTTTATCTGATCATTTTAGAGAGGTGCCATGACATCTCTTGATTGCCACAATGATCACATTTAATCTGCTTTTTGTCTCATGACATCAACTGATGGATAAAGAAATGTGTAAAAGCTATTTTACAAGGAAACCAGGAAAGAAAACTTAGTTTTCCTCTCACTCAGTGTTAGCAAACAGAAAACATGGGGATTAGAAAACTAGCTGACTAAAGGTTATGAATCTGTTCTAAACCCTAGTTAAAAGTCTCACTATCTACATAGTAAGCTACCTTTTAAGGCAGCATCGTAACTACCTGGAACCTTAAAAGTGACTCAAAAGGGAAAAGAGATTCTTCTACAAACACAAATATTTGTTTTCATGAGAACTGTGTGGAAAAAAAAATACTGTTACAATGGATTTCAATTAAGTCTGACATTAGCATGTTGCTAAGCTAACAACTCCATACTATGATCAAATTTAACTAACTGGATAATACTGCCCTAAAATCTGTCTGCTGTCTTTTCTTGAGCTAAAAACAGTTATACTGAGCCCAACAGAATTTGAAAGGAGGCGTTTATAGGTGCATTAGCTCCTTTAACTATTTTGAACTTGACAAGGCATTTTTAAAATGTGATGCTCATGGCGCAAGCTACTATAAAACAGTGAAGCCAAAGTTATGTACCAAAAAATTTAAAAAGGGAAAACAGAATGTATGAACATATCCTGTGTGAATTGCCCATTCAAATTTGGCCAAAACAAGGCATCTTACAAGTGATTTTTATAGCGATTTGGATCGTTTCAAAGTAGCTTTAGAGTAAATGATGCTGTATAGTCTGTTATGTCTTGAAGACCTTATTGAGCAGTTTACATGAATTTAATCATGATTTAAAAAGGATTTGTCTTTAGACCCCCAGTGAGCAAGCCAAAGGCAACTGTGGCACAGAGCACAAACTCTATAAGATAAGTTAACGGAGAAAAAATAAATAAACTTTGGAAGAAACTAGGCTCAGCTTGGGAGCAAGTTCACCTCTGGCTATACAGCATGTATATAATACCAATATTAGTTATCTCTGTGTAATACAAGTCATGTATTAATTGAGTAAACTGAGTAGATGTTGGTGGGCAATGATTAATGTAAGATTATTGATTGTGTCTATGAAGTCCTTCCAGAATTGACTGTGGAAATGCATGTAGATGTAGTGTCTTTTTTATTTGATAAAGGCTTAAATTGGCATTATATTTGTCTATTGTAGTCCATCCTATGACCAAGATGATACAAACAGAGGTCAGTGAGACTACTGTTATGAACAGATTGTGCATCGTAAACATGCTGTCTAGACCGGTGGCTCTAGAACAAAGCCAATGTTCTCAGGTTTGTGGGCTTACAGCTTTCATCAAGAGGAGAATGAGTGTGAATCTATTCTAACTGGAACTCAATAGATAATTACACTCTTTATGATTTCTGTTATTGTCACTGTGGCGCTCAGCTAACGAGAACCCAACATGATTCAACTGATGTTAATTTTCCAACATTCATAAGTAAGCCACTGTAATTATATTCACATATGCGATGACTTGCCCACGCAAATTTTTTACATTTACCAAGGGTATATTTCTTTCAATATTCTGGCTGCCATGGTGAATGAGAGTGATTGCGGTCTCCTCTCGCTGTCCAATCTGCCTCACAGTGTGAGGCACACGGCTGTCACAGGCAGAAATCCGCTTATACTCCCTCCATTAGAGGTGCCCTCTACCCAGCAAGATGACACCATTTCCCCTCTCTCACTCTTTAATTCCTCTCTGTGGTGTTGGCACTCACACAGACTTCTCCTGAGCATCTGGTGGTAACTAAGACATATGCAGAAGACAAAGAGGATAGAAAGCATCATTAATGTAACTTGTGATGTTTGGAGGTGCAGAGCCCACGGCACTTGTTCCAAATGGACAGGAGAAATGATTGGGCAGCTATGTTGTGTTTACAGTCAACGTTTTTTGTGGGCGAGGTTTGTGTTTAAAGTGAAACACTATTGACAGCATCTGTGGCATGCTGTTGATTACTAAAGAAGATAATTTTGATTCGCCACTTAGTTTGTAAAAACAAGCAACAGTCGCTTTTATAGTTATGCACTTGCAATGGAAGACTATGGGGCAAGTCATTCAAGAAGGTTTGAAAGCAGAAGTGTGCAGCTTGTGTTGTTTAATAGGTTATTGTAATTCTTCTGAAATAATATGTTATTTGAGCTGCAGGCGCAGACTGGCCATTGGGTATTTCGAGAATTTGCTGAAATGTGCCACCAAGTTATAAAAGCAACACAACCACCCACTCAACAACTTTTGGGCCAATTTCTCTTCCCAGTCTGCCTATAATCTTAATAGTTTTTTTTTCATGCAATACTGAAATTCCTATATCAGGCATATTCACTTAAAGTTCCAATAGGTCCAGTATCTACATTTCCTTCCCAGAAAAGGTCCTGATAATAGTATGTAGCTTACACGGTGTCATATGCTATGAAATTATATAATATATATTTTTGAATAGTTTTTATAACTTGCCACGTTGGCAGCAATATTACAAATATTAAAATAATAAAATAAATAATAATTAAAAAAAATTCTAAACAGTCAAAATAGTCTCTTCAAAACCGGCCCAAATTCAAGTCTTCATCAGTCGAGGGCACTTGGATATGAATATTAAAAGATAAGATCAACAGTACGCTTTGAAGATAAATGGCAGCAGTCCAGTTTGTGTTTAAATATTTTTACATTCAGAATATATTTGTATGGGACGTAGGAGGCCTTTTGATGGATACAAATATGGGCGATCAGGGGTATCCCCTGAGAGAAAATGTATACTGTAAATATGAAAAGTCTGAATGGACCATTTTTATATTTTTCCATACATTTTAAGTTACAAACAAACAATTTACATAACATCAGTAATGCATTAAAATACTGTTTGTTTATTTAAATATAAATAGGCTTCCTTGCCACCCATGCCATGACATCTCTGATTCATTTTCACAAAGTTAGAACAAATATCTGCTTGTTTATTATGAAAGGCTCCTAACATTAATGAAGCTAAATTTAGACAGAAAAATGTTATTGTCTAAAGGCACCACGTTAACTTTTCCTGACACAGACCTGGTTTAGCTGAACTGTCTGAATCACACATCAGACAGATGAAGATAGATTCACTTAACGTTTGTTTTCTGCAGTGTGTTTGCACAAAACATGCCAATAGCTGTAATGGTGTCTCTGCTACTGTTTTTAAAAACACCCCTGCAGCTACGTACAGTGAATCAGGCTTTATGTGGTGGCTCTATAGCGGGGAGAGAGGCAACGCACGGAGAGCAGGAATAAAAGCCCGTTCAGCGCTGGGGAATAAGTGCATAGTGCTGGACACGCTCCCTTAGCCAGGTGTCATATAACAAGCACAAAGGTTTTGATCTCGGTCCGGACTGAATTATCCTTCGGTCAGGATCCTGACCGGAGTCCGCCTATTGTGTACCCCTGTCCTATGTGGTGGTTCTTTGTCAAATCAACCAAATTTTAGAAACTTCCCAGCTGAAATAATTGAATATTTAAGATTTCTGGCAGGTGTATGTGGTTTCAGTGCCACTAAAAGCATGTTTCAGTTGATTTTAGTCTACACTTCAGAATGTAATACCACTCAGACCTTCTCAAACTGAAATGCAAATACAGGTTTCCACTGCACCTGAGGTTCATGGTTGAGCATGCATTTCCTTTAAGAGCCTGAATTTCTGCTTATCAAACGGAGGAACTGAGCTGAACTGCCAGAACAACATTTGGCAAATGGTTATTTCACCGACATAAGTAAATACTGATATCATAACTCGTAGCTCTGCTTTTTACTCTAAAGCGTAAATAGCCCAAATCCACAAAGTATATAATTGTCCACTTTTATTTTGAACATTTCAAATTTGAGATCATTTTAAATGCACAGAACAAAAGCAGTCATTATCTTGATGCATTTACAGAGAAGTGCAAAGTAAATGCCTGCACATTCTGCCTATTGTCAGCAAAAGTTTTATTGTCATGTTGTACACTATAAGTGCTTGTTTTGATAAAGACGAGCATTTTTGTATACTTAGAAACCTGGGGCTGGATTCATAAAACGTTCTTAAGAAAATTAATCTTAATTATACTGGCAGACAAAAGTTTGGAATAATGTACTGTACAGACTTTGCTCTTATGGAAATTGGTACTTTTATTCACCAAAGTGGCATTCAACTGACCACAATGTATAGTCAGGAAAAAAATAACATGAAAAATTACTATTACAATTTGAAAAAAAAATTGAAAAATTGTAAAACATCTTAAACTACTTCAAAGAGGTCTCATTAAAGAAAATCATCCACATGCAGCAATGACAGCTTTGCAGATTCTTGGCATTCTAGCTGTCAGTTTGTCCAGATACTCAGGCGACATTTCACCTCACGCTTCCTGTAGCACTTGCTATAGATGTGGCTGTCTTGTCGGGCTCTTCTCACGCACCTTACAGTCTAGCTGATCCACAAAAGCTCAATGGTGTTAAGATCCATAACACTCTTTTCCAATTATCTCTTGTCCAATGTCTGTTTCTTTGCCCACTCTAACCTTTTCTTTTTATTTTTCGGGTTCAAAAGTGTCTTTTTCCTTGCAATTCTTCTATTATAAGGCCTGCACCCCTGAGTCTTCTCTTTCCTGTTGTACATGAAACTGGTGTAGAGCGTGTAGAATTCAATGAAGCCGTCAGCTGACTATGCTTTGTGATCAGTTGAATGACACTTTGGTGAATTATAAAATAACAACAATAATACCAAAAAGATCTCAAATCTCAAATAATTAAATGACCCAATAAGTTCCTTTTGACCAAACAAGCATGCTTAAATTATTCAAGTGCAAGGGCTTATGGGTATTCACCTCAACCTCATTTCCATATCTGATCGTTTAAGTTACAAGTACCTTAAATCTTCTTTTTATGGTTTTTAAGACAAAGTTCAAGGAATAATTAATTATTTACTTTATGTATCACACTAAGTTTACCTTATAATTGATAATTTTTGTACACATTAATGCAAATTAATTAAAGGTAGAAGTCTGAGTAGAAACTATATATTTTCTATATATTAAGCTACGGTTGTTGAGCCAATAAACTGTTTTTCTTTTTTTTTTTTTTTTTCAGTGACTGAATTTTTTCTAGTCAAATTAAAAAGAAGTCAAGTGGTTATCAATAAATAAATTCCTCTGTCAGTTAATGTTGTTAAACTAACACATCTCATGCACTTTACATAAAAAAAAAAAACATTATCGCAAGGTGCTTACTACTTTAAAATAAATAAATAAATAAATAACAGATTGATACATTTCTCATTATGATTTACCAGTGTTGAAGTATTACATTTGTTGTATTAGACAGGACAAATTCCTGAGCAGGCTAGTATAATCAGACAATGTCAAAGCCTGTAATTTTATTTATAAGAAAATATTTAAGAACTTTTAAAGAATTGCACTTAGGACAATGCTTTCTACAATGAATGTGCGAGCTATTTCTGAAACAGACAAGCACAGATTGACCTCATTGACACAAGTGTCTTCTTCTGTTCTCTCTCACCCAGTGTCCACAAGAACAGGATGAGAGAAAGAGAGAAGGACAGAGAAAATGCCAGACTTGAGAGCAGGTGAGAGCCAGACAATTGCACGGACAAGAGCACTCAACATGCCAGATCAACATTACAATCTCCCATGTGGGACTAACACACAGTGTCAGGACACTGAATATATTTCAGTTCTTTTGCTCACTGAATAGAACACACTGAATACAATAATATATTTCATATCCAATAAAGCAAGTCAGGTTAAAACAGCAGCGGGGTGTTCCCCCTGAGGCCTGACAGATGTGAAAGAAAAAGAAGAGAAAGAGGGATAGATGGAGTGATGGAGTTCAGATAGAGGGTAAAGAACTGTTACTGGTCGGTTGGTTGGTTAACTTAATTATCCACGTTGTGGAAAATTGTCTCTGGCTTCACCATACAATACATCACAAACAATATATAAATATACATTAAAAAGGCATACAAGACAAGACAGAACTCACCAATCCATTGCATTTAAAATTTTAACAGCATTGGTCACAAACAATAACTGATAAACTTTCTTCATTGCACGTGGTTGACAATAACGTCTCCCTGATGGCAAAAGGTGAAACTCAACATGAAGAGGGTGAGACACATCCCCTACTATCACTAAAAATGTTGCTAGGCTTTAAATGTATATAGATCATTCAGATGTATCTGTGTCTTGCCGATTATCTTACTGGCTTCATTTACAATCTTGGTCATCTTGACCCTGTTTTTACCAGCTCAAATTACCATACCACAAGGTCCTGTTAAAAGTTAAAATACTTTCAACAAAATTTTTATAGACCATTACAATAATGTTCTTACTCTCACCAAAGTGATTTAACCTCCTGATCAAATACAGCCTTTGTTGAGCTTTCATACAAATGCTGTCAAGTATTCATTTGCATACTGCTAAAACTCTTTGGACATTTTAAGGCGAAATTAAAATTTTAACATAACATTAAAAAAAAACATTTGATAACAATACCTTGAAAGATCAAATGATTATCCTCCATAGCTCTTGTGAATCATCTTAATTTACATGCTGAAGAGAAACATGTTAGAAAAAGACAAAACAACTCTTTCTTTTTTAGCTGAAGTGACTCATGGACTAATGATGTAAGCATCTTCGCCAGCTTCACAAATTGCCGATGGGAAATTTGCATTGTAACATTATCTTCACTCAAATTCCACAATATTATGGTGAGTCTTATCTTTGGGGAAATATTAGTAACAGAGTGGATTACTGGGATTGATTTTGATGTCTTTGATTTGATTTGTTTCAACATATCAAAAAGCACATACAATAACCGTTCCTGACCAACTTCCTGACCAATTTAAGAGCACCATGTGTTATAGGACAGCCAAGGATGGGTTTTTTTTTCTTCAAATGAATCAAAACACTTAATTTTTTAAATTATTAAGGTAGGATATTTAGTTGTTGGTCGGTAAATCGAACGTGGAGCATACTGAATGTTACTGGATTCACTGAGGACCTGAGACCAGAAGGGGAGATAAAAAAAAATCTGCTGAAGGCCAAAAAAATTCTCTGAGCATCCAAAGTTGGATCTCATTACATTAATATTAGTTATTTCATGAGTGTAGACTCATAATTAGGATGCAATAAAGCTGAAACACCACATCAGTGCAGCAATGAAGCAGAAATCTGAAACTTTGACATTAACATCACAAAATAACATTCTGCCATAATCACACCGAAAAACCTTTTTCAGTGAGCTAATAAATACCTCAAGTTGTCTTGGCAAAACCAGAGGGCTCACGGTTTATTAGGGCAAAATGAGAGTTTCAGCTATGTTTTCCAGCAGGTCCTCAAGTGAATCCGAATTCATTGGCTGTGGTATTAATAACAGACCCGGGTTACTACTGTCATACTGAGGGTGGAACTTTCACTACTCTGAAACCAAATGTGGTTTAAAACATATTTGGAGATTTGAATTATTAAGAGTTTCATGTTGTCTCCAAACGCCTTTGAGGGAGAAACATGATCTTGACTCATTCAAAATACATCCCTGGATCTTCTTACACTTAATGCACCACCTCTTTTACAAAACACACAAATTCCATTTGGATCTTGAGCTTTGTGTTGTGTGATATGTATAAAACAGTGTATTCACTGTAAATCAGCTTTTAGTTGGTGTACTATTAAAACAAGATGCTAAATTCTACATTAATGTGGGTGTATTACCTTATGATTACTATTTTACAGCAATACAAGAGGCTGTGCTGTATTGTGAATAGTCACGACTAAAGAGCTTTGTTAGGCATGATGCGCTGCAACCCCTTAAGAGTTGACCATATTCAAAATATAGGCCAGACTTTCATTAGGGGTCCAAGCACAGAGAACAACTTTGCTTCAAGAACCATTGGTGCAAAACAAATTGTTTTTTAAATATTTGGGATTATTTAAAATACTTAGTTTTTCTAACTAGTTCTAGGCCAAAACTAGTCAAGCCAAGTTGTTTTTATTGTCGTTCAACCACATACAGTTAGTACAGTACACAACAAAACGAGACAATGTTCCTCCATAACCATGGTGCTACATAAATCAACATAGGACAAACAGAGAACCACATGAGACTACACAGACTAAATAACATTTCTACATAAAGTGCACATGCAAATGTGTGCAAGAAGTATGGAACAGTACAATAAATTACTAAAAGGAACAGGACAATAGGCAGGGTAAGAGACAGTGCAGACCAGTACAGATTTGTAATCGAGCAGTACAAACAGATGACACTTTCTAAAATACTAAATGTAAACATAACATACTATGAAATAGTGTTCTATGGACATAGTAGTTATTGAGGTAGCGGCCAGGTATAAAGTGACAATGAATTAAAGTGCAACTCTGGGCATGTGGAAAATTTGGATGGTGTACAGGTGTGTGTGTGTCAGTCCAGTCCCTGAGTATTGAGAAGTCTGATGGCTTGGGGGAAGAAGCTGTTACACAGTCTGTCCATGAGGGCCCGAATGCTTCGGTACCTCTTGCCAGACGGCTGAAGGGTGAAGAGTTTGTGTGTGGGGTCATCCACAATGCTGGTTTCTTTGCGGATGCAGCGTTTTATGTAAATGTCTTTGATGAAGGGCAGAGAGACTCCTATGATCTTCTCAGCTGTTCTCACTATCCTCTGCACGGCTTTGCGATCCAAAACAGTGCAAGGAGTGGTGGTGGCATAGTGGGCTAACGCCACCACTGTTAATCAGAAGGTCGCTGGTTCGAGCCCCACAGCCACCACCATTGTGTCCTTGAGCAAGTCACTTAACTCAAGGTTGCTCCGGGGGGATTGTCACTGTAATAAGTGCACTGTAAGTCGCTTTGGATAAAAGCGTCTGCCAAATGCATAAATGTAAATGTAAGTCCCAAACCAGGCAGTGATGCAGCTGTCAGGATGCTCTCAATAGTCCCTTTATAGAATGTAGTGAGGATGGGGGGTGGGAGATCCTCTGCTGGCTTTCTTGGTAATAGAGCAGGTGTTGAGGGACCAGGTGAGGTTCTCCACCAGGTGAACACCAAGGAATTTGTCCACATTCAGAGACATTTGTCCACACTCTACACCAGTCCGTTAGCTGCTGCACCTCCTGTATGCTGACTCATCATTCTTGCTGATGAGACCCACCACGGTTGTGTCATCGGCAAACTTGATGATGTTCGAGCTGTGCATTGCTGCACAGTCGTGAGTCAGAAGAGTGAACAGCAGTGGACTGAGCACACAGCCCTGTGGGGCCCCCAGAGCTCAGTGTGGTGGAGATGCTGTTTCTGATCCGGACTGACTGAGGTCTCCAGTCAGGAAGTCCAGGATCCAGTTGCAGAGGGAGTTGTCCAGGCCCAGCAGGTTCAGTTTGGCCCTCGATGTTCTTAGGGCTGCCTTGTCACCTGCTCTGAAGGTGGAGTCTCGGGTCCTCAGCAGCTCACGCACCTCCGTAGTCATCCACGGCTTCTGGTTGGAGCGTGTGGTGATGGTCTTGGAGAAAGTGATATCATCAATGCTGTGTATTCCTCCAAGTTGGTAGAGTTGCCATATGTTGCAGCCTCCCTGAACATGTGCCAGTCAGTACACTAAAAACAGTCCTGAAGAGCAGAGATCTGAAGCGGTTTTGTGTGCCTGATGAGCGGTCTGTATGCTGGAATTAGCATAACAGAGATGTTGTCTGAGTAGCCGATGTGGGGGCGGTGCTCCTCCTGGTTAACAAGATCAAGCGTGTTCGCCCCTCTCGTTGCAAAGTCCACATATTGATGGAATTTAGGGAGCACTGTCTTGAGATTTGCATGGTTGAAATTTCCGGCGACAATAAACAGTCCGTCAGGGTGAGCATTCTGCAATTCGCTAATAGCCCCATACAGTTCACCGATCGCTTCCTTAGCATTAGCGCTGGAAACTCTGTAAACTCTGGTTTTTATGACTGTGGTGAATTCCCGTGGTAAATAAAAAGGTCTGCATCTGACCAGCGATGAGCAGTAACTTGAGACTAGCATAGAGTTATTGCACCATTCCGTGTTGATGTAAACACACAAGCCACCACCGCGAGTCTTACCGCACATTGAGGCATTTCTGTCAGCACGAAACGAGGCGAGCCCGTCTAGCTGAATGGCGGTGTCCGGAACTCTGTCGCTGAGCTACGTCTCCGGGAAAAAGACGCAGCAGTCTCTAAACTCACGCTGCGTAGTCTGCTGGATTCGGATGTAGTCCAGTTTATTGTCCAGGGAGAAAACATTTGAGAGCAGGATAGATAGGAGAGTCGGCCGGCTAGGGTTTGTTTTTAGCCTAGCATGGACCCCCGCCCTCTTGCCGTGTTTCCGCTTCCTCACAAACCGCTTATGACGTCCTCTCTTGCAGCTTGGTTGTTGCGTGAATCTTATATTTTATTAGTGTCTGGCAATGGTAAACACGAACACCATTTGCTCCGATGTCCATGTGCCGTAAAAGTCGGGCTAACTAACAAAAATAGCTTGGATTTTTTCTTTTGGATCCGGAGCGGCCGCTGCGTGCTACCGCACCGCCATCTTGGATCAAAGTCGAGACCAAACCAGTGCAAAAAGATTTTCTCAATTCCCAATATCAATAACTATCAAAAAAGTTTGAACTTTCAAATCATCGTTGCAATGGTATGCCAAAACATGTATTACTGAAATAGTATCAGAATCAGCTTCATTGCCAAGTGTGCTCGCATACACAAGGATTTTTTGTTGATAGGAGAAACAAGTGCACACAGAACATTACAGTGAGAGACAGAATATAAAAAAAGGTAAGAATATAAATAGACATATAACATAGAATGGCATTTGTGCAAGTGTTAATATATGTGTGAAAGGGGCACTTATTATAATGTAGCTTGAAGTGCTGCCTTTCTAAGGAACTTTTCACAGGAGGAGTAGATAGATTAAAGTACCAAGATAATTTACTTAGAACATAAAGCCGGCATTTATTGAACAATACATATCAACCAATATCGCTCTATTAATCTTTTACATACAATGTCCTTTGAGTTGTTAAATTTTGTATTTCCCTTAGTTCTCAACTTTTTCTGTTCTTTTTTTCACAAGTGGGGAAAATATGAAAACAAAAATTAACTCAATGTCCATCTACCCGGGTATTAATTTTGTTTTAGTGGGGTGAGATCTTGCGCTTATCTGTACGATGCAATGGAGAAATGGTGAGTGGAAGCAGTCCGTAGTGCAGGCAAGATGATCAGTCGTGCCCTCTGCAGTTCTGCCTCACACGTCCGATGATGAATTTATCCAATGGAACTCCTTTTCGAATCATGCATCAAAAAAAACAACCTGCATAGCAGGGCAATATTTCATTATTCTCTCGATAATCTTTACTAGTTCTGAAAACATAACATATATCCATGAAATGTAGTAGCTTAAATTCTTATTTCCGAACTATACATTCACTACATACATGAAACTCAAGTACTAGCATATCACGTAGCAACATGGCTTCAATATAGCATGAAACAACACTTCAGATCATTAAACTCATGTTCAACTCCGATTGGTTTTTTCCTTTTGTTTTTTTTTTTAGCATATCTTATCAATACATTCTCACACAATGCATTAAACTGAGTTACAGTCAAGAAAAAATAAAACAATGATAACTTTTCCACACTTAACTCACTAATTACATCTATCACCATGTCTGCTAGTAACACAATTGACACGTGTAAAACACTCACCGGAGAAAAATCATAAAAATAGGTAACCTCCTTGTCGTAATTTTGACACTTTGCTCTGTTATCTCTGCATTAGAAGTAAGTTTGGTGGGAAAACCCTTCTAGCTAGCTCTTAACTGTCACCTATTTTTTTTACCCTTAACTTTTTTTATTTCAGCGAAGAAAATTGAAGCAACGCTTCAGCTCTATCGATCTGCACGAGTCCGGTCTTCTTCTCCGAAAGAAATCAGCGTAACTATTTCCCTCTGTTCAGCACCACACCGCCACCTACTGAACTAATACGGTGTGCAGGGGAAACATTACATAATTAGTAGGTTATTTTCTAGTGGGTTACATGTGCATGGTAGGTGTATGTACAATTATTTAATTAAATATTGGTGAATTTACATATGTACATGACATATTTATACATTATTGCACAGTGGGGAGTCCTGAAGTCAGTTGATTGTTCATGGGGTAAATGGCCTTAGGGTAAAAACTGTTCTTGTTTGTGTTCTTGGTCTCCTGAAGTCCACTATCATCTCCACTGTTTTAAGTGTGTTCAGCACAAGGTTATTATGACCGCACTAGACAGCTAGCTGTTCAACCTCCCTTCTGTTAGCAGACTCATCACCGTCGCGGATGAGGTTGATGACTGTGGTGTCGTCGGCAAACTTCAGAAGGGGTCCTTTTCTGTGCAGTCATTCGTGTACAAGGAGAAGAGGTGCAAATTGACTGTCTATATAATATCGGTTAAATATGTACTTGAATAGCTTTAATAGCTATATTTAATTATTGCTTTTATAAAATGTTACAACAAAAGTTCTCATGTGAATACGTGAGCTACTGTGAACAAGCTTCCTCATGAACATGCAAGTGATGTCAATATTTTAACTGAAAAATTACAGATTTAGGGTCATTTCTCACCAAAACCTCAAACCGCATGGACTACTTTCTTAATACTTTTCGGTCCTTTTTTAACAACTACCATTGTATTGAATTGATGGACGGATATTCATTAAAATGTTTCCTTTTGTGTTCCGCTTACGCAAAATTGATAGAATTAATTTTTTTTATGAGTTTGCTTATTATATACTATAGCTAGGTGAACAAATGTGCCACCTCATAGCTATTACCATACTGTGTATTTCTGCACATCTAGAATGCTGTATTGATCAGCATCCAGGACCAAAACAATCCATTTCATAATGTTCTTGAAATAGCTGTAAATGACACAAAGTCGAGAGTAAATCTCCACAAGAACATCAATACAAACCAGTCAGACAACATGGCACATTGTATTTAAATCTGATAAATAAAAATAAGCAATGACAGGGTCTACCATAGAAGGCAACACTGTTTCTGTCATGGCGAGGAAAAGCGGGGAAAAAAGAAATGATGACCATTGAGTAAACTTCACAGGGGAGGCCGATAGATGCTTGTAAAGGTGCTGGCAGCTTTTCTTGTGCCACAGAAACAAAGAAAATACACAATTCCCAGAAATGCCACTGTACACTCAGATCACATCAGAGATAATAAAAAACCGCCCCATAAGTTCACTTGATTAGCTTTGTACCAACTTCAAAATATCCATTTATAGATATTGAAATATAGAATCTTATCTCATGATTCAGGAGGTGTTTTCTCAGCAAGCTGTTGAGTTCATGCCTCTGTGCATCTTTAAAAGTCTAGCCCACAAACATAGAAATCTGATTGGGCAGAATGGATTTGCAATGATGGGGTTAGAAAGCTGGTGATTGGCTAACGTGAAAATTTAAGATTAAAGTAAATAAGTTGTTTCTGTATAAAATAGCTACAGGCAGATTTATCCGTAGCAGACTTGCTTAAAACAGGATAGGCACAGAGTTAAAACATAAACACTGCATAGATGCAACTGATAAATAAATAAAAAATAAGAACATACTGATGTTTTGTGGGTATTGTGTTCTCTGAAAATGAATCTTCCACAAGGTCTTTGGATTGACAACTTAGCATTTGTATCCATATTCAACTGTGTCGTCATCACGGAAATCTCCATAACGCCAAATGTTGAGCTGAAAATTAAATGGCAGCGCTAAAAGAATTGTATTGAAGGGAAACAAACATTTAAACATTAGAAACCTTGCCTATCTTAAAAAAAAAAAATCTCAATAAGCTGTAGAAAAATAAGGCTAAGACATTTGACAGCACTGATTCACCATCAATAATCTTGATGAGAATGATGCACAGATGGCCGGCGTGTAGAGGATCATTAAAACAAGAGCTGATCTGTAAAATCATCACACCTCAGTAATAACGAGGCAAACATTAATTTACAGTCCTTTGTAACTCCAGCCCCTTCATAGCCAGTCATGTGTGAATGCTTAAACTCTGATAAATTCCATCGCAACCCTTTTTAACATTGGTTTTGCCACATAAAGCACTGGAGCGTTTTCTCGTGAAACATGTCATTTACATGATGGTGGATCATTTCGGCTTCAGAGATTTTTAGGGAAGATGGCAATGGCACACAAAGGCTTTTATCTTTTTTCTCTGATTTTTTGCCGGTGTGTATGTGTGTGTGTTCAGCTGTTAACTCGGAAAGAATCACAGCTAATTAGCGGCTATGATAATTAGTGCCGTCGTTAGCAGGGACATCATCATCAAGCTCTTGAGTTGGCATGGTTCTCTTTCCTGCTCGAGTCTTGTTAAACAGTCATTGGCTTTAACACTGCTCTCCATGACAGGCCAGATGACAATGTTCCACTTTCACCATGCCACACAAAATGGAAACCAATGTTTTCAGGTAGCGTGAAGCTGGCTATGTGAACTCTTTCATTTCCTCTGCCAAAAAGGGCAATAAGCCATCAACTTCTGGCAATGTAACACATAGACAAGCAGCGAAGAGGTATAAGTAATGGATTATGTAAAGTCAGCCGGTCATTCTCAAAATATACATACATGGTATGTATATTCAAGTGCAGCTCACACTTGACTTAGGAGAGGAAGAATTACACAGATCAAAGTCCAGAATCACTCTAAACTTTCCTAACAGCTTCAGGTGATGTGGATCGCAAAGTATGAGGGAATTATAATGTGAAATATTTTTGCGTTGTGGAATAAGTGGAGCTGGAGCAAAACTTGTGTGTTGAGCGTCTTTAAAGGAAACACCCCGATGTTACATTTTTAAATGAAGTTCAAATAATATGGAATCACATCATGTAAATAACTACAAACTCCACAACTGGCATTTTTCTGTGTGGGCAGCGCCTCTTCTTTAAATTGCGCGAATGTCCCGATATGAGGGGGAGAGATTGAAACTGCATCCGGCTGATGCACGCTCGTCCCTCAAGCTCACACGCTTAATGCAGCTTGATTATAACGTGATGGCTCATGACTTATTTAATTATAATGTATGTCACTGTGCATTTCTTACTGTAAAGAAAATTGGCAATATGCAGCTTTATTAATACCATATATAATAGTTTTTTAGTTTTCCCCATTATAACACTGCAACAAAATGTTTTTGATTTGTTTTGGCTTGTTTTCTAATACAAATATGGAAAACTCTTTAAAAACAGCTAGAATGTTAAATCATTTAATAATATTAAAAATACAAATATTTTTCACTTAGGGGTGTACTCACTTTTGTTGCCAGCGGTTGAGTGTTGAGTTATTTTGAGGGGACAGCAAATTTACACTGTTATACAAACTGTACACTCACTATACATTGAAGCAAAGTGTCATTTCTTCAGTGTTGTCACATGAAAATATATAATCAAATATTTGCAAAAATGTGAGATACTGTATGTTGCTTCTCAAGTAAATGCATCTTGATTTAAGGATTTTTAGACACTTGTTAACAGTAGGATTTTTTTTTACAGAGAATGTATTTACTGAATTAAACTTATAAAAAGTATTTTTCCTCCTTTAATTCAGTGAATGTCATTTAAAAGATTATTTTTTCCCCCTCTTTCTTGTTAGTAAGCACGTTTAATACAACCTTGTAAGTAGGGACACAAGCAGCTTAATCAGTTAAGAGCTAATGATTAATCGTTGCAATAATCGCAACTAATAATTGTTAGTTGCAGCCTTAATACTAATTCACCTTTTTGTCATTGCAAACCTGCATGAAAAAAAAAAGGTGCAGTGATTGGTGATTGAGGCTAAACGCTTTTGAGTTCCATGGAAGACAGTCATACAGACTTGAAGGTGAGTAATGATTACAGAAATAAAATTTTTGGTTGATCTGCTCTTTAACTACCTGTTAAAGTATTTGTTAAAGATTTCTGCCAAGAACAACAACATAAATGTAATATAGCACATGATTGCATCACATCTACAATGTAGGCTGTATATTAAAAAATGTAATCTGAATAAAACTAGAGATTAAAATTAGCAAAAGTAGCCCCCCGTGAGAGAGAGACCAGAAAACGAAAGCAGGCTTCTGGTATGCATCTTCAGGAAAAGGTGGATAGAGAGAAGATTAAAAGAGGATAAAGGTTTAAAATTACAAAAGTGTTGTGGGATTATCTTACCCTGGCACTTTTGGCAGATTCCTGTCTATTCAGATACTCTGTCACCTAAAACACACAAAAAAAGACATTGCTTTTAGAATGAGCAAAGCATAGCAGTCCATTGAAATCCTTTAAAATACCACAACATGGGTGAACTACAGGTATCTTCTCATTAAATAAATGACACACATGGGACATTATCACAAATGGAGATTGATTAAAAAAAAGAAAATGACAGCATTTTCCGAGATTGATGTGGTGCTGATTTCACATCAGTCAATCACTGTGAGAGCACATTGTTTATGACATATTTTTAACAAGCCCTCCTTTTCCATTCATCATCTGTTCATCCGTTCTCTGATCATCAGTGTGGTGATCAGAGTGGTTTGCTTTGAGAGGATGTATTAAATCATAAGTACACATGTGGGTGGTTACAGCTACTATACAATCTCTCTCTCTCTCAGCCTCACAGGCAGGCCTTCACAACACTAACCATATTGACCGTTTCTGACACAGCAAGCATTTAGAGTCACTGACTGAGGCACAGATGAATCAGAGAGCGAGAGCAAGTGTGAGAGAAACAGCAGAGGGTGAGTCGAGAGATTGTCTTAGTTTCTGGTTCATAGCAGTATAACCTGCCATTTTGATGGATGGCTTGTGAAATAAAACTGGGAGGATTCAACGAGCTTCCATATTAAAAACAGGGAAAATGTTTCTCAAAGTACTGGGAATGAGATCACAGTCAAGGATTTAGCGCACAAAAATGCCAGATTTTTGCATTTTGCATTATGCTGACGATGTATGCGGTCATGTAGCTATTTGCTATTTTATTCACCAAAGTGGCATTTAACTGACCACAATGTATAGTCAGGACATTAATAACATGAAAGATTACTATTACAATTTTTTCATTTTTCACTAAAATTACTTCAAAGAGTTCTCATCAAAAAATCCTCCACCTGTTGCAATGACAGCTTTGTGGATTCTTGGCATTCTAGCTGTCAGTTTGTCCAGATACTCAGGTGACATTTCACCCCATGCTTCCTTAGATGTGCCGTAGATGTCTTGTCGGGCTCTTCTCACGCACCTTACAGTCTAGCTGATCCCACAAAAGCTCAATGGTGTTAAGATCCATAACACTCTTTTCTAATTATCTGTTGTCCAATGTCTGTTTCTTTGTCCATTCTAAACTTTTCTTTTTGTTTTTCTGTTTCAAAAGTGGCAATTCTTCCCATAAGACCTGCACCCCTGAGTCTTCTCTTTACTGTTGAACATGAAACTGTGTTGAGCAGGTAGAATTCAATGAAGCTGTCAGCTGAGGACATGTGAGGCGTCTATTTCTCAAACTAGAGACTCTGATGTACTTATCCTCTTGTTTAGTTGTACATCTGGCCTTCCACATCTCTTTCTGTCCTTGGTCTTTGAAGACTTTTGTGTACACCTTTGTATGAAAACTTCAGTTTTTTGGCAATTTCAAGCATTGTAAAGCCTTCATTCCTCAAAACAAATATTGATTGATGAGTTTCTAGAGAAAGCTGTTTCTTTTTGCCATTTTTGACCTATTGCATACTTCAGTAGCTTTAAAAAGTATTATAATCATGCAGTGAAGACCAGTAGTAATTTCATTCTGAATGTTTACAAAAAAAGCAAATTAAGAAAACTTCAAGTTTTTAACAGCAGTTTCAAGTAATGTTATTTTTAATCTATCTCTCACACGCTTAATGCAGCATTTTTCTATCCATTACTGTTTACTTTTTCACTGATGTTCACTAGTCTTTAATAATTATTTGAGAACTTGAAACAATTCTTACATAGTTAGGAAATTTGTGTTTTTATTTGTTGTGGTATAGAAGCTGGTTTCACGAATCGTCAAATTAAGTTACTGCTTACTACTAAAATTTTACGCATTGTCAAAATGTATCATAATATACCAGACAAGTGAATAACCAATTTACTCACTGAATCAGTGTTGTTCAAATGTTCAAATGACAGTGTAGCTAGCTACAGATACTCTTTTGCAATATTCTTTTAAATAAATGTAAACATCTATGCTCGTTCATAGACTGCAGAGAGCGAGTTAAAGCATAGACCTGTAAAAGTGAATTGAAGTAAGAGGGTGCGGTTCCATTGGATGTCCTGAAGATCAGATTCAAAGCCTTGAATTTGATGCGGGCAGCTACAAGTAGCCAGTGAAGTAAAATCAAGAGTGACTTTGAAGCCCTGACATGGAGGAAAGCGGATAGCCACAGTCTGCCGGCTGATTAATATTGTGTGAGATTTAATGCCCACTGCAATGAATATGCAACCTATGGGATGGCTAGTTCTTTCAATTAGTCAAACTCACACTTAGTCTTTGGGAAACGTATCAATATTTTGAACACCAAGGTAAGAAATAAACAATAATATCAGAGAAAGTGTCAAAAATGGGGCAAATATCACTTCACTTAATAGTACAAATACATTTCTGACACAGATCCGATACTTCCCATTCTTGTAAAATCATACATTGGAGACCATGGCTAGCTGTCACAGTTTTTAGACAAATTTAAGTAACATTAAACACTTCCCAATGTCTAAGTGTGAGTTTGACTAATTAAAAGAATTAGACTTCCCAGAGGTTTCATTGCAATGGGCATTAAATCTCTTATACTTCTCATCCTCCACAGTATTAATCAGCCGGCAGACTCTGGACGCTTTCCTACATCATGAATCATTAAGCCGCGTTCATAATTCGCATCAGGATGCCAACATCAGCATCAAGCGTCGCTTTGAACTCTACATCAAAAACGTCTCATTCTGCATTTTAGTGATAGTTAAGACTTGATGTGCTTCTGTGGTAAATAAAATGTGCCTTACCATAGGCTGAAAAATACTCTATTCCTATCCCATCTGGGCTACATCAGGTAGCGTTAAGTTCTCTTTTCTCCATCATTTGATGGAGAAAACTTGGAACCACTGTTGTGTTTGTGGTGTGTGTCAGTGTAATTACTCCGGGCGGACACATTACAAAGATTCCACCCTTCCAACAAGTGTTTATGATGGTTGTATTAACAATAAGCATTAATCGCGATTAAGAAAAACTTCTCAAACTTAAATTAATCTCATGCATTAACATGTTTTTTTTTCTGACATTAATTGTTGTTACAATGGAACTTGCCACTAAACCAGTGGCATAGGTTTCATGTGCGAATGTGTCTTTTGTGACTTTTATAGGATTATAAACTACCTTATGACTATCTCATAGCTTTTCAGACATATTTCAAAAAGTAAAAATTCATGAAACAATAAACATGTAGCCTAAAAAGGTGACATACAAAAATATCGCTTTGTCCAAGAAATACTGTAATGAATACATTTATTAAATTTAAAATATGTGACATGCCCCGACTGACTTTTTATAAAAAATTAAATAAAAAAACCTTTTGTCCTAAGAACACATTTAAACCTTCCAGTAAAATCTACCTTCATAATATAGTTGGCTGGTGCCTAAATGTATACCAGTGTGATTTCATCATGTTTGCCCAGGATCTATAACAAAAATATGAAAATTAACCAAGGAGGGTATAATTCACAAAATACTTCTAATTTAAGAGGGTTTTGAACCTCAAATACAAAGCCACTGCTACAAATCTTATTGTAACAGAGCTATAGACCATGTGATTCCTTCCCCATGGCGACTAGTAGGGATGCACCGATACCACTTTTTCCCTTCCGATTACGATATCGGAAATCTCAGGATCGGCCGATGCCGATACCAGTGTTGGTTTTTTGCATAATCACTTTAGAATATCTTTATATATTAATAGCACACCCAATTAGTTCCACACAATAATATAAAGAAACTAGTATACTGGATAGTGTAGTAGCAAAATTTACGAATGCCAGTCTTCAGTAGAAAAGAAACCAGTGTTTTATTTTTGCCTCTTTTTTTCAATTTAGTTGTAAGACATCAGACTGCTTTTCATTCACACAGTTATTTTTTGGAACCCATTCAATTTAATATTGTTATAAATTGTAAACAAATACTAATGATGACAATGATAATAAATTGTTATTCATATTTACTTTTAATTTGAATTTGAAATACAACAGTAATATATTTAAATTGTGCACTTTTTAAACCCTCACGCTTTTATTTTGACATTATGAACTCTCCAGGAAGTCCTGTATGTGTCTGTTTGTAGCCAAGTTCACAGTAGTTTAATTCACTTCTTATTCAAATTCTGGTATAATGCACCTTCAGTGCTGTTCTAAATGCATATTATAAGTGAACCGAACTATTGAGCATCTACATCTGAGATGCTGTTCTTTAGTGCTAAAAAATAGCCTCGAGTTTGTGTCAACAGAGCAGCACCATTCAATAACGTGCTGGTGCTGTGCATACTAAATATTTACTTATAAAACACAGCCTTTTGTGATTCACAGAGCTATCGCATGTCATCAAGTGGCTTTGAATAAAATGCACGAGTCATATGAACTACTTTAATTGTGTTTTTTTGGAGCTTGACAGTAACGAACATGACTAACACACAGTATCGGATTTTGATCGGGCTCGTCGGACCGATACCCGATTCTTATAAAAGCTTCAGAATCGGTGCATCCCTAACAACTAGTACCAGTATCCCTTATTTATTGTGCATTGATATCATTTCCTACAGTTTAAGTAATGAAGAGGCAGGTCCTTTAAATAAGTGAAAACCGTTATTTCTCAGTGCAGTCAAAATTGCTTTTGTTTTTTTTTACAAGTTCGACGCCTCATAAGTGAACCACGCAAGAGAACTAATCCTGCGGATTCACAGTCTCTCACTTACATTTGCCGCAGTTTCAATGCGCAATCCAGTTGTGATATCATGATGCAATGTACTAAGTCTTACATTTTTGAGGTAGTTGGTGATTCCCATCACTAATCATAACTTTTTTTAATTTTGCAAGGACACAAAAAGGGCAAATTCTTAAAGGCCACCGACACTTCTACCCCATTCTGCTGAAAACATACACTTTTTTTTTTATCCTCTATTCTTAGTCCTCGTCGGTTTATGGGGTTGTGTTTTAGGAATCTGCAGACTGTATCAGATATCAGAGTTTTTTCATAAACTGACGGACAGTGCTCAGCATGGTGGTGTTTTTAGAAACACTATAATACTGAGTAATACAGAAGGGCCTGGAAATCAAAGCTTTCACAGAAAGCCGCCGTTCCCATTCCAAGAGAACAGTTTGGACTTTGATCATCTCAGTATAATGATTAAACAGAGATGCTGGAGGTGAAATGGGTTCTCTGTCCCATATCAACTGTGTTCTATCCACAGGGTATGGGAACGAAATGGGGTTTTAAGGCAGTGATGCGTGTCATTCAGCATGTGTCCTGGATTGTTTTTTTGTGGGTGTCTGTGTTAGATACAAAAGCGCAGAAAATTCCCATTTTAGACTCAGTACTAACTTTTACTGGTTAATAGGCAATAGAGCTGTCAGCAGCAAGGCGTGATGGGTAATGATTGGACATGGGACAGCCGATAAGTGTTTGTCAACCACCCAACAGTTCTTTGGTTGTGCTGAAACAAACACTTGAGTGTCAGCAATCGGACCGTGGTAATGGCTATATACTTAACAGCACACAGCAATCCTACTCTTACTATTTATGAAGTATGCAAAGTTTGTGTACTATATTAGCCAAATCTTACAGTAAAAAATTAGAAGTCATGGGAAAGCAAATTAGGGCAACATGATCACACGGGAAGTAGGCATGTTGTTTCCAAGAGTTCCAGTACACTAAAATCGGCACATTATGGCTTGTCATCTCCCACCAGACATTTTACATCGACTCCAGCATGTTATCCTCCGTTTTGGCCTGACTAGAAACATATTGTGTCGGCGAACCAGGAAGTAATTACGTTTGCACAATCAGTAAATTCATACTCGACTGACGGTTAGGTTAGGGTTCAGGGATAAAGGTTATCAAACATGCGTTTCTTTCACTGAATTACATCCTGTACAGCTGAAAACAAAATCGCTTTACAACTTGCTTTGGTGCCCCTCAGTGGGCATTTCAACCAGAAAATGGAGCTCACACATGCACATACACCTAACGACACTTACCGCTTTGGACACTGGGGGCAGTGTTTCAAATTTCGGTAACCACAGACCGATTTTTGAAAAGTCAACCTACTGTTTTGGAATTTACTGTGAGGTTAGTCTGACTAGGACTAGGTAAAATATTGTTTTTAAAGTGTCAAGACATTTAATTTTTCAATTGTTAAAATCATGACAAATAATAACATTTGTCAAATTAGAGGTTGCCTGTATATTTATCAGCATTAGCTGAGAGATAATTTCTTTTATATGAAAGCAAAATGGACAATAGAATTGAAAAATACCAAAATGAATCAGAATCGAAAGCTTTTGAATTGGAATCAAATAGAACCGTGAAATCTGTATCAATACTGTAGCATACATCTGTTTGAAAGTATGAATTTATGTGAAAAACTGCATACCATTTTTAATAGTAAGCAGTATACAGCTTATACTCCATTCCAAACATAATCATCCATATCTGCTTTAATATATTATTTACCCCTATTTCCTTTCTCTTCAATAACAACCTTTTACGTTGATAGCACTGAGGTCATGGCACAATCTTATTCACTTTAAGCCGGACAAAACTATGTCTTTTAATGAATAAAATAGCCTGAAAAGAACAAATTAAACTGCTATATGTGGCCTAGACCACTATCCTTGATCCGCCTAAAACTACTAGTCCCATGGGACAATCTCATCATCTGACCACAGAACAACCATAATAGAAATACTGCACTTCCCCTGGGCCTGATCATTTGGACTCCACAGCACAATATCACCAGAATGTGAGAGAGCAAGTGAGGAAATGTATTAACAGTGCTATAGTTTCATCAAGCCATCAATAGCACCACAGGTGTGTACAACACCTCCTGCTTTGATCAGATCACCTTCCATGCCTTCTATAACGTCTCCTAGGGCAGACCATTATACAGCAAACACCAGCAAGAACTATATACTGTTTCTGAAAAGATAAGTCCAGAGTTTAGCCCCTTTAAAGCAACAATTTCATACTTGATGCCTAAGGAGAATTGGTCATAGAACACAGTCTTGTTGGAGATCTGTCCTATAACTGCAACACTAATTAGCGTGTGAGCTTGTAATTAGCAAGTACAACTAATGAATTTCAAATGGTCGGCATGCTGCTAAGCCGAAGACACTATTCCCTATTTGAAACACAACACCATTTCATATTGATACTTTTCAAAAGTATCAATATGTCAAAAGCCAGAAACACACTGTCCAGATGAACATACATTACGTGTGTTCTTGCATAACACATTACGGTAGGAAATCAAGGGGGCCATAGAGTTACCTTTAAAAGTCTGAGATATTAAACTAGCTGTTATTCAGGTAAGTTGCTATACATATAGTGACTTTTCCTTATTTGCTCAGCTGTATTCTCTTCAAACCATTGCTCTGCCATTGTAGTAATTGACTTGAAAGAGAATGCAACATAATGGAAGAACGTGCGGTCTTGGTAGGATGCTTCCTAGCCTCTGGAATAGTGCTATAAGCATACCAGGGATGGCATCTCATAGAGAGGACTGAAGTTCTTTCAGTAATACATGCAGATGCAGCATTACTGAACTGACCTTGGAGCAACTGTCAGTTTGGCATAAATTCGACCCTATAATCCCCTTCTTCCGATAACGTACCAACATCTCAACCACCACCCCAGAATAAGAGGAAACTAACGAATCAGACAAGAATTCACACAAATAGACAGAAAGAGCAGTGTTTGTCAAACATAGTCACAAATCAATGTGAATTCCCTCACTAACACACAGCTATTGATTCCAAGAACCAATGAAACTCATGCACACTTGAAGGCCTACGTTATCAACACACAGGTGGAGAGAAAGAGAACCTGAGGGCCTTATCTGTCACTCTCGCTTACTCTCTTCCTGTCAGGTAGACGTGCCCGTATCTCCCTCTCTTGTTTGTGCGGATATTCAGACTCGTTTCATACTAGACCACAGTGAACATGACTGACTATCGTATGGACTCTGCTATGGAGTAAAAATTGAGCAGGAAGTCAGGTGTCAAGCATGGCAGATATCCTTCAGAAGCCAAAAGGACATACAAAAAATAGATTTCACAGCTCCAAACTTCACAGAGCTTCATATGTTTAAAAGGAATAAAAAATCAAAGATAAGAAAGAGATGGGAGGAGTCTCTGTTTGGATGGTACTGAGGATTATGAAAGCAGTGTAAAAAATCATTGTGTATTGACAGCGTTTAAAATTATAGCTCATTTAGACAGGAATGAAAGGTTTGATCCACTGCGTTCTTTAATTTAGCAGATTATGATTTATCACACTGCTTTCACAGACATGCAAATACATGCAAATTTCCAAACAAACATACCATGCACTGGAGGTCAAACCAGCAGCTAAAAAAGATGGGAAAGGAGGAGGGTGAAGGACGGAGGAGAAAGTAAGATGAGAGAAATGTTTATAAAAAAGACAAGTGGCTTGCTGCCATAACAAACTGCCAAAGCTCTCCAGAGATGAGCATGTCTTGCCAGCGTGCCTGAGAGCACGGTTACAAGGTAAGTAGGATCAGGAAACCAGGGTATGCCCTTCATTTGAGCATATTTTTGATAGATTAAGTTATAACTATGTTATAAAAGGGTTATTACACATGGATAAACTCTGAAGGTGGAAATTTGCTAAATGACAAGAATAAGTGGAATGGGATTAGCATTTTTGGTAAATAAAACCTAAGAAGAGTGCATTTGTTTATACATTTGATTTTATGAAAATAGTTTCATTGAACTGAATGCAGCAATCCTAGCATGGTCTTACAAATCATTTAAACAGACATTCATTCTGCTTGTATTTCATGCATAATGTTTCTGATTCTGGAAATGTTGTTTCAGATGAGGGAACCCAGCTTTAATGATCTCATTAACCAAAAGACTATATGGACTATATCTACTAAAAACTAAATAAAATAATGTGTCTCTCTACTGGAGATTTGTGTACTCTCTGTGGATGTAAACTAGGTTGTATTGCTAAAAACGTACATGCATGCCTGGTGACTAAGCATTTATAACTAATGAACACATAAGGAGCTTTGCTGATCATAAGTGCTTTTCCGCAGGAGTAGAAAGTATAGCTTAACTAAAGTCACAGCACTGACCAAACACCACACCACAATCCTTTACAATGCTCAGCTCTATATGATGTGCTGGGGATTATCGGAGTACCTTAAAACAACAACAACAACCTGTTTGTCCAATAGAAAATGAAGCAAGCAATCGAGATGAGGTGACAAACACACACCCGTGCATCTTTAATAATAAACATCACCTATTAAAAGCCAGCTCTAGATGGCTAATAATCACTGGTAGTTGTGATACTTTGGATAACATATCTCTTAAATCATACAAAAGAGAAGTGTTTATAAAGTATTAAGAGTCTTACTTCCAACTGATAATTAATTAACAGCTATTAAATGTATTTGAAAGTTTGCTTAAATAAAGACTTACAGCTCATGAAAATATGAATATATTGACTGGAAGAAAACGCTTTTGAATATGTGGATATAAATGCTCTAACCATTGAAAAAGTCATCAAGTTATGTGTTACTTGATTTGTGTATATATCTGAAGCCACTGCACAATAATAGTAGAGAGAATTAAACTGAGGTTAAACAAGGGACGAACGAATGGCCAGTGCTTCTTAACTGTAAAAACTGGTAGTCATCAGAGGCCCTGCTGAGTGATCGGTGTTGAACTGCTGGTGAAACAGCATGGTGCATTGCAGGGCACATAGACTATAACACAGAGCTTATTCTGCCTCAGAAAGTGGCCTGCAGTCTGCTGACCAGGAGACAGATTGACTGTTAGCTGGTAATGTAAGAGAGCGTACATATATACAGGATACATTCTTGTACTGTTTTTACATTTCTGTTCTATATACATGTGCATCAGAAACAGGCATTTTTGGTTGATGTCATAATTTACTGATCTGGGTCTTGTGAGTGAACAGGTATGTGTTTAAGTAGAAGAGTTTTACAGTTTCATTTCACTTACCATTTTCTGGAGATGTTTCTCTATACGTACATCTACCATCCCCAGACCCACGTCATCTTTGGAGTCGGCGAACTGCAGTGTGACATGCGGACAGACTGTTCCACTGTACTCCACATTCAGCAGACACTGTGTGTTCTGAATGTCCCTGACCACACTGTCCACGGCATCGGCCCGTGCGTCCTCCTGTAAGAGGGAGGGTCACTGGTTAGTGCATGCCACATATCTATGCATTCATACAAATAGTTCATGTATATAAGCACAGCAGTGACTGAGTTTACTGCGAAGTTTCTAAAACCTCTTTATATCCACCTCCCTCTTTTTGTCAATCAAACACGCAAACACTTAGAATTACACACAACTAAAGCTATTAATAGACACTCCAAGGTCTTTAGTGTGTGTTCTGAGCCAATCTTTCAAACTGATGGCACCAAGTCACCTGTCCAGCTACAGATCTGCTAATTCATCACACACACACACACACACACACACACACACACACACACACACACACACACACACACACACAATACCTACACACCAACATAATGTTTCACAAATGTTCAATGCACAAAGTGAGAGCTACTGATCTGATCTCTCTCTCATACACACAAACACACTTGGCTCTTGTGAGCCAAACCAGTCTCCATGGCAACCTCAGAGCATGTTTCCCTTGGGGGGAGTTATGGTGGGGGTACAAGATACAGACGGCATCCAGAAAGAGAGAAAGACGCAGATAGCTAGGGAGAACAATGCATCTACCAAGTAAGTGAAAAGTGTAAAATTAACAAATAAAAATAATACAAAATACATATTTTTGTAAAACAGATTGTGAAACAGTACATATTATGCAAAGGTTTAAAAAAAAAAAAGAAAGTAATATGCTACATTGTCACATGAACTCATTAGATGCATGTTTATTTCAGCAGATGGCCTTGTATTATCACATAAATAAATACAATTGTTTTGCATTTTAATCCAATTCTGTGATAAATTGTCTTAAAAGATTATTTCTTCAAACTATATTTCTCTCATTTACTCACATTGGATGGAAATACATTTGTGTTCCACAGAATAAAGTCATGTGAGTCAATGGGGTCCGAAACGACTCAAGTGGTTTAATACATGTCTTCTTAAGAAATATGATAGTTTTGAGTGAGAAAGTGACCAAAAGTCCTTATTCACTATAAATCTTGGCATCTGCTGTTGATGAGAGAAGCTCATTCACAATTGACGTATGCGCAGAGCACTGTCCACAAACAAGACAAAGTGTTGCAAGGTTTGGGTTTTCATGTCCAGTTGGGCTATTTTGAAAATGCAGACTCAAGCTAAAATGATAGACTCACAGGTTGAGGTTTTTTGGGTGACATAGTCTTCAAAAATCTTTGTTTGTTTTCCGCAGAAGAAAACGTTATGCAAGTTTGAGGGCGAGTAAATGATGAGAGACTTTTCATTTTTAGGTGAACCATTCCTTTTAGCAGTCCGATGAAAATTTGGGTAAAGAAAAAGACTGCACCTGATATAATTCTGTACACTGCACACTTTGAGAATAGGTAGCTATTATGCATATAGCAAAACATATACAAAACTAACAAACTACAGTAATGCTGTGATTCATAATTCATGATCAGTATAACCTAGATTTGACCCTAACCTGTGCGTAAAACACATTTGAAGGTGATGGCTTGTGATGTATCACAAACGAGTGTGTATGGGCATGTTGGTGCGAGAACTTACATCTTGTGGGACTTGAATGTAGGCGAATGTGTACTCTGTAGCCTGTGGAGGAAGTGTACGCATGCTGAAGGCCAGAGAAAGAGCTGCAAGCCTTGTGGAGGATAATATCTCTTTCTGAAATGACAAAAGAGACACAGAGTGAAATTGTTACATTGTTTTGCTATAGAACAGACTTCATACCTCTTTCTAACACCAACTGCCTCTACAAGGTCCTCATTAAATGGAGGAGGTGAGTAATGCATGGCAGATAAAAGCAAAGTCAAGGATAACGCTTCACTCCCCCACCACTCTCAAAGCCAGCAACACAATATAAAAGAGAAACACACTCACTCTCAACTGGGCCACAGTTGAGGACTGTGGTCATGTGTCTTTATAAGAATCAGTGTTGAACATGTGAACAGGATAAAGAGTCTGGTTAGCACTGATCCACCGCAAGAGCTCTTTTCAGCATAGCAGAGAGATAGAGAGATTCTGGAAGGAACTGCAAGAAAAAGAAAATTCAAGTAAAATCTCTAAGGGTTGTTGAACACATTGGGTTCTTCCAGCAGAGCATGAGTGGCAGTTAGATACACACATAAAAACAAATGTCTTTCAAAGTGGCTCCTACAACATATATGGACATCACTGCATTAGATAACAAGATATCAAACCATGTGGCATTAAATAAAAAAATAGCACAAGCACACTTTAACAAACCATTTCCAAAATCATGTTTGTTAGGTTTAAATGAATTAAAATGATACATGCTGTAAAAGAAATATTTAGACACCAACATGCAGGTATTTAAGACATCTACTTTAAGTAATCTTTCCAAAATGTTTACAGATAGATTAGTTCACTTGTAATTGTAATTGTTAGTTCACTTGTAACCTTTACATCCAAGTTAACTATGCCTTTAAGCAGCTTGGAAACTTCCAGAAAATGATGTCAAGCCTTTAAACAATTAGCCAATTACCTTCTGATAGGAGGTGTAATGAATTGGAGGTGTACCTGTGGATGTATTTTAAAGCCTACCTTCTAACTCAGTGCCTCTTTGCTTGACATCATAGGAAAATCAAAAGACATCAGCCAAGACCTCCACAAGTCTGGTTCATCCTTGGGAGCAATTTCCAAACGCCTGAATGTACCACGTTCAACTGTACAAACAACAGTATGCAAGTATAACCACCATGGGACCACACAGCCATTATACCTCTCAAGAAGGAGACACATTCTGTCTCCTAGAGATGAATGTAGTTTGGTGCGAAAAGTGCAAATCAATCCCATAACAAAAGCAAAGGACCTTGTGAAGATGCAGGAGGAAACAGGTGGACAAGTATCTATATCCACAGTAAAATGAGCCCTATATCAACATAACCTGAAATGCTGCTCAGCAAGGAAGAAGCCACTGCTCCAAAACTGCCATACAAAAGCCAGACTATGATTTGCAAGTGCACATGGGGACAAAGATCTTAATTTTAAAGAAACGTTTGGCCTTAATGACCATCATTATATTTGGAGGAAATAGGGTGAGGCTCCAACTGTGAAGCATGGGTGTGGCATGATCATGTTGTTGGGGTGCTTTGTGCATGAGGGAATGGTGCACATCACAAAATAGGAAAATTATGTGGATATATTGAAGCAACGTCTCAAGACATCAGCCAGGAAGTCAAAGCTTGGTCGCAAATGGGTCTTCCAAATGGACAATGACCCTAAGCATACCTCCAAAGTTGTGGCAAAATGTCTTAAGATCAACAAAGTCAAGATATTGGCCATCACAAAGCCCTGACCTCAGTCTGATAGAAAATCTGTGGGCAGAACTGAAAAAGCATATGTGAGCAAGGAGGCCTACAAACCTGACCTTACACCAGTTCTGTCTGGAGGAATGGGTCAAAATTCCAGCAACTTATTGTGAGAAGCTTGTGGAAGGCTACCTTAAACGTCTGACCCAAGTTAAACAAAGGCAATGCAACCAAATAATAACAGTGTTTTTAATCTTCAGACCCACTGGGAATGTGATGAAAGAAATAATTCTCTCTAATATAATTCTGACATTTCCTATTATTAAAATAAAGTAGTGATCCTAACTGACCTAAGACAGGGAATGTTTTCTACGAATAAAAGTCAGGAATTGTGAATTTAAATGTACGTAAACTTCTGACTTCAACTGTATATATACACACACACACACACACCTGTAGCCAAAAGTTTGGAAAAATTTTACAGATTTAGCTGTTTCAGAAGGAAATTGATACTTTAATTCAGCAAAGTAATTTTTTATCAAAACTTGACGGGCCCCATTTCCAGCAGCCATCACACCAACACCTTATCCTTGAATAATCATGCTAAATTGCTAATTTGTTACTAGAAAATCACTCACCATTATATCAAACAAATGGCAGCCCCCCTCCATGCACAATAAAAGAGCTTTTATAAGGTTACTGTATGACTGGTGTCTTTATTTTAATTTGAGTGGTTACGATTTCCTACATATGTTTTAAAATTACAATAAGTGTCCTGAGGAAAACAATTGTGCACCTTTAAACAAGCCATTAAAAAAGGTGCTGAATTTAAGATTCACTACTTGATGTTAGTTTTTATTTAGTTTTACCAGAAAGTTATAAAGAATCATAAAATTTAAACAGCCCAAAAAGAGATGTATTTATTTAAGCCACATACTTTTTATGGGGTGTTAAAAGAAAGCCCCGGCCTGAATCAGAACGTGTCTAGAAGGAAATGTTTAAAAACAGTAATATCAGATTCAGCACAAGCCTCTAGTCATACTAAAGGTAAAGCCATGGGGATCAAAGAGCATGTGGACAAAGAGAATAAGAAAGGAGAGAGAGAGAGGGCAGAGTGAGAGAAAATACAGACATTTTTGGCATGAAACCTGAGCCTTCTGCCTCAGGCACAAATACAGCAAAAAATATGTTGGGTACTGTACCATTCAAGCCCCGATAGATGGATAGATGCCCTTTAGAACATACTAACATAATTGTCCTTGCAAAAAAAACAAAAACAAAAACTAACCCACTAGTCACCTCTAGGGGTGTCTGGGGGCATGCTCCGCAGTTAGAAGATTTTGTACATTTTAAAGTTAAATGCATCAATCTGGTGCACTTTGAGAACAAAATTAAGAAGCTAGATCTATGAAAAACTTTGTGGCCTTGTAAACAATTTTGTGCTCTAGCAGTAATTTAATCATAAACACATTGATTGTGTAGATATGAATGGTGACAAGAGCGCTAATTGGGTAGTTAAAAACAACAAATTTGCAGATTTGTTCTTGCAAATTAATTCTTGCAATGCCACAGAAAATTACAGGGATGCAAACTCATGAGGGGTAAAAAAGGTGAGACAATATACTGGTTCACGAAAATATTTTCCGGGGATGTTTTTTATAAAGATTAAGCTAAAAGTACCAATTCCAGCGATTTTAGTGCTTCAAGTTTATCAAATTATCTGCAAAAATAAAGAGTATTTTCGTGAGGCTTGCTTCTTTTTCACAAATTTGTTCAATTGTAATAACTGATTAGTTCAGTGACCCCTTCTGGAGATGTCACTTGTGGAGACAAATGAGCGTCTTTTGTGCTTTGAGCAAGTCTTTGAATACTTTTTAATCATTCACGACCAAAATCTACCAAGAGACTTTATAGTGTTTAAGAATTAAAAGAACAAAGCAGATCTATAGTTTTTCTTCAGTTTGAGCATGATTTTTCATCCAAAAAGACAACAGTAATAGTCTAATAATATTAATGAGTTTCAATAACGGCCTTAGCTTCTCCATTAAAATTTGCATGACTACAAATCTACTGACTGCTATTGATTTTGAGTTTCAATAATGTTCTTTCGTTATTGTAAAGCACATTTTACATAAGTTGGGTCGAGGCGTCAATGCACCGTTCATTCCAGCGTTAAGCAGTGCATTGCCTTCCACATGACAAGCATTGCTGAAAGCGTCTCGGAGGAGAGATATTATGAGTTTGCCATATAAGAAAGCGGGAGATGTGCACTGACTGGGAATGAGAGATGCTTTGGCGAAACAATGACGCAAAACACAACGTTAGAGATCTTTTATGTTATTATGAGAAGTGTTTATTTTGAAACTGTGGTCTAGGTAATTAATGGGAAACACTGGTCACTGCTCCATCTATGATTTGATCTAGCCGAGGCAGCTGTGGTTTTGCAGCAGAGAAGTGTTTTTCACATAAGAGCATGTGAAGTGCTTTTGACTGATGGATTCTGTGCTTACTGCTACAAGCACATGCAGTATTTTAAATAGAAGGAAATGCAAACCCAGCCCTCAATCCAGAGCATTAATCAGTCAGCTCCTGTCTGAAGATACACACTCTGCCCAGATGCACAATACAGCTGAACTCGCTCAGGAGATGCTGAGCTTACATCCACATTATGCACTTCCCCACGAACAGACACACATTGCAGAGATACTCACATTTCCATAGTCGATGTAGAACATGTGAACCTTTGCTGGGGATTCAATCTTCTCAACACGAGCTCTGTACCTAGAGAAAGGAGAACAAAGTGTCTCATTTTATACACTGATCAAGAAGAGAAAAGATATGCATCATTGGACAACTTGATATGGAACTTTTCAGGGAGATTCTCAGGGAGATTGTGGTTTCTTAACACAAATCTTTCCACCAAACTGACACTTTGGTATGAACAAAAGGTGTTGGTGCCGGAGCTCATTATTCAAGCGTCTGCAGTTTTTTTTTTTTGTTAGAAGTCATTTGAAATCCTCTCAAGGCCCATCTTTTTTCATAGGATGTTTTACTTTGTCAATTTCTTTACATCCCAGTCGGATCAAACTAGTCAACTTTTCCACTTATTTGAGAGGTTAATGTTGGTGTCATTAATGCCACATAGCCTTCTTCATTTTGGAGAGTTGCTACTAGATTTGTGAACTTATTCAAACAGGGAAAGACTATTCAGATAGGGAAAACTAAGTGGCTGGAGTAGCTGTGCAACAAATATATGAACAGGGTATCTGCCAACTGATTGCGGACCACATCAGGCGCTTTTAGTGACAGCTTTGTTGATTATAATATGAGCAATCTAGTTGTTTGCATCCATCTAGACAGACTTAATTGTTGTTTTGAAAATTTAACATTTTGTGGACAGTATTCTATCAAACGTTAGGAGAATATACGAAGCCATTTATCAGGCCCAGAACTGCTTTTCTTCACTGGAAATGAGCGAAACCAGGCCAGATTTGGCACCCGCTGTGGCACCAACATTGACACACACATACATAAACTCCTTTTCAAACAAGTGTATGTATCCTCCAATTTCAACCCATTTGAAAACATGCCACTTCCGTAAAGATCCATGCAAATACAAGCATCTTTCCCTTAACTGAACTCTGCACAAGAGTATGCATAAGTTGCTGCTGTGCAGTTCTGTTGTTAGTGGTTAGAGAAGGGAGTCAATCTTGTATTCATAACCTCTCGCCCTAAAATCATAAAAGCAGGAGAAGCCTCTAATATTCATAAAGAGCAGTTCAAAGCTCTGCGTGACACCTCAAACACAAGAAGTCTAAGAAGAGTTTCCTTTCTCATCTCATCAAACCGAGACATTCCTACCAACTACAGGCTCCCTGCTTACTCCATACCATCTACTTATGCTAAAAAACCCATATCATCCCAAAACTGCAGCCTGATCCACAGCTTCCTGCTCTCAAAGGGTTTCAGAAATGTACTTCCAAGACCTTCAGCTGTGTCTTCCCTGTCAGTTCACCCAATAAATTATTTCATCATGCATTCACCCTCATTTTGTTTCAAAACTGTATGACTTACTTTCTTATGTATCCCTTAACTATCGTCTTAACTATCCTTTAATGAGCTGTAACTTCACATAATGATACGGTACCTCTGCATCATGGGAAAACACGGTGCCCAAAGCTGACTGGGATGTAGAGACAGTGACTGTTAGCAATGGAAACATGACAAAGATGCTAAGAAAAAAGTAAAAAAATTGATTACCTTGATTTACTGCTCAGAGGCACTGAAGAAGAAAGAGACAAATTAAAACTTGTAAACAGCTGGTCAACAGGCCCTGGATGGAGCTTAAATTAGTTTGTACAACAGAAATACTACATTCACACAAAACAACCAGCAGACACTTGAATAATGAGTCACCCCACTGAGGATGTGGCCTGTTCAGAGTCCGTGATAGGACAATGGGAGCTTCCAGACTCCCTAAAGGACAAAGAGCTTGTTAGAGCAGTATAAAGTCCTGCAATCTAGGGCAAATGACTCTAATATAAAACGTAAATAAACAAAAAATACCCATAAGCAACAGATGGCTCTTTGAAAAACAATGACTTTGAGGTCTGAACAATTTTTGTGTAGCTTGTTTGCTGAGAAATGGGGCACTGGTTTGAAGATTTACATTTACAAAAAAAGTAATGCCGTCATTAATTCACTCAAGCCACCTTGTTTTAAACACAACAAATTACCTGCGCGTCAGATCCACATCCACCTTTCCAGATGTGACCATCAGCAAAACTACGCTATACCTCTTACAAACATTTTACCTCATTTATTATTAAAATCAGGACACTCAACTCAGTGAAGATGCCTTCTAATGATACATTTGCATTTTCTCTTTGTTAATTGGCTCTTACCATTCTCCATTAGCAAACTTGTCAATACAGAAATCTCCTCTGCGGGGGGCATAGGATCCTTCTACTGGAGGCTGGGCGGCAATCTCTCCTCACAGCTCTCCATCAGGTTCTCCAGTTGAGTACCTGGACAGTTGAGGAGGACAGAAGAGTTAGCATCTCTTCCTTAAATACATCACACAAACAAATACTCAAATTTAGACCCTCTATAGTTAGGCCTGGGCCCTGTGAGGGAATGTTTTGCACCCTGATTTAGCCAGTTTTGGCAGGACTGCCAAGATTAATCTTGATTATATGACGAGGTTACATTAACCTACGAGTGATTGCCTCCTGCCAACATATTTTCTCCAACAATTATATTTTCTATATTCTATAATTTCCTTATTAAACAAAATGGCCATGGCTAAATCACACTTTTTCGTTGATAACCAATGTCCATTGAGTTTTAGTTAGGCCTGAGGTCTGTTGCAAATATAGAAATAACATTTAATCAAAACCCAAAAGTCCTGGCCGCTTTAGCATGCTACATGTGGCATGACAAACGTGAACTCAAATTAAATGAAGGACAATAAAGGTCTAATATATCGAAATCATCACATCCAGTACAGATTTTTAAGCCATAGTCCTTCAGCTGTTCATAGATTTCTCCCAACAACAAAGCAATCAGTATAATCACTGAGGTGTGGGGTTTGCTGGGGTAAGGAAATGTGTGGCAAAATGGCCACACAGTCAGGCATGACTAATGGAGAGCAGGCAGAGTGTGAGAGAGAGAGAGTGTAGACAATCACCAAACATCCCTCAAGGAAAGCAGTTTAAAACAAGTCAACTAATGGCCTGTCTTAAGCTACTCATTTTCATCCCCCCTCTCTCGCTATCCAACGTCATCACTGTTATTATGATAATTTTTTCTTGCTAACATCAGAATATTTGCATGTACAAAATTAAAGAGGGGGTGGATAAAGTGCAAAGAGAGAGAGAGAGAGAGAATGTGAAAAATGTGTAGTGTAAATCTGTAGTACATTCAATAAGCCTTAAGCATGTGCACAATGCTAATTAGCATGATGCCAGGAACAGAGCAATGCTAGCATGTATACAGTTAAACATATGTTTATGTACATGTGAGGGGTGTACAGGGGTTTTAATGACTATTTGGCAAATTTCCAAAAGAGAAGAAGCTTAAATGGTCTGTTTAATTGGCTAACCCACTAGCATTCTGCCTGTTAAACGGTTAATTAGCACATACAGGAAGAAACGCGCACACACACACAAAAACTTCTCAGCAGTTTCTCACACAGCAGAGACATGGCATTTTGAGGAGCCAGCAATTTTAAGTTATAAAAAAAAAAAAAATGTGTGTGTGTGTGTGTATGTGCATGGCTGTGACTGTGTGTAGTGTAGCGTGTCAGATGACAGCTGAACGTACAGCCTTGATTTATTAAACTAATTAAAAAAGTTTTGCATTTTCTTTCCAGGCATCAGGGCAAAGAGAGTGTGTTTCCCCAGCTTTGACCATCCATGCCCCACTTCCAGACAGGCAAGAGCTCGCTAAATAATAAATAAGGAGGGGGGAGTCCTCCATATGCTTTATAAAGGTTTAATGGAGGCTGTGTATTTAACCTAATTAATCCATGAAACACTCATACAGAAGGCATGGACTGGGCAGAGAAAAAGCCTACATCATACAATGCATGTTAATGACTGTACCACCTAAGGGCTCAACAATAAGGACTGACCCATGGCCTGGAGCAAGTGTGAGAGAGATTCGGGCCAGTTGCGAGAACGGTCACTTGCCCGATCGGGCCAGTGCTGCAATTATAACATTAGTGCCAGCAGACAACAAGCGAGAGAGCACAACTATTACACGGTGCAAACACAGTCTTCTAACCGAGCACTTGGAGACAAGCAATCACGATTATATTTAGCACGCAAAGACGCGTGAGTGCATAATATACTGGACGCACCAAGGCACAGATGGCACCATCACCTTTAGAGATGAGACGCTTCATACTATCCTCATAAAACACCACATTCTCATTTCTGGACTGTACAGGTACTTTCTTTCTGTGCGTGTGAGTGTGTGTTAGTGTGTGTTGGTCTTGTTTGGGTTGTCTAATTTCATGTTTATATCCTAATTCTTAATTCACAGATTAGGTCTAATACCTACTATAGCACGTGTCTTCACTTATTCATATGTTTATTACATTCATTCAATAATCAAATCTTTAACTCTGACAAATCTTTGATCCTGGTTGTGAAAACATTACACAGGGCCCAAATATGATGAACTAATGAATAATAAATGTAAAGCACTTATATGGGGTTACATATGACATAAATCATATCTTGCAAATTATAAATGTGATATCATTTTTGGGGAAATTTTCTTAAAAATGTAATATCACTACTGTTCAAAAGTTTAGGGCCACTTACTCATTCTAAATGTTTATTTATTTTTTTTCACATTTTAGCATAATTGTAAAGTCATCACAACTATGGAATAATAGAAATGGAAATATTTGAATTATGTTGTAACTAAAAAAAAATCAAAAATAAATAAAAACTGTAATATTTTAGCATCTTCAAAGTAGTCACCCTTTGCTTAGATTTTGCAGACATGTACTCTTGACATTTTCTAAGCTAACTTCTTGAGGTATCACCCTGGGATGCTTTTGAAACAGTATTGAAGGAGTTCCCATCTATATGCTGGGCACATATTGGCTGCTTTTCTTAATTATTCGGTCCAACTCATCAATTTCAAAAACATTTTTTTTTTAAATACAATTTTAGTTTTGTAATTAAATAAATTAATATGGTGGCACAATTATATTTTTGTCTACAAAACTAATTTCAAACATTTAAGCATACGCCTTCAGACCAAAAGGTTTTTAAGATCATGAGAAAATTTTTAGGCAGGAGACCCCAAACATTTGAACGGTAGTGTATATAAAAATATATATTTTTTTCATTTTTGTGTTGGGGCCAGTGAAAAGTTTGGCAGGGCAAGAACAAATCTGAACCACTGGACCGACTGGGCGTTGAGCCCTGCAGCTTATGGGCTTAGTATACATGTCATTATGATACATGTTTACCTAAATTCAGTTATTTAACAGCGACTCTCCAAGGTACTTCAAAGAATACTATGGTATAAGTACCATGTCCAAAAACCATAGTTACACCATGGTACTTTTATTGGTCTACGTAATACAAAGGGACTTGGAGGGACTTTTCTTTTTGGCCAACTTAAAAATTAAGTAGTCTTGATCTAAGGGTAAGATAACAGGACTTGCAGTGGCCCATATGGCTCGGGATCAGTGGTTGTGCCCAGCTTACATTCCCTGTATGATTCATAACATTGTCCTCTGCTGATATATTGGAAGATATAATGGAGGATTCAGTTTTAATTACACAGGGTCAGGTCCTCTACCTCCTTCAGTGAATTTACAACACTCTCTGACTGTGTGAGAGCAAACATTATGTGCAGTGTGTATTGGCCATAGCTAGCTCGTGGTCAATGTGCTGCATTAATTACAGTAGAGCTGAACGTGTCTATGGATTTGAGCTCACCACCTGTTCTATGGGACGAGTTGAGGAGGACATGGGATGGAAACTAGCACTTCCCTGGAAAGGCAAAACGCAGAAACTACACATCGTCAAATGTTGTTACAGTATGTCTAAAATCAGATCTCTTACACTATGGTCTGTAAGTGACCAGGAACTCTTAACGAATGTAAATGTTTAATCTTCTAATTCAAAATATCCCATTTGCTCTACTCACTTGCACTAAATATATACATAATATATATATATATATATATATATATATATATATATATATATATATATATATATATATATATATATAAACACACTCATGCCTTGAGGGCATGGCCCTTCTGATGTTGAGTATATCTGAAGTCTCGATATACCTACACGTCTTGTCCGCCACTAGACCCGCTGGCCAGCAACATAGAACCAATATCCATCTTAAACCTGTCACCATGATCCATGTCACACTGTGTTGACAGATACATAGCTGAAACCTTAATTTCGCCATTTTCACAGTTTCATTTGGATTACTCTAACAGTCAGTTGTTTGGAAGATGAAAGACTTGGGTTTAGTGTTGAATATTTATATGCAACTATATAAAACAAATATATATATATGACCTTGTAACTCTGGAAACAGGGAGATTGGTTCATTTAAAAGGTCTCTATCTCACGCTATATGTGGATGATTCGCCATGTGACACACATATGACACACTGTCTTGACATTACAAGCTATGGGGGATGAGCACTGCTTGTACACACATGGCATAGCTGCATACGACTCTATAAATAAACCCACACCTGCATTTATTTGTATAGAGGTGTATAGCAGTCACATCCAGTGGGTCAAACACATCCATGCCTACCTTACGATACTACAAAGCAAGCAAATGGGATCCACATCATGCTCTGAGCTCATTGTTTAAGAGCAACAGCTGGAGAGAGAGAGAAAAGAGAAATTCTCAGACAAAAAGGCTTGTCATTTCTCAAGAGATTCAAATTTAAAGTGCAACTCCACTCGTACTGTTCATGCTATGGACATGAATGATGCCACAGAACTTTTCAGCACATTTAGTGATACAGTTTACACCAGGCAGTTGTTGCAATGGGAAAAATAAATACCATATACTTGCATTGAAGGAGGGACTCAATCCGACTAGAATATAATAAAGAGCTCTTTGACTTGGAACAGTAAGAAACCACCTAGAACACCCTAGCAACCACATAACAAGACTCTGGAATCCACTAGCAACACTCTACAATCATGGTGGTGAGTTTTGCAAATGCATGTGCTATTAAAATGTCTACCAAGTATAATAATCTGGTTTCTTTAAATATATTGCTATGGCTGCACCTGAGAGAAAATCATATACATCAGAAATGAGCAGCTCAGAAAAGAGTGATTAGAACTTAAAATCCTTTCTTTGTTTTTTTGATTTTATTCATTAAAATGATGCCCAGAGAGAATAAAGACTTACCATACTAGTCAATTACTGACTATGTCAATAAAAAAAAAGACCGTTGAGCACTAAAGTATGTAATATGCAAATATGACAGCATGACTCTGACAGAATAAAACGAGGGCAGAAATAGCTAAAACACCTGGTGCCAGTAATCATCTTAATTTTTTTATTTGACCACAAGCATTTGGAACACCACCCACAGCTAAATGCATCTAAAAGAGGGGCAGTACACTCGCTTTGTGCTCGCCAAAAAACTGAAGATCACTACAGTTCTCAAAGCCATTTGCAGTCACATCTTTATCTCTTTCAAGAAGTGATGCTCGTTTTCTTTCCTCTCCAGGTAAAATCGGCAGCTCACACAGAGCTTAAGGACAAAGCCACATTTCATACTGACACCCGGATGGCACGTGGTGACAAACGCCGGCCCACCTGCCCGCTCGCCTCATTAAACATTCACTGGCGGGTGGACAGGGCCCATTCAGCAAGGATAAGGGTAGTATTGAAGAATTTCATGTCTCCTCCCTGCACTCGAGATTGACTCAGAGAAGGAGATGGGAGGACAAGACCCAAGGAGAAAGGCAGATGGAACGTCCTCATATGCAAGAAAGAAATTGGTCCAGATTTAACGGCATGTCCACGAGTCAACCAACAACCGATTAGTCAATTATTGAGGTCTTTTTACTAGTGAGGTCGACTTTATTCTTATGCATGTGCTTTGCTATAAATATTACACTGTGTCCTAACTAGACGTGATGCAATAAGACTCCAGTGGCAAGCCATTGGTGTCTGTACACCCTGAAAGCGATAATGCAAATGTTTTTTTGACACAACAAGTTTTTGACCAATGAGAGTGCACAGTGGGAGGGGCTATCTGGCATAACTTTTCGACGTGGGAAGAGAAAAACAAAAAAATGACAAAGTCCTGTCGCTCGTTACGGCTGGTTAGGACCAAAACATGGTTGAGAAAACATGTTTTGCGTAGCTTTATCGCTTTATTGCGTGTAGTTAGGATAAGGTGTTAAGATAGTTTCCCATATAAAACCCTCTTGGAATTTATCCCCTTAAAATCATGGCCACTATACTACAACATAGACATGCAGGCAGACAGACGCCTTAGGCTGTTGCATCTCGCACTGTGTTTTGAGTGTTCCACCATTTTTAAGGTGCTGTGTCAAATTAAAAGAAATTAAACTTTTAAAACATGAGTAGATTATGCTTATTCCATTGCGAACTATCTAAGAGCAAGAACACAAAAAAATAAATACCAATAGAATAATTATTCAGGTTTTTCATAACAAGTTGTCGTAAGGGCAATACACCAATCGATTTTGAAAGTATGTAGATCTGCACAACCCCTGTGTCCAGAGGGTGGTCTAGCTAGTTATAGCTTTACTTTTGGGAAAACAAACAGATGCAGAGAGACGAAAGACCTTTAACTGGATCATTCTACATACAGCAGCCAGCCAAGAGAAACAATCAAGCAAATACATTTACATGGACACATATACAGGAGCTAAGATGCAAAATAATCATTGGGTTATGCACAATGTGCCTCATTTCAGTGTACAGACGCCTCAGCGGTGGCACAGTAATCAAGACCTGGTGCTAAATTATAGTTCTGTGATTTCAAAATCTTTGTGAAAGCAGGGTAGGGGTAGCATCTGCACCTTTTCCTCCCCATCACACTAGCGGTGGGTGAGATCCTGAATCTGTGTTTTGATTGAAAATGTCCAAATATGCCACTCGAAGGCATGCAAAGCTGATTTTTGCCCCTTTAAATTTGGTCACGACAAAGTCGTGAATGCTCAACTTACTATCAAAACCATGACAATGCCTCTAAAATGAGAAATTACAACTTTGAGAATGAACCAGGAAGTTTCTGAATGGTTATTTGATAAAGGTAATTAATTGTTGTAGTACTATTTCAGCAGCAGCTTTGCACTGATGGCTGAGCACCACACACACACACACACACACACACACACACACACACACACACACACACACACACACACACACACACACACACACACACAGTCGTGGCGGGGCCTGTGAAAAGTGTCACTTTGTACAGAATCTGCGAACGGCTTATTCAGAGACAGTGCTTATGATTAACAGGGATTAAAAAATAGGACTGGGTGGATTATTATCATTATAGGGTGGTTGTGTACACACACTGCCAACAAACATGTATGTTCAAACACCATGTAAAAGTGGGTCTGCTCCAACATACCTAAAATAATTTCTGCAGAGCTACACGCACACAGCTAAGGAACGTCGCCTTGTTGTACCAACACAAAGAGGCACCAAAACACTTTCTCGGACTTTCAGCTTCATCATACCACATTGGTGGAATGACCTCCCCAACTCCATCCGTGAAGCAGACTCGCACTCTGTCTTCAAAAAACTACTTAAAACAATCTTTTCCGAGAGCACTTAACTAGTCACAAAAAAAATAAAAAATTGCATTGTATATGTTTTGTATACTACTCTGATGCTAGTAAAACTTTGTAATATGGCACTTTTGCACCACTGTCTCCTTTAGATGATTCGCTTATGTTTTCCTCTTTTGTAAGTCGCTTTGGATAAAAGCATCTGCCAAATGAATAAATGTAAATGTAAAAGTGAATTTTGCGTAATAGGTCCCCTTTAAAGTTTAGTGCATAAGATTGCATCCGCATTTTTGCTCTAAAGTTAACTCATCCCTTTCAGAGTTTATCCAAATATAAGAGATTAAAGATAATTTTTGTTTAATTTAGTACTTCCTTTCAGAAGCTACATAACAGATATTTAAAAACATCCCACAAGACAAAAAAATAAAATAAAATCACAATTTACACATTATCCTGCTTAAAAAGTTTTACTACTCAGGACAAAGCCTTATGCACAACAATCACAAAAGATACAAACAGCATATCATCATATATCATCGAAGAGGCAACATTGAACATTATTTTGTGTGGTGGAACATATCTTATTTCAAATAGCTTCATTAGGGCAGCAGTAAATAAAAATCAACTCATGTTTGATATAATATTATGTATGGCCAAAAATAAAAATGTTAGTTCAATAAATCAGATGTCAAAGAAAGAAAAATAAATAAAGAAAAAATTATAATTCATAATAGTGGGCATTTTTTTTACCTCTACATTCAAAATGTTGGGGCAATTTTTGAGACTCTTGGTGGCAGTTTTGCCCTGAGGCTCCATTATTTACTGACTCTGGTAACATAAAAAAACACTGTCATCATTAAAAATATTCAACCAGAGTTCAACCTGAAATCAGAATTATAGGGGTCTAAAAAAATTAAAACTTTTTTTAATATTAAGATACACTACTGATGTTTCTAAAATGATTCTTGATTAATTATAAATAATTCAGTTTAGTGGCATATGCTGGACAAAACATTACAGATTCAGATAAGAGCTGGAGGGTGCGTCTGCACTTACACTGGGAAAGCCCAATTTTGCCATATGTTAGCCAATAAAATCAGAACAAAACAATAACCCTAAATCAAAATCGAATCTAGAACATTCAACACAATTACCTAAAGCCTCAGCAAATCTACCAAACATGGCTTATAATTGAAAAACAAGAGACGTTGCGACCGCACTCAAGTGCTAATCAAGAGTGCTTGAGCCTGCAGCTCGAACCTCCACGCCCACAGACTCCCCTCTAGCGCTGAAATCAATACAAAGGACCAGCGCTTGCACCCCCCCCCCAATTAAATCAATATGAATGTATGCTTCCAGTCACTCCACTTATGAATTACAAGCAAGGAAAAAAGAAGGATGACATTGCAAAGGACCAGCAGCAAGGTTGCACGGTGGTGGAACTTTATGGGGACAACAAGAACAAATTGGGACGAGACACGCACACATACACACAAAAAATAAAAACACTTTCCGTATTTCCTCCTGGTTAGGCATGTGGGCTGGGCATTGTTAGGTGTAAAACAGCTGCTGTGTGTAGGGGTGAGTGCTAGCGGATATGTATAAACTGGCACCTGCTAGAGGAACCGCTCCAGTCATTAAGCTCAGTGCCAGAGACGGCCCCCAAACCCCACCACTGCACAAAATACACATGATCCAGAAATCCCAAAACACAGTTTGTACTCGTTACAGGGTTCCTTCAATTTGTGTTAATTGAAAAAGGACTTTCATGGAGATTGATGTGACAGATTTCCATTTGTATGTCAGGTATCAATCCTTTGAATTGATACATTTAAATTGTTATACTTTTTATTGTTTTAAATGTTTACAATAGGAAAAACAACAACAATCACCTCATAACATCTGAATGCTGTTAATTGGGGGATTATGGGGTTCTGCCACCCAACTAGTCACACAGGTGTTTACCCAATTACTTTTCCATGCATGGATATTTCAATTTAAAATTTCATGGGATCCCTGTAGAGACCCCATGTCTCTTGACAAATGAGGTGTTGACGTATTTCATATTGAAGCTAAAAGTTCTGGTGGGACTTTTTAGTTTATAAAAAGCTTATAGGCTTTAATTACATCCCAGAACAATATCTTGCTACCTGCTAGTCAGTTGACGAGGGTATTGGGGGACCAATAATTACTTATACCAATAATTTAGGAAAGACGCAAATTGCTTGTCTCATGGTGGTTTTCATTTTAAATGCACATTTCTCAGGCTTTAGAAGTGTGTTAAACATTACAATTGTTTATTATGTTTCCAGGAGTGTTGGATATTCATGTTTTGAGACGTTACAGACATTACATCAGAAATGTGCATAACTTATTCTGATTATCACATGTCTGCCAAACATGTGGAGTGGTCCAAACATCATCTGCTGCCTGAAACGGAACTTTTTGTTGGATTTTAGGAGTGAATGCACTTAATTGCATAGGAAAATGCTGAAAATGCTGCCTTGCTCACTATTTAATGAATAACTTGTCCTCCAGTGTGCTGTCTGTCTGCACTGGTCTCAGAACACTTTGAAATGCACCTTATATTCATCCTAACTCCATATGAAACCTCTGAAAGCAAAATTTTTCAGCTTTTGGATGAACCCATCGATTCCCAATGTGATAATGCACAGTAAAAATAGAAATGCATTTACTAATGTAATTTAATAGAACCATATTGTACAGTGATAACAAAATGTATATTACAAAGAAGTTAAACGACTCACAGATGTTTTAATTTTGAAAGTTTTTTTTTTTACTTTTGAGGAAATAATGTTGCAAAATCCACATATGTGGACAACATCATGATTATCAGCGCTCTGATGCGCAAAAATGTATGCATGTTTAAAGTGCCATATCAAATGAGACACGCTACTCTTTACACCCCAACAGGTTTCAATAAAAACTTGTGCCCATATCACTTAACGGAAATCAACGCGATGCTGTTGTGTCACGTGACTTTGTGTGGCAGAATTTTAACACTTATATGACAGTCTAGAGTCTTGTGAACAGAATTCAGTCAATTTCATTTAATTGAAATGATGAGTTGCGTATCCTCCTGAGACCCCACGTCCACATGAGTGGACATTACATTTTGGCTTCACTTTACGCAAAGCATAATTTCATTTAAACTGACTTATCTTAGTTCAGGAGACTCTAGGCTGTCAGTAAAGAGATAAACTTGTGACGCACGTCATGTGATCAAACAATATGTCGTCGATCACTGAAGAGTTTGTGTTTGGAGAAATGGCAACAAAACTTCATCTGGTAAGCAACAGAATCAAGTTTTTACATTGAAACCTGTTTGAGTCAAAAGATTAGAGTCTCTAGTTTCATACGATATGCCATTTTTTTCATTTGAGCGATTTATTGCGAAATGGCACGCTGTTAAATAAACAAAAAAAGACTACAGTGGACTGTATGCTCAGTTTCAGTTAAAATATACTCTATTCACTGTGCGCTATGGAAAATGGCCTGCACTTATACAGCACCTTTTTTAACCTAATTGCTTTACACTGTGTCCAATTCACCCATTTATACACACACACACACACACACGACAGCAGAGTTCCCATGCAAGGTGCTAGCCTTCCATTGGGAGCAACTTGGGAGCATTGTCTTCAAGGTCACTTCGGCATGTAGAGTCATATGGGCCGGGAATCGAACCCTGTGATTAGTGGCCGACCCACCCTACCACCTGAGCCACAGCCACCCCATAAGGATCATTTAGAATCAATGGATGCATAAAAAAAATTGAAAATTTTGCTGTAATTTTTTAAAATTTCACTATTAAGTGGCTTTATATGGAGTTAGTGAAAATAAGGTGCATTTCAGTCTGTTCTAAGACCACCACAGACAGACAACACACTGGAGGTGATGTAATTCACTAAATAGATATCAAGGGAGCAAGGAAGCATCCTATTGATCTCTATGCAGCAAAGTGCATTCAATCCAAACTTCATATTTAAAGAGCAGTTTCAGGCTGCAGACGATGTTTGGGGGAAAAAGAATTGCACAGCAGTCACGCGGGAGTCTAAGGAAGGTATAGCAAAGCCAAAATACAACTTCCATGCATGTGGACGCGGGGTTGCACAAGGTCAAACTGCAGCGCAAGCTCATACCTACCATTAAAAGCTGCTGCTCAAAAGAACCCGGAAGTGTGATTACCTGCTGTGTGTTTCATCTATAGATGACCTAAAAATTAACAGACGTGGACTAAAAGCCACAAAACTATACTTTGTTTTCACAAGGAAGAAAAAAAAACGAAGCTGACCTAGATGTTAAACAAATGGGGTTTATTATTTCCAGACATCAAGGGAGGGAAAAACAGGAGACAAACCTGACATATACAATTATACTCAATGCAAAAGTGACATATAATTATACTATAAACATCTACACAAAGCGACATACCCATCATAGTTATGCATTCCTGTCTGCATCAGCTCAAGACAAACAGCTCATGTGTTTGTTGCAGATGTGTTTGCTGATGCTACTGCCGAAACCAATCCGTCAGTACAGCTAACCAAAAGTGCTTATTACTTTTCTGAGGGCTCAGTTACACAACAACATAGCACCCCCACCCAAGAGAGCCATTACACACAGCCACTAGAGATACACACAGACTTCCTTTGCCCAAGGAATTCCGTTTCACTACTGATCTCACACTTTGAGTAATTAAATATAACTAATTAAAGAATGCAGAGAGAACTGGAAAAGAATTGATAGAGACAGAGAGGGGGAGAGAGAGCACTTTTTCCTGTTCCCCATGGTGAGCTGGAAACCGGAGATGCTATCAGGGCGATTTGTGGGTGTTTAGAGCCTTTTTAAAGAAGTTGTGAGCTGAAATCAACACAGCATTGGACAATGCTTTAACCGCAGATCTCATAAGAAATGGCAGCTCCAGCCCTGTGATGCCACAAATCAATCAGCCTATTTATATTCATGTGACATGACTGTACATATGACTGCATAACTGCCTGGCTTTGATCCAATGGGAAAATAATGATGTAAAAAAAATGCAGAGTTTGCATTATAAGATTTTTTATAGTGAAATAAAGGCAGTGGCTATACAGATGTTTTACATGTATCTTTGTACATGGGATCTGATTGGATTATGGGAAGCTGCAGTATTCCACTATGCACCACATTTCTTCCAGCATTGTTTTAACGGGAAAATCAGGAGTGGTGGTGGTTTAGTGGTCTAAGCACATAACTGGTAATCTGGTAATCGGAAGGATGTTGGTTCAAGCCCCACAGCCACCACCATTGTGTCCTTGAGCAAGGCACTTAACTCCAGATTGCTCAAGGGAGATTGTCCCTGTAATAAGTGCACTGTAAGTCGCTTTGGATAAAGCGTCTGCCAAATGCATAAATATAAATGTAAATGTAAATGAAACAATCACAGCTGTCTTCCATTTAGAGATGAACGAGAGGGTCTGGGTCGTCAGCTATAGTTCAGTGATTCCCAATCAGGGGTTTGTGTACCCCAGGGGGTGTGTAAGCAGGTTCTAGGGAGCACGTAAAATAATAATTATTTGCTTTGTTTAACCCAAAAAAAAAAAAAAAAATGTGTCCACAATCGATGTTCAAATGACTTAAAATAAAAATAATATGGATTATGACTAGATAAACATATAGATTTCTCGATCCACAATCTTAATTTAAACCATCTCAATGGTGTCTGCGGCCTCTGGAGCTTTCTGCCTGTCAATCATTTTGCGCATTCTCATAATATTGTAGTTGCAGAAAATTGAGGCTTAATGCCATTTTTATGCCATGTTGTTCAAAACAGTTGTCAGTTGAGGGCGCTATTTTGCTGCGGTTGTTTTTGACATCCGCTTCTGCTCGATGTCGATCTCAATAGCCGCGTTTCCACTATCAGGCTAAATGAGGGCATGCTGTTCGCACTGGCACGATAGTGGAAAACGGCTTATAAATCTAATTTGGTATCTTTGGAGTTAAAGCTTTTGGAAACAGGGGGCATGGCTAATCAATGGCTCAGCTTATGGAAAGTCTACTTTAAAAGCATAGAAAGCATTTAATTGCGTGTTGAGAGTAAACGTTTGGTTTGACTTGTTCCATTTAATGCGTGTCCTAAGACAAGATCAACACAATCATTTGCCATTAAAAAATGTCTCTTTTAATCACCTTTCTGTTTTCTGATAAAAAAACAAAACAAAAATATTTCTACTAAAGAAGCCGTGAGACTCCACCCTGATTAATATGCGTTCAACCAAAACCAGTTCATTCACAACTGAAAGAGTTTAAAACTACTTTTACTGTATTGATTTGATGTACTGAATCTATAGAATCTGAATCTAATTCACAATAACAAAGTCATTAAACTTGAGTTTGATTTGCATGACTCCTCGTCAATAAAATCCTTTTAAAGGCAAGTCAATCCACTAGGTGAACATCTTGGCTATACCCTCGGGCAGCTATTTTCTAGTCATGCAGCTTCTATCTACTTGAATGAGGAGGGACTGAAAGCTACAAAACTATTTGCCAAGCTTCATTTTAATTTCTAATTATTCATTAAATCTGAAATATATAGTATCACAAATTATGTTGCTTTAGCTCACATCTGTATAAATTAACAATTTTATTTGGCCAGGTTGTTCGAGGATGTGCATTCTAGAGTAAGAACAGCCATAAAATCTAATCAATGCCTATGTTAATAAAGTTCATTCTTCATATCTCCCCATCTCAGATAATCACACATTTACATGACCTCCCTGACATCCATGCTACATCAAATCTAGGGGTGTAATGGTTCTCTGTATCGGATCAGTAAACATTTGCTCCACGGTTCATCTCTAGTTTAATAACACATCTTGGTCATACAGTTTGGCGAAGAAAATAAAGTGGGAAATAGAAATGCGCAGTTGTAACCTCCTAATGCACCTGTATGGCTTTATAGATGGACACATTTCACGTGGGTCAACTTTCTACAGAGAGAAGCTGTCTTAGTATCTGTAAGTATGTTAAATCAGTTGACATCACAGTTCTGCACGCGTTAGTTGGCAAAATGGCAAGTGGAGAAAAAAAGCCACAAGAGAGAAGCCCCTGTATCATTTAAGTCTCCTGTATGAGAACTTGTTCTTTATGCAGCCAGTTACAACAGCAATGGTCAAAAAAACCTTTACAAAACATTCACTGTTTTTAGACTTCCCTTAGAATCCCTTATACTGGTAATACATTGATATTTCATTAGCTATTTACGCTGACATTACTCGAGGATATATAGCGTGCGGTCACAGTGAGCCGCAGATGAGCCCGAAACTCAACACAAACACACCCCTTTCTGTCTTAAAGCAAGCAGGCAGTCGGTACTAGGGATGGGCGATACCACTTATTTTCTTTTCGATTCGATCCCAATAATTTCAAGTCCAATATCTTTGATACCAATACCAATACCGGTACTTCTTTTAAACTGATTTTTCTGTGATTTCTTGGGATAAAATTGGTAATTTAAAATATTATTTTTAGTCGTAATTCAAGTAGTTATTATTATTATTTTGTTACATTTAAACAGAAATGATTAGATATCTGTTTTGTTTACCCTAACTAAATTAACCATGGTTTCACTACAGTAACTATAGTTTAACCATGGTATTTAGATAAATTATAGTTACCACAAAATTAACCATGGTTACTACTACAATATTACTGTAGTAAAACCATGGGTTCACTACAAGACACTGATCCCTCTTATTTGAACGAGCATTGTGATGGCACAAGCGCTTGTTTGCTTGTGTTTTTCAGCATGGATGTTAAGATGAGTGGAAGAACAAACAGTTCCCATCCTGCACAAGTATTTGCTAATATAGCCTAATCCATTTTATTTCACTTTGAAGATTATGATTATTGTTCATGGTAACCTAATAATAATAATACCCCTAGTTTCCCCCCAACAATTTAGAATAATTTGTTTGTGTGAGGATCAATATTTTTGATACAACATCAGTATCGGAAGTATCGATATTTTAGGATTGATCCGCCCATCCCTTCTCGGTGCTAGTTTGGACAAACATGAAACAAAAACTAGCAAGCACTTGGAGTGTTCATAGCCAAAGTTATGTTGCCCTTTCTCAGTTGATGAAGATGTGGGATTTCTGCATATGATTAAAATAATCGAGTCACGTTACGACATCCATTCTCGTATTCATTTTAATAGCAAATGTATTTGTTCTATAGTGATAAACAGATTATGAACGTTGAATATACATTGAATTGAGTTTAAAATCCACTTAATGATGATTCATGTAGCATAATAATGCAGGTATTAAGTTAAAATGTTGAGCTAGTAATTAGAGATTATCATTTTTTTTAGTTAAGGACCCTAATGAAAATTAACCATGTTTTTACTATAGTAATATTGTAGTAACCATGATTGACGTAACAATGACAGTTGTCACCATTGTTTTCTCTGCAGAAATCATAGTTTTGCTACAATTAACCATTGTTTTACAACAGTAAAACTGTAGTTTCCATATAGTAACCTTGATTTTATTATAGTATTGTAACAATGACAGTAACCATGTTAATTTAGTGGTTATTCTGATATTTCTACAAATACAATGTTTAAACTATGTTTATTGTAAATCCCTCGAAGTGTCCATTTCAAATAGAATATTTTTACTTAGAATTTGGCAGTAATATTTTTTTTCCCAGAACAAATATCAAACTGTACCATAACCGTGACCCTAAAACCGTGATACAAACCGAACTGTTTATTTAAACCTTTACAGCCCTAATCAAATCCCTCACATTGCTTTTCATCTGATTTTCATGTCATTTTATTTAAATTATTGAAAAATCATGTGTTCCTTTCACCAGGAAGACCATTACGGGAAGAAAGCCGGATTAGTAGACACAAATTTGTAGACCTATAAAGTTATGTCATAATCAAAAGGCTCGCATTCAAAGTGTTTATGAAAATCATGCCCACCCTATTACAATTTTCCTGTTTTTCTGAAGTTGCTGTGAAAAACTGGTAAATTGCAAAGCGACTGGCTTGTAGGTTTTTATAGGGCTCGGCTTTGAAGTGCTCAACATGGAATGAGACCTCTTTAATGCAGTTTTGAGAGAGAGTAAGAGATAGAGAGATATAGAGAAACCGAGAGAAATGACTTTCAGCTGAAAATAACAATCCTGTTTCTCTAACGAGCACATCTCTCTCTCTCTCTATATATCTCCATTTCCAATCCTCTCAGTGGAAAACATTGGCCAATTAAAAAAGGGAAAAGATGCACACTTGTGCTGGTTCATCTGAAAAACACTTAACTCCTCCCCATCTGAAAGACAACACTTTAAAAAAAGAAACAACAAAAAACTGTGCAAAGCTGCAAACATACTGCACATTCAGCTCAGCATTGTTTCTCATATTTCCTCTTTTCCATCTCCCATCTCCTCAGTTTTTGCAGTATGACCTGCTTTTCTCCAGCAGCTAACCAGATAACCTGAATAATTACCTAAAGAGCCAAGCAGAGTGTGTAGTGTGTAGTATGCACTGTGTGTGTGTATTAGTTGCTGCTGGTACTCATTGGTGCGAAGGTGACTAGACATAGAATGTGTGTATTCACAGCCCTAGTGAATTATAGTACAGTACAGTTGCCCTAATGGCCCAGGTAAGATCCAGGGGCAATTTAAATGTCATGTTTAATGACTAGTTGCTTTCACACTAAGAAGGAATGAGCATGGAGACACGCAGGGCATTTAGAGGTCAAAACACAAACTGATTGCTGGAGTGGTTACATTTAAAACCGATGTGTGCAATTTCTGTACATGTAGTGTCAGCAAACAAAATTGTTTTCAGGTTTTTCCCAGTACACTCTCTCCCTATGCCACTGGTTGGTCAAACTGATTGTCCTGCCCCAAACCGCATTGGGATGTTTAAAAAAAACAGCAACACAGAGCCCTCTACTTCTAGAAGTCTCTGCATTTTAAGCTGGGACAGGAGAAATAATTGTAACAAACTTCAGCATTAAGAATCATCAAATGAAAACAGATTGCTCTTAATAGGTGTGGATTTGCCCTTCAGGTATAATATCATATACGTGCTAGTGAATGTTTGAATTGTACTTGGCTTAGAAGATGCATATTTAACAAGTTTGTCATCTACAGTTAAATTATATATATAATAGAAACTTATTTAAATGACGTGATTTGGGTGACAACGGATTCTGGAGACAGTTGCAAAAATCTTGTTTAGACTATTATTACAAGTTAGTTGTCTAAATGTAAGACTGCATACCCCTAAGCTAACTTTTGTTTATATACTATGTTGTCATGAAGAATATCTGTCAGCTAAGCTAGTAGGTGCTTAAAGGTGCTGTAAGTTAAGTGTTATGTTTATGCAACCGGCACCTGGACTGATTTTGGGAAGGAGGACAGCACTCACCAGTCTCAACATCCTGCGTGAAGAAATGCAGTCCGTCTGTGATCTCTGTGACATAGACCGGTCTGTATTTGGCCACGTGTTCCTTCTCCTCTGTGTGCTGAGGCAACTCTTCTTTCGGCTTCTCTTTGTAATTGGCCCAGAGCTGTCAATAAATGAAAACACCCAAAACAAACAAAACCTTAGTTATTTGGGTCAGTGTGAAACCCAAACCACATACGGCTGCAACCATCTTTCACAATTTAAACTTAGTTACACTTTACAAAACTTTTATATTAATTAACATTAAGTTAAACAGTGTTCACAGCTTTTGACCAATGAATTACCATGATTTTTCCAGTTTTTCATACATACTTTATAGTTATCTCACGATTTGTTTCGATATACGATATGAGTTGCCTGATTCGATACAATCTTGAATGGCTATTACAACACTTAAATGACAAATGACATTTTTATTTTTATATTATTTCATGAATTGGTATATATAATAATTATATGAGCAGTCACTGTTTGAAATAATGTGTACAATTTAATTTATATTGATTCCTATAACAATCGCTAAAATGTACTGTCACTTTAAGAGATCAATGATCATGTCACAGACTCACACACAGTGTCTGGTGTATTAAAGAGAGAAGTTTCTCGGTTTGTTGATTGCATCTATGCTGTGGAAGATTTAAATTAAAATATTTATCTGACTGTAAAGAACAGAAAGGATATCAAACACACATTATTGACTAAAAGTGGAGTGCGTGGATTTCATCTTTGATGGACACACATTACACGGAACAAAAAGGATAATTTTATATACAAGCACTTTTCAACAAAACAAAAAAAGGTTATTCCAGTACTTACATTTCTAAAAGCTGAATTCAAGCACTTTAAGCAATTCAAGGATAGGAAAAAAGTGCAGTAGTGGTAAAATCAAGAAATAGAGATGATGTTTGAAGGGTCATTTCATTTACAATCACATGGACAGAAAACAATGTTGCAAATTTTGAATTGTTGAGATTTGCCTCTATATGGTTTGCCATATTAACCCTTTAATCACATCAAATAACAAACTAACAATGAACAAAACTTTAACAGCACATACTAATCATGGTTAATGTTAATTTGAACATATTTGAATGCATTTTTAACAAAAATATATGTTAATATTAATTTTATACATTATGAGCTAGCATTAACTAACAGCGGACAATCCTATATTTAGAAATGAATATTAATCCAGATTATACTGCTGTAAAAAAATGCTAATTGCTAATTATGAAAACAAATGCATTAACAAATGTTACCTTAAACAAATGTTTTTTAAGTTTGCTGCAGGATCTAAAATCACTAATAAATCACAGCCTTAATGTCAACTAGAAACAGTGATTGCAACCTATTTTACTTCCATAATGTGACATGGCAGTAATGGTTACAAGTGAAACAGGATATTAAACGAGATAAAAATGTTGTACAGGATTTGGATTGTGAAAACAACTCTCAATAAAACAGGAGTTGGAAGGAAGGGATTGAAAAATAAGAGGGTGATTGGTCAGCCAGAACAAGGTGTATTACATTTTGATGAAAGAACACAAAGACAAAGAGTCTTCCACCTTGGAATAATGTACACAAATTAATTGTCTATTAAGAAAGTAAATAGGGTAAATTTTGATTTCATGTCAACTTAAATATGCTAACACCAAGGATTTAACCAGATCTGAGGGGTTTTTAATCAGTGGGCATCAATACTAACTGTTTGTTGATAATCCCTTCACATTCCCATGACAGGCCGGTAACCTATTTACCCACCCACTAGAAGGTCACAATGACCTCTTCACTTCATGTACGACAGGCAGTAACAACTAGATTTGAGCAACACTGCAGAACACAGATGATAAAGTAACATCTACAAGCTATGAGGAGGGAGTTCATTAAGATTTAATTAGGATTTGAGCACAGATTTCTTCATCGTGCCAGAAAAGGAGAGAGAAAGAAGTTCCACCTCTTCAATGCTTTATGAAATGTAAAGAAAAGAGCTGTGCATGCAGTCGAAGCAGTTTGTTTTGCTTATTAAGCGCTGAGGTTCGAGTCTATTAACAAAATAAATGAAGATGCTCTTATGCAACAGCTTGTTGCTTCAGTTCGGAGGCTTTATTAGCAAATGATGTTCATCAGCTATTGAAGTTTACCAGTCATTGCATAATTTTTTTTTCTCCCAGAGAGCAGGAGGCAGCTAATTATGAAGCAGAGTTTTATATGTGCTTCATTGCGATGCTAGTTTTAGCTAATTATGTCCACCAGGACTGGAGGGCCGACATTTACAGCCCAATCTCACCACTAGCACTAGACTGTGAATAAAGAAAGACTACAAATACAACCAGTGACACGCGGTGAGCCCTGAAGACCCGAGCCACCAAATGATAAACTACAGGGTCAAACTACCTAATTAAATCCAATTATTTTTCCTGAGGCAGGACAAAAACAAGGAAACATGGAGGAAAATAATTTCTTCCAGAAAATGGCTTGGTTAATGAAGATCTAAACACAGAGCAGAATTGCCACAGCAAGGACATTAATCTAACCCGCTACCCACAACGCCCTCGCACAGTAACGCAACCAGAGTTTTAATCAAAACTGCAGGACCAACCGCAGCCGGATTAAAGTGTCAACACACGTAACCGTACCAACTGTCACAATGTCATTTCTGGCACCACTGGTCAGACTCTATGGCTTCCTCCAGTCATGCGACCCCTGACACGTGCCATAGAGGCAAGGGCACTTGAGATGCACGGACATATGCAAAATCACTCTGCCACTGCAAAAGCACAAAAGAAGCCACAAACACACAGTCTGACTCAAAGAGACACGCTGCACCTTGGGCAAATGACCTTCTGTGGGCAACCAACCATTCTTGTTTGTTCCACATGAGTGCAGGTATATGACTGCTGCTGGGCGGGGTCACACAGAGAAAAGATTTGAGATGTATTCTGTCATTGAGCTGCCTGTGGCCTAAATCCATAGCAATAAGCCACAAAAACAAGTATGACAGAGAGAGACAGAAAGAGTAAGACGACAGCTCTGTTCCAAACTAACCGCAATTCTAAAAGGACAGAAACACATTAAAGGGATGGTTCAATCAAAATGAAAGTTATGTCATCCTTTTGTCATTTAGACTCATGTCATTTCAAACCCGTAGGACTTACTTTCTTCAATGGAACACAATACACAATAATTTGAAGAACGTCCAAGGTGCTCTTTTCCATTCTATGAGCAGCGTGAACATTCTTCAAAACATCCCATAATGTATTCCTACGGAGAAAGAAAGTCATACGGGTTTGGAATGAAATGAGGGTGAGTAAATGGAGGTCAGACCACTTTTAACAGACATCAACAGCACAAAAAAACATGAAGGTCTCAGTTAATCGGTTCTAATAAATCTAGAATCTTGATCAACTCTCAAAAATCTTAAATGTGTTTTGTCTGCAAATAAATATATAAAACTAATTTAAATAGTATGTTAGTGCATGTTTAACTTTACTGTTGAGCACTCAGGCAGAGGTCAGACTTTTCTTGAGGGACTGAAGATCAGCAGCGTTACATTCATAAAAACTGCCTCTCTCTCACACACACACATACATCACACACACACACACACACACACACACACACACACACACACACACACACACACACAGTTCAGGAGGCCATTCCAAACACTGATGAAAGGTGACAGCGTGTCAATTCCAATAGAATGTGTTCCACCCAGCGAGAGCGAATCCCCATCAACACCCAGGCTGCATACACACAACACACACAGAGGGCAAAAGGGAAAGACTCAAATGTATAGTCCCAGATTAGACCAGAAAATACTGAACTTACCTGCCAAATTTATCTCAGGCCAAGAGAGTTATATGCATGAACAATAAACTGAGCCTTGGAGAAGAACTACAATCTCATTGAATCACTGCACCATAGTTGTTTTAACAGATATTTTTACAGATTTCCACACTTATCAACTTTGGTTATCGGTTCAATTCCAGGGTTTACCGATAAATGTAAACCATTTGTTGAATCTCTAAAGAACAGCACCAAACAATGCCGTTATACCATTATTCACAGATAATGTAACTTAATTTATTGTTTGCATAAATTATTCAACTATTTACTCTCAGAGAAACATGTAGCACAAAGTTTAACAATTAGACAGCACATGTCTAATTGTTAAAGGCAAAACAACATGGACAAAATACTACTACTAATAAAATATTGTGAATTATTTTGAAATATTTAAATAAAAATATGATATATATAATATATATATATATATATATATATATATATATATATATATATATATATATATTGTGTTTATATATACACACACACACACACTCACCTGTACACCCAAGGGATTTACAAAGATGGCAAAGTTGGACTAATCCAGATATGCATCAGATCATGAGAATGAAACATTTTAATGAGGCTTTTCATTTCTTCAAACAGCCTTCTAATAATAATAATAAAAATCAATAGCCATTAATTGGTATTAATCAAATTATACTTGGTAAATCACTTTAGCACCCATTATATTCATAATGAAGGCACATTTGGAAATAATGCCTCATTAATTCAAGAGAATGCTCGTTCAGACACTTTTGTGCGAGACATAATGGCATGAGACTCATCCAACACACACGCATGCATGCACGCGCACGCACACACACACACACACACATGTTGGTACTCCTATCATTATGAAGACTCTCCACAGACAATGTTTTTTGACTGTACAAACTCTACAGTATCTTCTATCCTATGTAGGATCTTATGGGGAGAACAATTAACGATTTCTACGCAAAATGATTCGAATCCAGGATGTAAACTGATATTTTCCTTCCAAGTTATTAACTAAGACACAGAGGCCTGAAAAGAGTCCATTAAAAGCTGTTCTGTTGAGTGTCAACTGTCTTGAGAACAAAGAGAGTTCTGTGGACATGCCAAAAATTCCTCCTCGTTCAGGTTGTAAATCAGGAATGACCTGAACATTAATGGTCATCACATGACTTAAAGACTATTCTGAATAAAACCCTATGCCAGAAATCAGAAAGTCCCTTTTTCTCATACATTTCGTGTGTCACCTGCTAAAAATTAATTACCAAGACACAGAGACTCCCTTATCAGACCCTCATATGTTTGCACTGGACAACACAATTCTAATACTAAGACATCTCATCTTAATGAACATTCCCCACAACGTCACAGTACTTAACTGACTTAACCCTCTAAAATGCACAGAATAGACCTTTTTTTACCAAAATGTACACACTACTTAGCCTTGCTAGATAATTCTGAAAATGATGTTGTTATGACCTGTAATCACTCTGCTAACTGACAAATTGATGATTATAATCTTTTTTTCCTCACGTTTTCCGCCCAATTCTCAATGCGCTCTAAGTCCTCACCTCAATCTGGGTGGCAGAGGACAAATCTAAGTTGCCTCCTTGTCTGAGACAGTCAATCCGCGCATCTTATCACATGGCTTGTTTAGCATGTTACCACGCAGACATAATGCATGTGGAGGCTTCACGCTATTCTCTGTGCCCCACCGAGAGCAAGAACCTCATTGAGGGTCCACATTCGGGACACATTTGTCATTTATCCTTCTGACAGTGGTGGTCTAATTGTGGTTAATTCCATTATACAAATTCCTACATATTATTGGTGAAGATACACAGGCACTTTAATCCATTCCGTGTACATTTATACTACCAAATTTCCCAACACCCCTAACCCTACAACTAACCCTAAAACTAATCATCACTTTTGGCATTTTTACATTTTAAAATAAACATTATTTAGTATGTTTTTTAAGCTGTTTGAATTACAGGGACACTAGGGGTGTTCTCCTAAACCACATTTATAGCATAATACCCTTGTAATTATTAGTTTGTAACCTAAAAAATGTCCTTGTAAACCACAAAAACTAACTCTCGCTGTCTCTCACTCTCTCTCTCTCACACACACACACACACACACACACACACACAAAAGACAAAGATTCCCCATTTAGCCTTAACAGACTGTAGGGGCAAGTGCTGTTAGCGAGCACCTATGAAGGCCGGAACGGTACACGAGGGGGTGGGTGGCCAGCACCACGCCTGACCACCTTTGTCTCCCCAGTAGCGATGTTTTACACACCGCAGCAGGTACTCATTTTAGGCTGAGTTGACCTAGGGGAGGTCCGGGACCGGTTCAGATAATCGTCACTGGTGTTGGCCATTAGCGGGAATCGAACTTGGGTCATCAGGTTCGTAGCACAGTGCGCTACGCACACACACACAGATTCCATGTTTTATGGTGACTTTCCATAGACATAATAATGTTTATACTGTACAACTATAGATTATATCCCCTAAACCTAACCCTCACAGAAAACTTTCTGCATTTTTACATTTTCAATAAAACATTGTTTAATATGTTTAAGCTATTTAAATTATGCGGACACTAGAAATGCCCTCATAAACCACATTTATAGCATAATACCCTTGTAATTACCAGTTTGTAACCTAAATAATTGTCCTCGTAAACCATATAAACATGACTACACACACATACACACACACACACACACACACACACACGTTGGGTTTCCATGTTTTATGGGAACTATCCATAGACATAATGATTTTTATACTATACAAACTTTAGATCCTATCCCCTAAACCTAACCCTAAACCCTCACAGAAAACTTCCTGAATTTTTACAATTTCAAAAAACATAATTTAGTATGAGTTATAAGCTGTTTTCCTCATGGGTACTGACAAAATGTCAGACAATGTTTGTCAGTCAAACATTTCGGGTTTTACTATCCTTATGGGGACATTTGGTCCCCACAAAGTGATAAATACACACACACACACACACACACACACACACACACACACACACACACACACCCCTACCTACCTTTAACAAAGTCCATTTAAACTGAGAAACTGGTGAAATTGGACACTCGGACACTAAAAAGTGAGTTTGATGACAGGGGAAAACTACTGTCTGCGGAGTGAGACTTTTTGTGGATATTAGCTGTGAGTCTATTTTAAGAAAAACTTTTTTCTCTCTGATACAATACAAATTAAGACAGGGATATTTTATAAAACTGAAAATGTTTACATGTAAGTTTGGTGGCAGTTCTCATGTACTATAAAGCAGGGGTCTCAAACTCAAATTTCCTGTGGGTCACAGTTACAAAATACAAGAGTTTTTGCAGAATTTTAACAATATAAGTTATTGATGAATAGGCAGACTCTTTCCAATTCCTCTCTCCCTCATTACTGGTAAATTGCTCTGCATGTACAGTGAAATAATGATGCCTGATATTATATATTTCTTGAGAACTGCAATTTTCTCCTTTCATACTAAACACACATAGCCATTGATTAACAGATTATATTTGTCAATAAAATGCTTTATTTCCATTTGCATGGGCTAAATAAACTGGCTGAAGTAGCTGAGCAGCGTGCCAAAAATGGAAACAAAGGCCTATCGACTGCAACAACACTTTTTTTTTGATGACATGAGCAAACAGGCTAGTTTGTTGTCACCATTGCTACCAAAATGTAGAAAGTGGAAACTGATTTGGGGGCTGGATTGAAAGATAAAATGTTAACACTTGAGAGATATGAAACTGTCTCACAAATTCTGCCCACAGGCCTTTAGTTTGAGACTCCTGATTTAAAATGTAATATTGGAGCACTAGAAATACTGTCCGGTCAGTCCAGCAGTGTGCAGAACCTCTTATTCACTCAGTTTTATTCTTCTGCAACAGTTGGATAACAAGTACCAATTTATGAAAAGTTAAGTGCGACCAAAAGCCTGGAGTTTGCTTCTACTGTCGCAGCTAGAGGCTGTTCTGCTAAATTTCTGCCAAGGTTTTCCAGGAGGACAACAAGAAAAAGACTGGAGATGGATTTCGGTAGACGTACAACCATGTCTCCTCCTACCGACTTTGATTACATCCGCCCAAAACAAAGCTGAATTATGCTGGTTATGTAAAGCGGGACCACACAGCCAGCACAAAACAACAGACTGATACCGGTGGGGTGAGAGGCATCATCAGAGTGTTTTAGCTGAGTCAATTAAGGTCTATGAACTGTGATGCCTGTCTGCTCGATTCGTCTATGCATATCGATGAAGCCATTAGGGGTATGGGATGACTAACAAGACAGACATGCCTTTACGTCCAACACCACTCCACACCAGGATTCACACAAGCCTCTGTGGATGGATATGCATGTCACAACAGCATGTCATTTCCAAGCCAAGCACATGGAACAAACACTGGGGCAAATAATGTTTAAGTATTAGTCATATTACCAAGAAGGACAGATGCATTTTTTGCCAAAATACAACAAAGTTTGATTGGTCACATGGCCTTTTACATTAATAACATAAGATTGGGAACATGTTTTCTCCTACCTTTTAAAAGTTCATAAGCCTATTTTGCTCCCCAATCCATGCACAATTATATACTTTCCACAACCCTGTCAGAACAGACCTGTGACCCATTTTTGGGCCGAGACTCACCAGTTTAGAATCTTATCTGTTAACAACCAAGACAAACTGTGTCCAGGTGTACCTAGTAGAAATGGTGCTGTTGTTAGGGCAAAGGTGGTCACACTGAATATTGATTTAGCTTTTTTATGTTTACTGGACTTTGTATAACATTAAGTGATAAATGAAAACTACTTATGCCATTATTTAAAAAAAAATCCAAGTGCCTAAAACTTTTGCACAGTACTGTTTACACACACACACACACACACACACAATATATATATATATACGAAGCATGACGGAATGCAATTAAATTCTGTTTGCAACTAAATGGTGCATCCAATTAGCATGCATGGCCACACTCACCCTGTACTCTGAGGACTGAGCAAGAAAAAGAGAAAAATCAATGTGCAATGATCCATGAATGACAACAGTACTAAGCTTAGATCGTTCAAATGCCTCCTGATTGACATCTGACAGCTACGACCTCTCACTCTGTTGAATGTTCATATCGAAACAAGACATGGGATACAGCCACATATCAATGTTTAGCTACTGCGCATACTCAAAAGATTAGGAGTGAGGGTGCACATGGAGCAAACAACCAAACTAATGGGGTGATGCTCCGGTGTACTGTGGGTTGTGAGGTAGAGCACACTAGAATTTACGATGCATCAGATAATGCAGCAACTCCATTAAATTCAATTGAGCTGCAGAGCACACGAATGTCAGTGCATGCACAGTTCAATTGGACGTTGTGGTGTTGGGACTGAATGTCGTATCCTAAACTGAAACTCACCCTCTGAGGTTCGCGATCACACAGATCGCGATTAAAGGAATGTTCAGGATTCAATACAAGTTAAGCTCAATCAGCAGCATTTTTGCCTTTCTTGCTGTTGAGTGCCACGTGGTGACGAGACAAAATTACTGTGCGTTCAGACCAGAGGTGGCTGCCCTGCCAACAACGCTATCGAAGATTCGTGGACGCTCTGACGTAGTTGAAATTGGAGGCAACGTTTGTTCAGAATGCTTGGATTTGTGAACTGTATTTAAAGGAGCACATCCAGACATATCGACGTATCTTTTTGCCGACATTTCACAACTAGCATATATCCTCATGAAATCTTTTAAATGTGAAAGAAATCGATCGATGGCAGAAAATAATTAACATTATGGTTGTTTGTTACCAAAATAAACAAAATAAAATACATTTGTAATAATAACTGTGGCCCTGGTTTTTTTTATATATATCCCTGTAAGCAAACAGGGACAGATCGTATATTACGGGAAAACACGCCACGGCAATAATTAGTTTCTCCACAATTTTGTCTTTGGAACTATTGTTTGGTGGGAACCAAAGTTGTGTTCTCTAGATTTCGCTAGTGCGGAGCACTTCTATACTCCAATAGGTTGCCGCTGAACCACATCAAAACTCATTACCATAAAGTTACCCGCACTTGAACTATCCTCTGACACCCACGCATTAAAGCATGTACACAACGTCTGACACACAGAACTTTTGCTGAATTCCTTATTACACATCAAAATATTTGCATGTCTAGAATTCTTATGAATTCATATAAACAAACTTGTACAATTTCATACAATTTTGTCAACTCCTCACATAAGATCGGGTTGAACAACCTTGACTCCTCACAGCCTTAAAACACATCTTGCACATTCCTATCCATCAAACACTGAGTCAGAACTTTTTCTAGTGTATTTGCTCCTTATCCTGAGGGAGGTATTGTGAAAAGTATGCCTCGCAACCCATAAGAGCTTCAAATGTGTGTACTTCAGCCTGTCATTCATGCTAACAATGCCACATCCACATATAGCCACGCTAATGTGTTAAGATCAAGTTTGAAATCTTTCAAGTGCCTGAGCAATAATCCACATGTCTGTCCTGAGACGTTAAGATGACACCCACCAGTGACAGCTCGCAAGTATGTTATCTTTGCATGTAATGCATATTCCAGTAAATGCATGCATGCGTTATGTGGAAAGCACATTTCACGCTAAAATGACTGTAAAGCACCAGTGCACCAGACAGTAGACAAAACAAAAGGCACAGGATGTCATTGTCAACTTCTCTTTCTCTGGTGCAAATGTACGTGAACACACAGGTCCAACCAGTGACAGAGGCCAGACAAACCATCCATCATGTGTTCCACAGTCCACATCAATCTACTCGGGGACACTGACAAACTCATCAACTAAGTGACCTACACTGTCAGCATCCACTTAACCTGCAAATACTGAGCTAGCACAAAAACCTCACTCAGCATCATGCAGCCATACTTACACCATAGTCTGTTTAAGACAAAGCAGTTCATTCAGAGGGTATCTTGATAATAGCCCAAGGCAGCTATTATCTATGTAACAGGCATGTACAAATACAGTTCTTGAATGGGGACCGAAGACCAAAATCTCATAAGTGTAAGTCAAGATATTCATTTCAGTACATCAGCAATAAAGGTCTGGCAAAAACAGTATCAAATTATAAGCTTCTGAAGCTCAAACCATGGAAAAAAATTATATATATATATATATATATATATATATATATATATATATATATATACACACACACACACACACACCGATCAGTCACAATTAAATCCACCTGCCTAATATTGTGTAGGTCCCCCTCGTGCCGCCAAAACAGCGCAAACCTGCATCTCAGAATAGCATTCTGATTTGCTATTCTATTCACCACAATTGTACAGAGAGGTTATCTGAGTTACTGTAGACTTTATACGTTCGATCCAGTCTGGCCATGCTCTTTTGAACTCTCTCATCGACAAGGTGTTTCCATCCACAGAACTGCTGCTCACTGGATGATTTTTTTGTTTTTAGCACCATTCGGCATTCGGAGTAAATTCTAGAGACTGTTGTGTGATCAGAAGATACAGAAACACTTACACCAGCCCACCTGGCACCAACAATGATCCATGTGATTATCTAATCAGCCAATCGTGTGGCAGCAGTGCAGTGCATAAAAGCATGCAGATACGGATCAGAAGCTTCAGTTAATGTTCACATCAACCATCAGAATGGGGGAAAGAAATGTGATCTCATTGATTTGAAGCATGGCATGACTGTTGGTGCCAGATGGGTACCTGCTGATCTCCTGGGATTTTCACATAATTGCATATATATATATATATATATATATATATATATATATATATATATATATATATATATATATATATATATATATAAATAAAAGGCTAATCCCTCTAAGGAATTGGTCAAAAAAGCAACTGCCATCTAGATGAATGGCAATACTAACGGACGGTCAATGTACATTCTAAAAAAAAGTTAACTAGCTCTTAAATGAAAGGTGGGACTATTTCGTCCATTCATTATTATTATAATTTTTATTTTTTTTTTAAAGTGCTCCATCTCCTCCTTATAGAAAGGACAGGGTGATGTGGGGTGAGCGTAGGGGTAAGAGTGGGAAAGCAGAGGTGGACGTGAAGTCTTGGATGTGCTACTTGGTTATCATATTTATGCATTAACAGGGTCCAGGTGGCATGATAATTTGGGAATCAACAGCTGTGAGCTGTCAGCATGCAGGAGCTTCTCTTCACCCTCATATCACCGACAGCAGCTGTTTGGACACAATGGTGGCAGTGCGGCTTATACCGTGGTTTACACCACTAACATCAGCAGCCTCCTGTCAACCCTTACAGACTACCACCAGCCTGAAATTCCCTCACTTTAAAGGTAGTTACGTCGCACCTTGTTGGTTTACTTTAAGTTTAAGTGTCTCATTTTTGTGGCATTCACATCAAACGGAATAGTAAAAATTGCACCGTTTTCAAACAGGTGTCCCAAACACTCCCCCATCTGTCATTAGTTGGAAAACACATAGCCCATTTGAGCTAATAGCAACTAATGTTGTTATTTTGGGATGCTTGAACAAATAATGCGACAGCATTTATGAATGACTGAATCAAGAAATTATTTGAACATAGAAAAAAACAACATGTCACCATTATATACAAGCTACGGTCTCTGGCAGTGGTAACCATGATTGCCATGGTAAGCACTTGCGCAGAGATCCAGGCTGGTTTGAGCGGTCTATCAGGCATGTCAAGGCTCCCCACCCGCACACAGATGATGCCCCATGGGAAACACGCTAACATATGGGGCCTTACACAACACACATCCCTTCTGCTCCAAAGCCTACTTTACACAGTTATTAGATGAATGGCACAAAAGGCACCACAATATACAGTGTTTCCCCTAGGATTTTGTTCAGCAGCAGTGCTGTTGTGCGCGCATCCACAAGCCCGCAACTCTGGACCCATATTAACGTGTGTCGGTGGAGGAATAGCTTAAAACGGGTGTCAAACAAAAGTTTGGTCTGGGCCATATCAGGGTTTATTTGTGCCCTCAAAAGCCTGGTTGAAAATGGTGCACCAGCACTTGCTTTGGTAACATCCATGCCAATTATCAATAATATTGTATATTGTCAGCATTGAGATGCACATTTGACAATATCCCTGTAGCATTGGTTTTGAGGATAGGATGCAAATGACAAGTCAGAAATTCCAAGATGTAAATTATAATATTAACAACAGTAACATCTGTGTGTGTGTGTGTGTGGGAGGGGGTGGGGGGTGAACACCTTATTTTCAAAAATTGAAATATTCTGACAGTGTGACTAAGTCTTTCATCAGGCTCCTACTGATTAAAATACAGTAATCTTTTGAAATTTCTGAAGGCAAACAAAACCACCTACATTTTCCTACAATCAGAGAGCATTACAAGAGAACTGATTTTAAACAGCTGGAAAACTGATAGCTTGGTCCATAATAACTATGAAAATGTATCAGTTATTCATAGTATCCATAGTTTTAACAATGGTATTTGAACTGGTAACACTATGTAAAACCATGCATGGCTCCTCACTACCATGGTTAGTAACTATGGTTTCTATGTAAAGATCTATGGCATTTTTGTAATCAAAAACAGCAGTCAAAATACATTTAGAAACCTTATCTGCCACAAATACCATGGTAATACGGTTAGTGTTACTACTGTAAAGCCATGGAACATTTCTGTGAGCGTTGTGATCCGAGAATTGGAAAACCTTCTAATTGATGGTTTCTCCTGTGTTTGTCAGTGCCGTTTAGAATGTGGGGTTGTTTGTATTCAACTAGTTTCATCATGGAGACATTTGGAGTTTTGCAATTCGAACAGGTTTCGCAATCTCCATTGCACATCTCGATGGTTCACAAGCGCATTTAAAATAGTCTGTTCTGTGAGGTTGACATTGAGACCAGTCCGCAAGATAAACGCATCTGCCCTGTGCTCGCGCAGCTCATTCCATTCTGCTGTGTTAATTATTGATCTGGGTAGTGCCTAGCGCTTATGATAATGATCTCTGCTCTCCATGAGTTAACACACATCTGCGCCTGTGCTGCTCTATTCATTGAGCCACTGTCATTCTGCTTCTGAAGAGAGCAAAATGTGCTCCAAAACATACAGGTAAGATGACAGGGGAAGGCTTATTAATATTCACGAGGTAAGTGCTAACTGATTGGTCAGAGAGACGTTCCAATCATCAGCCATTTTTCGTTTCAGAAATTAGCTTGCAAGCCACATGAGTTTGACACCTGTGTGTTATGCGGTGATACCACTGTGAGTTCATGTGTGTATTTGTGATGGGGTCTCTTTCGCAAATAGAAGGCATATAGGGGAAACACTGATGCACTTCAAGAAAAAAATATGCAGAGCGTTGCTCAGACAAATCTGCATGCGGTACTGTAAATGACGAACATGTCCCAACATGGTTTCGTCTGCATGAAGATAAATGTAGTTAACTAATCTAACCGCATTGGAGGAGTTTTGATGTTCCCGGGCTTTCAGAACCCAGAATGTTGAGACCTCCTGATGTTGAGAAAAATAACAAAAATAAAAGCCCTTTTAAATCTGTATTCATTTGCAGTAAAGGACTGGAAGCAGAGCTATTTAAAGTGGCTCATTTCCAGCAAGCCTGCCTACCTGCTGTCTGCCCACACCTCACCACATGAAATAACCACATGCGACATATGTTTTAATCGGACCTGTCATGACAGAGAGCTTCAAGGAAGGACTTGAAATTAAACTAGGGTCTACTTCACAAAATCAATTTATGAAATAAACAGATGAGTGTTTACGAAACCCTTCTCACAAGCATATTAAAATAGGTCTTAAGTATTATATTGTTCCTTTTCTATGCATATATATATATATATATATATATATATATATATATATATATATATATACACACACACACACCCCAGTTAGTTCCGGTCCTCGAATCTGTTTGGACGAGATATGTTCCATGAGTACTGATGGTCACACACACACACAAAATAAAGCAATATCACTCTAGCAACAGTGCAAATTAGTAGTTCAGCCAGTATTGACACTGGCTGCTACCCCTGGAGTCACAAGTTTGAATCCAGGGTGTGCTGAGTGACTCCAGCCAGGTCTCCTAAGCAACCAAATTGGCCCTTTTCTCGCTTTCAATGGGGTGTGTGTTAAGTTGTGCATAGATCGCGGAGGGTAGCATGAGCATCCACATGCAGAGTCTCCGCGGTGTCATGCATGACGAGCCACGTGATAAGATGCGCGGATTGACTGTCTCAGAAGCGGAGGCAACTGAGACTTGTCCTCCACCACCCGGATTGCGGTGAGTAACTGCGCCACCATTAAAATAGTTCACCTCTTGCAGCTTTTCCCATTGACAATTCTGACAAACAAACAAAAAAAATACAAAAAATTATGTAAACTGACAAACATGGGCATTTAGCTGTCGTTATAACTACAGTGTAGGCAGATTATAAAAAGGAGGACAGAAGAGAGGAATATCAGACTGACATGGACACAAGCTTTGCAGGGGGACACTTACTGGTAGCCCATTAAAACAGACCCCCCACCCCACACATACCATGGCTGGCTATAAGCCCAGGACACATAGAGAGAGAGAGAGAGAGAGAGAGAGAGAGAGAGAGAGAGAGAGAGAGAGAGAGAAGGGAACACTGAAAAAGGGAGTCACATGCTGGGAGGGAGAGAGAGAGAGAGAGAGAGAGCACATACGAGAAAGATGAAAAGGGGAAGTGAAGCCTGAGTGTGTTTACATAACAGTGTGACTCCTTCGGGAAGACAAAATGCCTATCTGTAAGAGTAGAGCTAAAGAAATCGCTCTATAACTTATAGCGCACATAATGACGTGCAAATCCCAATCTGACTCTGATTTACTGAAAAAAGGAAGTAAACAGGTGAATCAGACCAGGTGATTTGATCTGGATTCACTCCAATCGATTCTTGATTGAGTTTAGTGTGTGAGTGTGCAGTGCAGTTCTGGCCATGTGCTGCCGCGTTTAATACAATCTTAGAGGCGGACGTGCTCGGAGCCAATTTCTCTCACTTTCCGACCCAACACACACTGACAGCACATGAAAAAGAGCTTGCTTGCTTCTCTGTTGAAGAAAATGGCTCTTTCATTCAACAAGCCTGTGGAGTTCTGTAACCGCAGACCCAAAATGGCTCTGTGCGGAGACCGACGTGGTCAGATTTATGTCTGGACGTTAAAACTACGGGTCCGCGGGGGTCAGGAGGGGTCGTCATGAGAGACTGATGGCCTGGGACAATGGCAGAGAGGTGTGTGTGATTGATGCCAAGGGGTCTCAATGTAACGGCCCGCTACATTTCTTGAGGCAATGGGATGTCAAAGAACGAACAGAAACACACACGCATGAAAGCACTTGAGCAAACAAACAAATAATACAACCGCTACACTTGCCCACACTCAATGACAGATATAACACTCAAGCCTTGAGGGAACAACATCAAATCCATTCGAAATGACAAAATGATGGGGAGAAAGAAAGAAAAAATCCCTACAATTTCATTAAAGGAATGTTTAGGGTTAGATAAAAGTTAAACTCTATGGACTGTATATGTGATATATTTTGACTCGTCTCTCAGTTTGCAGCAAACTGTGTTTTATCGTGTTTACAATAATGTACATGCTTACGTACAATGTAAAGCAATGGGGCAAGGTTTTCCGGAGGATTTAAAAGCAGAAATAAGAAGTTTGTATTCTTCTGAAAGTGCTCAAGTGATCATTCTGTATAAATTTGAGCCTGTCTTATTTGAGATGTAAAGCTGTCTCAATTGTCCTCCTAACAGTAGTATTATATTTTGAGGCGGATGAACTTCTAGTTACGTTTTATAAATTTTTCCTGTTTCATGAGGAATTTGCTCCATGTAATCAGTACTTTTGCAGATAGTTACATCATGTCCATTACTGGTATCCTTGCACTCATTTATCTGACTATAAATAGTCATGACAGCAGCTGAAAGATTGGACATAACTTTGCAGACATAGTCTGTAAGTGATTCTACTACACTAGCCTCGTATAATGTTTAAGTCTTGTGGCTGTTATGTCAAAACAGTATGTATTTTAACGTATATTCCTTCACTGGAATAATGTCCTTCAATGCCTTGCCCCATATACTATTACTGCAAATGCAATTTGTTTGATTCATTGTCTAAATGATTTTCTGTTGTAATCAATAAGAGCTTAAGTTGTCTTGAACTTAGAAACAATTCATTTAGCAATCTCTGTTCTATTCACTACTCAACCAAGGACTAAATGCAGAGTGAAATGATGAAAATTGAGACCTAGTTCTCTTTCTTTTAAAACATGGCCCATTCAAGATATTTGCAGCTATTGCTCACAAACAAAGCACAGCAAATAAATCAGCATTCTAAGTGAATAGAAGAGAGCTTTACAGAGAGAAAAGGAGTGGACGAGAGAGCGTAAAATAGGAGGCATGAAGAGAGAGAGTGAGTGAATGCATTTAGGAGGGGAATTGGCAGTGGATCTAAGAATAGCCTCTCTCTGCACTGAGGACTTCTTTTTTCCAGAGCAGGTAATAAAGAAAACTGATGAGCCGTTAGCTGTAGCATTAGCTGAATCCCAACCCTAGATCTGCCGGCTTAATCCTGTCTACCATGCTCCCTCCGTCTCTCTCTCAGGGGGTGTGTGTGGTGGACAGGGACAGAACCAAAATGACCTGAGAAAAGAGAAATGAAGGAGAGAGAGAAAGCCAGAGAATACTGTTTACTGAGCCTTGTGTAACAGCTAAAATCCGTTGAAAGACCAGCTCTCTGAGGTAGACTTATCTGGCTGTATAATGATGGGTTTTAGGCTCGGGGGTTTCAGATGCATTTTTTTAGACAATGTTGTTTAGAGAAGCTCAATACACTTCAGAAGGAACAGGCGATATATTCAATATTCACAATATGATTGCATTGATTTTGCTGGCAATATAAAATTGAGCAATAATGTGAATATTTTAATGCACTTTTAATTGACCATTGAGTATAGAGTCTCCGATTTAATCTTCAATAGCAAAAACAGAGTTGGAGTTGAGGAGTTTGATTCATTTCTGTGAATCAGTTCAAACTTTTAAAGAATCAATGATTTGTTTTAACGCCATGCCAGCTTCTATGGCCATTTTCATGGCGAAATCCAGGTTAAAATAAACCTAGATGTTCTGACAGCTAGTTCTGAATCTAGACGTTTGAGTTCCATTTACTTATAAAAACGAATTCAGAAATAACTTTATTAAAAAGGGTTTCAAGGGTGTGAGCAGAATAAATATTTTACAGATGACTAGTAATAAAATAGTCCAATAAAATTACAAACTCAAAGATTCAATATATATATATATAATACATACATGTACATGTATATAAAAAAAACATACATGTACGGTAGCCATTCCATTCCAGCACAAGCACACATCATTCTACCTAATGAGGTACTGATTAGGTGATCATCTGAACCAAATATTATTTAATGAGGAAAAGTATAAAACCCACAACTGTGGTCACTACTATCCTCTTGCAATAGGACCAGCTGGATGGCACAAAACAGGGCTGGTAGTACCTCAAGAAATTGGAATAAAAAAATAACTATTGTCCATACCAAAAGAGTTTCAAAAGAAGGGTTCAATTCTGTTTTTACTGGCAGAGGGATACAGTGAGCATCAGGTTGCTTCCATCCTTAAAATTTCAAAGAGAGCAGTCCATAAGAACATGGTCAAGCAGCAGACATTGTGGACAACAAAGCTACAGACCGGCAGAGGGCAAAAATGACTCTCCAATGACCAAGATGACCGCCAACTCATTCGAATGTCACTCAAACAGCAGCTGTGGCGAAGTGCACGGCGCGGACAGTTCGAAACAGGCTCCTAAGGGGAGGGCTGAAGTCATGCAAGCTAAAACTCTTCATCAATGAGAAGAAAAGGCAGGCTGAGGTTTGCAAAAGACCATAAGGATTGGACCATAGAAGACTAGAGTAAGGTCATTGTGGCATGGGGGGCGTGGTCATGTGTCGGTCTGCAGGAGAGCGCGAGAGTGGTAAGACTCGTCACGTTGTTCACAATTATCCCTAACACATACACGGCAGCTGCCTGTAATTCTTTCTCTCGCTTACTGACGCTCTGGCATTCCTTTTTGTTCTCCCTCCGCATCACTATATCAAGAGACGGGTGTTAGGGATAATTGTGAACCAGATGACGAGCCTTACCGCTCTCTGTCTCCCATAGACGGACCCGTGACCACGCCCCCCAATGCCCAGTCATCTTCTCTGATGAGTCAAATTTTCAGCTTTGCCCATCACCTGGTCATCTAATGGTTAGACAGAGACCTGGAGAGGCCTACAAGCCACAGTGTCTCACACCCACTGTGAAATTTTGTGGAGGATTCATGATGATCTAGGGGTGCTTCAGCAAGGCTGGAATTGGGCAGATTTGTCATTGTGAAGGACTCCTGAATTAAGCCACACACAAGGTTATCCTGGAAGAAAACTTGCTTCCTTCAGCTCTGACAATGTTCTCCAGCTATGAGGATTGGTTGCAGTACAATGCCACACAGACAGGTCAATCAAGGTATGGATGGAGGACCACCAGATCAAGACCCTGTCATAGCCAGCCCAATCTCCAGACCTGAACCCCTTTGAAAACCTCTGGAATGTGGTCAAGAGGAAGATGGATGGTCACAATCCATCAAACAAATCCGAGCTGCTTGAATTTTTGCACCAGGAGTGGCATCAATTTACTCAACAACAATGCGAAACACTGGAGGAGAGCATGCCAAGATGCATGAATGACAATATTTGTATTTGAAATTTGGAAGAAATGTTGTCAGTAGTTTAAAGGATAAAACAAATATATTAATTTTACTCGAACACATAACAATAAATAGTAAATCCAGAGAAACTAAATTTTTCCAGAGTCTGGTAATGGACCAATCATATGAATCTTTAGAATGACACATGTATTTGCCAGACACGGATGGGCATCCCACTGCCCAAAAGCATCTTACACACAATCAGGAGCATAAATGTTACTGTGTGCATGAGGGAAGGTCCACTCATTTTAATTACTGCCAGGTGATTAGAAAAGACACCGGAAGCAGCAGCGGAGTTGAGAGCACTAAAAGTTTTGGTGGTTGAGAGTTTGCAAAAGTCAGCAAGCAAAAGAGGGAAATGCCTTGGCTGTGTAAATGTGTCTAATTCCAATCTAAAGTTGGGAAAATGCAGCCATGTTTATCGCAAACACATGGAGAAATGTGTGGAGTAATTTTAGATCTAAACAGTGCTAAATTTAAAGGACAAGTTGACAGTCAATGTATTCTCCTTTACTGTCATATACCCCAGGCAACATATGCAACAGTTCAAAATCACAAATAGTGCAAATAAAAGGGGATATCTGGAGAGATGTTTAAGGATCTGTTCTTGATCAATCCAACCATGACCTTTTTCAAGGACAGGGTGGACATGGTGCATTGTCAATATCCCCTGGTAAAACAGAGCATTATCTTTGTAAGAATGAAGCTCCTATTTACACAACCTTACAGACAACATGAAAACCATTTGCCACCATGGCTAGGCGATTAAGCAAAAAAAGGTGATGATGCCAACAAACTGCTAAATCAGAGTTTTGAAACAATTGACTGGAACATAAATGAATCAAGCTGAACTCAAAAGCAGTTTTTGTTATAAAAGTCTATTATATTCATGAGACAAGGACAGATTGCAAATCTAGTCTAATGAGCATTAGAACATTTTTTATAAAAGCAAATGCATTATTTTGAATTTCTCACTGTTGCTTAATTTTATAATTGCCAGTCATATTTTCAACGTAATAGACTTCCAAAAAGTAATGTTTTTTGGAATGGAAAATAATATTTGAAAATAATACACAGAAATGGACTGTGAAAAGTTAGATTTCATTACCAACATTAAGGCTATGATACTATTGGTTAACTTTTTTTTTTTTGCACTCGCAGTTAGGGAAATTTTGTTTCAAAGGCGGACTAAGTTGTTACATTTTGATGAAATAATCGTGCACATAAATACTAGCAATATTTAGTAAACAGGGTCCACTTTCAGTGAAATCAGGGCTTGTCCACAATTTCTGCATTGTTTGAAGACAGTGATTTGCTAACTGCAAGCATATCGCTTCACTTTCTTTGAAGGGTCTACATTGCTAAGCCAAGTAAAGGAAACACCACTGCCACTCAGGCAGAAAAATGGATGCTTGTGGCCTCCCAAGAGGGCACAAACATCACCATTCCACTGCAGGGCAACTGTCCTTCATCCTTACTCACATAAAGAGTTCCTTCAGAAAAAAGAAGAGACAGAAACCTAAACGCAGGCAGTTGTAAATGCAGGCAGTTGTGAACACAATCATTTGTGTTCTCTTCCGTTCCTGCGTATTCAAGAATGTGTTCATCCACAATAATGCAATTCACAATGTCATATCTAATTACAGTGACCACAAAAATACACACTCTCTATCTGCTTTCCCATGAGAACTGTAATAGTGAAAATGTTATGGATTCTCTTTCTGCACGGGTGAACCAAGGGTTGCCATAAACCTACCTGAAAGGGTGTATGCCAAAAGCCTTGAGGGATATCCTATAAATGAGAAAAGGAAGACTATGCATCGGCCAAGGATGCACAGTCACGGTGGCATCTCTCATGCTTGCGCTAACATGCATATATCTGCATCAATGTTTGTGAGAACTGCGGCGTGAGCTAGATGTCCTTCTGCATGTATGCAGATGCATGACACATTCTTTTCTTTATGTGGACGTATATGCATCTATGCAGAAAGTGTGTTGTAGGATTTTATGCAGAAGATAACTATGATAACTTCAACAATTCTACACAGAATTATTTAAATACAGAATCTACACTGACTTGCTGGTGCCAGCAAGTCTGGGTGTCAGGCATCTGGCAAATCTTAACTGCCATAAAAACAGTGGGGAATCTTGGGAAAGGCACAGTGAAGCTCACCTGTCTTTATTGTTAATCAGAAAAACCCACAAACTAACTCTTCACATGACTGGACATTTGATGAGGGACTACTCTTTTCATGATCGCCAGAGAAACCTATTGTTGGAACCCTAGTGTTCTTCAATATAACCAACTCTCCACATTTAAAACTATTATACTAATCATGAGGCATGTTTCCAGCTCACCATCTCACATGAAGCTTCATTCATGATCAGTTGACATAGATCTTGGCCTTTTCTATTTCACTGCAATTCAAATACACAGACATGTGTAGGATTATAATACAAATATGGACAAATGCATCCTATGCAGATGATAACCCTGAACATTATGTTTTTCATAACGTGTAATGTATTATCCATGTTAAACTAATTACTAGTAAGTTTTATCATGCATGATAACTGAATTAGAACTGTAATTTAATAAGAAAGTACAAGTATTTGTTATGTAATTGATTGTCTCTTAAATTCCAGAATGATGGTGTGAAGTATTTTCGGGTTATTTGCAGTTATAGTTTTCTTATGAAATTCATGATTAAAATGTTCGCCTTTTGAGTGGGAAACTGACAAACCTTAGAACAAAGGTCATCAATGAATTATCTTGAGGGGAGCACACTTCGACCATGGGCCCTCTGAAAAGTCACCTCTGATTGGCTTAGAGCCTCTTTGGGTGTGAACAACCCAGATGGGTTAAAAGACCAGCCTGGACAACCCCCTCGAATTCCGTGGCTTGCAGCCTCGCCCCGGCACCCCTCAAGTTCCATACAATGTAGAGTCCAGAAAGCTCGGAACAAAGTTCCAAGGGAGCCTTTTTCACTCTCTGCTCTACGTTTCACACATGTGACATGAGTCGCGAGTCCTCCATGCGGAAGGCCTCACTTCAAAGCCCTGCCTCATCATCCCAACAACAGACATCCAAACACGGACAGAACAGCCAGGACTTCCTACAAAGAGCCAAAGAACCAAGCAACGCAAGGAAACGCAAGGAAACGCATGTACATCTCTAGACTTTGATGAATGTACTAGTGGTCTTTTTAATATGATTTAAGTTACCAGATTGCAAATCTAGTTAGACTGAATTATCAATGGTTCTTAAGGCATTGTCTACAGACTCCAGAAAGTTCTTTTTCTCTGTAAAGATAATTTCATTCACCTTCTGTCACTTTACTCACCGACCTGTTTCATGTTTATATTAACAATAAAGTCTTGCTTGTATTCAAAGACAATTTGACTATGGTATATTTTGATAAATCATCTCGTCACTTGATTTTCAAAGATCTGCCCAACTAAGCTTGAACTATATAAAAAAATTGTTGTAATATTTTCAATAAGCCATGAGAATAATATTAATCCAAGAAGTGAATTAATCATAATTCCCTTATTAAAGCTAATTCCTTACAATAGAAATTTTGAGCGGATACAAAGAGACGTAGCATTACGATTTTAATGGTGGAGAATGTTTTTCAGACAAATAATCTAATTATTTGTCTTTTATCTTTCTTATAATGGTTCTTGAACACGAATAACTTGTTATAAAACTTTATAAATTCGTGTCCATTTATACGACCAAATTTCACAACAGCGCTTATGCAGCCAGTTTGTCACGGCTTGCTGTTTGCTCATTTATGAACCCGTCTAATGTCCTTCAAACTGGAATTGACATTAAGTGTTTGGAAGTCCTCACGTTTGCATGCATGAGTTTGTATGAGTGTGTGTGGATTCATTTGTGTGTATTGTACTGTTACTGATCTGCTGAGGTACATTAGAAACAAATGGCAGTGCTGAAACTGCATCCCAGACTTGTGAGAAAAATGTGTAAACACCACACACAAGTTCTGCACTTATCTGTGTGTATGTGTGTGTGTGTGTGTGTGTGTGTGTGAGAGAGAGAGAGAGAGAGAGAGAGTGAGAGAGTGTGTGTGTGTGTGTCAGGAGCCAGGAGTAGAGGTCTTCACAGGTCCAAAAATTCCTGCCTGAACCCAAAGAAAACAGGAAATATTTTACCCAGTCCCGAACCTGATCGGCCTATTATTTGAAAGCTTGGACCCGTACCCAAGAATAACCGAGAAATGCTGGACCTGTCTATTATTTGAAAGCTGGGACCCGGTCCTAGCCGGGAGACACAGACCAAATCGACACGGATTTCACAGCTGATTAACAAGTAAATTTAGTTGTGATAAAATAAAAATAAAGCTGTGAAAACAAAACATTGTGTCTTACCTAATATAACGTTAGAAGCCTTCTCCCCTGTACCTGGCCGTGACGCATGATCCATTGTCCTTGCCAAGAAAGTTGGTAAAATATATACAGGTTTTCTGTGATTCCTCTCTTGCTGATTGAAACAGCATAGCTAATCCACTCATTATTTCAGCTTCAAAAGTCCACTTGCTGTCATATATACGGATGACAAACGCGACTTGTATAAAATCAGCTTTGCAGTTTTTCTGTATCTTGAATAAGGTAACTTTGACTGTTTACCTTTTTGAACTATAAAAACGATTGCTCGTTCATTGCCACGGATGCTAATGTTAGCAATGCTAACATGCTATCGTGTGCCTTAACTCTGCTCTGCCTCTGACATCCCTCAGTTTGTTGTGGCTCCGCTCCATTTTTCACCATATTTCCTGGCCCGCACTTTCTCATCCTAATTTTACAATGTTGCAAGTTACACACACACACACACACACACACACACACACACACCATCAGTGCTGTCTGATCACAGCTGTGTATTGTTCTTGATTTGGGTATAACACATAATGTTAAACAGACCCAGGACCCGCAGAAATAGAATGGAACCCTTGGGGCCTCGGCTTGGGGTGGACCCGTGAAGACCTCTAGCCAGGAGTCCTGGCTTTCCTTCAGGGCAATTCAGAATTGCTTGTGCGGTGTGTGTACGTAAAGTAATTTTGCGTGTGTTGTTTTGGGCAGATGACTCAAGTCCATATATATGTAGAAAAGCACTTCTTACATAATCCATGAGATGTGTGGAACAGCCCTTCTCTTACCTTTAGTGTGATCTTTTTTTATTTTGCCCTCTGAGGTAAGCAAGAGGAGAGCACTTACTGACACACACACACTGGTGTGGGTGAACATACATCACCACCATATGTATGAATTTCCCAGGAGACACTACTCTTCTATAGGTCACATTTGCTATTGGATCTACTGCAGTGTTTCTTATAGGATTTTCACTCCCCTGACGTCCAGTCAGTAAGTTTCAAGAGCATTAAGTACAGATAACATAATTCTCTGTTCGTTTCGAGTCAGACATGATGAAAATAATGACTTGTGGTTCAGCAAGCTAATCAAAAACCGCTCAAACAGATTCAGTGTGTGAATTGTTCAACAATTCAAACGGAATATTTGTGAATTTCAGACTCACAAAGAGCAATTAGCTTAAATATCAAAAATCCAACAACGCAATAAAACTGCATTTACATGAGATTTACAATCATTGGATTATTCTCAGCTTTTTCGTAAAATGCGAACAGTCATGCGCACAACACTTGTGCACATTAGATAAACCATTAAGAATGCCGGTGAATGAGTTTACATGAGGAAAGAAATCAGGGGAAACTGTTTTTTACCTTACTTCAATAAAAGAAAACCGCTTAAAGGCGTTTGACCTTATGAAACAATCAATCTGAGATTGTACTCAACTTATATTGTCTTTCAAATGCAGACTGCAAACTCTCAACTCAAATCTAAAATATCATTTCATTGCTACGTCACTGTTGATTCAGTAGTAAAGGAGATATTGATTCACAGACATCATCCTCTTGCTTCACTAAAAACACAAGTGTTAAGTTGACGAGTAAGAAAGCTGACAGAAAAGTCACTCTTTACTGGAATCCACTCGGAGTAAATCTTTGGGCAAATACAAAGACATATTGCCTGGCAGGGGTAGTGTTATTGCTAATGTATATGTAGCTACTGCTAAGTGACACCAAAATGCTAATTAGTCTCCCTCACTGAAACAGAGGAGAATTAATTACTTTTTTAACAGTTTGTTGACATAGCAACACCCAATTTGCTTCCCTGCCAGCCAAGAACACTTGGGTGAGTAAATACTCAATTAAACTTTTATTTTGCAATGGAAATCATTCCGAATATATTTATTAGCACATTTGCAGGGCACACAGTCAAGAATAACAAGATCTGTGTGGGAATACTTTTGTGCCAATTGTTTCGAACATAACTTTTCTAGAAGCGAATAAACAAATAAACTGAGAATGAATAAAAACAATCTGAAACTGAACAAACTAAATTTACACTTAGTCTGTAAATAATCTGCATACTTTGTTAAAGAAATTCTCTGCTTGTGTTCACTGACCAGGACTTATGAATGTGCTTCTCGTGTTTGCAATCACAATTTCTAGCAACAAAGTTTTAATTTATGCTTCTGGAGTTTTCGTTCGAAGTTCTAACACAAAGCTCTCATGTGGGTGGGGCTAGCACAGTGCAGTTTTCATTGGCTTGTGAGATTTTGAGTGACAATTCTTTAACCTGGAATGGGCTCTGGTTCAGGTTTTGCATGTAAAAGTGCGAGAATCTGTTAGCGGCTTCATAATTGACTAATGTTTAGTGATATATTTAGGCATTTGGCTTTGTATTTTTATCAGTGTCTTTTTTTTCAAGCAACTATTTTGTTGCAATAACTTTTGAGGAGCAACACGGACGAAGGCTTTAATCGTCATCAGCAGGACAATCGAGGCAGCCTGAGGAAATTCTGTATAATTAAGACAAGCTAATAAATATATAAATAAATCAAAGTGATTACTTTCAGTCAGAGAGTTAGTCTGAGTCACATAGATGCCAGGGAGGGATTTTTTTCTGAAATATTTTTGTGTGCTCTTTTACTATAGTAATACGGAGACTTTCGTAACCATATATTATATTATTACTTTGGTTTGACTATGAATATCATGGTTAAATCTTGTTTAAAACCATGGCAAATGCTGTGGTTATTATGGAAATAAATAAAACACATTTAAAGTAGTTCATATGACTCGTGAATTTGATTCAAAGCCACTTGAAGATGAGCAATAGCTCTGTGAATCACAAAAAGGCTGAGTTAAATAAGTAAATATATAAAATGCATGCGCAGCTGCATTCATGTAAATGAATGCCGCTGTTCTGTTTACACACACTCGCGGCTATTTTTAGTGCATTTGTGCATTTTAACATAATTTGAATAAGAAGCGAATTAAACTACTGTGAACTTGCCTACATACAGACCCTTACAGGATTCCTGGAGAGTTCAGAATGTCAAAATAAAAGCCTGAGGGTTTAAAAGTTAAAGGCGCATGATTGAGATATATTACTATATAGTTCTATATTACTAAGTGGACTGATGTCTCACAACTAAACTGAACAAAACTGAGATCTGAATCCTTTAAAGTAAAGATGCATGTTGAACACATTTTGCAAAAAATAAATAAAAAATGGCTACTTTTCTACTGGGATTACTGTTAATTTTACTGCTACATTATCCAGTATATTGGTTAATAATAAAGTGTTTCTTAATAAGCTATAAGTTATACATTTATATTGAAATAATGTGTAGTTAGAGGTTTGTGTTTCTTTACATATTAAAGAGCTCACTCAATTATTTCCACATAATAATATAAAGATATTCTAAACTGATTATGCAAAAAAAACAACAACACTGGTATCGGATTGGGATAGGTAGATACTGAGATTTCCGATACCGGAATCGGAAGAGAAAAAGTGGTATCGGTGCATCCCTAAACTGGATAAGGCTGTGTGAAATGAGTGTTCTGTCATTATTTACTTGTACAACTTTCTGTCTTCCATGAAAAACAAAAGGCAGAATGTTTGTTACAGTAAATTTTCTTTTCATACAATGAAAGTGAATGGGGACTGAGGCTGTCAGTCTCAAACATTCTGCCTAACATTTCCTTTTCTGTTCCATGGAAGAAAGTAAGTCAAACATATGGGCTTGAAATAAAATGAGCTATGAGTAATGACATAATTCTCATTTTGGGGGATAAACCAGTTCTTTGACAATTTTTGAGAGCAGCCACATCCATGTTCTAGAAAATGGTTTTAGAAAATTGTACAAAGCTATTTGTTTTTTACTATAATCTCTTTCCCTTTTCATGTAACAATTTTTCACCAAAAAATTCTGATGACCCAGAGAATGCATTGGTGGCACCAGAGAACCATTGCCCCTTATCAGACTACAATCTTGCTATTCTACATGGATTAATGGATCCCTTGACATCACCTTTGTAAGGACTGGAGCTCCAGACACTATTACTTTGATATTATGCAGACTATGTTCCAAAGAATTTGGTTTGAGTTCTAGATTTAAACAAACACAATTCACACGTACACAAGCAGTTAAACTTTATTAGTCTACACCGGACTATTTATATAAGCTAGTCTCTGACAAAAATTCCATCAAATAAATGTTAATGCCTGATATCGCACTCAATACCACAAACTATAGAATGCATACTTGGAAAGGAAACTGCTTATGTTACAGATACATCTCTAGGAAGGAGCCTTGCATCAAGCATATTCCATTTCAAATTCAGGCTAAATTTTCTTGGCATTTCTTAAATTAACATTTGTTATGCTTATAAAAATACTTGAGACCACTTGAAGATATAGAAAAATCACAATCGTGTATGTGTTGGCTCTGTTGGCTGTTTTAAGGGAAATAATATGGAACTTAATCTCAAGACCAGACACAGGTGAGATTTCTGGATGATAAATTATGATTGTCAACTGATGTCTGAAAATGAACATGAATGATCATTCTCTAGCTTGACTTAGCACTTTTTTAGCTATATGATTTCAGTTGTAAAATAGTGGCTTATTACTGATGATTGAGGTTAAGATATTTCAAATGCTATATGGTTATTCCCGATTAAATAAATTGTAATAGGCAGCGAAACGTACAGTATAGGAACACTGAATAAATGAAAAGAAACAAGCCTCTAATGCGTTGGTGTCCTCATGAACGTTACATTTGAAATGGTGTCACACATTAAAAAGCAATATGTGTATTATGTTATGCACATAGCATTTTGTTGTCTGTATATTGTGTACAATGTGTGTACTATGTAATATGGTGTAGAATCTGTACATATAGTTAAGTGAGTGTCGTGTATTCTGTAAATCTTGTATATTATCTATGAAGTGTTAAACTTTATCCCACTCCTTTTCAAGCAGCGGTGAAGTTATATTTGTTTGAAGTTTTATTTGTTTGATCAACAGTGTAATTCTTGATTATTGTTGTATGTGGTACATATTGTACACTTTTATTATTGTATGCTTGAAATAAAAAAAAATGTTGGTGGAACTGCACTAATAAAGTGATTTGTTTACCATAATTTGAATCAAGTTAAATTCATTCAAACTTTAAAATCAATCATTCAGCTGGTTTTGTAGAAGCCACATTTGAAGCAGTTAAAAAAATCTATCAACATAACCATTCTTTGGATTGAATACCCATGCAATGCAATATAACATTGAAGGTCTACAACCGGTGAAACAAGTTGCATGCTTGATTAAGATTTTCATAATCTAATACATTTTTCAGAGTGAAATAAATAAATAAATAAAAGCAGCACATGCTCCACCATAGGTGTAGTCATGACGACGGCATTCATCCATGCTGCTCCTGAAAGCTATTCGTGACAAAATTGTCATGGGAAACAATACAAATAACACAAAACCAAGCACCTAAATATATCACTAAACACTAATTAACTAACTAAGCCGCTAATAGATTCTCGCACGTTTACATGCAAAACCTAAACCAGAATAAAAACTCTGGAGAGTAAAGGAAAACTTTGGAATTGTGACTGAATACGTGAGAAGACATGTTTACAGGCAACATTTTACATCAGAGACATCAGTCCAGCAATGTTTGTTGTCTCTCTTTTGCTGGCCAAGTCCCTGTTGTTGTGGAGAAGACCTTAGCTCAAGTCTTCGGGGAGAGTTGCTGTGACTAATTGGATAACTCTTATTGTGATTCACCATCACTGTGATGTCTGACACAGCCTGCCCTCCATTTGTTAAATTTAAAGTCAATGATGACAGCAGAGAGAAGTGAGAAGTGGAATTGAAATACATATATAATCACACACTTCCAGTTTAGTGCCATTTCTACACAGCACCTAATGCAATTTACAACAACCCAAAGCCCTGAGATGGAGAATGAGGGAGTCCACTCTAAATAACTCGTCTTAAGACAGAGATAGAGCCGAATTGGAGGGCTTGTAAATGTAGTTTCTGAAAGAGGCTCAAACTATATACAAGCCCTCCCATAATAAATTTCACTCAAGTGAGGGATCAAGATGTCTGAAATGAACTTTCAGATGATTGCCTGAAAACGGTTGGATTTGATTGGGTTTGGGAATCAAAACTTGCAAAACCCAGCACCTGAAAAGTCCAGAATAGCATTTACTGTCTCTGATCAAGCGCTCCGATAACCTCATCTGTGGCACATACAGTATGTAATTTTCTTGTCGTGTTTCATATTGCCATGGCGACAGCCACTGCTTCACTTGATTTTGCAGCTGAAAAAGAAGTATATGATATAAAAAGTGCTAAGACTTAATTTAGGCCACTTTGTTTTTCATAAGAGAAATGATGACAGCGTTGCTGCAGAGTTTTTAAAATCAAATGAAAGACTTTTTAAGACCTTTTTCAAGACCTGAAAAAATGTAATTAATACTGTATCCACATTCCACAACAAACTCACACAATCTCAGAATAAATCATATATCACAGACTCTAACTCAAACAGGCAGGGGCACACATTCAACATGTATGTATATATATATAACATTACAAATAGTTTATGTACAATTATATAAATTAATTCAAATTAGAGGTCGACCGATGTTGGATTGTGCTGATTCGATAATGTGTTGAAAGAAAGGAAATTAGTAGCCTATATGAAATGTTCTTAGACTTTTCTTCCTGTGATGGGGAGGGCCAGACAATGGCAACAAGAGTCCAAATTGTATTAAATTCCAGATGTAGGGGGAAAAAATGAAAAAGAAAAAATATATGCTTCATAATGCGGAACTTTTAACTGTAAAGTCTGAAATACACTGGGGACTCTTATTTTGAAATGTTTGTGCTTCACTGCTTCCAGCTGCTCATTCAAACAGTTAAGAGAAATAAAATGTATACTCCTACAATAATCTACAACGTATTACAATAATCAATTAAAATTAAACATTGTCATATTTCATCAAAACTACATCATCAACAACAGTTGATCATTAGTAATCGCTTGTCATCCATTTCCGTTATGACAATGATTGTGAACTGCTCTGCAACATCTGAAAACACTGACAAGCCCCTGCGTGCTTGGAGAAAATGACAACAATGCTGCGTTTTCACTCAAGGAAGCAGCACAAGCATTTACTTAATTGAATCGAATTCTTTTGAAGTTTGATCATCAGATTAGTTCAGATCACGATTCCGGTCTTTTCGCCACCAAATTTAAGACCACTTTAAATGATAATTAAGACATTTGTTGTATTATTTAAGATATATTTGAGAATTTGCATGACCTTAAATTTTTGAATACTGAATTTAAGACATTAAGACTTTAATGATCCATGGGAACCCTGGATGATATCTTTGTTGGTGCAGCAAGTTGGTTTTCAGGATTTCATGATTTCCATCAGAGGAAATTAAAATGACCTTTAATTAAAGCACATTATTCAGCATAAAAAATATAATTCTTAAAAGAATGAAAGTGAGCTCTGTGCTTTTATATCAGTGTTAAATATTAGTGTGGTAATGCAAGTCTGAAAACTCAGGTTTCATTAGGCTGACCTGAGCCTCAAACTGTCAGCATTCATTCTTGTTTCTTGCTCGTTCTTGTTCATTCCATTTTTGACACAAGTAAAAAGTGCTAACTCGAAGTCTATAGGTGAAGCGTGCAATTGTTTCGATGTTTAACTATTTTCTCCTATACCAGTATTATGTGCAGAGTTAACTATAAGCCATTCCGGTTGATTTCCCCCCAAATTGCAAACACTGTGTCTCACTTGCACATCCTTTCCAGCCCGAAAGCAACAGTGGCTCAACAAATTGCGAAGGTCTGTGGTGTGACTATCTGTTTGTTAAAACAATGTTAGACATGGGGCTTGCTTTGGAAAGCCTTATGTACTAAAGCGCAATAGGTTTCTTGCTGGCCTTAAAATGTACAATGTCACCAAAATACCCACTGTGATATGTTAAACATGTTGGGGATTATTCTGGATATTTTGATTGTCAGCAGCGCTGAAGAGCTGTGGAGAAAATTGCAAGGCGATTTCGTCTCACGCGGTCAAACTGCTGCTCAGAGACATTACACTGGTGCTGGACGTACCCCACTGTATCCTGATGAGGACTTTGAAAAAGAGTCCATCACAAGAGGAGGGAACTGGCCAAAAAGAATAAAACAGAAAATATCAGCCATCTCAATTTTCTTTATCTATGAGTGAAAGTAGATTCTACAACCACAGAAACCGATGCACAGATGGGTCCAGACAGACATGGACAACCCGTGGCGGCATTCACCCACCGTACCAATTTATCGAGCTTAAATGTCATGAGCAGACTGCTGCCCTTCTCAACCACTGCGGAATCCTGTCACAAGTGTTGTAAAGCACACAAGAAACTGGGGAAGCTATTAGAGCAGAAATCAACCCCCCGGTGATGGAATTATGCCCCAATAATACCAAATTAAGAAGGAACAAGGAGACAAACGAGTGATTTGGGGAACAAGAAGCTGTGAAGTGGAAAAAGCTGGACAGTATTTGTGGCTGGTCTATCCCAGTCTTTGAAAACCATTTTAATGTTCACCATATCTGTTTATGAGATTACGGAAGCCCTTCTCTCATCTTCTCTTTAGATTTGCCTCCTCATAATTAGTGTGCTGTAATTACAAGAAGGCTCTTTTAATAGCCTCTTTTGTGAGATGCAAAAATAGGGGTTGGCTCGGTACACGCAGGGTCATAAAACCGCTCTCTAATCAGCAGGCATAACCCTGTTGCCTGGCAACGAGAAGTGTTCGAAAATATCCTTGCAGAAACTGTTTACATTCTTGAACGAGTGTTGGCACCATTGCACATGATGTGGAAAGGAACTTAAAAATTGATTCCCTCAATGTACAGGGAAACGGTGTTCAAAAAAATTTGTGATGAAAGCATGTAGGGGATCATGGGACCTTTCAGCATTTGCATATCTTTCATTGCCCTCTCTCCTAGAAAACAGAAATAAATCAATCTTTCACTCCTCCTGTAACCCGCAACGCAGCTCAAATACAATGTAAGACACTTTGCTTTGTGTGAAGCAGGCTTACTAAGACATCTCTCCTAAAACAATGAAACACTATTAAGAGAAAAAGGAGTGTTGCAACCCACACCTAGTCTTGCCTAGGCCAGACGTTTGAAGCATCAGCATGAAGTCTGGCCATGTACCGCCCACTTAATCAGGAAGAAGCCATCTGATTGACATGAAAATGGACCAACCGTGGTTATTTTCTTTGAATGACAATTAGGGGCGGATATTAAAAAAAAAAAAAAAAATCAGACATAACTCTAATAATAAAGTGCAAGATACTGTATAGGGGAAACCAAAAACATTTTTGTTTACATACTACAATTCGCCTAAAACAAAACTCTTAAATCTCTTTCCAAGATTCAATGCCATTAACCCTCGCAAAATCTTGCAACTACAACTTTAAAATCACACATTGTAGCAGCCAGGTTCCTTATAAACTCAATTGTTTTTTTTTTCCTTTTGGACTCATTCAAACCTACGCACCCTGACTAAGCCAGCCAATTAGACAAAGCACAACAACTCACTCTCACTCACAATAGAGATGGATAAACATCAAAATGTGAGAGGAAACTAAAGCAAAAGAGTTTTGGGGCATTTTGCTGTTTGTAAATAATAGGACGTGGGTATGAACGTGGGAAGAGTGTCATGTTATCCTATCCATCATCAAACGTACGCAAGGTACGTCTCTAAACTGCTTCACATTTGGACTGTGAGTAGCAGAACTTCGGTATACAAACGTGCTCGTTACGGTCTGGCTATCTACTGCGGTCCATTCTGAAAAGTGTGTGATTTTGAATTCCCTGTTATGCGCTTACCATGGAGCCCCTCTCGTATCTGTTCCGTGAATGCCAATGGACTTGCGCCAATCAGAAACCACTATCATGTCAGCGGGTGATTTTAAATTATTTGCTGTAATGCAAGCTCATGTATGATGTAGCACAGTTATTGGATGGAAGCGTTCCTTCTCACAATGCGAAGAAGCATTCAGAATCTAATGACGCGCTAGTGTACTCTACTATCAATCACAAATCAGAGTTTACACATTTATCTCATACTTGATAATATTGCTTCAAGTTACCCTTAACAAAAAACATAATTACTATAATTGTTACCTGTTAACCTCTTAGCATTAAGCAAAATCCAACGGACCACTACTCTACTCTACTGGACCAGCTTGTATTCCTGGTGTGAGAAAAAGCAAACTTTAAATGAAACCTGACCCACACACTTATGAGTACATTTCATTACTGACACTTACTGAACTGGACTCCTGACATAGCATCCAGCGCCTCCCCATCCACCGACAAGAGAGCAATAAAGGGAAAATAAAGACTTCCTAACACAAATATCCATCAACACCTGGCTGGGATGAAAACGAAGGCCATCAAGGCAAATAAACACTGCTCTCAGCTTTTACTTTCCATCTTCCGCTGGTCCTGAGGGGTTAATTATCTCCATTATCCAACATGGCCCTAGGAAATTCAAGAAAGGATTGAGACAGACCACATGGGTATCAATCGTGTTTTCCCTCTTCAAATAGATTCACACCAGGGTGGCCTCACACTGGTGGTCCCCTCCAAAAAGTCACAGTGCCAGAGAGCAGGAGAACAGGGGACGACAAACCAAACTTGTCGTCTTTGATTCAGTGCCAGAGTCAATCCCACAGACCAACCGGAGAAGTGACAGCACAGGATGTAAGGGTCAAACTGTGCTTTCATCAAGGTGTCACTGCAAAACATGCCAACCTTTGTTTACGGCGAGGTGACACTGAGGTAGAAAAATGTGTGTGTGAGTGTGCATACTTAAGTGCCTCTATATCTCCAAGGGAACGCTAACATGAGATTGACTTTTTAAGCCAGGCATATGTTAAATCAGAAGAAAAGATCTATGGATGCACATTTCAGGTTGGTAGCTATTTTTGAAGGCTGGAAGCCGATAACACAGCCTTTGAAAGAGAAATGTGGTTGTACATTTTGGGACTTTGTACAATATTTTATAAAGTCGAGAGATTGAGATAGCAAAAGTGAGAGAGTGGAGAGAAATGACAGATTCAACAGAGAGGCCAGAAACACGCTCTTTGCCGCCTTGAGCAGTAGATCATATTTCTATCAGCACGGGGCCAAATGAGGTATAGAGGACAGAGGAAACGGCTGGCAGAATGTGTTTGTCCACCAGGGCCGGTGCTTTCCATAGGCTGTTTCAGCCATAATGAAAATGAAGAGAGATTGAGATCAGGGATGGAGATAGCTTCATCAATCAGAACTCAGCAGAGAGAACACAACTGATAGTGCCAAAGACAAAGCCCTGTGGCACCCCCTGAGCCACACACTAATTTCTGTGCCTTTTGTTTCCGCTCCCACTGTTTTTGTAGGTCCTCTGTCCACTTGTTCTGTCAGAGCTAATGCAACATGACAACAGATTTGTGTATTCTCTTTGTTCACATATACACTGCATGACAGGCTCTGGCCTCAGCTGCAGGAGCACAAGGCATGCTGGGCAGAAAGGAGATTACTGGATGGGATCTAGAGATATCTGGAATTACAAGTAATAAAACTATTCACTGGTCAAATGCAGGTAGGAGATGATGCACCTGAACTTGTGTGTCCTATTGACTGAATGAAGACTCCAATAGACTGAATAAAGCTCTGTTTCTAAATCTAGTGAGCTATCTGGGTGTCTACAATCTACATAGACTGTTACCGTCTAAAGCAGCATCCTAACTGATATGGAACATAATAAGTGACTGATTTAGAATGTTCTTCATACGCAGTAATTCTGTGCACCATAAAGCAGACGACGGACATAACTTGCAATTGAGTCTTACAAAAGAGTTTGGCACGTTACTAATGACGTGAGACTAATAAGCATAAAATGCATAGCACACATCAATATTGGGTAAAATTGGAATGAAATATTGTGTTATATACAGTATATTTAAAGAATAAATATAGCATATTGTGGTAAATATTTATAGCAATAAATTCCATTTATGGAAATGAAATAATGTGTCCCTGAACAAGGGGTGTCCTCAAAAGTAACAGAAAAATATGTTAAGAGTTGATCATATAATATGAGACCCATTTTGTGTTGGTCAAGCGAGTAATTTAATTAATTTAATTAACTGTTTATCAGTGCAGAGCATCAGTGTATCCCAAAGCTGACCCAAGATCAAGCATACAGAATATGCCCGATTTATTTTTGTCAACATGTATATTAAATATGTACCTAATTCTCAAATTGTTTGCATACTTTTGATGAACTAGTTTTTAATGTTACAACAATTTAATAAATACTTTTGACTTACCAACACAGAGCTATAAATGCAAACCAACACATATGCCACAGCATAGAAAATTGACGCAGAAGTATAAATCGGCAGCTCAAGGTTTTGGAACCGAGCTTGAGTGTACGTGAGATATGCTGTATTATCCACCAAACTCACCTTTTCTTTCCTCTGTCTGGCACCCTCCTCCCCAGACAGCATATAGTCTTATAGTAGGAGCTTCGCTCTGCAGTGAAGTGGACCTTAGATAGGGCATTCTCAACCAGAGCCACTGACAGATTCATGCCCTCGATGTGAAGCCAGCCAATGAAGTTCCCTGCCTTATCCATGCTCTCCACCTCCACTTCCACCTGAGAGAGAAGGCAAAAGAGTGAGTTAATGTGCTGTATCTTGGATAAGCTAAGATTTCATTACTGGCTGCAGTGACAAAAAAGAGAGGGTCTTTGTCTTAGATAGATCACTGGAGTTATCTATTGATCGTCCAGGCAACTCGGGGGTCTTATGAGCATGCACACACATGCGCACACACACACACACACACACACACACACACACACACACACACACACACACACACACACACACACACACACAGTCAGTGACATCTGGGCATGTTTAAAAGCAAGGCTTAAATTCAGCCTGGCACTAACTTTAGCCTAACGTTCTCAATTAAAGCAGTGACACCAGGAAACACAAACCACTAATATATTACATTTGTCTCTGAGCGCTGATGCTGTTTTTTGGCCATTGATCAATGTCGGCAGGGAAGGACAAAAAATAATTAATTTCAAAGAGAGAATGAAAAACGAGGCAAAAAATTATTTCAAACATTAACTATATATTAAAATGGTTATACTATGATAGCAAATTGCATAACGCATTTAAACACCCCAAAAACACGGAAATGGAACACTGAAAAACATTCTAAGCGTAATATATCAAGGTTTAAGACAAGTCTAAATATGGATTTCATAAACCTAAACACTCTAACCAAGGAAAGATGCCGACTTCCTGTTAATTAAGATGACAACAGTGAATAAAGATTGCCCCAAAAATAAAAAAAGAAAGAAAAAGAAAACAAATCATATGCCGTCAAATCATCTCCCTTAAATAATATATTTCTTCAGCAAAATAACAGCTACATTGTGAGTGCATGTGTTTGAGTGGGTTTGTGGGAAACAGGCAGGTGTTGTGAAAAGACACTCCAAGAGTCAAACGATTAAGAGTGCGGTTGTTCATCCCCAAAGCCCCAAGGGAAATTTGCCGTGAATTACTTTGAGGCTGAGGCTGCATACGCAGGGAGAGTAAAAGCTTTTTAATGAGGGCATAATCAACCAACCTCACGTTATGAGGGACAAACAACTAGCCTCCCACTCAGGTTTGGGAGGATTCGGCCGGGTTCAGGCATAGAACGTTCCAGTAATCAGGACTGGTCTTTAGCCAAGGGGCAAAACGTATTAGGTCCATCACAGCCAGCATTATGTTCCCTGTGTACTTTACTGCTGGAACACAAAGCTCTGAGTTAATCACCAGCTATTTGAGGACTAGAAAACAGGTTTTTATTTTTGTTATTTTTTTCCCAGTAACGATCCCTCTGTATGTTTGCAGATGTTGTTAAAGTAGATTTTTTTTTTACATCACATGAAGAGTGGTGCTTGCCTCTGCTGCCTCTAGAGGGCAACTGATTTAACGGTTCTGCCGATTAATCAGCACTGATAGTTGCTTTTTAAAATATCGGTTATCGCCAATGATTTAATGTTGATGAATGATAATCTACTGTTAAATAATGACTGCTCATACATATAAACACTACCGGTCAAAAGTTTTGAAACAAACTCATTCTTTATTATAATTTTAGAATAATAGTAAATTCATCAAATCTATGGAATAACATAAATGGAACTCTGGGTATTATGCCTGACTAAACAAAATCAAAATTTTTGCAGACATGCACTCTTGACATTTTCTTAACCAACTTGAGGTTTCAACCTGAGATGCTTTTTAAACAGTATTGAAGGAGTTCCCATCTATGTTGGGCACTTATTGGGCTATTCTTTGATCCAAGTCATCAATTTCAAAAACATTTTTAATTTTTTAGTTTTGTAATTAAATAAATTAATATGGTGGCACAATTATATTTTTGTCTAAAAAACTAATTTCAAACATGTAAGCGTACGCCTTCGGATCAAAAGATTTCTGAGATGCTATTCTGCTCACTACAAGAGTGGTTATTGTACAGAGTGGTTATCTGAGTTATTTGTGGCCTTTCTGTCAGCTCGAACCAATCTGGCCATTCTCCGTTCATCAACAAGGGATCACTGGATGTTTTTTTTTGTTTTTGGCACCATTCTGAGTAAACTGAAGACTGTTGTGTGTGAAAATCCCAGAATTCAGCAGTTATAGAAATACTCAAACCAGCCCGTCTGGCACCAACAATCATGCCATGGTCCAAATCACTGAGATCACATTTTTTCCCTCATTCTGATGGTTGATGTGAACATTAACTTGCACAAAAAAGAAAAAAAAAAAGAAGAAATAAACTGACTCTGGGATTTCATTCTACTTGGACTCGTGTAGCCTCAATATCAGGGGCTAAAGATACAAAGACTAAAACAACAAGAAGATTTTTCAACACTATTGGTTGAATAATCAGTTATCTGCTTCCTTCTAACACCATAGATATCAGCATCTGCAAAATCCAACATCAATCAACCTCTAGCTGCCATAATGATAGGGTGTTGGGGGTGATTGCCAGGACTTTGCTATATGGTTTCTGAGGTGTTTTGAGTGATTTTAATCCTGTTGCTAAGCAGTTGAGGTTCTGGGAGGTTTCTTACTGGCTCATATCAAAAGATATGCCCCTAGATATGGCTCAGGTCCCTCTATCAATCCAAACCCCAAAGAATACATTGGTCAGATGCATGAGGCAAATTATTTGCTCCAATTAGTGGGTCCACAAGGTGGCAACACTCACATTTGAGCCACTAGAAAAAGCGCTAGAAGATGTATTTGCAGGTAAACAACAGGAGACAAATGTGGAAACAACAACAGTGGATGTCCACATCAAGAATACCTGTACGAGGAGGTCAGGAAATACCTGCATTTGTATAACTCTATTATGAAGAATATAAAGACACCTTTATGTTTCTAAACTCCAGAGGAGAAACAGTCCTATAACAGTACTATAGCTTGCATGCACCAACCGCCTTTGTATGTGTGCGCTTGGAAACAATAGCACACCTTTCCTAAACAAGTCACATGATTTGATGCACCATTCATGCCTGTACCTCGAAAAGTGCAGGATGTGTTTTGCAATGAATTTTAAAACTTAGGTTTAGGATTTTGTACAAATCCCTAACCCAACATATAGGCAATAGCAAAAGTGATGCATGATTCAACAAGCACTGCAAGTAATGTACAGATATCCTGTGCTTTCTTTCCTATTTCAGCAACTAAATGTTTGGCAATACAGTTTAGAGCCGGAAGAGGAGAGTCCGAGATACAGATAGGAGACTGGGCGGGTCTCTGCTAGAGTCCTCTGTTATGTAAGCTTGTCTTTAGAGGATAGTTGCTTCTTCCAGAGATTCAATGTCAGATGAAGGCGTTTCAGACATGATTTAGCAGCACACACTACAAGATAGTCCAAAACTCTCTTTAGTGCGCCTGTCACTGTGACAACAGTATGCCTCAAAATGTGAGATACTGTATCAGGCCGACCTATACAGGCCTTGAGAAAGCAAATATTGTGGACAAGACAGAATTCAAATTCCTTTCATATGTAATAAACGTTCATCTGAATCAAATCAAAATAGCTTGTAAATCAGAATCTAAACAAAGAGGGAAATCTGTATCGATAACCAGCCCTAACAACAGCCATGATGGACAGGCTAGCAGTAGCTAAATATAAGTTTTTTTTAGTGTAAAAATGAGAAAAACATAGAACAAACTGAATATCAGGCCCTGCACATTGGGTACGTGTCAGACTGTAGGTGGGTGCCTGTGCAAGTCAGGGCCATGTTTATGAGATGGGATGCCCACTTGTATCAACACCTACTCATGTCTCAGTGCCAGATTTAAACCAGCATCACCCTCTTGCACTGTTTAAAATGTTGCCTTTTTAGTGCATAAAAACAGATCAAAGTCACACTCATGGTCCCAACACACACATGCTCTCAACCCACATAGCGCTCGCTCATCCAAAAGGAACACACACCGGTACAGTAAGGGCAGGCATGGTCTCGTTAAGCTAGCCCAGATGGCTCCCAGCAGAGGTTTCCAGAGCCACTATGGCTCCATGTGGATGGAGCATTTGAGCCAACATGGCTCCCGCTGGATCACAAATGGCTTCTGTAAGTGTGAAAAATGCGGCACAGAGGAGAAACATTAAAAACGGATAAAGATTGATTTCCAGGGTTGCCTGCTTTAAAGAGGCAAAATGGGCCCTTGCATTGCAAATGGATCATGGTGAGGGATGATATTTTTATTATTATGAGATGACAGCAACAGATCACAATGGATCTCATTTATGCTGCTAAATCTTGCTCTACAGAGCCATATCCAGATCAGATATGAATCGGATTTAGACCCGCATCTGAAAGTGATCAAAATTGATATCATATAAGCCAATTCCAGATATCAGTGCAAGATAATGGTGAAAATATCAGTGTCAGAAAAAAAAGGAAAATGGATGAGTGTAACTGTGGCCATTGAGATATTTTTCAAGGCATGACACTGGTTTAACCTTGGCTCAAAGCATCCCTACAGGTGATATACCGATTTCCCAAACATTCAACACACTCCTGGAGTAATACACACAGTGCCAGCCCTCATCACACTTCCTTCTCTCGCTTTTAATCACCAAACAGTCCTTCACTGACTTTAAATCTTAATTATGGCATGGACCAATCACTAAGGGTGTAACTCGCTCTGTAACTCAAAGCCCATCATGTCCTTGATATCAGATGACACAGGATCCTACACTAATTTGTTAAAGGTCCCCTGACATGAAATTTTCACTTTCTGAGTTTTTTTTCAACATTAATATTAGTTCCCCTAGCCTGTATTTGGTCCCCTCGTGTCTAGAAATTTCAGTCGGTGTAAACCGAGTTTTGGCTATCTTTCTCTGCCTGTGAGAAAATGAGATCTCAGACGGGCTGATCTTGAATCTCCCCTGTATGACGTCATACGGGGAAAGGTTACCTCCCCCTTCTCTGCTTTGCCCGCCCAGAGAATTCGAGCTAGGAAGTACGAACGCGCGCAATTTTAGTTTATCCTCGAGAGATATCATGGCGTGTGACCGATCGAAGCACAAAAGTTGCTCAATAATTGAATGCACAAATGATCACAGAAGTCTTTTTTTTACTTCCTTCATCCAATCCCCAGAAGGATCAATGGATAAATTTCATTTACTCTGGGAATGCACCGACACAACACACCAAATTTTTGTATGTCTGCGCCAAACATTTCACAGACGACTGTTTTCACAACATGGGTCAGTTCAGAGCTGGGCATGCTGAATGTCTGAAACTGAAGTCTGGATCAGTACCAACTCTCTTTGGCTCACCTACAAACCTCGGACAAGTAAGTCAACTAATTATATATAATTGTGTTGCTTTACTATTTATGGTTACCTAGCTTGTTACACGTAGAATGTGGCTGTAACATTAGCTATGCAGCTAACAGCCGAGTTACTGTCGCTAATGTAAAGGTAGATAGCATCAGGTACACTGTAACGCAAGTGTTGTACACTTCTTTGTTATTTGGATATCCGTTCTCCTGTTGGTGATATGTTTACAAAATTACAGACGTTTCAGATCTCTGCGTACTAGAACATCTAACGTTAGGCACAAAAAAACAGTTTTTTCCCCATGCTATCTGCACACACTTGGCCAATGAAGCTCATTCTGATTCTGATTCAAACTGAAACGCTTGAACGACTGCGTGTCTAAGTGCCATTGCAATATATCCAATGTAAACATGCATGGTACCGTTGCGCAAGCTGGTCAAGACCACACCCACACTACACCTTGCCCCGCCTTTCTCCTCCTCATTAGCATTTAAAACTACAGACACCGAAACGGCACGTCTGAAGGAAAGCTCATTATGGGTTGGCTTGTAGTGGCTATAATTCTGTACAAAGGCTGAATTTTGTAAAAGAGATTTCAGATACAGTACTAGGGACCACTAAGGCCTATATCAAAGCCTACAAAAAGAAGCATGTCAGGGGACCTTTAATAATTTGCATATGAAAGCACAGTTTCCATTGTTATTGGTTGACATGTATGTGTGTGATGTAGGGTATCTCCTCTTTACTTTTCTTTAGAGAACCAGCCCATTATAAATAAGTCAGAAGTAAACTTGCATACTCTTAAGAATCCTCAAACCAACCCGCCTGGCACCAACAATCATCCGTGTGATTATCTTCAGTTATTGTTCACATCAGCTATCAGAATGTGGAAAAATGTGATCTCGATTTGGATCATGGCATGATTGTTGGAGCAAAATGGGCTGGTTTGAGTATTTCTGTAACTGCTGATCTGTGTATATATATATATATATTCTGGCTCAGGTCCCTTTTCAATGCAAATCTATGGGTTTTTACTAACCCATTTTGTTTTACCCACCAGGCAACGAATAACCACTAAAAAGTCAAATGAATATCCAAGTTCTTTATTTAAAATTGCCCCTCTTAAATGATCTACTGTATAATTTAGAAAAGTAGATTTCTGAATCTGCCTTCACAGGGTGAAAATCAGAACAGATGTAATATTTTCAACAACCAGAGCCAAGAATCAAATAAAAAATGTCAAAAGAGACAAATGTGAAGTAAATACATAAATACATCTGAAAATGAATTCAAAACCCAACACCATTGACCAGTGCGGTGTGTGGGTGTGTTTACACAGTTTTTCTGGAAAGGGGGAAATTGCCTTATTGGTGGCGGGATCGACTGCAGTTCCAGCTGCGTGTTGTGTTAACGCTGTTATTACATTTGTTGACAGCGCTGCTGCAAGGGTTGACGATCATTAGATTGCCGTTATGAGGAGAAACATATATTTATCTTTGGGTGTGTGACTTTTGTAATAACAGCAAGGAATCTGAGGAAAAAAACACATGTTGACAGTGCTACGAGACAAACATGCAAAACACAGCTCACACGCAACATCACTTTAAGTCTAAGACCATGTGCACGCACACACGTTCAGAAGTGGCAGTTAACCTTGTGTAACCATAGAAACTGTATCAAAATGTGACACCATGTGGTGCCATCTCAGAGGTAAATGCATAACAGCAAGGAGAGCCGGCGAGAACAGGAAGCAGATACAACAGATGGCCCCCACGGTGCAGTCCAGCATGAAAATGCTGAAGACACTCCCAAAACACTGCGTCTGATTCCACCTGATCCCACAAAACACATACATTTGCTTAGTCATATAAAAGGTGAACAGATCACAGAGTTCTATGGTTTTTATATACAGCTAATTATAATCACTACAGACTGACCTGCTTTATAAGGACATACAATTTTTTTTTTTACATTTTGTCCCTCGATTACATATGTATACGTATGTACCCACACAGACACAAAACTGCTCTCTGAACTCTGAAAAGCTCAGAAATAAACAATTTCAAAAGGCAATCCTTGAAATGTTTACACACACACACACACACACACACACACACACACACACTGTATAACTAAGAGACTAAAAACTCTGGTATGACAATCAAAGCTCCAGAGGTTTCATGGTGAATCCATAAAATGGATTCCCCCACCCCCCCAAAAAAGTAAAAAAATAAATAAAAAAAGAAGTGATGGATCGATCCACTAATGGTGCATATCTATCTAAAATGCAAATACACAGTTAATGGGTCTTTTATCAAAAGAAAGCACACCCATAAAACAGAAGCCAAATGGAGTAATTCTACAGCATTAAAGATTAAATGAGGTAGAGGGCTTCTCTTTAAACGCGGCTTAAATCAATGGCTCAAGCGAAGGCCAGCATGTGAGAGTCCATTGATATATACATACATATATACATATATATATATATATAGAGAGAGAGAGAGAGAGAGAGAGAGCTACACATCATGTGAGAGCATATAAAAGGTGGCAAGAATAGGTTTGATGATTATTATATCATATTATTCAAACTTGCATTCATACAACTGAGGGCTGAGATTCAAGAGGCAGTGAGGCTGTAATGCTCTGTGTAAGCGTGTGTGTGAATTTGTAAGTGGACGTGTGTGAGTCTAACATTTCTGGATTTAGTGCTCAGCCAAAAGGTCCAGAACTTCACTAAATAAAAGCCAGGTGGAATGCTGCAGTAAATAAAGTGAGACTGCAGCAGGAATAAAAAAAATGGGAAGAAAGAGGAAGAAAGTTCAAGGGTCAGTTTAACATGGGTAAATTAAAGAGTTTGTGTAAACTAGGTATGACACTGCAAGAACAGCCATTCACTACCCTTATAGAAATGTGAGATGTCTTAATGCCTAGACAGCCATCAAACATTTAAGGTACAATCCTAACTGAAATTGAACCTCACAAGTAACTGATATGAAAAGAAAAACTTGACATGTACTGTATAGCAACTCTGAGCGGTGCAACACAAAGTAGCGCTCGTCACACAAACCACACACTAAAGTTTGATGTTAGCATGTTGCAAAGCTAAAGACTTGATAAAAAATACATAGCACACAAATATTGGGATGAAATCATCAGTTATTAATTAGATTGCAATCTCTATCATCTATACTTTACAGAACTAAATGAAATACAAGTATATTTAGGGTGTTTTCAGACCTGTACAGCAGCCAATTAGATTTGTTCCACTTGTTAGTCCCTGTTAATAAAAATCACACATGAGAAAACTGTCCCCTCGTTGGGCAAAATGTTTTTGCGCTGTTCCGGGATTTAGCTCATATGTACTGTACATAGTTATACCTGTAAGTTAAAATTTTTGAGTGTTGGTTTTGTCACGGTTTTGCAAAACATTCCTGCATGATACAGAATGTGCATTTCAATCAAAGGTTTTGTTACAAGTAAACATTATCCTTCACTTGGATGTAAAGGAGTTAAATGGAAAATTTCTAATATCTTACAGCATTATTTTATCAGAATCAGAATGAGCTTTATTGCCAAGTATGCTTACACATACAAGGAATTTATCTTGGTGACAGGAGCTTCCAGTGCACACCAATACAAAAGATAAGACAGAGATAATAATAATAAACAATTATAGAAAATAAAGTATATATAGTATACACAATATACAGCATACACACACACACACACATATACACATACAAAATATATATTATATATATATATATATATATATATATATATATATATATATATATATATATATATATATATATATATATATATATATATATATATATATATATATATATATATATATATATATATATATATATACACACACTCACCTAAAGGATTATTAGGAACACCTGTTCAATTTCTCATGAATGCAATTATCTAATCAACCAATCACATGGCAGTTGCTTCAATGCATTTAGGGGTGTGGTCCTGGTCAAGACAATCTCCTGAACTCCAAACTGAATGTCAGAATGGGAAAGAAAGGTGATTTAAGCAATTTTGAGCGTGGCATGGTTGTTGGTGCCAGATGGGCCGGTCTGAGTATTTCACAATCTGCTCAGTTACTGGGATTTCCACGCACAACCATTTCTAGGGTTTACAAAGAATGGTCTGAAAAGGGAAAAACATCCAGTATGCGGCAGTCCTGTGGGCGAAAATGCCTTGTTGATGCTAGAGGTCAGAGGAGAATGGGCCGACTGATTCAAGCTGATAGAAGAGCAACTTTGCCTGAAATAACCACTCGTTACAACCGTGGTATGCAGCAAAGCATTTGTGAAGCCACAACACGCACAACCTTGAGGCGGATGGGCTACAACAGCAGAAGACCCCACCGGGTACCACTCATCTCCACTACAAATAGGAAAAAGAGGCTACAATTTGCAAGAGCTCACCAAAATTGGACAGTTGAAGACTGGAAAAATGTTGCCTGGTCTGATGAGTCTCGATTTCTGTTGAGACATTCAGATGGTAGAGTCAGAATTTGGCGTAAACAGAATGAGAACATGGATCCATCATGCCTTGTTACCACTGTGCAGGCTGGTGGTGGTGGTGTAATGGTGTGGGGGATGTTTTCTTGGCACACTTTAGGCCCCTTAGTGCCAAATGGGCATCGTTTAAATGCCACGGCCTACATGAGCATTGTTTCTGACCATGTCCATCCCTTTATGGTGTAAGGCTGACATCAAGAGGTCGTAAAAGTCAAAGAACTCTGCGAGAACCAACGTCATAAAACTCTCACACAGATGAACATCTCCACCCAAGATAACACTCTTTACTTGCTAAGGACCATACAACGCAAATCCCATTTTGACCTCTATCTCACCTAAGGGCAATTTAGAATGACATCCTTTTCTGTAATATAAGAGGTTTTCTGTTCATACATGTTTGATATCACTCAAGAGGTCGCAGTGCGACTGGTAAGGTGGTCTCATTCCCTTTTCAGAAAAACCAAATCTCCATTAAGATTTTAGAACTTAACAGAATCATGCACTCTATTAGAGACATGTCCCTCCCAAATATCCCACAGGGACCACATGCTGTATGCAGATTAGGTATATTCTTTGTAAGCATCAAAGGACCTAATCAATCACAAGTTTCAAAGGTCTTTGCCAAATGCTGTATAATTCTGTATGTCTGTCCCATCCCTACCTGTATGTTAATGAGGTATGTCCCCAGGACTACCAAACCTAACCACTCCCAAAGTTTGGGTATTTAAGGAAAGGTGACACATTGCTCAGGGCTCTCTGTAATCAGACGATCCCAAACAGTTTACTGTTTGTAGTTTATTTCAGGTGATTGCAATTCGAATTTCTTATGTTTAGATAAAATGTCTAACTTTGACTTATCACTGTCTAATTGGAATTGATGAATTGATTATGTTACCTGGTCAATAAATTGTCAACATTTGATTTTATTCTGACTGACTCTGACATTGTGTTTCCCAAACAGATTAAACGATTCGTATGTTACCGCAAGTCTGCGTCAGATTAATGACGACTAATATTTGGCATCGATTCAAGTGTACTTGGTTTGCAAAGACAAAAGGGAATTTCCGTTTAGAACAGCAAACGCTGCTTGACCAATCTAAATTCGGGTGTCTAACCTCTGTTTTAATTTGATGTTTCTCCAGATAAGTGTACATGGGAAACCACGCATGGCCAATCCAAAGCTATTATAAGAGAAGTTATGTTGGTCAACTTACATCTGTAATAGTGGCCGTGACCTCTACTGAAGAAAACGTTAAGTAACATTCAAGTGTATGCAATTCCATAGGGCTATACTGAAGTATCTTTGATTGTGTATACGTGAACGTAACCGATCTCAGGTATATAGCAATTACCTCTGTTTGATGATCCAATACTGGCCACTTGTGATCGTGAGACCCGCGGTGTAGAGAAAACACGCGAGGACCTCAAAGCGACATAGTTTCTTAATCTAAACGGGTAAAATATAATTAAAGGAGTTAAAAGAATAATCAAACATTCGCTCACTTTTAATGATACTCAGATATCATTAAAAACCTTTTTCATTTATGGAGTCAGATGAAATAACGAGGTAATACATAAGAGAAAATGTATTTCATTTAATATTGTTGTGTTGCGTAACAAGACAGTAACGCGCAGAGACCTTCACCCGTATTATTGGAGACTGTCATTGGACCGATAAACGGGCTTACAATGGCCACCATGTACCCATCCTCTGATGGCTACTTCCAGCAGGACAAGGATAAGCACCATGTTACAAAGCTCGAATCATTTCAAATTGGTTTCTTGAACATGACAATGAGTTCACTGTACTAAAATGGCCCCCACAGTCACCAGATCTCAACCCAATAGAGCATCTTTGGGATGTGGTGGAACGGGAGCTTCGTGCCCTGGATGTGCATCCCACAAATCTCCATCAACTGCAAGATGCTATCCTATCAATATGGGCCAACATTTCTAAAGAATGCTTTCAGCACCTTGTTGAATCAATGCCACGTAGAATTAAGGCAGTTCTGAAGGCGAAAGGGGGTCAAACACAGTATTAGTATGGTGTTCCTAATAATCCTTTAGGTGAGTGTATATACACACACACACAGACACATCCGACACACACACACACACACATATATATATATAAACACACACACATCCCAAACATATATATATACACACACACACACACACACACACACACACACACACATACACACATACACACACACACACACACACACACACACACACACACACACACACACACACAAACACACACACATGCATACATACATAGTGCAAATCTAAATACAAATCTGTTATATACAGTGCAAGGGAATGTAATGGCAGAAGAGGTAGAATGTGTTGGATAAATATAAAAAGACTAGACTGTGTATTGCACATAATTATAACTCAATGGGGCAGTTTTAACTGTTCATGAGGTGGACAGCCTGAGGGAAAAAACTGTTCCTTTACCTGATGGTTCTGGTGCTCAGTGCTCTGTAGCGCCGGCCAGAAGTCAACAGTTCAAAAAGGTAGTGGGCTGGGTGAGATAAAAAGTGGCAGTTTTCACAGTCACAGAGCTATAGCTATCTCCATCTCTCTCTCTCTCTCTCTCTCTCTCTCTCTCTCTCACACACACACACACACAAAATGCACAAACATGAAGACACCAGAGAGAGTGAAGCCTCGTAAATATGGTTAAAATGAAAACTGTTCGACAAATTTTATTTCATGCCTCCTTAATGGTTTATTATTATTTTTTTTGTCAAAAAGTAGCTAATGCCACCGTACTTGTGTCTGTTCTGTGTGTAAGTGATCATACTAAAAATACCTCAGGAATTATAAAACACCACCATTTTTAAAACATGATTATATTTAATATAGAAGCCAAAAGGCTATTTCCACGTATTGGTTAGGTATTACAGGGATGTGCCGACCTACAGATTTCACCTCCAAACATCCATCAGGTATGTTCATATTTATCATAGGGATATTGGTTGGTTCGTTGGTCCGTTAGGTAGGATTACATTCTCACTACAAGCAGACCACTTCAGAGTTCATTTGAAATCAGACCGAGACTACCTCATCCAGGCGGTCTCAGGACTCAGATCTCTTAATCTTGTTGCCTACATTTTGGAATCAGCCTTCATGTCAGAAGTGTGTCAGTGATACTATAATACTATCTAGGTAGGAAGCTCATTAGGTTTTGAACAGACCTTGAATCTCTCTAAAGTCTCTTAAGTTTATATTACAGGCATATAAAACATTCTCTCATACACAGAAGATATTAAGTTGAGAGGGCCGGCACAATTTCAGCTAATGTTTGACTCATGTTTTGTAGTTAACACAACTGTGTTTTTCAGCTCTGTGTGTTATGCATTGTTCGATAAAGGTGATTTCAGCCCAGTATGTGTGTGTGTATGTGGGTGGGGGTGAATTGATCGGGCTTCAGAACACACATCAATGTTGCAGTCATCTCTGTCTAAACAGAATCTTTCAAATACAGATGACCCAATAAAAGCATATTGTGCACGCACACAGACCTATCCTGTTCTATTTCCACTGTCGTCTCATTAATTGGGAAAAAAAAAGAAAATTAGGTTTTAATTTAAAAAATAAAGCAATCAAAGCTGTGAAAAAATTATGATTAAGTTATGGCAGGTAATGAAAGTCCCTGTATCGCCCTGTCAAGCCACTTAATGACCTGGGAGACAGGAGATGAAAGAAGTCAAAATGAAAATGCAGCTTGAGATGGAAAGGGCAGTTTTGCTCTCCAAGACAATAATCTAAAAGTTACTGCAGAAAGACTCAAAAAGCTTCATTACTGTTATCCTTAAAAAGGAATGAAGATCTGTTAATACAGCACATCCTCTGTCTGACGGGCTATCGCCTCTTCAGCGAACAACTACAGATGTTGGAAGTGTTGTTAAAGTATGTCCCAAATGGTGTCCATTTAAAAGACTGTAAGCATGGCTGCATTTTGGAGAGTTTGCTTTAATTAGCTTTAATATGGAGCCGCACACACACACACACACGCACACACACTCAAATCCTCTAACACACAAGCAAACACAGCAAAAATTGAGAGCGTGCGTCTGCTAGTACTTTTATATTCCTGCATATCCTGTCAGTGTGTTTATACGTGTGTATTGTGTAAATTTGATTCAGAACTAGTACAGGAACATTTTAAAAGCATATAAAGCCTTATTCTAATGCCTCCCATGGCCTCTGTGGGAACAGGTCAATATTGAGTCGATGGGACTCGTGGAGCTGCGATGGTCCCCTCTAAATGACCTGCATGGCTTTGTGGAGCAATCAATTCTGAAAGGACCCCCATACACTCAACCATTCCATCTCGCCATATAGAGAATAGTTCTGTAACCTGGTGTGCTTCCATTGTGGTCGGATTATCTTTAGATCATTAGGCCCTCACACTGCAGGAAGTTTTAAGTACTTTTACACAGAACTACTTTTTGCTGTTTTCACACATTAAGAGGAACATTTTAAGCTTACACTCTGGGGTAGGTACTTTTGGGAAGAAGAGGGACTGTGGGAGGTGCTGCAACCTGTGATTGGTCAAACACATATGATGCACAAAACAATTAGAAACGCAATGAATTTGTAGCCGCCATGAGTAAACAAACTTCTAATACTTCTACTGTATACTTCTGCATACTTCTGTAATACTTCTGCTTCTAGCCTGCTATTCAGGTGATTGCACTCATTTTCCAATACCCTTAACAGAAATAAAAAAACAACAAAGTATCAAAAGAGGATCACCTGTTTCACATCCTATTTGTGTGCGAGGGGTGAGCAGAGCTGCTGCATGACTTCAATGGAAGACTGTATGATTATGCACAAAATAAAGTGATTTCTGGATTACCATATTGAAATTTTCCTGGGATAACAGACATAAATGGTAAGATGTTTATAGAGACTGTAATTGAAATCTACTATAAACTAAACAGTCATGAAATCTAGTTTATTTGAAGGAAGTATTGTGTGCCTGTTACTGTATCTTTAAGTCAATGAGTGAGTATTTTCAGTACTGTAATTTATGTTGAATCACAAAAGACTAAATTGTAGAAGACTGTGTTGATAAATAGGTGTATAATGCATTTTCAACACATTGACTGCTGAATTCAGCATGTGCTGCGTGGTAGTCGGACTGCCTCCTGTCTCCTCTCACTCCGGCTGCAGGACGGCACGCACGGCTCAAGTGCCAAGTCTAAACTGTAGTGCGAGGACACAGGCTGTGTCCGAAAAATTTTAAATGCTGCCTTCGAAGGTAGAATGAGGTAAGATGAAATAATGGGATTTTATAACAGTTCAGAGTCCAGTTTCCTTAATAGTTCCATTCATCCAACAATGCTGTTGTTTAAACCATTAACTGATTAGGCAGCTGCCTATGTTTCCAATCCTGGCATCCTTTGTCTGTGTTGTTGATTTTGTTGTTGCTATTGAACCGCATGTGCAAACAACATCAGAAGAAAAATGGTCGATACTAGATGACATCACTACGGGGGTTACTTTAGTGAGTGCGAAAGCAAGAGGGGAAAAGTCTCATTGGGTGTCTAGAAACTAGAAAGCTACAAAGAGAAAGTTACTACGAGAAAAGAAAAGAGACTGTAGGTGGGAAAGGGGCTGTCTCCAAGTTCCACAAATTCAGAAAAGCCCTTGATACGAGCCCAGCAGTGTCCATCTGAAATCTCCAGTGTCCAGCTGGAGGACACATGGGGTCACACATCATAATAAAATTGTTTCCTTTATATCCTCACTAAAGCCGGTCAATCTCCCCCAGAACATAACAAAGAGCAGCGGGGAAGAAGGGGAAATCAATAGCCCTGATCTCTCTCCACAGGGGTACCTGCACTGCTCTCTTCACCTTCAGATCTCAGTACCACTGGCTGGAGAGAGGTTATGTGACTCGGAAATGTGATTCATTTTCGTATCTATGGTTACGGATCAGGCCGAAGTGATCAAAGGAAAATAACAACCGGCTGTGTAAAAGAAAAAGTTAACAGGGGTAGCGAATAAATATTTAAATGATTTTTGTTGGACCACTCTGGGATAATGAATGAGAGCATGAGAAGTCACTGAGCGTGAACGAGGAGCAACGATTGGATAGGGGGAGGGTCGGAACGATTGAGTGAGCTTCTGGATGGACTCTAACAGCCTGGTTGTTAAAATCAATGATGGCAATAACTGCAATCCATCTCTTTCACAGCTGCCCTTGCCCACCGATCGATGTGTATCAAGCTACATCTGTAATATTGCTATTATCAGACATTATTTCCTTTCCAGATATGACAGATCAGGGCTGAATATGTATACGTTTATATTTGGGTTGGCTTGTGTTAGTGTTATTACTGTTAGTGAAATCTAAAAGGAAAACCAAATTAAAACAATTTTGTTAAATGGAAAAAATAAATAAACACATAATAAATAAACACATAATAATAGAAAAATTATATATATATATATATACATACACACACACACACACACACAAACATACATATCAAATATTTGATTCATAGTGCAGAACTTTTCTGTTTAAAAGCTGAAATACACCAGGGACTCTTATTTTGCTTAATGATTGTGAACTGCTCTGCAACAGCTGGAAACCCTCACAAGCCACTGCATGCTTGAAGAAAATACAGTGGCACATTTTCACAATGAAAGACATGCATTCATTTATATAATTAAATCATATTCTTTTGAAGTTTGATAAATCACATTAGGTCATAGAACGATTCCCATCATTCCGTTCCCAAGTTTAAGACCTCTTTAAATTTAATTATGACTTTTTATGACCTTAAATTTGGGAAAACTGAGTTTAAGAGATTTTAAGACTTTCTAAGTATATTTCACTACATTTACAGCTCTCATCAACGCTAGAAAGGCACTTTTCTCCACTGCAATGGAGCATTTAGAAAATGCTCTCCATTACCCCATACTTTGGAAAATGATGATGGTAGGTTTCAAACTGAAACCTTTTAGTGTGGATAAAAAGGAAATAAAAATCACCTCAAACAATTTTTTTTGTGCACATTTTAAATTGTAAATGTATTGTGAAATGTAAAAACTTTTACAACACTGCCTCAAATAAATAAAAAAATGCAGCGATAACATATTTAATGTAGTGAACTATATTTAAATGGTATTAGTTACATTTACATTAATGCATTTGGCAGATGCTTTTATTCAAAGCGACTTACAGAACCCTTATTACAGGGACAATCCCCCTGGAGCAAACTGGAGTTAAGTGCCTTGCTCAAGGACACAATGGTGGTGGCTGTGGGGATCGAACCAGCAACCTTCTGATTACCAGTTATGTGCTTTAGACCACTACACCACCACCATATACTAAATTCTATAAAATACTAAGTAAGCTTAAGAAAAGAAAAGGTTGAAATGAAAGGGACAACTTAGAAATAACAGATAGAAAACACTAGTTTGTGTGTATACGAGTACTGACGTTTACGCTTAGGGAGGTTTAGCTTGCAAACAGCTACTGGAAGTCAAATAAATGAAAGTATCAAGAGAAAGAGAAACAAAAAGATTTATGTGACCACAACACACACATTTCTAACTACTGAGCATCAATGTGGTGATTACAATGGGAATCTTCCTCCTATTGTGCATGTACATTTGACCATTTATGTGTTGGGATGGTTAGCAGAATAAGATTTGGGGAGTCGTCCAAAAATCTGTCAAGCTACATTGAACACATTTAGAGGCAGGAAATGATTCACAACTGAATAAAATACACATTTATCCTAAAGGCAGCACATTCCTATTGAGTCAATACACACACACATACACATCATTCCTGGGTCAAGGCAATCCAGTAAAAGACAGACAATGACAGCTATCACAGCCTTCATGTTCTCAGAAAGAGTGATGAGTGCTATATCTCTCTCTGTAGCTTGAGAAAATCCTATAAAAGTTATAGACAATCAGACCACACTTCTTTTTGCTTAGGAAGTGCTATGATGTGGATTGTTTTCAAGAAAACATGAATTTTCCAGGAGTAAATTTAGTTGTGGGATGTGGATGTCACTCTTTTAACCAACTAATTTCTGCACATACAGAATGGGCTTAAGCACGAAAAGTGACAAACGTACTTAGCTGCAGTGTATAAGTGACCTATAAAATGTACAAAACAAACACATAAATAGGAATGAAGATTTAAAAATGAATGTATCTTTAACATCAGGCTGCCATTTCTCATTGAGTGCAGCTGCTATTTGGCCTGATATGAGCACATTGGAGGGAGGGGAGATGGGAAGTGCAGGCAATCATGAGGAGCACATCACCATTAATCTAGAGCCCCCTTCCACCGACACTCAGAACGATGTGCCAACCAGTGTCACTCAAAAGGCCATTTCTGCCCATCACAAACTGACAGCCCAAAGAAAATGTGACAGAACAACAGAGAACATGGCACGGGAGATGGAAAGTAGGGGTGGAGGGGTTGAGAATCGCACATAATTTTTATATGTCTGTCGTTAAGCTGAAGTCGAACCCCTGATACATGGCGTGATGAGGTGGAAAGATCTGCCACACAGATGAACATGTGCCAGAGAATTTACAAATCAAAAACAATACAGGTAAATAAAATAGTTATTTTCTTTTTAAAACGGAGTCATTGTCTACTGGTTAACGCAGGTGTACTGACACAGTGAGCTGTGGTGCTCATGTAGGTTATGTAGGTATGAATCTATTCCTGCCAACTCTCTCCACTTTCAATGAACAAAAACAGGAAAAAAAGAAAAAGCTATATGACCAAGTCCTCTGAAGAGTAAAGGTCCAAGTCAAAAACAGACAATGGAACACATATTGTGTAAAGCAATTGACAAAATTAATGATCTGGAATATGCCAGTGAAATTCCATTTGTCTCGCAATGGCATTTTATATATATATATATACATATATGTTGCATTTACAAGTACAAAGTTAGTATCAAGGAGTGGATGTGGTGTAGAACAACAGCAGTTGAGAGAGGAGTTGATCATAATGGATCATATTGAGTTTTATAATGATGTCACATTCAAAGCTAGTCAAAATAACCTAGCACAGGCTTGTCGTTACCATTCAATCTGTATTGACTCCTAAGGGGGACTGATTTCTTAGTTTATTTAATACTTCAGTATTGCAGAACTGTGAACACATGGTGTCTGGAATGAGAGACAGTGAAAAGACAAACAGTTCTCTTACGAGAGGTTCTCTCGTATTGCGTAAGCTAGCTTACGCTACAGGAAAGATTCATCTTTTCTGAGATATTGAAGCCAAAAAATTATCCTTAATTTGGTATCATTTGTCAACGCAGTGCAGCAACTGCAGACCTTGAGCGGGCTAGCTAGCGAGCTCATTGGTTGCTCTGCGGCAACTGCTGCAGCCTATAGACGAACTTGGGCGAACTTAGCGTCCAATGAGGAGCGTCCGCGCTACTGCATCAAAGCCCGCCAAAATGGGCGTGGCTAGAGTGCATATAAGCGTAGTTCAGTAGGCTGGAACCCTGATTTTCATCTCTTCAGCGAAGCTCTTCGCATCTCTGAACTGGAAGCGGCGTCGCCGTTCGAGGGGCATCTAGCAAGCTTGGACAGTGCTCGAAGAAGCCACCTTCAGCCATCCTGCGAGCTACGCCATCCGGCGACGTATCCTTTTTTAGAGCAAGCTAAGTTCCTCAGCGAACTTCACAAAAAGAGTATCGAGCGTCTTTTTAAAGATGCCTCGCACTTCCTGAGGCTCATGCCGTGCTCCTCTCAGCACCGGAGACCGCCACCTCATCTGCGCTCTCTGCCTGGGACGGGAACATGCAGAGCTCGCCCTCGCTGACGGCGGATGCGACCTCTGCGAGGAGCTTCCGATGTCGACCCTGCGGGCTCGACTCGAAGCATGCAAAACCGAAGCCGCCGCGCCGCCTTTCGTTTTGCCACGCAATAAGAAGCGCCGCTCCCAAAGGCTGCCGGAACCAGTGTTAGAAGCGACTGCCTCGCCGGAGCCTCTCCCTCGAGTCTCGCTTTCACCCTCCCCTCCGTCTGCATTCCATGGCCGTCTTACAGATCCTCCAAGCGGGCCTCCTTCGAGAATGGGATGAGAAAGGCGGACACCCAGAGGCTGTTTCAGATCTAAGGAGTCGCGACGGACAACGCGCTGCTCTCTCCGTCCGGTCTCTTCGGTTCCGCGGTGAGTGGCATTGTTGACCGTTTCACAGAAGTCCAGAAAGCCACCCAAGCCATGAATCTCTTCCTGCCTCGTCGCGCTAGCTCCTCTGCAGGCCGCCCATGTGACCAGCCTCCTGCACGAGCCTCTTCACAGCGCCCAGCTCAGCAAAGCCAGACTTTTCAGCGTCGACAGGGCGGCCGCCCTAGGTCGCGCTCAGACAGCCGCCGCAGACCGCCGCCCCGCGGGCCTCGGCCTAAGATTGCGTTGAAACCTGAGCAACCGAAGTCCTCCTAGCTTTGCTGAGAAAGCGGCGGCTCAGTCCCGCCGCAGCCGGACAGCCGTCAAAGCTTCGCCCTCTGTCAGTCCCCTTCTCTCAGGCTACTGCAGTGGTGGATTCAGCAGCCAACAAGCGGTGATACTGCCCGCTTGCCTGCACTCAAACGCCGTTTTCACGGCGACCCAAAAAATCTTGTAAATAGCAAACATGCCTTATGTGTAGAAAATGTGCCCACAATCCAGTGTTCACCCCTACACACAAGCATTACACTTCCGTGTTCCTATCAGAGCCCACTCACATAAAGCGGACACAGCCAGCTCGAGTGTTAGAGTCAATAAGCGCGCCCACGAATCCGTCGCGGCGCCCTTCTCTGGCAGCTCTGTCACACGACCAGCCTTGTGTAGAAAATGTGCCCACAATCCAGTGTTCACCTCTACACACAAGCATTACACTTCCCGTGTCCGATCAGAGCCCACTCTCATAAAGCGGACACAGCCCGCTCGAGTGTTAGAGTCAATAAGCGCGCTCACGAATACGTCGTGGCGCCCATTCTCTGCCCGCTCTGTCACACGGCCAGCAAACACTTCTCTGTATGTAAGTCCCGTGCCCGTGACTATGCTCGCGCATCACTTAACGGATGTGACTCTTTCCCCATTCACCTCAATCGGGAAGTCACTCACAGAACAGCCTGTCCCTGCTGTCTGCGAGCAGTCATGCATAAGCACAGTAAGCGGCTCACACATTCTGTTCAGCTGCGCTGTGTCGCGGCAATCAGAGCGATTTGGCCATTCACCCTCTAGCGTTACGCTTCAAAGCGTGGGAAGCTATCCCAGGATATCCAAATGGGTGTTAAGCACAATAAAACAGGGCTATTTGCTACAGTTCGATCGCCGCCCTCCCGCTTCAGAGCGCGGCTCGAAACTATTGTGAACACGGAAGCAGCCTGCATGCTTCGTTCAGAAATAACAAACCTTCTGTGCAAAAGGGCCATAGAGAAGTGCGCCTTAGCTGAGCGAGTCGGGGTTTTACAGCTGTTATTTTCTTGTTCCCAAGAAAGACGGCGGCCTCAGACCAATATTAGATCTCAGGGTTGTGAACAAGGTGCTTGCAAAAGACCGTTCAAAATGCTTACAATCAGGAAACTCCTCGCGCATACGCGCCAGGGGACTGTTTTATCTCTCTCGATCTGAAATATGCCTATTTTCAGATTCAGATAAATCCCGTCACAGGCCATTCTTGAGATTTGCCTTCGACGGCCAGGTTTATCAATACACCGTCCTTCCGTTCGGCCTGTCTTTAGCACCCGTACTTTCACGAAGTGCATGGATCGCGGCTTCGCACCCCTCGGAGTCAGGGCTTGCGAATTCTGAACTATTTGGACGACTGGCTGATTATGGCACAGTCACATACGGAGCTTCTGTCTCACAGAACAGTTCTCCTCAGCCATCTGAACAGTTTGGGTCTTGCAGTCAATTGGACCAAGAGCTCACTACAGCCCAGTCAGGCAATTTCCTTCCTTGGAATAGAACTAGACTCTGTGGCAATGGCGGCTCGCTTATCTACACAGCTGCGCCGTGTTCAGCGACTAGCAGCGTCCTTTCAGATGAACAGCCTCACGCCTCTGAAAAAATTTCAGAGAGTGCTAGGTTACATGGCCTCAGCCGCAGCAGTACTTCAGCTGGGTTTACTGCGCATCGCCCGCTTCAGCATTGGCTAAACACCCGGCGTCTCGCCGGGCTTGGGCCACAGGCCGCCAGCCGATCAAGGTGACTCAGACCTGTACGCCAAAAGTCATCTCGACAGGCAGCGTCCAACACGGGTTGGGCGCGGTCTCGCGAGGGCTCTCCAGTTTTTTGGCCTATGGTCAGTTCAGGAAAAGCTCCTTCACATAAATTGTCTGGAAATGATAGCGGTCGAGTGCGGCGCATGCGCTCTCCCGGTCATTCAGGGTCACCGCGTCCTGGTCCGTTCGGACAACAGATCTGTGGTATCCTACCTAAACCGTCAGGGCGGTGTCAGATCCAGGAACCTCTTCCATCTGACGAAACGCATACTGAGTTGGTCCCAGTGCCACCTGCGCTCGCTGAGGGCGACGCGCGTGCCAGGCCACCTGAGCGGCGGCCCAGACAGACTGTCCAGAGACAATATTCCCCAGGGGAATGGTACCTGCACGCTGAAACAGTCCAGAAGTTATGGCGCATATTCGGCAGAGCAGAGATAGACCTCTTTGCGTCAGAAGAGAACTCTCACTGCCCAATATTTTTCTCGAGCGAGGGCAGCTGGCCCAGGACTGGCCCAACCGCCGCGCTTTACGCCTTCCCTCCGTCTCGCTATTGCCACAGGTAATGCAGAGGATCAGGAAGCGCATCACTCGGCGCTCCTCATAGCCCGCGTTGGGAGAATCAGACATGGTTCCGGAGCTTACGCAGCTGTCACTGACAGCGCCGTGGCCCATCCCAGTGAGAGCAGATCTCCTCTCTCAAGCTCGCGACGCGATCTGGCATCCTCACCCAGAGCTGAGGCTGCAGCGTGGGTGATCAGCGACTACCCATCGCTCTGCCAGAAGGGGTAATAAACACCATCATACGCGCTAGAGCCCCTTCCACGAGAAGACTCTATGCGTCAAAATGGTCTGTGTTTTCAAAATGGTGCACCGACAGAGACCTGGACCCACGGACATGTGGGGTGTACGTCGCTGCTCATGTTTTTACAAAGAGCTGCTGGATAAGGGCAGATCCCCATCCACGCTCAAAGTGTATGTGGCGGCCGTCGCGCGTTACGCTGAACCCTGCACGGCCAGTCACTGGGAAAAACGAGCTGGTCATCCGGCTTCCTCAGGGGAGCTAGAAGGATGAACCCCGCGCCCCCATCGGTTCCTATCTGGGATCTTTCTATAGTTCTCGAAACTATGAAAGCCCCCTTTCGAACCGCTTCAATCCGTGGATTTGAAATACCTTTCACTCAAAGCCGTTTTCTGACTGCCCTGTCATCAGTCAAGCGTGTGGGAGACCTTCACGCGCTGTCTGTCAGCGCTGCGTGTCTTGAGTTTGGACCAAGTGACTCCAAGGTCATTTTAAAGCCTAGACACGGCTATGTTCCCAAGGTGATCGGTACTCCTTTCAGAGCACAGGTCATTTCCCTATCGGCGCTGCCAGCATCCGATAGCTGACGCGACGCCAATCTCCTTTGCCCAGTCAGAGCACTGAGATTGTATACTGCGGCGCTCCGCCTCTTTCAGGCGCTCTGAACTGCTTTTCGTTTAGTTCGGGGCGCACCAAAGGTCTCGCCGCCTCGAAACAGACACTATCTAGATGGATAGTGGGCGCTATTGCTGCTGCATACGGCGTCAAAAGACCTGCCATGCCCGTTGGGCATTAGGGCTCACTCCACTAGAGGCATGGCCTCATCGTGAGCATGGTCCAGCGGGATTTCCATTCACGACATATGTGTGGCAGCGGGCTGGGCTTCCCCTCCACCTTTGTCAGATTTTACAATCTGGAAGTGCCCGCCCTGCAGGCAAAACTACTAGCGGTTTAATACGCTACAGCTCCCCTGGTGAGCTGCACTGATGGGACTCATTCCACACAGACCGGCACCGCCGCTCTGTCGTTCCCTTCCCACAATGTGCTTATGTATTACACACACACTGGCCCGCACTCTTGCCGGCCAAATATTATTTCCCCACTCCAAGGGCTCCCCGGGTCCCCCACCCCGGGGCTCATGCAGTGGATGCTTGGCGCGCAATGCGTTGACAATGGGTTCCGTAGCGTAAGCTAGCTTACGCATATCTGAGAGAACCTCTCGTAAGAGAACGAATCGGTTACCTAACGTAACCTCGGTTCTCTCTAGGCGAGGAGCAGTATTGCGTAGCCGACGTGCTTCAGCGCCACGGCGACTTCGCTTCATTCAATGAAAATCAGGGTTCCAGCCTACGAACTACGCTTATATGCACTCTAGCCACGCCCATTTTGGCGGGCTTTGATGCAGTAAGCGCGCGGACGCCTCTCATTGGACGCAAGTTCGCCCAAGTTCGTCTATAGGCTGCAGCAGTTGCCGCAGAGCAACCAATGAGCTCGCTAGCTAGCCCGCTCAAGGTCTGCAGTTGCTGCACTCGTTCCCTCGTCTAGAGAGAACCGAGGTTACGTTAGGTAACCGATTCGTTTCACTGTACCCTCTAATTAAATATGGCTGGAATGCAGCTTACAAATGCAATTACAGTCTGACTAGAAGATCCTTATACAAGTTCAGACCAATTAAGACCAGTGTAAACCAGTTCACTTGAAGCCTTTATCTGAACCAGAGTAAACAAGGAATTTGTCATGTTTCCCCCTTTAGGCCCAAAACAAATGCTACCTTCACACAGTCAGTGTTCGGGATTAGCAAACTAACTTACTTACAAGTGTGAGTCCCGAAATGTTGTGTTCATACTACAGCTTGAATACTAGTTATATGCACGAATAACTGAGGTCAAGCCTGTATTCAAATACCTGTCACCTGTAGTGACAGGGACTAAAGCAAATATAAAATATGTCCAAACGAGGCATGAATTCATGTTGAATATTAATTAACCAACAGCATCTTTGAATGTTTTTTTAAGTGTACAGTGCATCATTGGGGTCTTGCCCAAATGGCTGTGAGGCCTGAAAATATATGGGTGCCGATTCAGCTATAGAATGCATTTTGTCCCTCTCCTTCCAAACCAAACTGTGTGTGAATGATTCAGCACTCAAAAACAGGACTGACAAACGTATTATGCTGCTGTGCGAACGTTGCCATAACCTACACAAGTACATGAATGCAAATGCTTCTAGCTACAGTACATAAGCAGGATTTCACATGTTGATGCATTCCAAATGTTTACGAACAAGTATGCTTTGTATTATATGTGTTGCTGCACAGGGCACTACAAAGGTCATTAACTACAGTTTTGTCTTCATCTCCAATTAATTCCCTCTTTCAGGGTCATGGCGTTGCAACAGATTGAAGACAATCTTACCGAGTAAGATAATTAAAGTTCTATCAGTAAAACTTGCAGACTTGAGTGAAATTTAAGATTCTGTTTATTTGATGAATATAAAACAGAAAAGTAATGTCTTTTTTTGGCGTAGGCCCCGTCTGGCGGTCTAAAGAAGTTGTACTCGGGACCATCATGTCCTGCCGGAGATAGGAGGCAGGGGCGAGGAACCTACCCCCATGCAGGACGGGACTCAACCTGTGGTGGCGGGGTGGTGGAGGTTACAGTGTTAGCACACTGAAACAGCAATGTGATATTGTGAGCAGATTTATAAAGTAATGGCTTACATGTGATTGGCTAGGAATTAGCCAGCTAATGGTGCGATAATATACACCTGCTATTCTCTCCACTAGAACTATGCTGTGCTATGACATTTTAAAGTACACAATAGACGTACTCTACGCAAGTACATGAATGCAGACACTTCTAGCTAATTCAAGCTCTATTTCGTGCTTTCCATTCCAAAATGTCTCAGACCACAATTAATAACACAATGCAACTATGCGTTGCAATATCAATTGTCCGCTTCTGCAGTGAGTTTCCTCTTTCAAGCCATCTACCGTTATGGTGATAGAGAATACTGCTAAGTGAGTACGTTTAAGTCAATATATTTTTAGCAACTTACCCGAGTAGTAACACATCCAGTTTAATGGCACAGACTTTTGAACATAACAATCACCCCTTAAGAAAGAAGGCTTGTTATGCCACAATAATGCGAGAATGCACATACAGTTTGGGACAGTGCACTTGCAATGTCACGGCCAATCATAAACATCTGTGATTGCGTACTTGTACTAGTTTGATCACTTCTTTCAGAGGCAAGCAAATAGAGGTCCTAAGGACCAGTAAGAACAATTCAGGAAATTACAAAGCAACTGCCACAAAGTCCCAAGGACAACCTGTCAGTCAATTACAAGTTTGGACACTAAAATATTTTAATTAAACCCTGAAACGCTTAAATAATGATAATCTAAAGAGTTAACTTTTTGTCAAAAACCAAGGCTGTGCCTCCAGCTTCATAATGACAAACAGTGACAACAGAATGAGCAATGACATTGTTGTTTTTCTTTCATAAATCCCCTCCTATTTTACCTCCCCTCAAGACTACAGGACAGATGCTGCTTATCAGCCAGAAAGAGGCAGTATGCCTGAACATAAACACACACTGACTCTCGAATCAGAGGAAGAGAGGAGCATATAAAAGGCAAAGAAGGGCAGGAGAGGAGATCCAATAGTGTGATAAAAGTGCTTGAAGGAGCTGAAGGGTGGGAGTCAGTTATGTAGCCACAGGCGCCATTATCAAGTAAAAAATTGACCTTGACAAGATTTTACATTAAAGTAAAATTTATGGCCGGCACGGGAAGGGAAAATACAAATTAAGACAGAAGATGAGAGCGAAAACACATATGAAGTAATCCACACTATCAGAAGCAAACTTTGAATGCACATCAAAAGCTGGAGATGCACTGGTGAAATATCAGCCGTGAAGTGAAGGCACAGTCAGCATTTATGCCAGAGGCTTTGAGAGAGTGTGCTTATTGGTAAGCTGCGGAAGTGCTGAGTGGTCCTGGTTATGTAACATTGTGCAAACGTTATCAAGGTTTATGCAATCTCGGATCACTGATGTTATAGTCTGCTGAAGTGAGAGATCTCTATATTTTAGATAATTTAATCACAAACCACAAAAACTAAAAATATAAACAAATTAAATCAATGTGCGGCACCTCATCTAAAGAGTGAATGAATGTGAGTTAATAAAAAGAGTTTTTTTGGCCTAAACATGAAACTCAAACTCCTCTGTCAATTAACCTAAAATGAGTCTAAATTAACTCAAACTGCTCAACACAAAAGAGGGATTTTAAGCTGTTTTGAGACATACATGACAAACTCTGATAATTCGCAACTGCATAAAGACATATTATTCCAAATTTATAGTTACAAGAGCTCTGGTGACTATCACAAGCATTCATCCTCAGACAGGGTTTACAAGTAGCACGTTGGCGTTTATTTTTTCTCTCAGTTGTTATATGGATATATATCCTTATAACAACTGGAACTAAAATGCCACATTCCCTAACTCTTTAGAATAAAAAATAAGGTTAAATGTGTAATTTCTGCACCACTAGAGTCACCAACATAACTAAAAAAACAAAGACATTTTCAAAAATATCTGCCAAATGTCAGACAAACTATCCCTCCAAAAACTCTCAACTTTAGTTGAGCCAATGCTGTGTCAAGTTGGAAAAGAAGGGTTTTCTGGGGAAATTAACCTACAAATGGCTTATAGCTGTCAATGTATATTACTGTAAGCTGGAACATTATTTTATTATAGAAATATTACACATAATCTATAAGCTAATCATGGAGAAAATCTTTAAATCAAACTGATTCCTCAGAGAAAGCACACATTTTAAATTGCAATTACCATGTATGTACCTGTCGTTGGTAAGACAGAGGAAAAAATATGCTCTAGTTTAATGCAATTCACTCTTAGGTCCAGAAAGGGTCTTATATAAACCTTTTAGCTACAGGGCATGTAGCTATGCTTGTGCAGCGTAAGAGTTCGTGTGCGCACGCATGTGAGAGATACGAGGTGACGCAGGCCCTGTCGTCAGCAGCTCCAGGGATGAGTGGAATTTACTCTGCTTTACTCCCTCACTTACTCTCTTTTTTCCCCTCTTTCTTTCCTCATTTACACGTTCCCTTTTCCTGTCTGATGTTCTGTCTGTTCCTCAGTAAAAGGTTGAAAAAGGGAGGGAACACACACTGCCTGCTTTCACCAAAGAGAGAGAGGCGAGACTCCAAGCTGGGTTGACCTGAATATCACCTTCAGGTGGGGGTGGAGAAAATGCAAAACAAGCAGAAAGAGGTGGAGACAAAAGTCTTCAAAAACACTCTAAGGTTGTTATTTTTTGTTTTGATTACTATTAGTTCTATAAGTTGATTAAAATGTTCAATTGTGATTAATCGCATCATTTTTTGTAGTTAATTATGATTTATCGCAAATTTTAATAATGTTGAAATTTGACATCATATATACTTCTAAGGAAACATGTAACAATATAATGCTTTAATAACATTCTAATAAATCTAGAAATGCACTAATAGTACCAATTCAAGGAACATTAAACATTTCCCAAAGTTAGAGTGAGAGTTTGACTAATTGAAAGAACTAGTTTCTCCATGGGTTGCATATGCATTGCAATGGGCACTAAATCTCTTAAACACACATCCTCCACTATATTAATCTGCTGATAGACAGTGGCTCTCCACTTTCCTTCAGCAATCTTGAACCTGCGTTCATGATTCGCATCAGAGCGTCAATGCCAGTGTCAAGTGTCACTTTGTACTCCACATGAAAAGCGCTTGAAACAAAAATATCTTACACTGCGTTGGGGTGATAGTTAAGACTTGATGTGCTTCTGTGCTAATTAAATGCATCTTAGATAGGCTGAAAATAACTTGATTTCTATCACAAGGTTCTCATCTGGGCAAATAGCACTAAGAGGTCCTTTCTGCATTTTATCACTGACAGGGAAGTGATGTTGTGTGTGATGTGAATTGTGCGCCAGTGAAATGACCGGGGCAGACACATTACAAATGCTTTATTAATGGTAAGTGCATTAATCGAAATGAAGAAAATGTATTATTTCTGACAGCCCTATATATAATTTTTTTTTCCAATTAGCACTTTCAATTTAGTAAACTTTTTGCTAGTTTTCACTGTATGAGTTAGTATGAGTAGTTTCCATAGTTTTCTAGTTTAAGCTTAGTTTTTCTGAATATTTAGTTTTATACAGCAATAGTTTATTGCCTGATATTATTTAAATATTTATTAAATAAATATAAGAAACTGAGGACGACAAGCTCTGGGATTCTGCAGGAATTTCCCGCTGCAGGGATCCCCTTTAGACACACATGATAATGTATCACATCAAACGTGTCTTAAGCGTGTGTGGGCCAAGAGCTCATCGGTTGCATCATATAATATTTAAACTATGTAATATCTTCACACTGCAGACGAAATGCATCCTATATTTCTACCATGCTGAGGGAAGCCCATTTCCCAAGATACACTAGCGAGAGAGAAAAAGAGGAGAGGGGAAAAAAAAAGATGCAGAATGCCATTCGGGGCTGGTGCATGAAGGACACTGATGTGGCCCAAAGCAAGAGCATCTCGATTTTAAAACAAGCTCTTCTTAAAACACTATATTATACAGAGACCATCCAAAAGCAGTCTAGACTTGCTGAATAGCTCAATGCATGTTATTGTTGGATGTGATTGATCCCAGTACACCTTACTGACTGATGCATGAAAAAATGAATATTATGTATATCTACTACAAAGTAATAGCATGTTATAATATAGTAATAACATGTACACTACCATTTAGGGTCACTTACTCATTCTTTATTTATTTATTTTGTACACATTTTATAGTAAAGTTATAAAAACTATGGAATAACTTAAATGGAACTATGGGAATTATGTTGTGACAAAAATAAAAAAATATATATAATACATTTTTATATTTTAGCATCTTCAAAGTAGTCACTTTTTGCCTACATTTTTCAGAAATGTACTCTTGGCATTTTCCAAACTAACTTCTTGAGGTATCACCCTGGGATGCTTTTTGAACAGTATTGAAGGAGTTCCCATCTATATGCTGGGCACTTATTGGCTGCTTTTCTTAATTATTCAGTCCAATTTCAAAAACCTTGTTTTTTTAATAACATTTTAGTTTTGTAATTAAATAGATTAATATGGTGGCACAATTATATTTTTGTCTACAAAACTAATTTCAAACATTTAAGCATACGCCTTCATACCAAAAGGTTTTTAAGATCATGAGAAACATTTCAGGCAAGTGATCCTAAACTTTTTAAAGGTAGTGTATGCAGGAGCTTCATGGTGCTTGATGATGCTTGCTAAGTACAAAGTATGACTAATATACATTAAAAGTACATTCTAAGAGAGGACTTGCTTAAAGAATGACACTTGCTTGGCCACATATTTGTTCATTTAAAACTCTGATATGGTCTTCTTTCCCACCTTAATAATTTTAATGAAATATTACTCCCACTTGAGGAGGATTTTTTCCCACTGGTTAGTGAAGATCAAAATATGCGTGGCTTTGTATTTCGGCATGGCTGGAATGCAATAAATAAATAAAACACACTTGATTTTTTTTTTTTAAATATGGTCTTTAACACCCTCATTGTTGTATGTTTTTGAGAACACAGGTCAACTCTGGCCAGAGCGAGGAGTGACCGCTGTGTAGACTTGGGCATTCAATGTATTCCCTGCATACAACAGACAGGCACCTCTGGGAAATACCATCCTGCACTGCAACACAAAAACACATATAAGAAAGTTCACAACCCACAGTTTAAGGGGATATGTTCTAGAGCTTTCCATCATATTCCCCAGGACCCCTTTACCTTTCTCCACAAACTAGCACTGCTCCCCCCACTTCAACACCAGTGAAGCTGTGCTGCTTCACAGATCTGCAATGTTGTAAACCACGTCGGTTAGACATCAGCTAAACCCAGCATTAGCATATTTTTTTACCGGCACACACAAGATTAGACACACTTAGCTAGGTCCACAAACCTCCCTGTTTACTTTGGAAAAAGGGAATTGAGTGAAAGAGAGAGAGCCAAGCTCAAGCTTAAAAATAATTTTTACCCTACATTCTCAGCAGGCAGACATCTATAAATCAACAATTCAGATGTGAATATAAGAGGGGCTACTGATTGTGAAGGAAACTTTGACTGCAGAATACACACTCGCACACTTACGCAAGCATGGCAAAGCGATTGAAGACAGTCTTTCTATTGAGAATCCATATTTTCAAAGACTGCCACAGTTTATCTTGACGTGCCTTTTCTGGGTGGATATCATTTCTTATGCATTAGATTAGTAGACTCTTATTACCTCTGCCTGTATGCCAGTGCACCTTTCCCTCTCTCTCGCTTGCTCTTGTCAAGAAAAGGCTGTAGGCATATTTTTCGTTTAAATCTAACAGATCTTAATGGTGCCATTAGAATATATCAGGCCCTATTATGTACCAGTGTATAAAGCCCCTGTGACATATTATGGCAAAAACAGCCTTGTGGCTTCTGCATTGTGGCTGTGTCGATAGTTCATATCCGACTGATGATGTTGCTGAGATGACCTTTTGCTGACCTTGGTCCACATTACAGAACATTTTTAGAAGATTTTAGAATTAAATTTATATCAGCCAGCAAGTATTGTGTATAATCATTGGGCAGGACGGTATAAAAGATATAAATTGGTATAAAAGTTGAGATCCGTGTTTGATAACAGCTAATGACTAGGTACATGCACACAGACGGTTACTATATAAATTAAGACGGATGTTATAAACGTGATCAAGCGCTAAGGCTGAGCGATTAAACATATTTTATTTTCAATTACAATTTTGGCTTCAAATAATATGGAAGCGGTTTATGAAAATTAGCTAAGAAACTGGAATTTCTCAGTGCGGTCAGCACCGCTTCTATGAGTTGCATGAAGTGACCGGGGAAGAGATTGAATATTCTCTGGGATGATACACACACTGGCGCGGAGGTGCCAGTCCCTCACACGCATTGCTGCAGCTAGATTATAACATGATTGCTCGCGACGAAGTAAATCATAATGTATGTGTAACATTCACGATGTGTATCTTATCATGAAGGAAATCAATGATAAGCAGCTCTATTAAGAAGAGAAACTTCGTTTTTTGTGAGCTAAAAATGTATCAAAGTGAAAATAAAGGTGACCGAGTGTAGTCTAAGCTTATTATACACTGGAACAAAATACGTTTTTGATTTAGTCTTTTTTGGCTTGTTTTAAAAATTATAACTAAAACTCCTTTAAAACAATGTACATTTAATTCAGGAGCTATACTGAGAAGGAAAATAGTTATCGTAGAATGTTGAATACAATATTTAATCAGGGCTACACATTAACGCTTGTCCGGGGCAAGTGAAAGAGTATTAAACTTATAAATGAAAAAATAACCGGCTATATTTATGAAAGGCTAGGCCTGTGTCACTTATTAGAAAGTTAATATTCTTATTCTGCTGTTGAAAGTAACCCAGAGCACATCATTTTATAATTCGCTAGCAATCTAGTACCTAAACGGTCAAATAAATCTTTAAATTCTGCCAAAATGCCTTGATGAGCCTTGTAAACACAGAGAGTGTTGTATAAGCGAATGTAAACAGCGGAGAAAAAAAGGATCTGTATTAAAATGTTGGACTTGTAAGTGTAAATGTAAGCTAATAGACCTGCTGCTGTAGTGTCATTATAATAGTCAAACAACCATAACAAGAAAATGAGAAAACACTCACTGCTCTTGACTGGGTAATTTTAGTAGCTTTAAAAAGTATGAATGTATTATAATCATACTGTAAAGACCAGTAGTAGTTATATGTTGCATTTCATTCTCAATATTTCCTTGAATGCCTGATAGCCTACTGCTGCAAAAAATATTTCAAGTTTAAAAAAAAGCACTGGATTTACTTAATTTATATTTTTGTGCTACACATATACTATATGTGTATATACTATATATAGTCATATCGTGTATTCTTTATTTTCTATTCAATTTTTATTTTATTATATCTCTGTTGTGCACTGAATGCTCCTGTTACCAAGACAAATTCCTTTGCATACCTGGCAATAAAGCTCATTCTGATTCTGAATCGAGCAGCCCTATAAGGCACTGGCGAGCCATCAAAGGCAATTAAACACAAGAATGGGAAATGACTGCAGCCAAAAGAATATATTTATAACTGATCTTAGTTTTTAGTAAAATGTGTGGTCCTTTCCTGATGGGCGAGTTGTGCGTGGATGCCGAGGAGAATAGCGTGAAGCCTCCACATGCGCTACGTCTCCGCGGTAACGCTCTCAACAAGCCACGTGATAAGATCTGCGGATTGACGGTCTCAGACGTGGAGGCAAACTGAGATTTGTCCTCCGCCACCCAGAGTCACTATTCCACCACGAGGACTTAAGAGTGCATTTTGATTTGGGTATTCCATATTGGGGATAAAAGGGGAGAGAAAAAAAAAAAACATTACAATGTCCCCCAAAATTGAATCACATTTATAATTTGCAAGATATGATTTATGCCTTATGTAATCCCATATATAGGCTTTACAGATATAAATTCATAAATACATCATACTGACCTCAGCCATTCACACATGTGCTTTTAAGTCAAGCGTTCTGTGGAGGAGATGATGACTTTTCGGTCACCCGTTCAGTCATGTTGTCATGCAACTTTTTTTGCATTTGCTCATCTTTGCGAGATAAATATACTCACGTTTGCTCCTCGGTTAGAAGACATAGTTCGCTCCCTGTCTTTTTTGTGCTTTCTCGCATGCCGTTTGCTTGCACTAATGTTATAAATGCAGCACTGGCCCAATAGTCAATTGACAGTTCAAGGAACTGGCCCGAATCTTTCTCACACTGGCCCCGGGCCATCGTTGTCCTTATTGTCAAGCCCTGACATAAAAGGCTATCACATTATTTTTTAATCACATGTTATTATTCAGAAAAACAAGTGGTAAGTATTTGGTTTTTATAAAAATGTGCTCTGTCAGTTTTAATAGATTTAACGCACATACAAACACACTGATCTGATAAGTTTCCAAGCCTCTGGTACCGATTCAGATTTTGTTACCACCATAAACGCAGATCCACGTCTGCTGGTTTGCATGACTAAAACAAGAACAGGATTTCAAGAGTAATAATCAAAATACTTAGGTATTATCAAAATACAATCACTGAGCACTTTATTAGGAACACTATGGTCCTGATAAAGTGCCCGACGTGATCTTCTGATGTTGTAGCCCATCTGCCTCAAGGTTCGACATGTTGTGCATTTTCAGATGTTATTCAGCTCACTACAATCATACAGAGTGATTATCTGAGTTAGTGTAGCCTTTCTGAAATTGTGCCACATTCTGATGGTTGATGTGAACATTAAATGAAGCTCCTGTCCCGTATCTGAATGATTTTATATCCTAGCACTTCTGCCACACGATTGGCTGATTAGATAATCGCATGAATAAGTAGGTGTACAGATGCTCCTATAAAGTTCTTAGTGAGTGCATTACACATATTGCTAGTGTTTTAAAAATCATGGATGCTATCACATATTTTTCTCTAATCCAACATATCAAAGACACATCCACAGCTCCTCCAGTGGACTTGGTGAGATATTCAAGGGCACATTATTCACTGTAAACACTGTCTCTCTGTGGCACTATAAAAATGCCTCCATACTGACTAAACAAAAGTGACACAAACAATGGCGCTAGTTGGGGCAGGAATATCTGTTTGTTCGATCAACAGCAGACAGGGGGTGTATTCAAAAACTTTTTTCCTATAATTCTGTTTGGTGGCGCTAGTAGAAACTACATACCTGTGCTATAAATTCCTGAAAAGGCTGGGATCTGAACTTTGCCAAACTGTTTTGCGTTTATGCAGCCAAGCTAATGTGGAAACTAAAATAGTTAATCACATATTTACAGAGCTATTGTAATTCAAGTATTTCATCGTTTAACAGGTGAAGGCTGTACTCACTCTGTGAAGTCTTCACAATAAGAATATGCACTTAAACCTTTTAACTATTGTGTTTCGAGGAAAAACACAGTTTGGCACTTAATAACAGCGGTATTCCCTTTCATTGAACCTTTGATTTGATGATGTAGAATAAGACTATTTAATATGCAGTTAAATAAAAACTCAGGGTTCTGGTCCTGCTCTATTGAGTACTCTATCTCATTAAAAGAAGTGAGTCAGTAATTTTGACATGTGGCACTTTCCTCATACTCACAGAAGTCTGTCAGCTCTCATTTAAGATACGTTTAGAGCGAAACAAGACAATTCTGAAACTCAAACAATGACACTGATCGCTTACAATGCATGGTGAAACCACAGTTATTAATGACAAATGCAATCACAAGACAATTGCTAAGGAAAAGCGATAAAACACTTGTTTGCAATAATACGTCAGACAACGGCCTGCTTCTAGAGAGGTAGCATCATATGCTGGAAGTTCAACTTGATATTCTAGAGAGATTTTCAGAATGGGAGAGGTCACCTAAATCTGCCCCTTTTAAAGTGACTGCACAAAGCTTTTTTAATCTCGGCTGGAACATTCTACTAGATAGAGAGAGGTTTAATGAAGGTCATTAGTTTACAAACAAAAGCCATTACAAGAGTGCTGGAGCAGAAGAGAGCTTCAGACACTCCCCTCCATCCCTTCAGAGTGAATTGTGTTGAGCTCAGCCAATCCATCACAGAGAAAAACAACCAAGGCAAATATCATTAACCATGCACTGGCCCTCAAAAATTATATTATAGACAGTTAAAACAGAGTGGGAGGAGAGCGAGATGGAGTGAGACAATACAAAAGAAAATAGTAAACTAGAACAGATAGAAAATGATGAGAGAGGAAGAAACCCAGATAAGGGCGAAGTGAACTGCTACATCAACCTCCAAATCCCGTTGCATGCGTTATCTAAAAGCTGTCTGCAGTTGGACAATATGATGTGAATGATAGTGGACAGAGAGTCCTGGTTAGCTGTAATCTTTGCTAGAATTAGTTCCTGGAAATTGAAATGAAATTGAAAGTAGTCTGGCCAAACCGCCTCACTCAAGGTCACAAGTGTTTGCCCAAATGACAATGTTTTCTACCTGCCTAGCACTGATTGATTCTGAGCTTGAGAGAAATAATGAAAAAGCTTAGAGTTTGGTCAACAAGGGTGGGTGGAGCATTTATTTCAGAGTGTCAGCTCCCCGTGGAGGATGAAAGCAATGGACTTTGGACACAGTTGGAGCCCAGTGACACAGAATTCAAGGGAAACACTATAATGTAGATGCATTCAATAAACTACCAGAAAAATAAATAATAACACATTAGATTTAAAGCCAGCATGAAATTCACAGTCCATTTTACTACCGTATTATGATCCATTTCCATGTAAAACTGGAAGTTCAACAAGGGGGGAAAAAAAGACATTTAATAAGCAGGGACTATTTTATTGATCAGGAATTGATTGGATTGTAAAAAGTGGAAGTTCCATAGCACAGTTTACAATCCATTGTGGTGGATGGTGGATGAAGCTAATTATTTTTGATTAAAGTGCAATGTGCATTGACGAATTGTGCACAATAATAGACCAGAAGAATGTTTTAAAGGTAAATAGGGTCAATTTTGACTTCATGTTGACATCAGGATTTCCAACACATGTAAAAAATTAAATTCTACTTCTGCTGAACTACCAGAAGCATAAATTGCATGTTTATGTCACATGCAAACATGGCATCTGTCCCATGAATCACCAAGAAATTAGAACACATTTAGGATTCCAGGATTGTTTTAGTTTGACAAAACCCACCAAATCTTACCATTCTGCACAAGTGTTAAGTGTTATCAAGGTATCATTTAAACAGTTACACAGCACAAGAGGATGTTATAACTATATTTTCAATAAAAACACATTTTCACAACACAGATGAAGATGTAAAATCATGATCAATTCTAAAACATTCACACAGCACAAAGGATCACTATTAAATGATGAAGAATGTCATAACATCTCCACACACAAACATTACTGCTGCTAGAACATGCAGGCTTATTAATTTAAACAAATCTGTATTTGAAATATAAAGCTTTAGAATTTATTAAAATTATAAGCTAAATATAATTTAATACTGTTAGACATTAATACAGTGTTGACTAATACAAATTGAGCAATTTAAATATTGAAGAGATTATGCACTAATAAGACTTATTTGTTCTTTCTTTCTAGCAACATGACACACAATAAAGACGTATTTTATGTGCCAATGTGACTTCATTGAACTTCAAGTGAAATGCTGCATGTTCATGTCATCGCTGCTAGAAAATCCATGAAAGAAGGGGTTTGGGTGACAATCATACTTTTCTGATATATCAATATTGGGGAGTGATAAAGCATTTCATATTTTAATGTATTTTTCTACTCAATCTTACTTGCTATTTCATAGACACATTTTAGGTTTACTTTTTCATAGATATTTCATGGACAGTGTGGGAAAATTATCAGGAAACAAAGTGTCTTTAGGTAAAATGCAAGAGTAAGAGATACAGGGGGAGTGACCTTATTGCGTCAGAGATATCACTTTGCCCACGGCTGATTGGACCAGTATCTGTATGAGATCTCTGATCGGGAACACCAGCCCCGGAGCAGGTTAGCCATGTAGCGTATGTTACTGTGGCGATTAACTCCATTGAAACATATCCCACTTTACTGGTATTGCAAAGTTTGCTCAAGTTAAGTTTAAACTTAACTAACTAGCTGCTTAATCCTATTTGTGATATAGGCCACAGGGCACTTTGGGATTTATCAGAAAAGGCCAATGAAATCAGGTCATACTTAACTGTATGGTCTTTGTTCTGCTTTGTGGGTGACTTGTATCCAGCTGAATGCAACATTTTTGACAACGTTATCCTGAAGTTCCCCACTTTTTCTTCTATGTATACGTTGTGTGAGTACCATATGCACTGCCTTTGCAGTGCAGTACACACAGACATCACTAGGATAGTATTGGTCCACTCCAGTGAGTTGGATGAGGGAGGCAGGCTGACCTACATGCAACAGACCCTATATTCCATGTAGACTGGCAAACCCCAAGGCTGCCATCCTGCCCTCACTCGCCCACTTACTGACAAGACCCATCATGCCAAATTGGGCCGCTGGTGCCGATACCAAGCAGACCTCTCAGTATCCCTCAGCCTGGGGCAGGTTGAGTTGGCAAGCTGGGCCTTATCAGCCTGTATAAGATCATTCCAGGGTTCTAACATGTATGGTATTCTGGGTCAGAATCACAGCAAGAGAGTTGCATGGCCCAAATGATGGTGGATGCCAGCCAATGCTCACCCACAACCTCACACTAAGTGGTTTGTAGTGCATGCATATAAACATATATATTACACAAGTTAGCACACATAAGTCATAATTTACAAGGGGATACATGGGCGAGCCTGTAGGTACCATTTATACACACATTTAAATAATGTCTTTGGACACTTGTAGTTTTAAGTTCACGTATACACACAAATGCAACCGGGTCAGAAATCCCTCATTGTGTCCTATTTTGCATCCAAGCATTACCACAAGACATGGGTGTCATTCACAAAGACATTCATATTCGCACTCAAACTGTCACACAAACACAGTGCAGTGTCAAAATGCCAGCCATTAGTTGCCTGGGGTGCAGTGCTGTTTAGCACTGCAGTTCAATTCTAGGACATCTGCTGTTACAAGCATGAGATGTAACCTTTCCACAAGTACCTTTTTAAAGTAACTTTCACCTGCCGGCTAATGGGTGAAAGCCAACATGCCCAAGGTTTGAGAGAGTGATTACAAAGCCATGCTTTAAAAGAACACTGCTTAACAGCCCTCTCTGTAGTGGGGAAAGCTTAAAACGTTGTGTTCCATTCTCTCCAAAAAGGGACATTCTTAGCTACCGATGCATGACAGAGGAGATATATTAATCTTGGAAAGGAGGATAAAAGAGAGACGGAGAAAGTGAGAGAAAGACTGAAAGTTTCCTCATACCATGGGCTTTGCACAGCACAGAGACTCCCTCTACTGCATCCAGGGTCGGCTTAATCCATTTGAAGAGAGCAACAGCATTTGGCAGCACAAACACACACACACAGCCCACCACCCCCCACCCCCCCCCCAGAACCGACCCTTATGATTCCTTGTGGACTAACCACACTGGCCAGTCAGTAGCAAGCACTCACTCACACGATGTTCAGTCAACAGAGAAGTCTCACTGACCAAGTGTGGGGTCAGACCACACAAATCACTACACTTCAGCACATCAATTTGAGCCTGTCAGATGGGGGTGGGGGCATGGAAGAGGGAAAGGAATTAAAGAGAGTCCCAGTGGGGAATATGAAGGACAAAGACAAATCATTAATCACTTTGACTGTGTTTATCTGAGAAATCGGAGCAACTTGCTCTAACTCACAGCAGTTTATTGGCAGACTGCATCCAACTCTGAACTGATCTACAAAATACCAGAACCTTTATCAGAGAGAATAAGACAGATCTTGAGAGAAAGAGAGAGAGAGTGAGGAAAGAGGAGAGAGAGGGAGGGGGCGGACACGGATGAGCTAACGCACTAAAACCAATGCATCAAACCAATGCACTGCTTGGAGTGCGATGCGTCAGCAGTACATTCACATTTTCATTGAAGGACAAAAGGAAGAGCAGTCAAGCCTGTGTCCCGGGTGCCTGCTATCAAATCACAGAACACGGAGAAAAAACATTGAAGCCTGCCACGCACAGCATCAATATGGGGACTAACCCAGGGATGACAAAGTTAAAAATAACGGGTTGAAAGAACAAAGAAAGATGTTGCTGTGGGGAGCCACTTTTCCCTTGCCTAAGCGCTCGTCCACCAGCTTGAGCCGGACAGCTGTGCCACTGACAAAGCTGAGAGCTCCAACTCTGCAGTGAGCTCAGTGTACTGCAGCGCTACACAGAGTGGGGGGAGAAACGCTCGCTCTTTTTTTATCATCCCAGGGAGTGAGAGTGCTCGCTCGAAAGCAGAAGAAAGCGAAGAAGAAAGAGGCAGAGAGAGAACGATCTCTCTCCAGTGAACAAGCTGCCTATGGTCCCACATCCACCATCCCTGGACTGTTGTCATCCAGTTCTTTTGGAAAAATTTAAGGATTATTGGGAAGTGTGCAGAAAAAAAAGATGCAGCCATTGCTATGTGTGAGTGCATGCAAGTATACGGAGATGGAACACAGAGCTACTTAAGGAAAAAAATGCGCTAATGACCGCAGTGTCAGAATTTTCTGCTGGACACGGCACTGACATATCACGCGGACAAAGCGTACCGAGAGAAAAGGGAGACGGACAACATAAAGTGAGTGGAAACCTTGTAGATGAACTTTCATTATTCTATTAACAAAAGAATAGAACATTTGAAAAGACTGGATTTCTCATTCTTGTTCCTTTCTCTTTCCCTCTCTTACACCCCCCTTTACTCTCCCTGCTGTGGTTTAGCATGTGTGAGCAGTCCTCTATGGAGACACAGGCATTTAATGGTGACGTCAAGCCGAGGCATCCATGGAAAAGAATCTGTGTATAGTGCGAGAGAGAGCACTTCTTTAGGAGCCAAACTGGATTGGTACTCTTGCCTAAACCTCTGAGGCCCTGGAGAGCCACAATACTACTCTTTGGATGCCCCTTTGTGGATTTATTAAGGGCCATTTTGTTATTCATCACTTGTTTTCTCACAAATGAAAAAAGAGAAGGCTTTGCTTCTCCTGGGAATATAGGAATTTGAGGGGAAAAAAAACTATTTTGTGATTTCAAAAATTGGACGTGTAAAAACTTTGAGGTAGGTGTCCAGCCTTTCCAACCCTTTTTATCCATAAAATATATCCCCCTTTTTATTTCAAATCATTTTTCCTTGGCTTTTCAATCTTCTTTCTTTACTATAGTACTTGTCACTGAAACGTTTAGCCTCCGGTTCAGTAAATGGAAAAACAATCTAGAGTGTTGTTTAACCCAGGATAGGGCTTCATTAGTCAGAGGTGAACCCCTCCCATTCCACTGCTTAGTACCCCCCTCTCCCCAACCACCATCATCACCCCACGCCCCCCCCAGACGATGCTGAATTATGAATGTGCCACATCATGAGTCTCCTGGGGCGGGTAGCTGTGCGTCGAGCCAGGAAAGCCGCCCTGCTCTGTGTCCTGTTCCTTATGGTTCAAGTGTGTATGGAGGTGGCGGCCGCGGCAGGGCCCCAGGGCTGCCCGACTGATTGCTCCTGCAATAACCAGCTCAGTAAGGTGGTGTGCACCAGGCGTGGGCTTTCTCGTGTGCCACCGGGTATCCCCACCAACACCCGGCACCTAAACCTGATGGAGAACTCCATTGAGTCTGTGCAAGTCGACTCATTTAGAAACCTCCATCATCTAGAGGTGTTGCAATTGGGCCGCAATGCCATTAGACAGATTGAGGTGGGCGCCTTTAGTGGGCTAACCAATCTCAATACACTGGAACTTTTTGATAACAGGCTGACAGTGGTGCCAAGTGGGGCATTTGAGTATTTGTCCAAGCTACGGGAACTGTGGTTAAGAAATAACCCCATTGAAAGCATCCCATCTTATGCATTCAACCGAGTGCCCTCCCTAATGCGACTGGATCTGGGCGAACTGAGAAAACTGGAATATATATCTGATGGAGCCTTTGAAGGTTTAGTCAACCTTAAGTACCTTAACCTGGGGATGTGTAACATTCAAGGGGATATGCCTAACCTGAGCCCTCTGATTGGGCTGGAGGAACTGGAAATCTCAGAGAACCTCTTTCCTGAGATTAAACCAGGCTCATTCAGAGGACTGAATTCGCTCAAAAAGTTATGGATCATGAACTCGCAAATAGGGCTAATTGAGCGAAACGCATTTGATGAACTGTCTTCATTGGTGGAGCTGAACCTGGCCCACAACAACCTAAGTTCTCTGCCTCATGACCTCTTTACTCCATTAAAGTACCTGGTGGAACTTCATCTCCACCACAACCCTTGGAACTGTGGCTGTGACTCACTTTGGTTATCACGCTGGCTACGTGAGTACATACCTACCAACTCGACGTGCTGTGGGCGTTGTCACTCCCCTGCACACATGAGAGGCCGGCAGTTGGTTGAGTTGGACCGGGGTGACACAGGGGCCATGCAGTGCTCAGCTCCTTTTATAGCAGATGCCCCAAGAGACCTGAACATTTCAGCAGAACGTGTGGCAGAGCTGCGATGCCGAACAGCAAACATGTCTGCTGTGCGATGGCTCCTACCAAATGGGACTATTCTGACTCATGCTTCAAACCACCCACGGATAACAGTACTACATGATGGGACTTTAAACTTTTCAAATGTGCTAGCAGGTGACACAGGCATGTATACCTGCATGGTGTCCAATGCAGCTGGAAATTCCAATGCTTCAGCTTATCTAAATGTAAGCGCAGCAGAACTCAACACATCTAACCTCAGCTACTTCACCACAGTCACAGTGGAGGTGCTGAGCCCCACATCTGAAATGCCCAAACCCAAAACCACCACAGCCACACCAGGCACCAGCACCACTACCACAGCCTCACCATCAGTCTTTCAGCCGGTTTTCATCTCAACACCGACAGTCCTTCTCCAGAGCACCGTCATTCCACCAAGCCGCCCATCTGTTATACCTGGATCAAAAGTGACAACAGGAAAGCCGCCCAACCCAGCCAGTACCAGTCTGGATGAGGTGATGAAGACAACAAAGATAATCATTGGTTGTTTTGTAGCAGTCACCCTGCTAGCTGCAATTATGCTTATAGTATTTTATAAACTGCGAAAACGGCATCAACAGAGGAGCACAGTGGCTGCAGCCAGAACTGTGGAAATTATTCCAGTAGAAGAAGAATTGCCACCACCAGCTTCTGCTGCCAATATGGCAATGGAGGGGGCACTCACTCTACCAAAAATAAGGGATCATAACAGTATTTACCAACTGGACTACAACACCCATAAATCTGACTACAACTACAAACCAAAACCAGAATACAGCACCTACAAACCCAAGCAAACTTTCAGTATCCACAAACCTAAGTCAGACTACAACACCTACAAACCTAAAGCGGATTATATATACCAACCAACTCTGGAATACAGCTCTCACAAAATGATGGACTATTCACACAAGTCATTGCCGGATTACCATTTAAACAAAAAACCTGAGCAGAGCCCCTACAAACCAGGATATAATACTCACAAACCTGACTACAAATCTCATACTCCAAAACCAGACTTCAGCCCATACAAACCAGACTACGGTGTTCTAAAATCCAAAACTGACTACAGTATGCCTAAACTCAAAACCGATTACAGCCCCTTCAAGACAGACTGTAGCCTTTTCAAAACAGACTACAGTGCATTCAAGGCAGAGTACAGCCCCCTCAAAGCAGAATATGTCAGCTGCAAAATGGAATTCAGCCCTCACAAGTCCAAAATGGATTACAGTCCTCACAAGGTGGGCTACAGCCCACATAAACTCGACTACAGTACCATGAAGCCCAAATACAACACATACAAGCCACCAGGCCATGGAGCCAAATGGACAGAAAGCAACAGCATTGGAAATTCTCTGCCTCGAACCTTGCCAAGTGCTACTCCTGAGGCTCTTGTCATAAAAACTCACACCAAGGAGAAAGTACAAGAGACTCAGATCTAATTCCACCCCGCACCCTGAAAAATCACAACCTCGCCAAATCACACCTCTATCTCCCTTCAAAGCCCTCCCTGCCCCTGTTCAGAAAACATGCAATAGAATGCACAAAGAGAAAAAAAGACAGGAACTACCTTTTTGTACAGTGTGCAAATTCTAAAGACTGATTATTGTTGTACATGCTTATAAATAAATATATATGGAAAAAACTTAAACTACCATGGGTGGTAATAGAGAAGCAGATTATATATATATATATATATATATATATATATATATATATATATATATATATATAAAACTAAAAATTGAAACTATTTTCTAACTTATAACTCCTATTTAAAAAGACAAGTTGTTTTAAGATGCTGTACTGAATTTAAGAAATGAGGGTAGTCTTGTTTAAAAAGGGCATTCTGTGTAATTTCTAAACAATACTACAGAGAATGCAGTGGAAATGCTAAAAAAAATTTATACTGAGAAGTCTTTCTTTAAAAAACAAAAGAAAAAGGTCAAAGTTGATCTTTACAGGTTTATCTTGTGAAAGCACCATGAATTTGTACTGTGCCAAATGTTACAAATGCAATAAAAGGATTTTTGGAAGAAAAAAAACAGAAAAAGCAGCATTTAGATTTTTTTCCCCACTCTCCCTCTCTTGATGTACTGTTGCGATCAGCCAAATGCTTTAGACACTGCAGTAGGACTCACTGCAGTTCTCCTTTAACCCCTAGAGTGCTAGGTGCCGCTCAAGTTTAAATGGCTGGACAGAGGCTGTTTTTTTCTTTTTACCCTTTTCCTTTTCTTTTGTATGCTTTCCAGTGCTGCAGAGGCTTGACTGAGCTTATCAATATTGCTGAATTGGAATTTTACATCACAGGATATGGCTAATTCAGAAATGACATATTTCAATGCCTTTTTACTCCAGGTTTGCTAGCCCGTCAGGTAAACAGATGGTTGTGGGGTTGTTGCACACTTCTGTTTAGACAGTTGCTGCCAGCAGATGGTTTCAAAATATATTAAAAGGGACCTGAGAGTGATCTGAGAGGTCTGCACAGAAAAGAGGCTGCCTTTGCTTTCACAGCTTGCTTTTTGGATGATCTGGTATAAAAGGAGTGGTTAAGCAGTCTGAAAAACATTTGGAGTGAAGCTTTTTCCAATTCAATGACTGCTTACATTTGATGAAAGATACATGCGGAAAAAACTTGCATACAAAAATTGAGAGGTTTCAATGATCAAATGCAAATCTTACATTTGCTTTTTATTGCATTCCTTGCCATTTTCTTATGCAAGTTTATGAGCCAAATACTTTTGACACTGATGACATCACCGGCAAAGAGCGGTCATAAATCAAGCATCTTCTGTATGCTCATAAGGGGTGCATCAGGACGTATAGTGCACAGATTCGTAAGATTCAACTGAGACACGTGTGGGTTATTGTGCCCCTCTCTCAGAAAGGTTTGTTTGAGTGTCATCAGCAAGGGCCGTAAAGGGCTAATTGAAATGCAAGAAAATAAAGAAACAATGAATGTAAGAAAAAATTAGGCCACAAATTAATGGCATATTAGAGGGTAATAAAATGTAATACATGTTTGCATTGCCAGGCATATTGGCTGAGTGGATGCAGGCTGTCTGGGAGATTAACGCTGATTACACGATAATTGATCCAGCTCACACAGACAAACACCCTCAACATAAAGTTGGGACATCTGGCCACAGCAACACCCGGTCACACAGCACGCACAGACACACACACGACAAAATGATCCTGGCTTTAGGCTGTGCAGTGCCCCAGTTACGACCAGTGTTGCACTGTTTGTATCTGTGCTTTTAAAAACAGAAATTGTCAGTGGAAAATGTATTTGTCATATCAGTGGTTCTGGCTGTCTGTCAAAGAGGGGTACAGGGTACATCTGCAAAAAGGGACTTCATTTAGTGGTAGTTAAGGGAAAATGTGGGTAACTGTATGGGTTAACAAAACATGTATACAGACTGCATCACACACACACACGAACACAACTCATTTAGGCATTTAATACATATATAACATGAAATACATTCAACATGAAGTCAACAGATCAACATGAAAAGCCGCCAACACGACAAACAAATGCAAACATGTAGGCACAATGGCCATAGATTGTCACTTAAACTGATTTTAAAGATGTAGTTTCTTATTTTCTTTATTTTCTTTATTAAATGACAATACAATCAGAAATCAGAACAGTCAGGTGGAACAGTCTGTTTACTGAATGTAAATAATTTTCTCACTGAAGCTATGTATGGGCATACACTTTCTATAGCAGGCCCCAAGGGAAAAATGCACACATATAAGTACACAGGACAAAGTTACTTAATGGATTGCATCCCAAATCAGTCTGTTAGCATTGTTTATGTTCATACGGTACTCCTGTTATTTTGCTGATCATTACATGACTGGGAAGCAAAGAGATTTGTCTGTCATCCCTGATCCCTCCACCATTCTGTATTTGTGTGTGTATTTGTGTGTGTGTTTGTGTGTGTGTGTGTGTGGCAGGCCTCCAACTGAAGAGAGAGAGACCAAGTCAAAGTTAAACTGCCGTCACTCATCGCTGTTTAGGACAAAGTTACTTTTATCGTGTGTTGCGGCGTTGCATCGCGTCTGGTTAGAACAAGGTATAAAAAAACTGATTTAGATATAAGTCACTGCCAGCCTTAAGATAGTGTGAGTTCTTTTATTCAGGTAGAAATACACATCATAACATATTTCACAGTTTATAACCCTTGCTCCGGTGTGTCTTCACAAACAATGCCGCTGTTGCCGCAATAACTTTAAAAACTGCAATTATAGCCAGTGAGATGCTATATGCCCGCAAATGTCTAAGCTATAATTGCGAGTCTCGCTTTAATGGAGCATTGCATAGGATTGAAGTGAGTTCTTGAACAGGCAACATATAAAGAGCCGAAAGAGAGAGAAGGAAGAGAGCACATTCCATCGAAGGGTTTGAGGACCCGTCATGCTCTTCAACCCAATGGAGAGAGAAAGAGAGCCGCATTTTCTTACGTAAGCTGCAGAAATCATACAGCCGCACAATCATAATAAAATTTTTGCACGAACACAGATGGTTGTCTGTGTATGTGTATTGTGTGTGCTTCAGTTGGTATTAAGAAATGATATATTAAAAAAGGAAAAGTCTAAAGCAATGTCTGTAAAATACTGAAAACAAATGAAACCAGAGAAAGTTGTTTAAACAAGAACAAGATTTAGACAGGAAAGGACTCGATAGAGACAGAATGTGCAGCAGTATGAGTGAGAGAGAGATTTCAGAGTGAAAGCATGAAGCACGACTGCCAACTAGAGCTGAATAGAGCAAGGTCACAGTAGGGTTGTCACGATACCACAATCATATCTTATGAAACTTGACCAGCTAAAGTATCACGATAGCCACACGATAGTGAGTTAATTCATAACAGTTTGTCATAGAAAAGGTGGTTCTTAGAAAGTCCTCTTGTTGGTCCGCAAAATTGATGAATGAACAGGGAGCAGGCTCAAATGGACTAACTCATTACGTGATACATTTAGTTTGATGTAAAACAATTCTAATAAAACATTTCCACCCCATCAAAACAGCCAGTCTTTAAACTTTTATTCCATTATTTATGTGATTATTTGAAAGTTGGTAACAAAAAAATGTTGAAAAGACTGTTTTGAGCAGCTGTTTCATTATTATAACCGCTTCAGCACCGGTCTCCTTGTAAACAGCAGCGAAAATGCATATTACACACACACACAGGTTTGATCGCACGGTTCAGGACGTGATATAATCAGAAGTGTGAACTTAACAAAGTTACCACCACCTTGCATTTGTAATTGAAAAAAATAAAAATAAATAAATGATTGCAACGTTTGATTTTTCAGAGAAACGGTAAATCTGTAAATGTTAAGATAAAGCATTTATGTTAAATGAAGTGGCACAAACCCATGTGTATTCAGCAGAGGCAGTGGGATGTGTCCGAAGGTGTTTAATAAGATTGCTGGTGTTTCCACATTTGGCTTGAAATCTCTGTAGGCATTCACGGTAAATGGGTATATATATATATATATATATATATATATATATATATATATACATATATACACACACACATACACACACACGCATATAGAATAGTGTGGAATAATGTTCAGATTTAGCTCATATGGAAAGAAATTGGTACTTTTATTCACCAAAGTGGCATTCAAATGATCATAATGTATAGTCAGGACATTAATAATGTGAAAAATTACAATAAAAAAAAATACAAAAAAGTTCAGAAATTCTTTAAAATCCTTCATCTGCAGCAATGACAGCTTTGCAGATCCTTGGCATTCTAGTTGTCAGTTTGTCCAGATACTCAGGTGACATTTCACCTCACGCTTCCTGTAGCACTTGTCATAGTTGTGGCTGTCTTGTCGGGCACTTCTCACGCACCTTACAGTCTAGCTGATCCCACAAAATTTCAATAGGGTTAAGATCCATAACACTCTTTTCTAATGATCTGTTGTCCAATGTCTGTTATTTCTTTTATTTTTTTTGCCCAATCTAACCTTTTCTTTCAGTTTTTCTGTTTCAAAAGTGTCTTTTTCTTTAAAATTCCTTTTTTTGCCATTTTTGACCTAATATTGACCTTGCCAGTCTATTTCATACTGTGGCAACTCAAAAACAAACACAAAGACAATGTTAAACTTAATTTAATGAACCAAATAGCTTTCAGCAATGTTTGATATAATGGCAATTGATTTTCTAGCACCAAATTAGCAATTTAGCATGATTACTCAAGGATAAGGTGTTGGAGTGATGGCTACTGGAAGTGGGCCCTTCTAGATTTGATCAAAAATGATTTTTTGTTTTTTTTTGTGCTGTTTTTTTTTACATCAGCTATGTCCTGACTACAATGTGATTTGAATGCAACTTTGGTGAATTAAAGTGCCAATGTCCTCCTGAAACAGCAAAATCTGTACATTATTCCAACCTTTTGGCCACCAGTGTATACAATAAATACATATTTGTGGCAGATCACTATAATGGCTAGGCCAAACAAACAAACGAAGTTTGGCCATTTTTAGTTTATAGCTAAGCCTTTCTTGTCCAATTAACAGAAGTGGTTATTCCCTCAAGTGACACTTCCAAAATCTACCAACAGCTTTGTAAATAGATAATAAATGTAATAATTTTGTATTAAATAAGATGTGTTTTTTGTGCACATCACATTTATATGTATTATTTAAGTAGTGACAAAATATCAGCATTAGGCCACCCTATTCTCTATATCTTGATATCAGCTATTGAAAACGATATTGGTCAACAACTAGAAAATATGATATAAGCGTTTGCCTGTTGCAAGGTCGGCATCTAAATAGAGACAGGTGCTGAAAAAAGCTGCAATAATTTCAGTCAATTCAGCCGGGTTTGCATTTATTAGTTACCTTGCCTATGCTAACTGCTTTGGGAGCTCTTGTTTATAAGTGAAGATTTGTACATTACTACTTTATTTGCCAAAACAGCCTTTTATATAAGCTAACACAGAGCATTTGTCATTGTCTGACCTTCTCATTGTCTATCCCAGGAGGGCTCATGAGCAGATGTTAACTGGCTGCACTTATGTCTGAGCCGCCATTCTGATAAAAAATAAAACAAGTGGCTTTATGACGGCCACTGAGGGCTCCTGAATGAAAGACAGTTCGGTTAATCACCATTTTGTTTTGTCCATATCCTCATACATAAAGGGGGAAAAGAGGGTCTAATTACCCATGAAGTAAACACAGAAAAGAGCAGTGCTGAGGTACCAAGTCACCGGTCATTAATTTAGATGCCACCGTTATGGAGTTAATGGCCAGTGCACAGATTCTGTCCCAGCATTTGTTAGCCTCCAAGCCGGCATATTGGAGCCTCCTCGCATTTAAATTCAAGAAAGAGAAAGCGTATATGTACTATATCCTCAAACAGCCACAAATCAAGTTACTCTTTGGACAAAAACTACTCACTCCATATAAAGATCACCATAAAATCAATAGATGTGCCTGTAGACTAAAAACACAGAAAAAAGCCCCTAAACAGACAATTCAGCTAGTAAAACTGTCAGCATGCATACAACATTATATTCTCACACTGCCCTTGGTGAGTGTTTAAAGTGAAATCTTTCAGAAGTTTATAGGCCCTTCTCCGTGGCACATTTGCATATCTCTTCGGTGCCATTTCGGAAGCCTCCGGTGTTGTATCTGGTTTGGGAGGTAGGCTTGTGCAAGCCTGTTCCATTTTAACTTCTTGCAAATGGCAATAGTGAGCAGGAATTGTGCCCCTTCCATCCTCAATATGTTTAAAACATGACCCAGAGGACATGTGCAACAGAAGCAGTATGCTGGGCTGAGCATAAGCAATGCTGCAAACGATTCCATTTGGTGTACTTTGCATTTTTCCGAGGTCTGATAAACGGCTCCTGCTACTTAAAAAGCAAAAAAAATAAACAATATGGCAGCCCAAGACAGTAGTTATGAAACTCCTTTAGATTTACCGTGTAAATGTGCTATAAGCTCAAGGCTTGTAGCAAAAAAAAGAGAGAGAAAGAAAGAAAAAGGGAGTAAAAAGAGAGGAAAGGCAGAGAAAAAATGTCATTTATATCATTGTCTGTGGGACCTTACGTTAATATCACATCACTTTAGAAGATTCACATTTATTGAACATCAGAAAAACTATACCATTGGTATCTTGGTCTGAATTATTTTGTATTTGTTTTCCCTTAGGTTGTGCTTGCCAATCGTATTTTGTCTACATTGCCATATTAAAACATTGGTGCTTGAGAATTAATTGTAAGGCTGACGCATCATGGGGTTTTGTGGTTCTTTAAGAACAGTAAGCTAATTGTCCTTATAATTTATTGTCAGCATTTAGAAAGCTATTGAATTCCCCATAATTACTTAATGTAAACATGGCAAAAAGATGGATTCAAATCCAATATATTAGCATTTTATATATATATAACCGTTATATGAGAGCGGTTACCGAATTCTCAGTCACTAGTTTATAATGGGCCCACATTAATGCTATGTGAAAAAAATGTAAAGTGTGTTTTTAAATGAGCATTTGAGGAACAAAAATGTGCATACACGTGCCTTTTTAAGTCAACGTCCTAATGTCAAGGCACTGTAATAAATGAATCTCTGATGTACAGAAAAGTAAAAACAGTACAAAGCAAAATTGAGAATGCTACCAATACGGCCTCTGAGCACAGCAAAACATTCATTTTATGCTACTGTCATTCAAAATAAGTCTCTCTTGTAAACAGGGGAATGTAGAAAAAAAAAAAAGTATGGACATTATTCAATCAATGTAAGTAGACTAAATTAGAGCAAAAGCAGTATAAGGAGTCATTGGAACACATCGCAACACTCAATATGTTGGCTAAAGAAAAGGAAGTCCTTCCTAAGGAGGGTCATTTTTTTTTTTCTCTTACTTTAGAACACGCATCGACATTTGCTAGACCAGCCATTTTTTGTGTGTGTGATTTGAGCCAAGGAGAAAAACGTATGACACCATTGTAAGATTTCAATACTGATTTGACATATAATGAAACTTAATCTTGTCAAAAACCCTTTGAGATTTCGGCCCTATTCAAGTACATAGGATCAGGGTGCAGTTGCAAGAAACCGTAGTTATAGTTATAGTTTTAAGGGTATTGTCAATAAGGGCTTTCTTAACTTTCTTGTAACTGTACTTGCATTAGGGTTGCTCCGATACCAAAATTTTGGCTTGGGTATTATACCGGCCCTGGAACCTCGGTATCGATACTAACATTTACTTAGGCAAAACATTTTTAAAAATTTTAAATTTTTGAAATTACACAGAAAATTACTTGAACGGCATAATGTCTTATAGACACAAATTATGCCTTTTCTTTTTAAATTTTTCTGGATTCCACTGTTTTATTTAAATGTTTTGACCAAATTGTTTTAATCAAATACATACTGTACAGCTTTAATCGAATTAAAATATAATAACTGTCAACAATATAGAGCCAATTATATTATATAAACAATAACAACATATATTATTTCTTGTAAAAAACAAAAAAAAGATGCACAAAAGAGATTTACAGTATTAATAACAACATTAAATGAAAACAGTCTGATTACCGGAGGCAAAAGTCTGCCATGGCTGAATCACAACATGCTGATATTCAGCACACTTACTTTTGTGATATTGCTTACAGATAATAATATTAATAAAATAACAATTAAATATTATATTATTGTTATTATGAATATTATTGTGACTACTTTGAATATTACACTTGCATACAGTCGCCTAGTGTCCTATGTCTTCAATGTTACCCATCCATAGAATAGAGTCGAATAGAGCACTTCTTTCAGTGGGACTTTTATTTTGAAAGGCCTTTGAAGTTCTTCCTGTTTGTGAAGGATTCGTTATATCAGACTTCCCATGACTCACAAGCTGAAATCTCCGAGCTGCAATGGTGAAAAAGAGTGAAAGAGGTGAAACCTGAGAGTTTACAGCCGATTATACACGAAACACATTGCTCTGCAGATGGATACTACAGATGTTGCGTTTGTTTGTGTGTGTGTGTGTGTGTGTGTGTGTGTGTGTGTGTGTGTGTGCACGCCTGATTGTGTGAGTGTGAAGGAGATGACAGAGCAGGACAGCGCCACTCATTTGTTTTGTGGCGCGCATGTGACTATATATTCATTACTTTGATTTCATCTCAAAACTCTCACATTATATTTTGCTAATGGCAGCATACTTAAATATGGTACCAAAATTAACAAGATGAAATCATACAGTTAATATTTCGTTAATACCGGTATACCACACAAACCTTACTTGCATCCTTATTACCTAGATAAAAAACTAGCTCCATGGGGTGTAGCCAAGAATGAACTGAGTGGTGGTGGTGTAGTGGTCTAAGCACATAACTGGTAATCTGGTAATCAGAAGGACGTTGGTTAAAACCCCACAGCCACCACCATTGTGTCCTTGAGCAATGCACTTAACTCCAGGTTGCTCCAGGGGGACTGTCCCTGTAATAAGTGCACTGTAAGTCGCTTTGGATAAAAGCGTCTGCCAAAAAAAAAAAAACTGGCTTGCCTCAAAAAAAGTACTTAAGTTTGAGTCTGTTAGAGATTTTGAGATTGACAAAAAAAATAACGTCCGTATAAGACGTCTCTGTTTGCCTCTTTGTCCACAGCACTCAGGATGGGCTTCTTCCAGCACTCCTGCAGGGAAAATGGAGACATATCTGGTGTATTCTTGCATCAGTCCTCACACTAGATAGTAAACACATAGTAACAATAGATTGAAATGTATCAAATAACACTGCTCAGTTCTCGCCCCAAATTGTTCAGTCTAGACTGTCACCTCTACTTACCAGCAGGGGGCCTTCTTAGTACACCCCCCCACCTCCTACGATCAAAAACATGATCAGAACAAGCTCCCGCTTACATTCGCCAGTGACAAGCTAATTAAATGTAAGTGCAGCAAACTAGCAGGTACGGTGACACGAGCCACGAGTCTCTGAAGCGGGTCATATTTCAGACACTTCCATTGTAGCGCTCTCTTGCTCTAAAAGGCACATGCTCTAATCAGCAGTCATTGCCTTGAAGGAGGCGGCAGACAAACGCAGTCCAGGCCAGCCTGACATTTCCTGGCTGATAGAGGTTAGCTGCTGCTAAATCAGCGCAGGTGACAGGGTGCCGAGCGGTAGTGGCTATGTTTCTAGATGCAAGCGCTGATGCCAAGAGTGCTGGATACATAGAGTAGATTAATACAGCAGTAAATCTAAGCCAGCATTTGAAGCAGAGGCTTCTGGGTAATAAAATAAAGATGCACTATATGCATAGGCAAAACCAGAAAAGGAGAGGTGGTCATTCTATTGCTAGTCTCCATTTTAAGATGGCTAAGCCTCTTCAAGGGTCACTGATCAGCAGAGTTTCATTCCTGCTACTACACACCTGCCTGCAATTTCAAGGGTCGTGTCTAGAAAGGAACCCTTAATTTGGGTAAAGCCTCCCACAGAAACCCTAACCTTATCCCCTACCTTTAGTAACAGCAAATGTGACTCAAAAGACTTTCCCAGAAAAAAAAAAAAAGCTATTTTATGTAATCCTGAAGACCTGTTTGTGTGTGATTGATTAGGGGTGGAGCTAAACTCTGCAGGACAGTAGCCCTCAAGAAGACAAGCTGTAGAGACAACAAAGTAGAATAAAGACAGGCTTGTCATAAACCTGTGAGAGTTAAATCTGGAAGATGTGCTAGCTAAAATCCCCACACTACTCTTGTTGAACATAAACATCTAGAGTTAAGCTGCAGACCCATAGCGCAAGATGCATTAAGTGCCAGGTTTTGCGTGCAATGCTGGCAGACAGCTCCGGTCCTGTGCGTGAGATGCTCTAATAAAATTGGGCCTCTCATTGATATGCAGCAGGGGTAAATCAAGCAGCCCTGGCACAAGGCTCACCTCCCACTTCAGCTGGCACTGACCATGCATACACTTCTAGATCATGACAAGCAGAGCCATTAGCAGTCTCTTAGAATTGTAGAGAAGACAAAGAAACCGAGACAAACCCACCAGTGAGGACAAACACAAGAGACAGGAAGCAAGTTTCATCAATTTAAAGAGGTGGAACTGGGTAGGACGGCCAAAATGCAAGGTAACGCGTTAATGAAACGCAATAACAGCTTGAAGCGATGCCTTTGCGTGGCGCTGAATGCTTTACATAGTGAGCGTCTTGCTGTCAGGGTGCACTCTACAGTAAAGACGGGTCTCTTTTTTAAACTCCCTGCTCAGGCGTGAAAAAGTTCCAAATCAGAGTTCTGACTGGGGGAGCCACAGATGCACACATGCTCCTAATGCTCTCATTAGTGTAACCGAGCAAAAATGTCAGCATAGCTTTTTTACATGTGCAGAACTCATTTATAGGCGCAGACTGCAACACAAATGATGGGAAGACTTCAAGCACGAACACATTTTTGTGAGTGTATTTGTGCAAAACCTGTGTTCTTTGTCAAGCGCTTTAAAGAGGCAGATGCTTTGACATTAATACTTGTATTATTCCCATGCAAGCTTGTAGGAAGCGCTAACGCTCATCAAACACAGACACAAAAGCAGAACAGAGAATCATTTAGATTGGATTAACAACTGTTATGATCTAGGCCATATGGTATTTTTTTTTTGCCCATTACCCTTGATAGCTTAGTCTTTTGAACCAGTCAATAGTGCTACAGGAAGTTTATGATTCTAAGAATTAGAAAGTGATGTTTAATGTCAGGTAAGCCATCTTGTTAATGGGACTTTGTACAGCTACTGTGGTGCTAAAGGGGAGAACTGCGCACCCATTACAGACTCAGATAGACAGTTACACCTTATGCACTAATAACAACAGTAATTGAACAACGTCTGTGACCGTCTCACTTAATATATTAAATGATCAGGCACACTGAGCAAACCCACACACTTCTTCACAAATACAAACACACTCCTGTACATTCTCTCATAAATACACAGGGCTAGGTATTGTTCCTACAGTTCCAGTAGCTCAAATGGAGCATGGTGCTAGCAACAGGAAGGTCATGGGTTTGATTCCCAAAAACACAAATACTGATAGGCTGTCAATTTTGCTACCATCTCCTTTGCATGGAAGATAGCGCACCATTAAAAAGGAAATTAATATATACAAATCTCTCAGTATTCTCTCAAGTGAGTAAAGTATTCATGCGAAACCATGCACAATTAGAGCCCTATGATTTTCGCATTTCGGAAAACATGGACGGAATCACAGAATCCATTGATAAAAACGGAATTAACTATAAAACGCAGAATGTCACAGAATTTGACATGTTTGGGATGATTTTCTTTTTATAAATTCACAATTAATTCAATTAATATCGTGATATGTCCTAGTCTGATGATTAAACCACAAAAGGCTGAGCTTTAATTAAACAGATTAATATATGATCTGCATAAGCTTCAAAAGAAAATGAATGTGAGGAGCCACTGCTTATACATTAACATCATGTGTGTATTAATGACGAAGAGCAGATCACAATATTCAAATGTAAAGCGCAGCACATATAGACTATATATAATTAAATCAAAGCCCTTTACAGTTTAATAAGCACATTAGCCAATTGAGCAATCTGTTTTCCGGAGGTGAAAAGTGAAGCCGTCAAAAACATCTTTTTTTCCCCGCCAAAATGTAAAAATAAAAGCTACACGTGTGAATTGAAAAGAAATTATAATTATATTTAAGCAATATATTGCTTAACTGTGCAGAACTGTATTGGACCATAGTAATAATAATAATAAAATACAAGTACAAATAAATAAATAAATACATTTTATTGAGAAGATCTCTATATTATTATATTTATTCTCTTCATTTAATAAAAAAAAATATGCAATTTTATGTAAAAAAGTAATTGTTCTGTTTTCATTTATTAAAATTCTAATAATGAATTTGAATCTGTTTTTTTTAATTTTTATGATAAAATGTAATAAAACTTTAAAACACGGAATTCAGAGAAACACGGAATTTGGGGAAATAATAAAATGGAACTCTGAAAAATAAATAAATAAATAAATAAACTGATTTCACAGTGTCCAATACAATCATGAGTCATCAAGTGTCATAAATTAACTTCCATTAAGAGGCAATATTTGCTCTCTGGCATTGATTTTCAGTGGCATTTTTTATCTTTATGAGTGCATATTTTTTAATCATAAAAAGATCCAAGACATGCCATCCTTTCAAGTCACATACTTAAATTCAATCAATTCATAATTTCTTAATATTAATAATTATATAGGCTATTAACTACAAAATTACAATGACATCAACTCATATTTCATGTATTATATGTTTGCCTACACCTAGGAAATTATATCAAGAAATATCTTGGCTATTTCAAATAAAAATCAAGGGGAATTTATTATGGGGACATTTTTTGAACCCCACATTTCAAATGCCAGGGCATTTATTCCCCAAGCCCCAGTTAATTTCTGACCCCGTATTCAGTGGTAAATCAATAATTTCTCTCCACACTATTAGGGAAAATTCAACTATTTGAAGCTCAATAGATGCACTGTGTCCTGCTTGCCCTTCCTCGAGCTGTGTGGGGTGGGGGAGCGCTGACTTGGCGGGGGCAGATTAGGCCCTCTCCTCTAGGCTGTCGGGGTGTCCTGTATGCCAGGAGAGGTCAGGCATTGTGCTGGAGTAAGCTACTGCAGGATTACTCTCCCAGAGCTGATTTCTAAGGGATATAATGGTCCCGGGGCCCTACAGCATTGACTAAGCAGAAACCAGAACTTCACACAGACACACACATACCTGGAAAACAACACACACTAATCAGCTAGAAAAGTTGGAATACCCGTGAGCATTCACAGGAGTTAGGAGAACATCGGAATGAAGGAAAAGGATGGAAGAAGAGATCAAAAGAGAGGAGGAGATACAGAAGGAAAAAAATAAATAAAAGAGTGTTGAGAATGCTGATCAAACTAGAGCATGGTTTTTTTTTTTAATTTGCAGACCTATGGAACACCCAGACTCTAAGTCAATCCAGGGAGCCCAAATTCAATCCTCTGCAACATTATAATAACTTTCATTGATAACATAAAAAATTAATACATATTTCCAAGGGATAAAAAAAGTATATATATATATATATATATATTCAGACTCCTGGAACTACAGGAAACGAGGAGGAAAATGTTGGCTTGAAAAAAGTGTGGTGTGTGTGTGTGTGTGTGTGTGTGTGTGTGTGTGTGCGTGTGTGCATGTGGGATGACAGCTGTCAAGTGTGAATGGCCAAAGGAGAGAACAGGAAGAGGCTCCCATGGCAACCAACAACCCGATTGTCATGGGAGCCATTCAAGCCAGTGTTAGAAACTCCGTTAAAACTACCACCTTTGGCGATACATCACATAAACACTTCACACACATAAACAAGCATTAGCCAAACAGCTCTTTATGGTGGATAATGGCTGCATCATGACACCTTTCAGACTGCTATCTCATCTAAATTCTTCTAAAAAATTAGGAGGAATCACTGCAGGTTTTTACACTCAGCCACTAAAGGTTGTGAATAAAACTTCCAACCACAATAACACAGCTCGATATCATTGATTAAAAGACTGCGGCTGCACTGCGCGAGCGCGATCCACTGAAAGAGAGAAAGACAGAGATATGGAGGATGAAGACAGAAGTGGTGAGGGCTGAGGTGCTTAATTCCCATAGTAATTATAATAATTATCACTCTGTTCTCTCATTGCATCTGAGGCTCGAGCTAAAGAATGTCTTGAAAGAGAGAGATGAGAGAGGGACAGGGAACAATAAAGCTGCTGTATGTATGTGTCTGACCCAGCTGGGTAAAGTCACGAAATAAAACAGCTGAGAACAATGGGGCACACAACATGGCTGCCTGGATTACGGCACTGAATATGTTTGAAGGCCTTATAAAACAAGCACACACATGTATGACTGGTCAACAGGAGCACAGGGTTGGGGCATGAGTGTGAATGAGATCTTTCTGAAACTTTCTCCTCCTTAAGGCTGACTAGTGCCAAACTGAGGCAGCTGTTTCTTGGGGCTCTGAGATAGGCCAGTCATGGACACCATGAACCGCAACAGCAAAATGTGAGATGATGAATCAAATTAAAATAAATGAGGTTTGCATAGAAGAAAAATGAAAAGTGTTGAAAAGACCGTAAATGGAAGTTCAGACAGTGAACTGTGAAATAAAATAAAATAACAAATCCCTAATGGATGAGACGTGCATCCGGCATGTTTAACAGCATGTCCTAAACGCATGTACTCCTCTGAGCGACAGGTAACTTGTCGGCTCACGGTCAATCATTACATATTTGATGTTTAACAAAGTTTCGGGGAGCAGTTTTTGGACTAATAAGATTTCACTAGGGGCTGAGCAATCCAGCACAATACCACAGAAATACAAATTAAGAAACCTATAAAATATATATTTTGCTAGAGGAAGGCAAGGCTAGTTAGGATTAAAAATACATAAGATTTCAGTCAAAAAGATTTAAATGCAAGAGATGGACTTTCACTGTGTCACGTAGGGCTGGGTATCGAGTTTGACACATTTTAGGCACCGACCAAATTGCCTCTAAACAATCAAGTATCAAAAAATGTCTTCTTGTTCAGTACCAACTTTCGATACCAAAGCGGTTAATCTCGTCATGCATGCGAGATGTGCCCAAATCTAAAAGTGCCGGTGATTGGCTGCGTTTAGGCATCAAGGAAAAACACTAGTTTACGCCGGTTACGCCCAGAGACGCGGCTCATATGTGAGGCTGTAGTGTGTATGCGTTCCAACCCACATAGATGTCCAACCCACATCACCAGGCTCGATGCCAACAGTGCGCGATGCAATATTTGCGACAAGATAATTGCTGCCAAGATCGGCAACAGGACAAATCTGATGAAGCACTTAAGAGGAATAAACTTAAGAGCAGACAGTTGCTCCGTCTTCGACTACAGTAAGGCCGAGCTGGTGCAGTCATCCTCTCAGCATCCTCCTGCCACAGAGCTTCCTTCAACATGCCAACCACGAGTCCTCCTCATACTACTGATGAATGCAGCAGCGCTATGACTGGGACTTCGACAGGTAAGGTTAACGTTTAGCAAACAATCCAACAAACAAAATCTGCTAACTTGTAGAGGTACATGCTTGTGTACTTGTTAAATTAACGTTTCTGTAACGTTGGATATTGTTTGGATGGATGGCTATAAATAGCTAGCTCAATCGATGCTAAAAATGCTTTAAAGTTGACAGTAACTGATCAAGTTTAAGCTAGTTATCTTGTTCAACCGTACTTATCCTTAGGGTTAGCTGAATTAACAGTTTAGCTTACTTGGGTAATTTTTTCCTCTGCACATTGATGTTATAGCCTCTGCCCCTGCCGACCCTGGCATGAGGAGACCAGAAGGCTCAGGAGATGAGTCTTTGAGTCTGTAAAAAAAGGCAACAAACTGAAAAAATTTGTTTTGAGGCAATGTTTGTAATCTTGTTAAAATGGATATCATAAAATTGGTATCGAAAAGTTACCGGTAATCATTTGGGAACCAGTATAGAAGTCAAGATATTGGTATCGATATTGAACATTTTGGAATGATACCCAGTCCTAGTGTCACGCCTAGTTAGGACACAATGTAAAAAGGATGAAAAGGCAGTGAATTTAGATTTTCAGAACTATAAAGAAATGAATTGCAATAGAAATAAAACCACAAATGCCTATAAGAAGCACTGACACAGGAAGTTTAAGGGGAAATTGTTTTTAGGTCATGGTGACATTACTGGGGTAAAGTAAGACAAGCAATGAAAAACGAATCTCAGTGAAAAGTGGACTAGTGGCCTCTTTAAAACAGATTAAAAAAAAGACATTGTGTGTGTGGAGTGGGGTTCTCTTGGAAGGGCATTTCCTCTGTTTGGAAGGACACAGAGGGATTTGACTGCTGGCACCTGGAAACACTAAAGGAGAAGAGGACAGGCCAGTACACATGACTACTGGGGTATTTAGGTTGTTGACAACATGTACATGAACTATTTGGAAACACTTTATCATAAGGTTGCATATAATAATCATACATAATCTGAAATCATGAACTAACAATGAAGGATATTATTTGACAGCATTTATTGATCTTGTTTAATGTTAAAACTTAAATAATTTCCGGGCCACTAGCGTCACCAAACAGAATATGAATGCAAAAATCCCATTAATTTTTTCCACAGATTAATTGATGTTCAACAATAACTTTTAAACCTTTAAATTGTTCATCAATGGTATATGCTTCCGTTAAAGCATCAGTATGCATTATTTTAACTTTATTGTTTACAAATAGTGTCTGATATTGGAATTCATGGTAAACAACTACATTTCCCATGGTACAGCAGAGAAAGCTTAACCAATAAGAGAACCGCGGCCAACCAAACCCGCGAAATGTGCCTCGGAGCAACCGCCCACTCCCATGATGCACTGTGAATGCACACTTTAGCCTTAAACTACTTATCTATTTGTACATATTTTGAAACGTAAAATATATTGATTCTATAGTTAATCAACCACCTAAACGCTATAGTTTTATATATTCCCATAGTCCAGTTACTGTATATAGTCCATGCCCTCATGAAAGACGTTAAGAAAACAGTCTAGTACATTTGTCTTTTTGCTCGACTTTCACATTCTTTTTTGCCTCAAAAGAAAGTTTGTGATGTTGTTATTAACCTCGAAGCTGGTTGGTTTTGTCCATGGCTTAAAACCCTTCTATAAAGGATTTTAGGAAAGGTATATGGAAAAATGTATGGGGAAAATCCTTACAGGACCCAGACGCTGAATACTTGAGCATGCATTGATGCGCTCTATTGCTAAAATATTTATATATTTTTTTTAAATAGTTAGTATCGTCCCAAACTCATGCCAATGGACGTCAGGCTAGACAGGTCACTCAAAACAAACAAACGTACAAACAGTGTTTACAGGTCGAGGAAATTAACCTATAAAGGGTTTACTTATAACTGTAATACTCTGCAATATAAGCTGGGATAAGTGAAAGCATTTTAACATGGATAAAGTTACACACTTGAGCTTTAAATTTATATAAGACTACAATTGTTCAGTGTTCATTTATATTAGTTCATAATGCATTAACATTTAATCTTTAAAATGTTGAAATTATAGTTCATTGTTAGTTTAGGTTAACTAATATAGTTAACTAATAATAATAACAAATAAAACCATTCTGTAAAGTGTTCAACATCAAGACCTAAGGTTAACATTTTGTTTATAAGAGAAAGTGTGCTGTGACAATGAACCTTTTTGCAGTTCACCTGCAGACTGACCAATTATTGTCATTTTTAGAAGTACAAATATTTAATGTAGTTGCTCAATTAGCATCATATTAGGTCATATAAAATGCAAGTAAAAAAATATACAATAATTGTACTATATTACACAATACAAAGAAAAGGGGGAAAACATTTACTGTATATATTCGAGTGAATTTTAATCTCTTTTCAACATTCAGCAAACCAAAAATGAACAAGAAATGAAAAGGCACAAAAAAAAATGTCTTGTTAGAGAGCTCTGATGACAGAGTACAATGCCACGTCGAAACCGGTCCTATCCTGCATCCTCATTCAGCTAAAACAACGGTGAGTGTGTGCTTTTGCAACAGGGGACTCGTCGAAAGCCACCAGTGTTTCCTTTGCACGGCCAGCAGCCGGAGGACACGGCTCCCTCCATGGAAGGGGTAGTGACAGCATTTTAATTTGCTTCTATTTTAGCAGGAAAAATATAGCTGAGAGGCTAATTGTGTCCTCACAGCATTGGGTTTAAGCTCAGTGGTAGTCTGTGTGCCCTCAGCAGAGAAGCATTCACCTCATCTCACATTTACACGAGCACTGTGATAAAACTACCGTTTCCAGACCATGGCACACGCAAACACGAGTGTGGGGTGGGAGAGGGTCAAAAGTGGGATACAATTAATGATGTCATGTCACTATAAACCTTGTTATGAATATTGTCACTTTTGTTAATGTTAAAATAATAATCTACAAAAATGTTAATATATATCGATATCGCCATTAAGAGAGACAAGTGGCCTATAGGCAATACATATATAATACAATTTCATAACTGCAAATCAGATTAGAAGCTATGCATCAATGTATCAGCTGATACTGATGATTGGCCGATACATTGGTGCATTACTAATGCAATCACCTGGACTATCAGATATTGGCCATTTGTTTAAGAGCCAATGATCAGGTCCAATTACTTCCTGGGGCAGAAATGTGTGTCAGAATATGATGACTTTGTAAAGGTAAAGCAGGTAAATCATTCAGAATTACGTTAAGAAGATTTAAAAAAATTAAGAAATCTTACCATTTCAATGTGATCCTAAAAAGAAGCTATTCAGAATTTAGTTAGAGCGAGTTAAGAATAGTGGTTGACCGATATATCGCCGAAGTCCACAATTTGGCCGATATTAGGATTTGTTTAATTATCGGACGACAGTCTTTTTCCTTTGGCTGATTACTTTCTCAAGCCACGAGGACTGTCCTCTCTCCCTCTCCTCAACAGTTCCCTGTAACTTTTAACTATCTTGTCTAATGATATTAAGGCAAATATCAATACAACTTGTATCACAGACCATCTGCCAATAGGCAATACACAATACACAGAAAAACATTAAAACAAATAGCTTATCATCAATTGATTTTAATCAGAGAGATTATCTCGAAATGGCCAAAATACTGGCAGAGTAACCGGCCTTGTCGATATATCAGCCTACAGAACAAAGCACGATCTGAAAACAAGATGCAGACAACGATAAAAAGGAAAACACAAAAAACCTTTAGATAAAGTTAGAAATAGAGAGAGAATCGAAGCATTTTTTTATTAAAGTCCTCAATTCAACAGAAGACAAAATGTCACCCTCACAAAGAGGTCAGTGAGCGAGAGAGGCACTATTTCACACAGCAGAGTCAAGAGTGACTGCCTCCCCCTCTCATTCTGTCCAGTCACTTAGCAACAAACTGGCAACTTGAAAACCATGGGAGCTTCTCACACAGTGAAAACAGAGCCAGTGGATAAATGGAAACAAAAGCAAGAAAAATTATATAAAAATAAAGTTAAGGGAGGGGCAGAAGACAAATTATCCAAATGGACACTGAAAAAAAGGTGACTTCATGTACACCAGGGAAGTGTTCTGCCTAAACAGTGAAAAAACATCCAGTGAGCTGCAGTTCTGCAGAAGGAAACACCATGTTGATGAGAGAGGTCAACGGAGAATGGCCAGACTGGTTAGAGCCGACAGAAAGGCTACAGTAACTCAGATAACCACTCTGTACAATTGTAGTGAGCAGAATTGTATTGCATCTCAGAATGCACAACACGTCGAACCTCGAGGCGGATGGGCTTCAACAGTAGAAGACCATGTCGGGCACTTTATTAGGACCATAGAGTTAGTAATAAAGTGCTCAGTGAGTATACGGTTTTAGAAAGAGCCTCCTCTATTCTCCTGTATTGGAAACCTTCTGCAACCTGTTAAAAATACTCTTCAAAATGAATCCAGAATTAAGAAAAATATACAGGTTTTATTAGGCCAATAAAGCCCTTAAAAACTGACATTTAAACTGATTAAATCAAAGGAAAAGGTGAGGGAAGAAAGAGGAGTGAAAGAGAAAGATTAGCTGTTGCTCAGTGAATATAAGCTATCAGAGAAGCTATTGAGAAAAACAAGGTAAGACAGGAGTAGATTAACCTAAAGAGGGCTAGACACACTGGAAGAGACGAGTACAGATTGAAGCAGACATCGGCCATCTCTGCAGAGAACATGGGGATTCATACAATCATTCTTCCAAACTATACGACACAGATCATCAATAAAAACTTATACTATACCGTTTCCTGATTCAGCTTCAGAGAGAAGCTTCCACTATAAAATACCTATAAAAATTCCCAAAAATAAAAACCCATGTCGTGTTTGACTAATCACTATCCACTTTCTATCTATTGATAAGATCAGCATGAACGTTCTGTAGACATCTCCTTGTGTTCCACAGAAGTCCGTCATTTGGGTTTGGATCAAAAGTCAATAATGGCAATGATTGTGCACCTTTACAAAAGGTTTCAACAGACCTTGATGGAATAACAGCTGTTAGAAAACATGAATGCATGCAGAGAAATTATTCAGTGGAACCACATTCATTATACAGCAGAACCAAATTTATGAGTACAAGGAGAAATCTCATTCTTATAAACTCCAGGGCATTAATACTTAAAACCACTACAGCAGGACAAACAGAGCTAAATAAAAAACAATTCCATGTCTGTTGTACTTCAAATATGTATGAAATGCAGCGTTTGGTTTAAACAGGAGGCCACTCGCAAAGTTTATGTTATTTGTTACAGACTGAGAGCTTGTGTGTGGTACAGAGAAATCACTAATGTGTCTCCACCATAGCACAGCACTCCCAAAGGAGCTCAGCCGCCCAGACTGTGTCCTGCCTGTCAAACACACCATTAATTATTCAGAGAGAGAGAGAGAGAGAGAGAGAGAGAGAGATTGAGGGGTACACCGATAAAGCAGCACAGAACAAATGGGAGAGAAAGTCAGAAAGAAAGCTATAATAATAAGAGGAGAAGACAATGGAACCGATAAAACAAAAGATGTAGGGCTTATGAAATGTCAAAAAGATGTGTCTAAATATGAACTACATTTTACATTTTTTGGAGAACATGTGAGTGGTACTTGCCCTTGCAAAATCGCCTCCACAATGCTAGGGTGTTCTGGGTGGTTGCCAGAGTGTTGCTATGCGGCTGCTAAGGTGTTCTGAGCATTCGTTAGCATGTTGCTATGGCATTGCTAGTCTCAGCCTCAGATGGCATGCCCACGGACCACCCACAGTCCTTTTACTGACAGTCTTATGCATGTTGAATTCAAAACTGGAATGCACTTCTTCGCAACTTCAAGACTTTACGTAACTTGGATTGTACTTCACTTTTCCACGTGCCCTTCCATCTCGCAAGAGCGCTCAGCCTTGAAATTATACTCTTTGGACCATGAGTCCATATAGAGGTTTTTTAACACTAAAACTTCTTTGTGATACTTTTTCAGCACAATCAACACCATGTTCACATTTACAACCCACAATGAAAAAAGGCGCGTCTAGACAAACTAGGATGCATGTAGACAGTCCGCGCATGCTGTGCTGATGACAAAATTTGCTGTAAGTATACTTTGGCACAAATACAAGGTACAGAGATGACACAAGAAGTGCTTCCATGGGTGACATTTGCCAAAAATAGTGATTTCACATCACTTACATGGCACAAGGGTTGCAGTGGTTATTTACTATGTGACTTTTCATCGCTTTATATCACGAGGCAAAAAACACAACATGTTCCTGTTCAAATACAAATTTTAAATTCTTATTGTGAATTCAAATTTAAAATTGGGTCCAAATTCATGTCTGTAGCACACGTGCCATGGGAGAAATCCTTAGGGTTAGGGTTTTGTTCAAAGCATGAGCAATAGTAATAGTGAACATGTTGACATGCACTTAAGGAAACGCTATTTTTGATATTCCAGGGTTTCTGCAGTCAGTGGCGTTCTGAAAATTCATGTAAACAAGAACGCCGATTTAAGGGATTAAGAGAAAGCTTAAGGTTTTCCTTTGGCAATGCATGCACATAAGCAGCATTCTAACAGGTTTTGGAGGAGTGTGCATGTGCATAAACAGATGAGATAACAAACTTCATAGGATGGAGCCCGACAACAAGTCAACAAAGTGGAAAGAAATCAACATTTCTGGGAGAGGGGAAAAAACACACATAAACTATTCCAATTTATCCACACAATGCAAAATACTGACGGTCCCTCACGTTCACGTATATGCGCTTGTACGTTGATGAAATCCCAGAGTTTTATGGAAACCCCACTATTGAAGCGCAAATCCGCTGCAAGTCATAATGGAAAGTTAACACAGCAACAGCTCTGGAATATGTAATAATAGTAAATAATGTAATAACGTTTTCCTCATATGCCATGTTTGTAATTTACAAAAACGTCACAGGGAAATTATGTTGCTCTGGAGAAATCTGCTTACTGACCATGCTGCATGAATTTGTGAATAAAGTGTACACTGATTCTAAAGTGCATGAAAACCGGAACATTGCTTTCTCACGCCGCTGTCTCACAATAAGACACTTTCTGGTATCATGTAAACATAGTTAGAGATTCTTGCCTTAGCAAACAGCTCTGATTAAATCAGCAGACACTGAGAATGTGAAATATTGCTTAAGAAAATCTAATGAAAATTAAAACAAAAAAACGTAAATGAACACAAGTATTCCAAAGCAATGTGCAGCAATTTCAGACAGCCAGGAGTACGTCTGGGACAGACGCCAAAGGTTTAATCAATGTAAACTGTGGATCACATACAGGTGGTATACACAACACACACAGAAACAAAAACTCCCTTATGTGCCAAAAATCGTATGCCAACACACAAACCATATGTGTATGCACAAGACAGCACACACACTCACACTCAATGCAATGCAATTGTGTGTGTTAGTCGTGGTGGTTTTGAACAGAAAGGTCATTTGTTGAATTTGGGCAATCTGTGAGATCAGGAGGCGGCATACATAAGGATGAGTCATGACTGTGTCCGAGGATTTCTCTCTCTCTGAGCCTCTCTCTGTCCCCTCTCCCATCACTTCACTGCAAGACAGCATACACACACAAAACTGCCCTCCTCCACTGAGGCAAGACATGAGACAGAGGTAGGGACAAGAGGAAAAGAGAAGGGCAAAATCTATCATTTCTCTCATCAGGTTAAACATAATTTTAGTGACAGCATCTCTATGTACAGTGCATTCATAAAGTATTCAGACACCATTTTTTGCATTTATTTTGTTGCTGCCTTATGCTAAAATGCTTTAAATAATTAATTTTTTCCACATCAATCTACACTCCATACCCCAAACTGACAAAGCAAAAAATATATTTTTGATAACTTTGCAAATGTATTAAAAAAGAAAAAACTGAAATATCCCATTGACATAAATATTCAGACCCTTAACTCAGTACTTAGTTGAAGCACCTTTGGAAGCGATTACAGCATCAAGTCTATTTGGGTATGATGCGACAAGTTTGCAAACCTGGATTTGGGGATTTCTTCTCAGCAGATCCTCTCAAGCTCTGACAGGTTGGATGGGGACTGTTATTTTCAGGTCTCTCCAGAGATCTTCAATTGGGTTCAAGTCCCGGCTCTGGCTGGGCCACTCAAGGACATTCACAGAGTTGTCCCTAAGCCACATTTGCATTGTCTTGGCTGTGTGCTAAAGGACATTTTCCTGATGGAAGTTTAACCTTTGGCCCAGTCTGAGGTCTTGAGTGCTCAGGACCAGGTTTTCATTAAGGATATCTCTGTATTTTGCTGCATTCCGCTTTCCTTCAACCCTGACCAGTCCCCAGTCCCTGCCGCTGAAAAACAGACCCACAGCATGATGCTGCCACCACCATGCTTCACTGTTGTTATGGTATTGCGCAGGTGATGAGTGGTGCCTGGTTTCCTTTAGATATGACGCAAGCGTGCGCATGCGTGTGTGTTCAGCAACTTGCATTTCTTGCAGTCAGCACATACTGCACTGTCCCGCAGGTCCAGAGGCTCTGATTGGTTGCGGAGTTTACATCATCCAATCACTAATCATGTTTCCCAGCACATGTAAAAATAGCTATCTATTACAATGAAATCCATTAAAATCTTTAGAGGGCAATCAGACTTAAAGACTAGAGGTATGCACAGGCATTAAATTTAAGGAGAGAGTAGGCAGTGTACAGTGAAAAAAAGGCAACTCTCCTTTAGTGGCATGCCGTTGATGACAAATGATGAGTAAATAGAAGCCTGGACCTGGCCTGTAAATGAGACCCTGTGACTATACCTAATAAACACTGTCAAATTTTAAGACAAAAGCTGAAATAGCTTTTTTGCATTTCCTATCAGAGCAAGTAAAGTCAGAAACATGTATTCTGACATTTTAGCTTGCTCAAAGGAGATGGCATACAGCAAAACACACTCCAGGAATTCACTCATCCAACCAGTGGCGTCTTAAAAAATACTGGCCACCCCATTGCCCCCACTTCTGAATATATATATACTGTATATATGAATATATACACTCACCTAAAGGATTATTAGGAACACCTGTTCAATTTCTCATTAATGCAATTATCTAATCAACCAATCACATGGCAGTTGCTTCAATGCATTTAGGGGTGTGGTCCTGGTCAAATCAATCTCCTGAACTCCAAACTGAATGTCAGAATGGGAAAGAAAGGTGATTTAAGCAATTTTGAGCATGGCATGGTTGTTGGTGCCAGACGGGCCGGTCTGAGTATTTCACAATCTGCTCAGTTACTGGGATTTTCACGCACAACCATTTCTAGGGTTTACAAAGAATGGTGTAAAAAGGTAAAAACATCCAGTATGCGGCAGTCCTGTGGGCGAAAATGCCTTGTTGATGCTAAAGGTCAGAGGAGAATGGGCCAACTGATTCAAGCTGATAGAAGAGCAACTTTGCCTGAAATAACCACTCGAAACAACCGAGGTATGCAGCAAAGCATTTGTGAAGCCACAACACGCACAACCTTGAGGCGGATGGGCTACAACAGCAGAAGACCCCACCGGGTACCACTCATCTCCACTACAAATAGGAAAAAGAGGCTACAATTTGCAAGAGCTCACCAAAATTGGACAGTTGAAGACTGGAAAAATGTTGCCTGGTCTGATGAGTCTCGATTTCTGTTGAGACATTCAGATGGTAGAGTCAGAATTTGGCGTAAACAGAATGAGAACATGGATCCATCATGCCTTGTTACCACTGTGCAGGCTGGTGGTGGTGGTGTAATGGTGTGGGGGATGTTTTCTTGGCACACTTTAGGCCCCTTAGTGCCAGTTGGGCATCGTTTAAATGCCACGGCCTACCTGAATATTGTTTCTGACCATGTCCATCCCTTTATGGCCACCATGTACCCATCCTCTGATGGCTACTTCCAGCGGGATAATGCACCATGTAACAAAGCTCGAATCATTTCAAATTGGTTTCTTGAACATGACAATGAGTTCACTGTACTAAAATGGCCCCCACAGTCACCAGATCTCAACCCAATAGAGCATCTTTGGGATGTGGTGGAACGGGAGCTTCGTGCCCTGGATGTGCATCCCACAAATCTCCATCAACTGCAAGATGCTATCCTATCAATATGGGCCAACATTTCTAAAGAATGCTTTCAGCACCTTGTTGAATCAATGCCACGTAGAATTAAGGCAGTTCTGAAGGCGAAAGGGGGTCAAACACAGTATTAGTATGGTGTTCCTAATAATCCTTTAGGTGAGTGTATATATATATATTAAACTTACACATCATATTAGTTTTGCTTTTATGAGTCAAATCTGTATCAAATTATTAACATTTAGCCTATAGATAACCTCAAATTAAGAAGAGATTATTTATTGAGGAAAGTAATAGAATGTCAGCCAGTGAGTTGGTCTCCGAATGACTGTTAATTTGACATTTCTGTGGCTTAATGAAGCACATGCAGATCAAATGCACATTCAAATACAGTAAAACTATCAGATAACGACTAAGGTAATTAGATATTAAGATAGTATATTAAGTTAGGAAGGTAGTGTATTCTTGAAAATGTTTCTCATCTGTTCATTATAATGAGTTCAAATGCCATTTATGTTAGCCTATCTAATTTCTGCACTTAATTAAATGCTAGCCTTCTTCACTAATCTAAATCATTGCTGTCTGTCAGCCTCAAATAATCAAATGTAATGATGAAAAATGTGAACGAAAAATAATACATAAAAATAACCATAAGAAAACTTTCTGTATGTTATTTTAAGGTTGTCCTACAATAACCTACATGCAACATTCTTGGAAGCCTAGTTTATGGTTACACAAATAAAACTTGAGAATTGGTTCTCAAAATATATATATATATATATATATATATATATATATATATATTTAACCATATGCTAACGTTAGGGGACTATTCTGTGTTTGCTGGGTCTTTGTCACAGACTATTCACCTTTAGCTTTCTCACTGGGGTTTTGTAAGACACTTCTCTGTAAAGCTGCTGTTTGGTAGTGAAAAGTAGACCTAATACAAAAATTATAAACACATTAGCTGCTAAATTAAGCTGACTACATGTTATGAAATTGGACATCTAATTAATGGACCTCTACCACCGTCCTATTTGAACTTGATTATAGGCTTGCTCACCAAATTACACACACACACACACACACACACACACACACACACACAACAAATGTGGGTGTGCCACCCTAACATTTTTACTGATCCCTTCTGGCCACCCAATAAAAACAATCCTGGAGGCGCCACTGCATCCAACTTCACTGTATCCACTTGAGATGCTTTTCTAACAGTATTGAAGGGATGCGTGACTATGCTGGGTAATGTTTGACTTCACCATCAGCTCCAAGTTCATCAATAAAAAAAAAAAAAGTGTGAGTAAAATTCATACATAGGCACATATTTGTCTCCAAAATCAACTTCAATCATTTAAGCATAAACCTTTAGATCAAAGGGTTTCAAAATCATAAGGAACAAATGCAGTGTACTTTCCAGAATAAGTAACTTTTTATATCATCTGAAAGGTCCTGCGACTTATAGTCAAAAGTGATTTTTTTTTTTTACATAAATAATCCATAATTTGACATATAATATATTTTCCGTTGCATTAAGCTTACATGTCATCAAATGTCTAAAACTTAAGTGCAAATAAATATTAACTAGCCATTGGCAAATCTTTCTCCAACGTGTCCATTGATATGATAATATGACACTCTTAATGAGGATTATGGCATTTTTCATAAAAAAAATTTGGCATTCCCACAGTAATACTTCTCGTATAATTTAATAGCCTTTTACAATTTGTGCTTACATTTAGAAAAGTATTACATTATGAACATTTATTACATTATGCTTCATTATTGCATCATGAGTTGCTACAGGGCAGCTGCTCCCAGGTCCTAGTACCTGCCGCATGCAACCTTTGTCAGTGTGACTTACTCAGAGATGCGCCTTATCTGTTCTGTTTTTTGTTTTAACCTGGTGCCACTTATGTTCAAGTTTGACTTGGGTATTACCAAACTTCTGTCTGGCAGTGTATATACATATCCAAAATTGTCTAGAATTGTTACACGCTGATTGATTCAAGCAAAATCAAACAGCACAGATGCTTTCACTCTGTCTGTGGCAGCAGGCTTTGTGTGCTTTAAGAAATCCAAAACCTACAGCTTTAATTCAGCTTGGTGGAAACCTCAAAAGCAGGAGGTGTGTGTGAAGGAACATGCGGCCTCTCATGCCAGTTTAATTATGTGCATCAGATCATGAGATTAGAGCCAGATTTTGAGGGAGGAAAAACAAAATATAAATCACAAGATGTGGATGAAAGAGGGAAATCACAACATCCTGTCACAGCATACACAATTGAGGAAGAACCAAAGAAGAGAGATCTGAAAACATGACAAATGCATCTCCTCATTGATATAGTCCTTTACACAATGTTTTAAATATTGTCAGTAACTGCAATAATCTGTTGTTCTATTATTATGTGCTAATATGGGAACTAGGCAAATTCGTTTTGATGCTGGGCGAAAAATTAGGCGAAAATGTATTTATGAATATGTGTAGTTTTGTCTGCTGAAATATTACAGAACTGAGCTTAACTATAGAAATGCTGTGTTCAACTATAGAATTGTCCATGACTTTTTAGGATTTTATTCATTTCCCAGGCTTGGAAATCACTCATTGTAAACCTCCTTTACATTCCCAGATTTTCCACAACCATGGGAACACTAAGATCTTAAAGCACATTTAATGTCCAACATCTGCAACATTACAAGGTGGATCTGCACACTAACAAAGATGATGTGTATTCACACTTGACTTTGTATGGATCACTGCCCACTCTTTCCTCAAGAAATTGCATTTAATAACTTGCAAGACATTCTGTTACATTGTGGGAACAGGATGTCATTAGACCTCTTTTCTTCCTCTCTGCAGTAGGTGCCTGTGTCCGGTTTCTATGTAAATTCCAGGATAAAGTTAGAATCTCTCATTAGCCCCGACCGGCAACATCATTCAAACTCTACTAATGGAAATAGCACACATATAGTGTATCAAGCACCATGACAAGAAGGTAAGAACATTGTACAAGTCATTGATTCCTTCAAAGTTTATGAGCAACTACAGTTCCTCAATTTGGACATTCAGTTTCTGTGGCCATTAGTCATGGAGTACTAAAACGTCAATACAGCCATTAGATCAACTCTGAATATAGCCCCAAAATGTTCAGTGAAGGCAGGTGGGTTTGAAACATCTCACATGTTTGAGTGCCATACTAAAGAGACAAAAGCAGAAAGGAGACAAGGATGACAGTTGTCACAAAATGACCGCTGAGTTTGAACATCACAGCCAATGTCACGTCAACAACAGAAATGGAAAGTCTAAAAAAGGAGCCTGTAAAGTGTAGTGACAGAAACATTCTGTAACAGACAGAACATGTAAAAGGAAGCAGAGGGGCAGCGAAGAGCCTAACCTCTCTCTGAAGAACCAGCTCTTTGGTGAACATCGTGGCTTCCTCACTGTAAGGCTCTGCTACCTGCATCCCACTTGGCATGTTTCGAGATCCTCTGGGACACTCGATACCTGCAGAAACACACATAAACAGAATTCAAAATTCAACAATTTTTTTTTTGCCAATGTAGAATTAACAAGCAATGTGTATAACTCTTCATAAAGCCACTTGTATTCGTCCATTATTGTTTATTAAAGACTATGGCATTAGATTAGTGTCGCTCTTGATTCTTGCGGCATGATTGGCCAGTATGATGGCAATAATATATAGACATTTAAATTTTGTCTGATTTAAACATTTTAGTAGCAAAAATGTCTATCGAACTGTCTTTTTGAGGAAATCAGCTCAAAACAAAGATTTAATTATTAAATCTATGTTAAACGTATGTACTGTAGGTAAATGTTGCTTTTTATTGCTATGTATTGCAATATTAAAGCATATCAATACAAATGTGTATTCTTCCTTGAGTGCATTTAATAAATACAAAAATGTTTTACTGAGAAGAAGATTTTTACTGTAACTTTGGGAATTAAACATTTTGAATGTTCTAATGCTATTAAAGGGATAGTTCATCCAAAAATGAAAATGATGCCATAATTTACTCATCCTCAAGATATCCTAGGTGTATATGACTTTCTTCTTTCAACAAAACACAATTGGAGTTATATAAAAAAAAATATCCTGGCTCTTCCAAGCTTTATAATGGGAATGAATGGTACCTTAGATTTTGAAGCCAAAAAAGCAAATCAATCCATCAAAAAAGTAATCCATACGGCTCCAGGGGGTTAATAAAGACCTTCTGAAGCGAAGTGAAGCCTTTTTGTAAGAAAAATATCCATATTTATAACTTTATAAACTATAATCACTGGCTTCCGGTAATGACCGTCCACGTGTTCAATGGCTTCCTCTATCCTCTGCGCATCCACGTTCATCACTTCTCACCGGAGATTACGCTACGCCTATGTCATACGCTGGCACTTGACTGCCTTGTGAACACTTGGACGGTTGTTACCGGAAGCCAGTGATTAACCCCCTGGAGCCGTATGGATTACTTTTTTGATGGATGGACTTGCTTTTTTGGGCTTAAAAATCAAAGGTACCATTCATTCCCATTATAAAGTTTGGAAGAGCCAGGATGTTTTTTCATATAACTTAGATTGTTCTTTCACCCAAACACAAAGTCATATACAACTAGGATGGCTTGAGGGTGAGTAAATTATGGGATAATTTTCATTTTTGGGTGAACTAACCCTTTAAGGCCCCTTTAAGGACTTAATATCCTACAACACAAATGAAAAATGCTGGATTTGCTTTTTTAACACTATTGCCAATACAATTCCACAGTAATGGCAACATAATGAAAACACTTGAATGCATATTACAATATTGGTGTAAAACCACACAAATAAAAAGTCCATCTCTCATCCTCATAATAATAGTAATTCTTGCCACTCTTGTCCACAAAGAAAGAAAAACACAACAAATATAACAAGTAACCAAACTGAATTATTCAGCTCTCAGAGGCAAAAAAACAAAACAAAAAAAAAAACACGAAACAACTCAATTATCTGGTAATTGTTAGTAAATAGTCCCAAAATTAGCATTTAAAGTGCTCTAGGCGTCTGGCCTGCTCAAAGGCAGAACACGATTTCTGACAATAACAGGAGTGTTTTCAGAGACAGGTGCTTGTAAACTGGTTGAGGAGTACAAAAGAGCGACACTGCATTAAAAAACAGGAATGGAGAACTAAAACAGAATTTTGATCTTTAAAGCAAAGAGTCATTAAAAATTAAACCTTGACAGGCTTTAAGTCAAATTACGTCTTTATCTGCCTTCAATATCCCTACATGATCCTATTAAGCCTTGACCGCTTTGTTTAAGGAGTCAGTTTTTACAAAGCATTGGCAATTAAACATTATCTACAGAGTGTCTGCTACATACACTCATCAAAAAAAGCATTCGATAAAATTGCAGCCTTGGAGAAAAAATATTTGAAATCCCATTTGTAAAAAGTTCCAAGGTTATGATAAAGATTTTTTGCAGTTTTCATTTTCCTTACAGCACTCAATGAAAGGGGCTGCATGTACTAGTTATTTTCTCTTAAAAAGGCATAATGACTGCAAGCAGTCTTCGCCTCCCTCCGTGCCCCTTGAAAAACATTGCTTCACCACAGGGCAAGATGCTTCAATACGGGCGAGCACTGCAAAATATGCCAGCTCAAACTGTTCATCTCTGAATTCCTCAATTAGAAGAGAATGATTACAAAACATTTAGCCTTGCTGATTCAAATGTCAAAGGACATGCATAGATGCTTGATGCAATAATTTATTTGTGTTATTATGTTACAAAAAAAATATTAGAGCGAAGGACACAAGCCCAAAGCGAGTGGTTTATATCTGCGTTTAAACCTGTGCCAGGATCAGTCTGATTAGACTGATAGCGATTGTGATCAGTAAGAATACAGGAAATATAGTCCTGGATCAGATACTTACACAATTGTTTTAAACAAAAATAGAAAAGAAAGAGAAAAACATTTACAGGAATTTTTTTGACTCAAATATATAGCAAAATAAAAGGTGAAAATAGTAAAACAATAAGGTTAATAAAAATAATAAAATGTGAATTAAAAAAAGATAAAAAGGCAAATATTGCATAGTTGAGTGCAAAAATTTGCATTCCCCTTTTGTCTCATGCGTGTTCACACCCCTTTCAGAATTTATACAAATTTAAGGGATAAAAGATTATTTATTTTTTTATTTAATACTGCCCTTCAGAATCACATAACAGGTATTTACATAAAGTATAATATGCATAGAGTAGTGTGCTGTCTTCTAGAGCATCAGTGAATGTGCACTTTGCAACATGTGTAATAGTTGTGTATATCCATCTATCTATCAATCTATCTAAGTTTACATACACCTTAGCCAAATACATTTAAACTCAGTTTTTCACAATTCCTGGCATTTAATCGTAGAAAACATTCCCTGTCTTAGGTCAGTTAGACAGTACTACTTTACTTTAAGAATGAGAAATGTGAGAATAATAGTAGAGAGAATTATTTGTTCAGCTTTTATTTCTTTCATCATATTCCCAGTGGGTCTGAAGTTTACTATATTTTACTTTCAATTTCTTTGGTCAAATGTTTTGGGTAGCCTTCCACAAGCTTTTCACAATAAGTTGCTGGAATTTTGGCCCATTCCTCCAGACAGAACTGGTGTGACTGAGTCAGGTTTGTAGGCCTCCTTGCTGGCACAAGTTGTTTTATTTATTTTTTCTCAGTTCTTCTATCGGATTGAGGTCAGGGCTTTGTTATGGCAACTCCTTGACCTTGACTTTGTTGTCCTTAAGCCATTTTGTCACAACTTTGGAGGTATGCTTGGGGCCATTGTCCATTTGGAAGATCCATTTGTGACTGAGCTTCAAATTTCTGGCTGATGTCATGAGATGTTGCTTCAATATATCCACATCATTTTCCTTCCTCATGATGCCATCTATTATGTGAATTGCACCAGTCCCTCCTGCAGCAAAGCACCCCAACAACATGATAATGCCACCCGCATGCTTCACGGTTGGTATGGTGTTCTTCGGCTTGCGAGCCTCACCTTTTTTCCTCAAAACATAACTTTTTTGTTTCATTAGACCAGACAACATTTTCCCAAAAAGTAAGATCCCCATGTGCACTTGCAAACTGTAGTATGGCTTTTTTATAGTGGTTTTGGAGCAGTGGCTTCATCCTTGCTGAGCAGCCTTTCAGGTTATGTTTATATAGGACTCATTTTACTGTAGATATAGATACTTGTCTACCTATTTCCTCCAGCATCTTCACAAGGCATTTTGCTGTTCTGGGATTGATTTGCACTTCTCGCAACAAACTACATTCATCTCTATGAGACTAAATGTGTCCCATGGTATTATTTATACTTGTTATTGTTTGTACAGATGAATGTGGTACCTTCAGGCATTTGAAAATTGCTCCGAAGGATGAACCAGAATTGTGGAGGTCCACAATTAATTTTTTTTCTGAGGTCTTGGCTGATTTATTTAGATTTTCCCATGATGTCAAGTAAAGAGGCATTGAAAAGAGGAACAACCATACAATACATCCATAGGTACACCTCCAATTCATTACACCTCCTATCAGAAGCTAATTGGCTAAGTGTCTAAAGCCTTTACATAATGTTCTGGAAATTTCCAAGCTGCTTAAAGGAACATTTAACTTAGTGTGTGTATATATATATATATATATATATATATATATATATATATATATATATATATATATATATATACATACATACATACACACACACATCTTAGGCTTTCTTTACTGTGACTAGATGGATACAAAGACTACAAGAGTGAAATTGAATGATATCCCAGATGCAGTTTATTGTGCTACTCCAATCCCAATCAATAATAATCAGGGGAAAAAAGATTTGGTACATAACACAGGACATTTAATTATAAACAAGCACGAAATGCACATGGGATTACTATTTTGAAATGTCTGTGCTGCCAGTTGTGAACTCACTGACGATTGAATCACTGAGAAAGTGACTTGAATTCAAACTGTTAACCTGAGCTCCTGAGTTCAAACGAGCTCTTGTCGGGTGATTCATTATAAAGATCCGGTTCAAAAGAGTAATTTGTTCACAAATTGGACATCATGGCTTAGACCGAGTTTGTTGTTGCATGCAGCCAGCGAGCTCATATCATCAACAGAAAGGGAGAAAAGAGGCTCGAGACACACGGGTGGTGTGCGCTGTAAAGATGAATTCAATAACTCACAAGATGATATCTGAAAGCACACATCCGGACTGTCGCCAATGGCGATTGGATTTTAAATAATTGTCGCAATCATTTATTTTTGGTCGCATTTTTGACCATTTTAGTCTAAGTCTGGAACCCTGTAAAAGAAGGTAAATGTCAAGCTTCAATGTATAGATATTCATACAAACTATGGATATGAATGAAGGTATATCAGTACAAGTGTAAGTTTATTGTAAATATTGTATGCAGAAACTAATAGCCAAACTGGCTCTCTGTAGTGTATATGCTCAACCCAAAGAAATGGGGATTAAAGAGCCTTAAGAAAGGACACCCATACAACTATAAAGAAGTTACAGGGATATTTATTCATGGAGGACTGCGTAAGCACATTTCTGAGAGACATGTAGACGAGCAAAGGATCAGAAACTGCCTCACTGTTCCTCTGCCAGAATTGCAGCTTCCAAAGTATTCAGTGACTTCTGTGATGAGACTGCAACAGAACTCATGCAGAGATTACAAACACACTCACCCGCTCCCTTCTGTTGCCGAATATCACAGATCTTCACAGGAAAAATGACTATTGCAGGGGAGGAGAGAGAGAGAGAGAGACCAAGAGATTCCATATCCAAGCTACCAATAACCATTTCTGCAAGTGGATAGTTGATATTCAATAAATAGTATGCCCATGTTTGGCTATGGATAGAAGTATAAGTTAGCTATCTGTCTGGGACTTTTACTTTGCATTCGGAAGCAGTAAATCATCAGGAAACCATTATTTCCCTGGGATACACGTGTCCACATCCTAACCACTTACTTCACAACACAGATCCCATAAACCACTATGTCCTGTCTGCCCCTCTGCCCATGCCAAAAGATAGAGCTATGAATCTATGAAAGCCACATGGATAAAATACAGCCTATAGCCAGCCATACGCACACAAACTCAGATAGCGCCTTTATATCCCCGAAATAACTGCTGCCAATGACATGAGTCTGCAGCATTTCTGCAACTACGATCCAATCTGACAGCTCCATGTTTTATGCAGGAAGAAACCACCACTTCTGAAATGAAACCCTTTTTATCAGGCCTTCTTTCAAATAAACACACATGACTGTTTTGGCAGGGTGATATTTTCTGACAATACCTCCTTATCTGATATACAGTAAAACATCAAATTACATCATAACTTTCTCTCTGTATAAACACACACACACAGCAAACGAACAGAACATTCTGTAACAGAGATGATGTTGGCTGCTCCTGCAGAGACGGAGGAAGAAAATGAAGAGTAGACAAGAAGAGATTGAATAGAGAAAGACTGAAGACAGGAACACTGTGTCTAATGACTTGAAGTGAACTTGTAAAAAGCAGGCAACTATCTGGGTGTTTACAGAGGTGTTTTTCTACAGGATGTTTTTCTGTGCCACTAGAGGCAGCAAATGGAATTATACAAATAATGATTGTTCTGAAACAGGTTTCCCAAAAACTCCCTTCATCTGCCATTGTTCAGAAATTAAACCAATAGTCCTGCACCAAACTCACAACATTGGTTAAGACAATGTTACCGTCTTGGGCTGGTCAGGATGCTAAATTTTTGATAGCACGACAGAGTCTACACTTTTTGGTGACATTAATCTACAAATGGTTTACTTATTGTTGTATATGCATATAAAGCTGGTATAGTAAGAGTATTTTAATATTGGGGGAAAAAAAATGACATCAGCTTTTAAAAACAAATCACACCAAGAGCAATGTCAAATTTGCCAACAAAATTGCAGGCAATTTTTTGCACCAAAATAATTAACAATGAGTGGAAAACAAATGTTTTAATCTCTATTTCCATAAACTGCCTTTAGTTTCAGACAGACATTAAAATACTCAAACACACACAAACTAAAGGCAGCTAGATTGCAGTAAAGACAGTATTTTTGTATTTCAGACAGTCTTCCAAATCCTAATCCCATCATGTCTAACAATCGAATACAAATTCAAGTGAGCTTTAGAGATAAAGTGAATTTTACATTATTACAATATTTACATTTACATTTATGCATTTGGCAGACGCTTTTATCCAAAGCGACTTACAGTGCACTTATTACAGGGACAATCCCCCCAGAGCAACCTGGAGTTAAGTGCCTTGCTCAAGGACACAATGGTGGTGGCCGTGGGGTTAGAACCTGTGACCTTCTGATTAACAGCCCTGTGCTTTAGCCACTACGCCACCACCACAATATGATTGTAACACAGTTAAATGATGGGCAAGGAGGAGGCGAGAACCCTGCAGTCGACCTTTATACCTCGGAGGCTTGATTAGCCTAATACGGGACCGGGTGCGTAGGATCACGACCCGGCCACGCCCTCCGCCCTGCCACATTCCTCCCTCGTTCTCTCAGGCTGGGGAGCCCCCGGCCTGACATACACCCCCCCCCCCCTTTCCCTGGGGGAGGGCGCGCCGCCTTCCACGCTGTCTGCCGGCAGGTCATCCCCATCTACCTGGACGAGGGAGGGGACAAGGGGAGGGAAACAGAAATAATTAAAATGGGGGGTACTTCCTGTAACAGTGTAGTACCCCCCAAAAAACTGTAAAATGTAAAAGAGGATAAAGGCCAACGCAGAGCGACAGTGAGAGAGAGAGAGAGAGAGAGAGGAGAGAGATGAAAAAAAAAAAACTCTTACTAGCTAGTTCTCCGATACGCTGCAACTTGTTCCTCGGCCACTCCTCCACCCTTTATCGTACGACAGCCGCGCCTCTCCGGGCGGATCCGAGGCAGTCCTCCAGCCCCTGGCGGATGGAACACCCCGCCGCGTTCTCAGGGAACAGAAGCTCGGGGAACAGAAGGGGTCTCCCCCACCCCTGGCAGCGGTCCTGTCGCTCCAGGCGGTCGCCAGTGAGCCCCTCCCCGCTCGCGGTCAGCGGTCTTAAACCCCGCCACGTTTCAGCGGCCGGTAGGCGACTCCTGCACCCCTGACCGCTCCAGGCGGTCGGCTAGGAGCCCCTTCTCCCCTCGCGGTCGGCGGCCATCGTCCTCGTTCAGGCAGCTGGGCTCCTCGTCCCCTGGCAGATTGCCGCGGCTGCTCCGTTGGGGTGGACGGTAGTGGTGAGAACTCTACTACGGCATATCCCTCCTCCTTCCCGGGTTTCGGCACCAGTGTAACACAGATAAAGAATGAGCAAGGAGGAGCCTAGAACCGGCTTTTCAATATAAATAATAGTTTTAATAATAAACTCAAAAGACCACATAAACACACACATGACGGACATGTCCGCTAACGATCTCTCTCTCCCGCACGACACCCTGCGGTCGACCTTTATACCTCGGAGGCTTGATTAGCCTAATACGGGACCGGGTGCGTAGGATCACGACCCGGCCCCGCCCTCCGCCCTGCCACAATGATAAATTGGAAGAAAAAATAAATCATTGAAATAATATGGAAAAATTGACATTTTTAAATTAATTTAAATATCTCAAGCTCTTCATTAGATGCCATTTTTATTCTTTCAACCAACCACTGAATCGCACACACAGGACTGTTGGATTACATGGGTAGTGAATGATACATCTATGCTGCCTTTAAAAAACAGATAAGACACTGTAGACAGGATGTTACACAAACACTGAATTTGGGCATACCTTAATGGCTTCCTACCACTATATGCAGCTTTTGAAGGCAGATTCTTTTATTTATTTTTTTAATTGCTCACAAACAGCAATTTATAGTCAATATAATATTTTATAGCTGAGCATAACTAGAATTTATTTTTATATATTTATTTTTTTATTCACTATAGAAACTTATTTGGATTGACACTTTGTGATTTCCATTCCTTTTAAAGGCCTAGAAATCATAATATAAAAAAATGACCTGATATTTCTAGGTTTTGGTTGGGAACCCTGAAGCAGATACAGTAGGTGTCAGTATACAATCCAAGTCACTGGGATAAAAAAGAGCCAGTGAAACAAACAAAACTTTGATAAAAGCACCTTTAACTGTGTATTCTGAGAGTAATCTGGAGGATATATATATATATATATATATATATATATATATATATATATATATATATATATATATATATATATATATATATATGCATATGCATCAGTTATATTCAAGATTACATAAAAAAAAAAGTATAGTGCAGTGAAAAGATGCATGCCTGAGTCTAGCCAAGGTCAGACCTTAAAAGCAGGAGCTTTGCACAAAAGACAAGAGAAACAAACCCAGAGAGTGCAACATTGTAAAAGCATTCTATGATCTTCAAAATCTCATGGAGAGAGAACTAGGCATGTTAGAAATACATAAAGAAATGTACTACTTTTCCTCAAGAGAAACAGCAACAAAGTGCTACACTCACAGACAAGGCGCACTCTCACTTAAACAAATGACATGCTCTCAGCATGGATACGCTCTCCTGTAATGTGATGTACAGAGGGAAGCTCTGCGTCACTGCAGCTCTTTTACAACAGGGCCGCTCTCCAGCATGACATTAACGTCAATCCATTCGCCATCATTGATGCCAAAACAATGTGACAGCACTAGAGAATTGACTGAAAATAGTTTGCATCCGAGAACTGTGTATGGGTGAGATCCTGTCTCTTCAAATGGCAATGTCTGGAATTATAGTAGCAAGGAAAGAAGGAAGGAAGGGAAGGAAGGATGAAGGAAGCAAGCAAAGCAGATAGGAAGGAATGAAAGGAAAGGATGGAGGAAAGAATGAAAGATAAAGGAAGGAAGGAAGGAAAGGATGAAGGAATGAAAGGAGTAAAAGTTAGGTAGGAATGAATAAAGGAAGGAAGGAAGGAAGGAAGGAAGGGACGGAGGAAGGCAGGCAAGGATAAAGGAATGAAAGGAGTAAAAGGTATTAAGGGAGTAAAATGAAAGCAGCATTAAAATAATCACGTTTTCATGAAAACAAGTGTATCAATAATGACAGCCAAAATATCTGATTCTAAAGCATCCTGTCTAAAAGCTCTCTCTCTCTTTCTCTCTCTCTCTCTCTCTCTCTCTCACACACACATGCACACACACACACACACCAATCAATCCATTCCTCTAAACAGCACTGCAGTGTTGCTCTGTTTTTATTCTTTCTTTTTTTTATTAAGAGAACATTAAGTCACTGTAAGCTGTAGTATTTTGGTTAGAGGATGCCTCTAACACATGTGCACTAAACACTAGGCCACAGCTCTGACTTGAGAAATAATCAAATAAATAAGCCAAGCACAAAACTCTGCTACGTATCCTAATTCATAGCACATGCACACACACAAATACGACTGTGGGCAGGCCTCTTCCAGAGCACCTGAGCTCTGAGCAGACCCTAAGCAGTTTATGAAAGTTACATCATGACTAGAGATGCCCTGAAGAGGGAAGCTCCCCACTGCTGTGGCCCTGTCTTACATACATTTTTGATGAAACACACCCCTTTGATATCTGCTTCAAAACTCTCCAACATTTTTCTTTTCCAAGAGAGGACTGCGGAAGGAAAGACCCTGTCGAGGTGGGGAAGGACTCTTCTAAAGTCAAACAACTGAACTTCGTAGCTCAAGAGGACGAGAAGAGAGGAGAGCACAGGAGTGTATCTCAGGACATGGGGATAAGCAGCTGGTGGTACACACACTCCTAAAATAAGCAAGTACAACAGCATCCAAGCGAGCACACCAAAGGTACATTATAAATTGAACAATGTCAACAATATCAAATTCAGAGTTCAAGAATCCAAACAAAACTCTTCAGTAAATTAAAGAACAGGCTGCATCCCAAAAAGTGTTTTAAGATGCCAATTGGCCCTTGTATTGAAGGCTAACAACCCTTGACTGATGAGGAAGACCTCTTTATTCTAGTCACACTCAATGAATGCTTACCATGCGTTTTCCAATGTTTATACTTTATTTCAAGAGATCATGAAAGTAAACAGTTTATTGCAATTGAACAGAACCAACTTTTCCAGTTATATAAGGGCATATTGTATAATTCTACAATTTTCCATCCACTTATGATAGCTAAAAGCTGCTTTAACACCATTGGGCCAAAAGGTTCTCAAATAGTGCCGTTCTTCACGTTTTGTTTACCACTGTGGTGCTGCAAAATCAGGATTAGAATGGACTAACTAGGCAAGTGGCCAATCGTGAGTTGCCATGTCACTAAAGCCGTTTCACCAGCACTGTTCTCTGATCTGAATATGATAAAACTGTCTGTGCTGAGAAATCTGGTCCAGGAATGGTTTGTAATTGTAACGTTCTAAAAGGAATTCAAGTGGAAATGCTACTCTAACCATTACTCGTGTGCTCTGAACCAATCAGACAGATGCTGGAAAAGTCTTTTTTTTTTCTTCTTTTTATTTTCGAACTAAAACACCTTGATAGTGCAATCGTAGCTTGACTTTGTTAAATCAGATCAAACTGGCCTCGGCGCTGTGTGGATGTTCTGATAAACAGAGGATGCACAATCGTGTATTTAACCAAAAATTCAAATGTAATACAAACAAGGTAGAGGTATATTATTTATTTATGCATTGTGTCATATTTACTTGAACAGACAGATGAAGACAGCAGCTAGTCTGTGCAAAATCCCACTCTAGCTCAATTAAAACTGGGCATGTAAACATACTGACCGTGGTGCTTTGAGCAGTCCAAAAGTGAATTTCTGCTTCAACCAATGGCATGAGTTTGAAATAGGACTACCTGTAAAAAGCTGTTTAGCAGGGAACGAAATTAATAATCAAGATTATAATCACAAAAAAACAACAACAACAAACAGATTGCAGTGGTAGTGATCTCCCCTGTCTTTCATTGGTTGTACAGACAGATAGTCCTGTCCCAAACTCGCACCACAGGTCGAGCCAATGTCGTGTGTCAGGCTGGACGGGCCGATTAAACAAACAGGAATATAATGATAATGCCACACTTTTAGGAAACAACCTACCAATGGATTACTTATAGTTGACTTATAGTTATATTATACTAGGATACAAGACATTTTTTACAAGATTTTAACATCGGAAAAATGGGGAGCCTGGGTAGCTCAGCAAGTAAAGACGCTGACTACCACACCTGGAGTCACAAGTTTGAATCCAGAACATGCCGAGTGACTCCAGTCAGGCTTCCTAAGCAACCAATTGGCCCGGTTTGTAGGGTGGGTAGAGACACGTTGGGGTAATCTCCTCATGGTCGCTATAATGTGGTTCTCGCTCTCGGTGGAGCACATGGTGAATTGTGTGTGGATGCCGCTGAGAATAGAGTGAAGCCTCCACATGCGCTAGGTCTCTGCAGTAATGCGCACAACATGCCAAATGATAAGATACGCGGATTGACTGTCTCAGACGCGGAGGCAACTGAGATTTGTCCTCCACCACCCAGATCGAGGCATTGGGAATTCCAAATTGGGAAAAAAATGACCCATTAGCTTTAAGCTGAAAAAGGGCTAAAGATTTGAAACATGTTGTAGTATGATCCTACATTAAAGTGAGAAATGTGTTGGATTGTTCTTAGCAGAGATCAAAACAACTCATCTCTGACTGCTGTAGGAACACGTCAGGCACTACAACAACATCTGTTGAAGCACTACAGCATCACAAGCAACATGTATTTCTTTGGTCCTCTAGGAAAAGAGATATTTAAACAGGAAAGGGAGTGGAAGAAATGAAGAAAGTGAGCAATGAAGCATTTCTGCCCTTTTAATGTGGTAACCTTTGCCGGCATGCCTGTGGGTGGAGAGTCGTTCACCATAGTAACACTAATAGGGAACCAAGCGCAGTAATGGAAGGCTGAGTGATAGTAAGCATGCCTGTCTCTCTCTCGCTCCTTTTGTCAGTGCTTTGGCATTGTCTGACCTTTCAACCACTCAAGGCAAAGGGTGCTGTTGATTGAATGCCTGTGTTCTGAGCTCTAATTTAGCACTGAGCTCATTCATGCAGTGATATTGTGGAGAAACTGCCTGTCAATGTAGACACAGTAACACACAGATATAAACATCGAATCTATCTAATGGTGTACACACAAACTGAAGTGTGATTTTATTTTAGTTAAATAAACATTAAAATACTTTCCCCTATCCAAGTTTTACATGCAAGTTAACAAGTGGTAGGATGACTTCCCTGAAATCTGTACACACTGTGGCTCTGTGATGCCATCAAACATTGCTCTGTTTGACCATCCCAAACAGACTGACACAGCAACATTTGTTCAACCAATGTCATCAGTTTCTGGCGGGGATATCTGTTCTTCAAACTAAAGTGGAGTGTTTGCAATTGCATTTGGTGATGCTAGTGCCACAGAAATTATACACTTTAGCTTACAAAAAAAAAAAAAAAAAATGCGTCATGATTTTTATCTTTGAAGAATACCTGGACATCACCATAGGGAGCTTTTCCCAAATTAAGCCAAGATCTGGAGATGATTTTGTCCCCAATGTATAGCCAAGTAAACACACAGATCTTAAAGGGCGTGACTGGGGCTTGCACACACACATAGATTCTATATAACTCCTCTATTCCCTCTTTGTTATCACTCATCACATTCATTCCCTAAAGTCAATCATGCCTAATATCTGTAAGTATACAGAGGTCCACACCGATATGATACCTGGACATGTACCAGCAAACATTGCTGAGGGGGGGAGGAAGGCCTGCAGGTAAAACAAACACACACTACAATGAGTTTATGGTGTACTGCCCTTTGTATTGTAAAATCAATAACCACATGAACTGCTTGAAGCTTTTATTTCTTTCGCATGTGCTGTAGTGTTTTTCAAAGCCAGCAGTGCTTTCAATCTCTGTCAGAAAAATGGCTACAAGCTCTCAAACACTAGAAACGTCAGAAAAGGCTGTGCCAGGAGACCAGAGCCCAAAGCAACTGTGGCAGGTGAGAAAATGGGGGATCCTTTTTATAAAAATCTTAAATTGGTTGATTTTGTAAATGCCAAAATAATCAACTCTATCAGCTTTGACCTTTTGAAAAAAAAAAAAAGAAATCTAAAAAGAAAACGTTATAATTCAACAACAGAACATGGATGATAAAATCACAGACAGAGTGCAAGATGAGGTAATTTTGACTGAATACCAGATCAATTCAGGTAAAAAAAAAAGGGATTATGATAAGAAAAATAAAGAGCAGAGTGACAAAAATAAAGGTTGACAAAAACCTCTCACAGGAAGAGGGTGAAAAAAAGTATTACAAAAGGAACAAATAGAGGAAGGAAAAAACAAAGGAAGACATTCAGGAAGAAATTACCAAATTAATTGAAATATCTCCAATGAAGATACGCACAATTAAGCACAGTTGGGGTGGAGGGTGTTTGTTCTCCATTGGGGAGAAAGTAGGGACAAATAAATGGGGGTGGTGGAGGAATCCAGAAATAGATGGGCATCTCTCTCCACTGTTTTCAGGGTGACTTAGACCGAGTTGTTAGAGGCAGCGGAGTGGCAGTAATACATAGGGTCAAAAATACATCTCTTTTTCTCTATTAAATATATTTTGAATAATCATATCACCATTCTAATCTAAAGTATCACAATCTCAACTGTATTATGTCCTGAATTAAATAGCATTTAACTTTTAACAACCTAAATCACCAGCTGACCTAATCAATTTGTTAATATTACATAGTTTGGGGGACCTGTGTAGCTCAGGAAGACGCTGACTACCACACCTGGAGGAGTCGCAAGTTCGAATTCAGGGCGTGCTGAGTGACTCCAGTCAGGCTTCCTAAGCAAACAATTGGCCCGGTCCCTAGGGTAGGTAGAGGTATGTTGGGTTAACCTCCTCGTGGTCACTGTAATGTGGTTCTTGCTCTCGGTGTCATTTAACCATGTTTAAAACAGTTACATTGTTGTTAAGAAGACAAATAAATATAGATTACACCATATATTATGTGCCCTGAAGTAAAATATGACTATTTACTGCATACAACAGGATAATGCAAGAGGCTTTATGATCAGGTATTGCAAATAACTACCCCAAGGTGTCTACGGATTGATGATCTGGCACCAAACCGGAAACTTTGCACTAATATGAGCTGGCTAGAAAGGGGATTGGCTACACACAGAACATTGATTAAAAGGTCAAAGGTTCCAGGTGCTCCAATTCCTTCCCTGATGTGCAGTAGTGATAGCTGCACCAGCCCAAATACCCACACGTACACATAGGGATGCATGTCCACACATATCTTACACATACACATGAATAGGGCAAGGAAAACAGATGCTGAATAGCAAGACCTCACAGCTAGCTACTGACTCTTGACCTTGCCTAAGACTGAGCCCTTCAGATCCCCATCTTGCCTTGAGCAGGTCAGAGACTCAGAATGACCGTCTGCACGAGTACCAGCTTTTAAGACATCCCAGAAAAGACCAGCCTCCGCAGGTCAAAAGAGAAGGACAAAAGCTACTGAATCAGAAAACTCCACTGGCAGAGAATCTTGTGGAGAAAGAAATTCTTTGCACAAAAGCAACTCCCAAGGAAGCTTTAGGCAAATAAATGTGAACACATTTTAACAGCATAGGGGACTGACTAAAAGTAGCAATGCTATTAGTGATAGATCGATATATAGGCAAGATGGATTAATCAGAAAATTGTTGACAATTTTGAGATCATCTGAATTGGCCGATAACCATGTTTACATTTTTTAAGTAAACTGAGTAAATATTGTGCAGATATTGCGTAAAATAAGTGTTTATGTAATTTCAGTAATCATTTTCTGTAATTAAAGGAATATTCTGGTTAAGCTTAATCAAAAGCATAAGTTGCAGTAATGCACTTATCTGTAAATGTTACTTACGGTTTCAAAAGCATAGTCACAAGATGTGTTAACATGATTTTAGAGTAATAAAATCAATTACTAACTTTTTCTATGTAAAATTATATCCAATTTTATAACTTTGATGCCATGACTACGTAGCAACCATACACCATAAAACTTAGAGATCGGCTGATATATCGGTTTTACCGATTAATTGGTGCCGATAGTTGTTTTTTGGAACTATCGTTATCGGCAAAAATAGATGGGGAAAGTTGCCGATATTTTATCTTTTTTTTTGTCCTCCGTGTTTCTCTCTGACCAAACCCTTTCGAAACGTATTTTTGTATGTTGTCAATGGGATATTGGTTGCACAACAAACACGCATGTGGGATGTCTGTGTCTATCACAGTAAGGAAAGACAAAAGTTTAAATATTTTTAAACATTCAGTAAATTTTCATTTTAAAAACTATCGAAAAATACATTTGTTATCAGCATTTCCAGCACCTTAAGTTATCAGTATTGGCAAAATTAATAGGTCCACCTTTAGTAAAACCCTAAATTCCTTTTTAGAATATTCACACTTCTCTTCTGCCTTTACAACCTTGAAACCCCATTCACATCTATTGTAAGTGGTTCATTTTAACCTCATTTTTTGCAAAAAGTCAAAAAAACATTTGAATAAATTAACATTATGCCACAAATGGCATAGTGTTGAGCTTAACTTGTATTGAACCGTTGAAGTTCAACCGTTAAAGGAATTGAATATTCCTTTAAACTGAACTATCCATATTATGTATATCGGCAATCTCTAACCCTGCTCTCTGGATATCTATATCAGCCATTGAAGAAGTCATATTGGTTGACAACTAATGGACTAACTTACCTACATTGTTCAGTCTGATTCATTTTAGAATAGAGTATGTTCGTTTAGGTGGATAATTTTAATGAACTGGTCAAAATATATATATGTTTTTTAAAACTTTTTCCTGTAACTCCCTGCACGGCATTTTACAAATTCTTTATTTTTGCCGTTTATCACTGTTTGCAATTCAGTAGAATTAATTAGTTTTTATGTATGTTTTTTTTAACTTAACTATTTTTGTACCAGATAAAATACCGTTCTTTTTAAGTAAATTACATGCAGTAGTCTCAAAATCATCAGGACTCAAGATGGCGCCGAGTATGGTTGCTGCGTTGCGAGCTCCAACACAACACTGCAGTTTATTGTTTGTTTTGTTTACAGTTTTTTGTTTTTTTGACTTGGATGTTGTCTGCCTTATTGTATACGACAGACAAACGCTTTTGGACATTGGTTCTACAATTACACACTGTAAACTGGACTTCAAATTCCTCAACGCCGACCCGCTGTTTACAAACACGCCAGCGGAGCCCTTTGTCTGGGCTGCCCAGCTGCGGAAAAGCAGAAGGAAAAGGGGAAAAAGAGCCGGCGTTCTCATCAGAGTAAGACGTCGCGCAAATCGACCCACGCTACCCAGTATACTACTGGCAAATGTTCAGTCTCTGGACAACAAGCTCTGCGAGCTGAGAGCGCGGATCTCTTTCCAACGAGAGACGAGAGACTGCAGCGTTATTTGCCTTACAGAAACCTGGATGTCTGCGGAGATTCCAGACTTGGCCATCGAACCAATGGGGTTCTCCGTGCACTGAGGGGACAGAGTGAAAAAACTCTCAGGTAAAACAGAGGTGGTGGTGTATGTTTTATGATCAACAAATCATGGTGTGATCAGAGGAACGTACATTTTATCAAGTTTTTCTGCTCTCCTGATCTGGAATATCTCATGCTTCAGTGAATTCACAGCGGTCATTATCACAGCTGTGTACATCCCCCCACAAGCCAACACAGACCAGGCACTCAAGGAACTGTATGGGAGTATAATTGAGCAGGAAACCGCGCACCCTGAGGCCGCGTTCATATTTACCGGGGACTTTAACAAAGCCAATTTTAAAACAATCGCACCAAAATACCACCAACACATCAGCTTCAACACACGAGGGGACCGGGTTTTGGACCATTGCTATTCTCCTTTCCGGGATGGCTACAAATCCCTCCCCTGCCCACCATTTGGCCGCTCTTCCGTTCTGCTTCTGCCCGCTTACAGGCAGAAACTGAAACGAGATGCACCCACCCTCAGAACGATCCAGTGCTGGTCGAACCATTCAGACTCTGCGCTAAAAGACTATCAAGTTTTGATCACGCGGACTGGGAGATGTTCCGGGCCGCCTCTGATGACGACATCGAGGCTTACGTTGATAGCGTAACGTGTTTCATCAGGAAGTGCGTAGAGGACATTGTGCCAACCAAAACAATTCGGATCTACCCCAACCAGAAACCATGGGTCAACGGCAATGTTCGCGCGGCACTTAATACACGCCACAAAACTGAAGGACAGTTCAACACCACTGACTGATAGAAGTATGTGGCAGGGAATTAACATCATCACGGACTACGAAGGGAATAAAAACTCAGCCATGAACACCACTGCCTCTCTCCCGGATGAGCTTAATACATTTTATGCTCGTTTCGAGGACAATAACACTGCACTCGTGGAGAGAGCACTTGCGGCCGACGCTACAGAGGATGGTTCATTCTCCGTCTCTGTTGCAGATGTAACCCGATCCTTCCGACAGGTGAACATCCGTAAAAGCGCGGGTCCAGACGGCATTCCGGGCCGCGTCAGAGCGTGCGCAAACCAACTGGCTGGTGTTTTACGGACATTTTTTTACCTGTCCCTCTCCCTGTCTGTAGTCCCCACATGCTTCAAAACGTCAACCACTGTGCCTGTACCGAAGCAAGCCAAAATCACTTGTTTAAATGACTGGCGCCCTGTTGCTCTGACCCCCATCATCAGCAAATGCTTTGAAAGGCTAATCAGAGATCACATCTGCTCTGTGCTGCCCACGTCTTTGGACCCATTGCAGTTTGCCTACCACAACAACCGCTCCACTGATGATGCCATTGCATCTACACTACACACTGGTCTCTCCCACCTGGAAAAAAGGAACACATGTGAGAATGCTGTTTGTAGACTGCAGCTCAGCAATCAACACCATAGTGTCCCTCAAGCTTGATGTGAAACCCCGGGCTCTGGGCTTAAACAGCTCACTGTGCAGCTGGATCCTGGACTTCCTGTCAGGCAGATGCCAGGTGGTTAGAATGGGCAGCAACATCTCATCAGTGACCCTCAACACTGGAGCCCCGCAGGGCTGCGTTCTCAGCCCACTCCTGTATTCCCTGTACACACATGACTGTGTGGCAAACTGGCAACACATAGCTCCAATGCCATCATTAAGTTTGCTGACGATACGACGGTGGTAGGTCTGATCACTGACAATGATGAAACAGCCTACAGAGAGGAGGTGCACACTCTGACACGGTGGTGTCAGGAGCACAACCTCTCCCTCAACGTCAATAAAACCAAGGAGCTTGTGATGGACTTCAGGAAGAAAGACAGAGAACACCGCCCCATCACCATTAATGGAGCACCGGTGGAGAGAGTCAGCTCTTTTCCTGAGACGGCTGAGGAAGTTTTGAATGAACCACCACATCCTCACACGGTTCTACACCAGCACTGTAGAGAGCATCCTGTGTGAAATATTTTGTATTGTGTGATCATGCCTTTTTATGTAAAGCGCTCTGAGAATTAACTTTTAAAAGTGCTATACAAAATAAAGTTATTATTATTATTATTATTATTAATCAGCACTGCACTTTATTAATCTATAATCTCACACTGGACTGTCACATATATTCTCCTCAATACAACTACATTATATATATTTTTTTATACACTCTTTATTTTGTATTGTATGTGTATTCTATATTGTATGTATTGTTTACTGTAAATTGTATATAATTGTTGTGTTGTGCAAGTATGTGTACATTTGATATGTAAATTGTGTTGTGTAAAGCTGATGTTTATTGTAAATTGGTATATGTCTCGTCACTGTCATGACTGCTATGTTGCTCGGAACTGCACACAAGAATTTCACCTACTGTTGCACTTGTGTATATGGTCGTGTGACAATAAAGTGATTTGATTGAATTGTTTGTTGGATTTATATATTTTAATACAATTTATTGTTAATAGAATTTTTGAATAAGTTAAAAGATATAGTCCTCTCAAATAACATCAATGTATTTGTTAGTAGCTTAACTAAATATATTTTCTAAGAGGTAGATTGACTACTTCCAAAAAGCTTAAATCATCAAGCCAAACTGTAATTGCTAGGCTGGTGATGCTACAGTAGTTAGCTGTAACATTGTACAGTCTTTATGAGGCTTTATGGTGGAGCCGTAGACAGGCCAAGGCTAACAGACACTTACCAGCGAGCAGGAAGGTGATTAGACAGGTCTCTTTGGGCATGTAGAGCTTGAGTCTAGAGCCACTGAACACATACTCCACCACAGCTTCAGAGCGGCCCGCTCTCAGCAAGAACGGCAAGAACTGTTTGGCTTTATGAGTCTCCTGTGCAAAAAAACAAAATTACAAAAGTAGGGAGAGAGAACTTTTAGTAAAAAATAGATGTGTCATATACATACTGCCATAAATATATTTAGACAGGAATCACAGTTGCAGGAAACAATTCATCAGGAAACCCTTTCTTTTTTTTGTAGCATTTGCAGCACAGAGATGCCTCTAAGTCACCCTCACTCTGCTAACCTTGACTGGTTTAACTGCATTAGTCTAGACATTTGCTTATTTGTAATTGGACAAGAAAAAGACAGGCCAGGGAAAAATAGTCGGTGACACTGTGTGCCATTCTGAGACAAGGGTTTATTTTAAGTGCCCTGAGTAAGAGTGCAATTTTAGAAGTGAGAGTGGTCATCTCTAAGGTTTGGCAGGTGACAGTTTGGTGAGAATAGACACTGCAGATATCAGTTTAAATATTGCTGCTTCCAGTGACTCAGCACACCAGAGCCACCCACTGCAGCTGGAGATAAAGCCTTGACCCATATAAAGAGAAAGAAGAAAAAATAGCAAGGAGAGAAAACACAAACATCCAAAAGACGAATGGTCCCTTCAGACCAAAGACACCATCCCAATCCAAACGACATTACTCTGACTGTCACTCATATAATGAGGAAATCTTGTTTCTGGATAAGAAATGAGAATGTTTCCATTTGAGAGTGACACACTCTGTTCTTGCACTCTAAAAGCCTTCTACACAAACTCTGGCATAAATTAAGTCCCGAAACCATTCTCAGACAAATGCTGTATACTTAATTAAAACCTGAGGAGCTCATTTATAAATGCAGAGATGTGAGAGAGAAACAGAGGAAGGAGATAAAGTTGAAGAGAGGTTAACAATTCAGTGGCTGTTAAACATCAGATGCTTCACACTGCAAATAACGAGCTTGTCAACACGTCAACTCTCGAATGACATTTATAAGCTGAGTAAAATGTAATCTTCATTTGGCGGTCCAAACAGGATTCGCCCAAAAACAACTCTGGAGCTACAACTGTGAGGGTTTTATTGGTGGAAAGACTATTTTTAGAGGTTGTTAGTTAAATTAATGGACATGGCTGTAATACAGCAATAAATCAGCTGTCACAGTACAAAAGCTTCAGTACCAAAGATTCAGAAGACAAATCTGAAAAAAAGAGGGCTGGGTGAAGCTGCTCAATTTCACACATTGAGAACATATTGACCAGGTTTATATTCACATAATTTTCTGATTAAGGTCCATATTTTTGGTCTTGACTTTGCTCTGAAAATGAAAAATGATGTTTAATTGTTTTGCAGCTATTGGAATATTCCTATCTACATGTAATCAGCATAATTACTTGTGTATATATATATATATATATAACATTTGTGTGCCCAGATGGAATCTTAATTCACATTTTCTGCACAAATTTTGAGCAAAATTTTTGTATTTCTGCAGAAAGGATTTCAATTTAGTAAAATGTGATCTATATCAAGCTGAGCATAATTCACTTTTATTGGTAGCTAAAAAAACAACAACTAATTAGCCATAATATTTCAAAAACAAACAAAGGACATGAAATGTTTAGAACAGGGGTGCCCACACTTTTTTGTGTGATGATCTACTTTTAAATGACCAACTCAATAAGATCTACCAACTAAAAGAAACACAGTTTCATTGAAAATGCTTGTTGGGACTACTGCATGTATCCCTACATGGAATTCATCTTCTAATTAATAAAAAAAATATATAATAATGTTCAATGTTGATATCATTCAGTTTTAAAACTAAACCCAAAACACCTACAGCACAATAGATTACAATAGTCAGGGCATTTACCTTATTATGATGACCTGCACTGAATGGAATCAGACAGTTTTGCTTAATCCAGGCAGTAGCATCGCAATTTCGCGCTCTGTTCTCAGAAGTCCTTGGAAGGCACGTATGCGCAAACTAGTTGTCATGGCAACTGAATAAACAAAACCTTGTCAAGTGCAAGTCAGACAGAAACTAAAAGAAGGAAAGATGTTATATTTATTTTTATTAAAATTTAACTAAAGTACATTTACATTTTGTGCGATCTACCAGCATTGCCTTTGCGATCGACTGGTAGATCACGATCGACGTATTGGGCACCCCTGGTTTAGAATTTTGCAAAAGATGGGCGTTCCAATTCTGCGGAAATAGGCAGAATTTTCTAGAGTTCTGTGCATGCAGATTCCTTTTGGGCTGTGGGTATAAAGTAAGATGTTACAACAATCAGTTTCCAAAACATACAAAGACATTTACCCCTGAAATATCTGCCACTCTGTGATTGGGAACCTCTTTCTTGCTGTGAAGTCCTTTGCCATTCTTGATTGCCCTGCAATGATTCAAGCAGTCAGTGTTACTGTCAGACAAACATTCAGGATCTCCACATAACAGAAAGACAGCATGGGCCCCCTGGACCATAAAACCATTCCTGCCCTAGCCTGAGAAATAAGCACTTAAATAGACACATCCATTCATCCGTCCCTCACACCACAAAAGCGCCATCAAATCACATTTATTACATCCACCGATTCTAATGAGCATTCCAGGCTCCAAGCTCTCATGCATTACACATGGGAATTGTTATGGATTCTGCTCTGCTTCTGAATCTCCATCACCAGGGCAAAAGAAAAGATGCCATATTTTACCTGAATTGCGAGTTTGTGAGTCTAAATTGAATGTGACGATGTACAGTGTATACTACGAAATATCAGAAATAACATGTGTCCATGTTCGCTGGTTGCACTACAAAAAAACAACAACTCTTGACTTTTCAGATACAAGATCAAATGACTCATAAGGCCTCGATATACTTCGAAATTTAGAACAAATGACATCACATCCGTCATTCTGGCCATAAAGAAGGTCATTTCGGTGGTTCGTAACAGCTCGCCTAGGAGAAATTTTATGAAACTTCATTCCGGCTACTAAACACTTTATTGCCATTGGTTCACATCATCAGTAGGTGTGACCTGGAGCTCCACCTACCTTGAGGCCGACAGCTAATTCCAGTTCACGGCATTCAGTCAGTTTTTGTTCTCGTTTAATTAGTCTACAAAAGGGATCAAATCTACTGAACTCTCAAATGCCCATTCACTCATCTGCAATCTGAAGTGAAAGCCATTTTCACATCAGCCCACAGTAAGGTATGCCCCTCCCCTCTTATCATTCTTTCATCTGTATTCTTCCCATCAACACTCCTTTAAAGACTAATCTTTGCAGTTGTATCAGTGTGTAATTGGCATATATTATGGCTGCGTATAGCATGTTAGCTCATTAGAACCACAAATTCAGCATGTAAACAAGACCTGCATATACTGCATAGATGTTACTTTATATCATCCTCGAGTGGTTAAAAAAAAACTGTTACATATCTAGTGAAGCAATTGATAACACATTGAAATGTCACATTAGTATACAAGTATACAAACAGTATACCATTGCTCAGCTGTTTCGAACTTACTTTTACCCCTGAAAGAAGAACAAAGAAGAACTTCTCTGGAATAATATTTATGGTTCACATTGACTCAGGGTGACCTTGGAAAGTAGCCCACAGTCACACTTGTACACACACACACACACACACACACACACACACACACACACACACACACACAAAACCCTAGCTAGATGCGATAACACAATTGGTCCACGAAAGGCCTCTTATCCTTTTTTTTTTTTTTGCTAATTACTAATGCCAGTAATTGAGCCTTTATGAACTGGATATTAGTGAATTGTTCAAAATGACTCATCAACTCACTAGTTATTGGTTTATATCAGTCTGACGAATCGGTTACCAATAAACATCTTATTCACTTAATGCACCGCAAGTCATGTCTGACTCAAAATGAGTATTTAAATGAGTGTTTGTGTAACACAAATCAGTCCATAAAAAAAAGAAAATGTTACCAATATATAATACCAATTGTTTTTATAAAACATTTCAAACCCCTGCAACAAACGCAGAATTCTGTTGGAAACAGAAAGTGTGAGTGTGTGTTCGAGCAGAATTGGAGCTCAGTGTAACAGTCGTTGGTGAGTGGTAATGTCTGTGGATTACAGTGGATATAGAAGAAATGAACGACATGTCTTTGCCTCTTTAAGTCAGATGTATCTGTGGCTGTAGCCTCCCTGGTGTGTAATCACATTCAGAGAAAGATACTGAGAGAGGGCAAGAGAGTGAGAGCTTGTGCTGAGGTTGATTTCTCAGAGGATGTAGGGTAATGACCAGCAATCTCAGCTAAAAATAAATTTGAGACCCGCAAACCTCCCATCTCCGCTTGCTCCACAGGGAAGCATTACCCAAAGAGAGAATGAGAGAAACAGGGAAGGACAAGGAAATAGAGATGTGAGTGTGTGCATCTCAAAGCAACACCAAAAGTGAAGAACAGAAATGGAAGAGATAGAGCAGCAAACAAGCAGAAGTCTCTATCGATCTTTCTCTTGAGGGTCACCCATCTATTGCAGACCACAAGATCCAAATCGCTTCCTGGGCATTAAACCACCCTTGAAACCTCTGCATTGCAAATCTATATAATAATATTCATAGACACAGAATAATAGAGCCATGCTTTAGTGCTGGTGGTTGAGGTATGTGGTCTGGGACTGATATTGCCTCCATGAAATGAGAGCTAACCAGACAAGCCATGACTTATTGCAATGAGCAAAATGGCTCCATTTCACAGATGGCTTCTCCTCCTAGGAATGAGCGGGAATACGGCCTGCATTTGTTCACTGGTGATTGCATATTTATGGTTTAGCTTACCTTGCCTCTGCTGCCAGGAGCTCATCATAATGGGAACATCTTTGATCGTCATCCTGGTGATATCTGATCACTGTGGCAAGACCTTTACTAAAAAAGAGAGACAAAACAGAGAGTCAGAGGTTGTTTTCAAGATTCGCAGCTTTTCATTGGGATTGTCTCATAATGACAACAAGCTTTCTAGAGCTTACATTCAAACTTTTCTTTGTTTACTAAATACATTCGTTAGTTAGAGATTTTAGTCTGAACCAGAGTCCATTTAACACAGAGTTTTACATAGCTGTTGTGAAAGAGGCTTTCCAAATGGTACCTCTTGAAAACGTGGGCATGGGTCCATGTGGACTTCAGCACGCTTTGCAGATTGCATACACCATCTTACCCAATTTTCGAAAATGAACCACCATTGATGAAAACAAGTGGGACTGCTTTAAAAAAATCAAATCAAATAGCGTCGGCAAGCATCTTGTGATGACTAGATACAGATGTCTGAGAAAATGTTTATTCAGACCGATTTACAAAATAATCATTTGGACCAATTTGTGAACCTTTTTGCCTAATTAATTGAAAAGAGTGGACTCAAAGGAACAATTCACTGAAAAATAAGATATCAATGCACAAGATACCAAACAACCCAAAATACCTGCAAACTGGAAAAATGATACATATGAAGATCGCAAGCAATGACAAACATTACACCTCCTACTTAAGCACCACCATATTCCAAAATCAAATGTTAAGTGAAAAGTAACACTCCGTTGCATCAGGCAGAATTCCCGATCAGTGAGGAGTTAAGTGTGTTGTAAGACATGGCAAAACAGCTGAGCCCTTAGGCAGTGTGAACATCTATACTCACACAATACTGTACGCCAAGGACTAGGGCACGCTTGGGTAATCACAGCCCCGAGCACAGAACAACCCCACACTTGTGTGCCTTGGCCTAACTTGCACTACCAAGGGACGGTGTGTTAGATCCCGCATGCACATAATGAGTGAAAAAAAGAAAAGATTCAATCCACATAGGTAGAGTAATAATGTTGAAGCATATGATTAAATGGTATTTAAAGGGATAGTTCACCCAAACTTTTTAACTTTCAAAGCGTTTTGATAATGACTTCCAAGAAACAGAAAAGGAGACGTTCATCAAAATGGCCAAGCTGCGCTTTTAGATATACTGTAACAGAATGGTCACCACAGCTGTAGAGAAAGATTTTCAGTGAATAAATGACATTTCTGTCTGTTCCTCACATAAAGCTATCATATGGCTTCAGAAGACATGTAATGAAGTAATATGAATTACCTTTATGATATTTTTTGATCTTGATCATTTGTTGGTTCTTAACAGCCACTAGTACACATACACTTTCTTTGTATAGATAGATGAGAGCGTTTCTTCCCCAATTGCAATATACAGTATACACTTTTTATTTTCAGTAAAAAACAAATAAAATTCTCATATTTTTGAAAAGAAATGAATCTTTTTAAAACAATCAAATTTGGACCAAATTTCAGATTAAGAATCGTAGTAGAATCAAAGTCAGTTCAAATATTTACACCCTCTAATATGATGTTTAAAGAAACAAACAAAAATCTAGTTTAATGTCACTTGGGAGCATAGGCGAAATCGCGGGGGGGGGTCGGGGGAGTCAGGTCCCCCCCAAAATATCATTAAAATATGTGTATTGTAAATAATATAATGATATATTCTTAAAATAATTGTTTAAGAAATAAAATAATACAAATACAAACGGGGCAACAACCAAAACAACATTGGTGTCCCCTTCAAAAATTGCTCTTGAGAATTGTTGTTTATTGTCCCCCCCAAAATTTTGATGAAATTGTCGCCCCTGCTTGGGAGCACAATATTTTTTATTGGGTGTCATTTCCAATCAATTTTGCCAAATTATGGTAAAAGTGTGAAAATGATATTAAACGGTGTATTTAGAATACATAAAATGTTAGCTGCGAGACAAAGTAAAAAAATGTCATAGGGTCATGAAACCCCTTTGTTTCAGCACAGTTGAGTTATCACAACGGTTTCAAAAAATACCAGGGAAAGTGGGCGTGGTCAGCAGCAGAGTGAGGGGAGAAGGAAACACAAAAACTATCTGATCCAGTCACTCATTTTATTTCACTAATGCAGTTAACAGCAACAAAACATTCTCATAATTAAATTCTCATAATTGCTCGTAACAAATTATAATAAATTATAAACGGTTTTGTCAGCTTACAATAAATAACACCGAAGCACACTGGTCATTTTATGTCTGTAATTTAAAGTGTAAATAAATGTCAAGCCATCTACTGTGGCTGTGATATTAACCTGCAAAGACAAAAAATGAAATTGTTAAATCACTGGTCACATAAGAGATGATGTAGGGCCAGAATTCTTGGCCTATACACATACACACTATAACCCTGTCAGGGGTTTGGCTATGGAGATAATTGACTACTGAAGCCACACGAGGACATGAAGAATTGCACTGTTTTATTATGGTGGATTAAACCTTACAGAATTATACCAAGAAAGAGCAATGCATCAAACTCTGAATTTGATATCTTTGTACAGGCTTGCAAATCAAGCGAAAAGCTGGCTATGAAGAGAGATTACTGGCATTAGACAAAAAAAAAAAAAAAATTAAACCAATGGATCACAGGCCTTTCAGTGGAACAAATGTGTTTGGGCATCTAGCGAGGGTTTTGTGTGTGCACGTGTGTACAAGTGTGACTGTGGGCTACTTTCCAAGGTCACCCGGAGTCAGTGTGAATCATGTCAGGCTAGACCATAGATCTCCCCAGAGCAACCGAGACCAAACATGGAAACTGTTTATCACATAGCAAGAGAGAGGCGGGGACCGTTAACTACTTCATTTAAGGTAACGAAGGCAAGTGGAAGGGAAGAGGATACCTAAACCTTATTATTTCACTTTAGAAAAAACAAGGAGCACCAAAATGCTCCAGGTTAAGAAATTGACTCCATTTGTGTCAAACTCTCTTCGAGGTCAATGGATCATCTCAGAGGGGGCATCACATTCGGTGTGTTCTTGTTAGCTTAAAGCAAATAAAGAGGCAGTGTTGAGATATTCAGAGATAGGAGCTTTTCCCAAATAGAGAGAGACTGTGATCTAGCCAATCACTTTCAATCAGTCTAGAGCAAACAGAGGGTTAGAAGCTAATCTGAAATAGCAAGCCGAATCTCCCATCTGCCTTGTCACCCAGAGAGGGGAAGATCAATCACTAATCTGGACGGCATTGGGACTGTGCAAGGACACAGATTTCACCTGAACCAACTGCCACACTGTCTTACTGTCCTCTGGGTGTACATGGATAGATTGTGTCTCGTTATAGATGGAACAACATGGGCACACATGTGTAAAGTTACCTTGAAGGGATAGTTCAACCAAAAATGAAAATTCTCTCATTTCCTCACCCTCATGCCATCCCAGATGTGTATGAATTTCTTTCTTCTGCTGAACACAATCTAAGATTTTTAGAAGAATAGCTCAGCTCTGTAGGTCCTCACAATGCAAGTGAATGGTCACCAAAAAAATCTCCAAAAATCACATTAAGGCAGTGTAAAAGTAATCCATAAGACTCCAGTGGTTAAATCAATGTCTTCGAAGGGATATAGGTTTGGGTGAGAAACAGATCAATATTTAAGTCCTTTTTTACAATCAATCCCCACTTTCACATTTTTCTTCTAAAAATCTTTGTTTGTGTTCAACAGAAGAACGAAAGTCATACACATCTGGGATAGCATGAGGCTGAGTAAATGATGAGAGAATATTTGGATGAACTACTCCTTTAAAAAATGAGGCACAGCTAACAGTCATGGGTCAAATCACTTCCCTCGTATTTGGATGTCCCCTTCCAGAAGCACAAAATTGAACTACATGCTCAGGAAAACTTTAATCAAATTCAGCCAGTACCTTTACATGTACTTTATAAGTTCGATTTTGGCCAGACTAATACAATAATTAATCTTTATGAAATTAAATGTCATGTAAACTCTTTAGTCCGACTGAATATGGACCAAACCTAGATAATGCAATAATGGGGGTGGTAAAAACACTATTCAGTTCAATTCAGGGATGAAACAGAGAACTGAAGATCCCAGCACAAGAGCTTTTAGTACAGCTGTTTTTCTGAAAATTGACAAATACCAAGGAATCGTACCCTGCAACAGAGTCCATATATTCTGGTTGACAACAGAAATAAACTACGATTCAGAGCCACATATCATTATGTGAATACAGACCTGTAAATGTAGGGGGAAAGGGGTGCAAACCAGGCAAACAAGCCAAGTATAAAAGGCACCTTAGACAGTGAAAAAGTTCTCAAATATGTTAGAAAGTACCATGCAGTAAGGAAAAGCTCTAAATGAAGTTAAAAAGTCTACACTTCTTAATTAATTCCATTTATTCCTTCGATTCATTTGCCTCAAAATGAGAATGTAACCCAGTCTAATGGACGTAAATGGAAGTTCATTAGGTGGGGGTATCCTGTGGACACTCATTTTCTTACCCCAGGAGTTTAGTGCTTCATCAACAAATAAAACACAAAATGAGAGCATTATTACACTCTTTCCTCTATCTCTTGTTTTCTCCATGAAAGGCAAAGACAGCTCTGCACGATTGGGCAGGAGTAATGAGCTTGGGTGAACAACACGCCCTTCTCAAGAAACACAAAACGCCAACAATTCCCTCTCCTTCAGAGAAGCAAAAGCGCTAATGAAGGAAGAGAAAATGAAAGAGCAAGAAACAGAGAGAGAGGGGCCATTTGGGAAGCAGATGACAGATTAAATGGGCTTTAAGAGTCATGTCTGAATAAGAAAGTTCTGATGGAGGGATAACAGCAATGGTGGGGTTGTGAGAAACTCAGACAGGACTCTGAACCAGAAGGACGATGATGAAGACAGAAATGGTATTAGTAGAGCGCAACAGTGTTTGCCCACAATTCCAGCAGTCTTTGTTCCGGAAGAATTTTCCCTCACAGATTTTTTCCAAAGAGAATTCACAAGATTCTTCATTAAGAGTTCTAAGACTTGCACCAAACCTACCAGCTCCGAGTTGATTCGCAACATTACAGACTTTGATTTGAGTAAACCTGACAAAAATAATCTAACAAACTGCAAAGGTACAAGACTGTGAACTTGACGTCTTTTTATGAGGGCATAAACTACAATCCCACGAAGCATTGCAAATGACGTAATTTAAAAACGACTGAAAATATAAAATGATAGGTTATTGATAAATTATAGAAACAATATGTATATTCAGACATACAGTTTTGAGAGTGTTAACTCGTGGAAGTGGGCAGGGCTGTGATTCTCTTTTTTATGAATATTTTATCTTTAGGATAATGGGTAGAATAGTTCTTTACCAGGAATTCTGCTATTAAACATGCTTTTTTAGTTTTGTTTAAATTAAGTTAAAATAATGCAGACTGATGGCTTGAACAGAAGCATATACCATTGATTAACAACCTTGAAGCTTATAGTTGGTGTGTCTTTAAATGTCTATTGTCGCCTATGAAGAATTTTTATTTTCGGAACCCAACTGTTGCGCTCTATAGAAAAGCACCTTTCAAAAGCAGAGACAGGTCCACTGAAAAGTCTTGGGAAATACAGAAAGCCTGAAGTGATGTAATCAGCCTGAAGTGCATGTACAGTGAGTGCATGCATCTTTCAAATCCATGCCAGAGCAAGTTTTGCTGAGCATGTCTAAGTCCCTTTGAGTCTAATGCGGTAAGGGAAGGTGTAGCCAAGAATCTTGGTAATATGTACATTTTGGTATTTCATGGATTAAAAGTGAGCTACTCGAATCATCTGTAATTCCCTCCGAAGCAAAAGCAGAAATGAAGGAAAAAGATGGATGATTCTACAAGCTCAGCCACGGCGGTGGGCGAGCATGCATCAGGGTCACAGTGCATTTTCAGCAACTTGTGAAAACTATGCACGCTCTCTTCCATACAAATGAATAAACAAATAAAGTCTCACTTCTGGTATATACCTGCACAAACACAGACATCAAACATTTGATGCTGACATTCTGCTCATTCCCTGGCTCTTGTTCACACCTCACACACATTAATACTCACACCCACATAACAGGAGACACTTTGAGCAGACAGGATTATCCAAACGTGTGCTTTCCTGATAAGTGGATTAATGCAACATTTTCATTTGACTTTTTTGCTGAGGCAGAGACCCTCTACAGAGGCGCTACTTAGAAAGTTAGCCAAATCTAGCTTTGGATTGCCACCGGGAAGTTCGGTTTCAATATAAAGAGGGTGAGAGGAGGAAACGCACTTCTCCACAGATTAACCTTCATTACTCACTGCTGGTAAACGCCACTCATTATTTCCATCCTCTCAAAAGGAGGGAACTCCATCTGAAATGGATGCTACACTCCCCGTCTTCCTCCATTCCCCATCCTTCTAGAGATGCAACCAGGGATTGGAATCTTGGCTAAGAAATGTAGAGATTCCAGATCCGATTCCTCCTTAACGGTTTCATGTACAACTCTTTTAGTACTTTTGAGGATGAAAAATTGGGAAAAAAGTAATGCAATTGTTATGAACCAATTTGTCCTAACTATATAACACATACAAACATATACACACACACACACACATATACACACACACACACACACATATATATATATATACGTGCGCGCACACTTAATGCAGCTCGATTAGAACGTGATTGCTCGCGACTTTAATCATAATATGATATATCTAAATATATGTCCATATGCATTTCTTATCATGAAGAAAAATGGCAAAATGCAGCTTTATTAATAAGAGAGCACTTTGCACATTAGTTTGGAAATAGTTTTTTATTCATTCTATTGTATGCTTGTTTATTTAGGTTTTGTTTTTTAGTACTTGGTAAAAACAAATTAAAAGTTGCAAAGGTTGAAGCAAATCTTATATAAGTGTTCAAAAATACTTTAAGCATACATTGTTCAGTTTTGTTATAATTAAAAATTATATATTTAAATTAAAGTGTTGCTCAATGGCATATTTCTGTTCTTAGTTCTGCTGCTAATGTTTTGTAGACTTTGTTATTAAAAGAGTGTTATTCAGAAACCTGTTTTTGTGTTTTGCTTTGGTACCGAAAATGGTATCGAGTACCGTGAAATTTCACTGGTACTGGTACCGACTACTGAAATTTTGGTACCGTGACAACACTACTAGGTTCAACATTATAAAAAAAAAATGTCAATGCTTACATACCCCCTGGGGTACGCGTTCCCCCAGTTAGGAATCACTGTTTTAGATAAAGTAAAAAGAACCAGCTCATAAGAGTAATGTGTTCATGAATCAAACTACACTGTCCACGCTGTATGTTTTTGATTCCCAAAAAAGAGCCAGCTCATAAGGGTCTTTCATTCAGAAATCAGATTACACTGGAAGTACAGAATGTTTTAATAAAATTGTTCATTCTGCTAATGGACTACACTGTACAGTATGTTTTTGATTCAATAAAAAGAACCAGTTCATGAGGTCATTCGTTCGGGAATTAGACTATACTGTCCACGTTGTATTTTGTATATTTGTTTTTTAATCACTAAAAATCCAGCTCAGAGTCATTCCATCAGGAACCACACTCTTGCTGATCTTGCAATTAATCCCAATAACACATGATATCTAGGAGAATTGACCTGCAACCTATATTTAAGGGCCTCTTTTAGATTACTACAGCCATGTCAAACAGACTGCATCCTAATACCAGGGTGATGGAAGATGGCTTCAACCTCATCAAATCCAAATGGACGAAAGTGGCAGCAAATGAAGTAGAGTCCAAGCAAGATGCTGCTTTAATCCAAATGCCTGTAAATACTCTGGAAATGAGAGTCAGGTACAACTTAACCTGTGGCCTGCTGTAAGACAGCTTGTAGAGAGGGAGTTATGTCTTAAAATACTAGTAAATCATATTGATAAATATCTCTACATAAAATCTCACCTTCAGTCTTAGTGAAAGTTATGACCCATTAGATTTGTACTGTTCCACAGCACCAACAAGAACAAAACAATAATCAGTTCTTTACCACGGAAGCATTTGTGAGTTATGAACTTCAGTAACTGCACAGATTTTATTCCTCTTTTAAAAAAGTTGGAAAATATAAAAAATGGCCACAGCTCTTGCTAGGGCTGCAGGGGAGATGCTAAAATGTGGCTTGCCTCAGTCCAAGGCCTCACACGACATTGTGTCCTAGCAACAACAAGAAGAAGAATCTGAAAACAGCCTCTAAATGATTGCTGTGTTTCATTTGTGAAAACTGGGTAAATGTAAGAGAAATTAAGGGTCGTAACCAGCAAAGACATTGATGGGGGAAAGTCTGCCCCAATATTAAGAGAGGTCAATCAATATCGGTTTACAATAACAAAAATGTAATCCAACCCAATCTTCCATCCTTGAAGAAATTCATCCAAAAGCACCTTCTGTAAGAGATTTTTTTTATATTAATACAAATGCTAAGATGTCGTCTTTGACTTTGAGAAACTCTATTAAATTTAAGTGAGTTGAGGTAGTTCTGTGAAATTTAATGAGTCAAAAGTGAACCCTTAAGGTGATTGCATGCCAAATGCTTCTCTCGTATATTTTTGAGCTGAATAAATCCAAACATTGCCACACGATTTGCAATCAAATTCAAACAGGCATCGTACCATGCAGCGCATTGTATAAATCAAACTACTCTGAGTGCAAACAGGAAATGCCTCACGAAAAACTGATCTTAGATTAAACTCTTTCGTTTTCAGACTATTGTGTCCAAAATATTCAAATGATTCCAGGTCAGTGAACACGGCCTCCATTGAAAACAGCAGCAACAAAATATCAGTTTCAAGATGCTGCCTTGCATACATACATACAAGGATAATATAAAACCACTAGTAATCCATGTGCCTTTCATACATTTATGAGAAAACATGTGTGTTGTCAGATTTCCATGGTGGTAAATCAAATGGCCCTTGCAAACTGGGTTTTCCATTATTTTGCATATTACTAATGAATGGTTTGGGTTAGAAAGATCTTCAACACACACCAAACCGTAGCTTTACAACTGACAGCAGGTTGTACATTATACTTTAATGAGTCCCAACATGACTACAACAACAATTTTCAGAACTTCCCACACAGTTTATACCCTGCTGGCCTTAGAAAAATTAATTATGATCGTAGTATTTTGTTTTATAAGTGGCAGAGATGTAAACCTTTTATACTTACAGTACTGTGAGTCAACACAACCCTATTCATTAACACATGTCCTTTCTTAAACATGTAATAACTTTAAATCTCTGAAACAAGTCACCAAGCACTCTTATTTCTTGTCATATAGAAACTGCTTTTTCAGATCCAAACAATTCCCCACAGTTAACAAACCAATCCCAAGTCCCACCCTAATTTATTCTAATTGAATATTCTGTTTTACTAGGAAGTAAAATGGTTTGTGTTTATTTTTGCTGCATTTCTAGTCAGTTTCAGTCCATTATTTCATGTGTTTTGTGTGCAAACAGGTTATTTTGTGTACACATTTTCTCATGTCATAAATAGTTGACAAAAAAAAAAAAAAGTACACAACAAAAATATTAGATAATCTCTCACCTCTTCCCAATGAGCTTCTTTCGCAAGAATTCGCGTGCCTCAAACATGTAAGGAATGTCGTAGAGTGGACGAAAGCGCTTATCTTTGCCCTTGTTCTTCTCCTAGAGAGAGAATAGAAAACGAAAGATGCAGAGAAGTCAATATCACATAACAATTGAAAAACATCCTTTTGTCTCAAACATGCACAAAACTGAATCTCTTCTTTGGAGACTCCAAGTCTGCATTCAAATATGTGTGCACTCCCCTGCTACTCAGTACGCAAAAAGTAGTATGTCACACGAATAAGATGTCTGATTATGCAAAGTGCACTTTGCAGTCACATAATGTCAAAGAACAAGTAAGTTTCTGACTTGAAGGTCAAAAACACAATTCTTTGACATAGGTCAAAAGACAAATATCAATATGGTGGATAAAGTATGTCCATACTTACAATACACAGCTGTAACCAACAGAACACACTTCATTGACTGTTGAGAATTTACTTCAACAAATTCAGTACATACTATAAAAGTACAGGAATTGGGAAGCAGCCTCAAGTTACTGCCTCATGTTACTTCCTTCTTAAATGGAGCTCTTTACTGCTAAGCTTCCTGTTTTCCTCCTCCTTCCAAACCTTTTTTAATTTCAATCCTCTTTTTCCATTTTTTCTAAAAATCTCATATTGGTCTTTTCCCCACAAATCTACGGCAGTGTCTCGATCTCTATCAGGCGTGAGACTCCACCATCTCACAACACTGCTACATTAGAAATAGAACATCATGGAAGACTCTGGGCAGGAACGACAAAAGTAATGGTACTTGCCACGAAGTCGATACTGAAAGTAATCTTTGTTAGCAATTAGTATAAAAAAAACAGCAAAGATGTTGGTATCAACTATGGAAATGTTGGTATTGTAACAACCCTAACACTGGGTTTGGTTTATTCCAAGCACTGATGCTCAGGGATGTAAGGCTTGAGGGAAAACACAATGGAAACCAGAAATAAAAAAAGAGAGAGAGACTAGCAACAGAAATCAGGGTGAGATGTCGCTTGTGGATGAGTTTGGAGAGATCTGATTGTTAACCCTACGAACTTGATATTCAAAATAATGGCAAATAAAAGCATATTGACTGGAAAAGCATAAATCACGAAGCGATTTGAAATCCTCAAGCTTTAATTCCAGCAAACGTTTATCTATGCTGCAAATATCTCATTAAACCCACATTAGCTACGCCCACATGCTCTGATATTTGGAACAGAATAAAATCATATCTACCACACACTTCTGTGAATCATATCAGTGCATTGAAACGTTGCATTGAATGCACTGAAAGTCCTCTTCTGATGGAGGGGCTTTCAGGGCGGCTAAAGAGCTGTGCCGATGGAATATAATACAGCCAGAAACCCCTGACGGTGAAAGAGGATAACCCATATTCAGTCAGCCTATAAATATCTACGGCAAGAAACAAATGAACCTTGAGTTTTAAAAAATTAACAAGATCAATATTTCTGTTCCATTATGTCTAATGGACACTTCCAACTTAGTTAAAAATCAAAATCTGTGAAAACACAAAGCTCTGTGTCGATTGTAGAGATCCTTGTCATTGTATTGGGCAAATCAGGCGTGTTCTGCAAAGACATGGCAGGCTGGTGACTGAACCGTGAAAGGAGAAATTAGGATTTCAGCAACTGTCTAACATGTCGATGTTTGCCTGTAACTGGGTGTTAAAAATGACAGTTTGGCTGCATGCAGTAAATGCAAGAACAGCTTCCTCCTGCACAGATTAACTGGACATAACAAGACCTGTACACCCTGCAGTCTGGTACAATAAGCAAAGCAATCGTTGGTCGTTACATCAAAGAAAGAAGACAAACTGAACTTATTCCAGTATTCTTCCGGAAAATTAAATTCCATCATTATCACTGTTCATTTTGTTCATTGATGAAGGTCTATTTGACTTTGTCAACGCTAACGATCATGAGGGGGAAAAGATGCATTATGGTGATAATTAAAACTGTTGATGAAAAAACATGACAAGAAACAAATAATAAGACTTTAACAATATATATTGTTAATATATGTACATATAGTATATATACAGTGTATATATATATACACACACACACATATTATATATATATATACACACATATACACACACACACACACACACATATATATATATATATATATATATATATATATATATATATATATATATATATATATATATATATATATATTTATTTTAGGGCTGTTGATTTAACACGTTAATTCAGTGCGATTAATTTTATTAAAAATCACGAATTAAACAAATTAACACAATTAACACTCCCGGACCATAATAAGGAAGATTCCTTAGAAATGCAAGCTTGTAGTACCACCTGTTTACTCCAGAGGGCAGTAAGTGAAACTTCAGCTGTATGGCAACATGCAGTTTATACAGTGAAGAAAACAACCATCCAGCAGACACACAACACAAACATGCGTTACGTTCTTGTATTCAAAACCACTTGATGGATATATATATAATTGTTTTAATATTTTAAGATAACTATATATAATTATTTAATCATTATATTTTTAATTATTGTTATATGAGGGGCTTCCTCAGCAAATATTTGTATATGAGATTAATGAATCGGGACACCATGTAATTAATTCTATTAAAAATTTTAATAGATTGACAGCCCTAATATATATATATATATATATATATATATATATATATATATACACACACAAATACACACACACTGTATATGAGAGTAATCAGCTATATTGACAACATAAACTTAAAACTTACATCAGCACACTGAAGTGAATGCACAAGTATAATTTAAAGGATTAGTTCACCCAAAATTGAAAATCCTCTCATGATTTACTTTAAACCATCCCAGTATGAATTTCCTTCTTCAGCAGAACCGAAGTGAAGATTTTTAGAAGTACATTTCAGCTCTTTTTGTCCATACAATACATACACATCTGTCTGCTGGCTATTTGATGGTCCAAAAGGCATATTTAGGCAGCATAAAAGTAATCCATACGACTCCAGTCAATCAATGAATGTCTTCAGAAGCAAATCTGACTGTTTGTGTGAAAAAATAAATTGACAATAAAAACTGTATTAACATTACAGAATTGTTTTCTGCCAGCAGTCGACGCATCAGTGACGTAAGCGCAATGGTGCATTCACACGTGAAGTCGGAAGTGCGCGCTTTGAATACAACAGAGGAACGAAAGACATGTGAGAGTTAGGTCATTTCAAAAAGCATTCCAGCACTGTCAGGAAACAACGATTTAAAGATAAAACGTTTTAATTATCGAATTGTTTTACAAAAGCCTTTTCGGTTTGCTTCAGAAGACATTCATTTAATGACTGGAGTTAAGTGGATTACTTTTATGCTGCCTAAACATGCCTTTTGGACCATCAAACAGCCAGCAGTGTAATGGCACCTATTTACTTGCATTGTATGGACAAAAACAGCTGAAATGTACTTCTAAAAATCTTCACTTCAGTTCTGCTGAAGAAGGGAATCATACACATCTGGGGTGGCTTTAAGGTAAGTAAATAATGAGAAAATTTGAATTTTGGGGTGAACTATCCCTTAAGTTGCATGCTAGTTAGAATAAGCAGCTGAAGATATGACTATGTCTTTTCTACATGCTACATGTAAAGCAAAATCCTAAATGGTCTAAAAGACAGAATAAGCATAAGAATTCACAGTATCATAAATTCTCTCTTTAATAAGTTTGAGGCATTATTAAACTTGTAAATCTGAATATTTAATTTTTGGGCCAACAACCGATATTTCACAGCTCACTGTGGCTGATACTGATTAAAAAAAAATATTTTACCCTATTTTAACTACTAGCTAATTAATTAAAAGCTACTCATTTGTAAAATATATGTTATTTAAGTAAAGTTGAAAAAACATTGTGAATGACATGACAAAATTTTACTAAATTTAAAGGACCAAAAGACAAAAATTATGAATAAAATAAAAACAACTGTAAAAATGAACACTGGTTTTCATTTAATCACCCTCATGTTTTTCAAAACCCATATGATTTTATTCATAAGGAAGAAAAACTGCAAACCTTTTCATAATGAGGACTGTAGCCATCAAGCTCGGTAAGTGACCAAATAAGCACCATATCATGTAGTCTATACAACTTGTGCTTAATATTGAAAATATTTTCAATATAAATGAAAAGACTGTTAATCGCTATGATTTATTTGAATTGAATGAGAGTACAAAGAGATTAGAGAATTTTTCGGTCTGTTCCTGACACAAAGTTATCGTATGACTTCAGAAAACTTGGAATATAGCACAAGTTGTATGGAGCTTTATAGTCCTAGTCCACATTATTAAAAAGCCCTGAACAACCTAAAGAAAAGGGTTTAAAACAACATGAGGGTGAGTAAATAAAATGATGACAATTTTCATTTTTTTTGGCAAACCGTTACTTTAAGAGAGGGTTTATTTGTTTTCCCCTTGAGATTATGTTCTGTATTCTTTAAAGAGTAGATTGTCAGGGAGAACAGGACTGTGTTTGGCACTTCAATTTAGAAAGCGTGCACCGGTCCAACATTGGCTCCTGAACTTTAATCTCTGTCTCTTCAAAGCACACTCACACCTTTTCATTCTCTTTCTCTTATGGGAAAATATGTCTTTGTATCATGCATAAACACACCAATCACATTTTTATTCCTGTCTCCCTCTCTTTTTCACATTAGCCAGTCTCATTATCTGTAGGTGATAAATGGCCCAAGGGTTGGATGTGACTCTAAAGCAGAAAGAGACTGAAGAGCTCTCACCACCGCCAGGCCTGAGGGTTCAGACCTCAAAGGAGCTCCTTCATCAGGGGAACAACCAATCACATCCTCAACAGAGACTGCTTAAAGGAACAGTTCAGCCAAATATGAAAATTGTCATTGTTTACTCATCCTCATGTTGTTCTAAACTCAAAGTATGATTTTCTTTGTTCCGTGGAACACAAAAGGAGATGTTAGGCAGAATGTTAGTCTCAGTCACCACTCACTTTTACTGCATCTTTTTTTCCATATAATCAAAGTGAATGGTGACTGACAAACATCTCCTTTTGTGTTCCATGGAAGAACGGGTTTGGGAATGGTTCGAAAATTAAATGTGAACCTGAAATGACGCAGATAATAATAACATGGCAATTTCGGAGTAAAGATTAACACTGGCGGATAGCAAGAATATAGCTGGGGTCAAAAACTTTCAGCCTCTCGTAAGAGTGCATAAGTCTCGCACGACAGCCAGAATGGAGTAATATGACCTGCAGCATCAGTCAAGGGAGTCGCAACGAGCAATATCAACTCATACAGCAGCATAAGATACATTTACAAAAATAACCAGCCTTTAAGTCTTAAATTATAATGACCTCTTAAATAAATCAGCAGTGACGAACAACAGTGATGCATGGAGAAACAGAGCAAGAAAAGAAGAGGGAGGGATACAGAGATGAGGGAAAGAGATACAAACAACATAAGTGTTGTTCTTTGTGTCCAAGGCTCCAAAATAAATATGGTAAAAAAAAAAAGGAATGTTCCGCACTACTGACAGCATCTGTGACATGCAAAAAACAGAAACCTCTTACAGTAATGCACGTACAATGGAAGTCAATGGGGCTAGGCATACCAGAGGATTTAAAAGCAAAAATGCACAGCTTGTGTTTTAGTTAAAACACTTATGTGGCCTTCAGTACAAATGTGTCCTCTGTGCAAGCTTTTTCAAGCACAAGACAGCCACCTCAGGTGAGTCAAGTCCTGTCTTTCACCGGACCATGTCGACGTTTTAATTTTGTTCATCAAAATTCGAATATTACTGTTTATTTTCAATGTGGTGCAGACTGCTTAACAGGTCAAACTATCTGTTATTCTGTGTGCACATCATGTTTAGAATAGATTAGGTTTATTGTAGGCAACAACACAGGCCTATTTTTGTATACTATGGCTACTTTTCTTTTTTTTTAACTTTCTAATTTATTGGTTAACGTTCTTTACCAAACAGCTGTCAAATTAGATCAACTGCTAATGTATGCCTACATGAATGCACTACATTTCAGTGCATTTTTTTTATCTCGTAGATTTGGCTTAGTCTACCTGTTAATTATTTTCAACAATGTCCTGAGTGTTATGAAATATATAAATAAATATATAAATATATTAAGTAACTTTAACGTGGTGAATTCAGTTTAGAACAGGCTGGGTTTCTCTATTGTTCCTTCAATTGTTTTCAACAAATATGCCTAAATATTCATTAACTTTGATTCAGTGAATGTGTGTCATGTTCTATATTTAATGTACAATGATCGGATTTGAAATAGATTAAGTATTTTAAATGTGTCGCATAAACAATTTTTTGACTGTTTTGTGAAGTTTGCTTTCTTTTTAGACTAGTCGACTTCAAAATTTCCATTTAAACGTCAGTGAAATTAGACATTCAGCATATCCCTATTTCACATATGCAAATTTACAGAGCTGGGTAGTAAGGGATTGCATGTTATTTGGATTATGTAATCAGAATACAAAAGTAGATTACATTTAATTGATTTAAAAAGACAGATTAGTTACTTGGCTTACATGATTACATTCTTTTTTTTTTTCTTCTTTTCTACCAATTTGGAATGCCCAATTCCCACTACTTAATAGGTCCTCGTGGTGGCGCGGTTACTCACCTCAATCCGGGTGGTGGAGGACGACTCGGTTGTCTCCGCTTCTGAGACAGTAAATCCGCACATCTTATCACGTGGCTCGTTGTGCATGACATCACGGAGACTCCACATGTGGAGGCTCATGCATCCGCGATCCACACACAACTTACCACATGCCCCACTGAGAGTGAGAACCACTTATCGTGACCACGAGGAGGTTACCCCACGTAACTCTACCCTCCCTAGCAACCAGGACAAATTGGCTACTTAGGAGACCAGGCTGGAGTCACTCAGCACACCCTGGATTCAATACTCGCTGAGCTACCCAGGCCCCCCACGATTAAATTCTTGATTGCATTATCAGTCAGCCAACGGCAATAAAAAGTGCATAATTTACTAATTCTGCTACTAAAAAAAAGGGAAGTTTGAAGCATTTCAGAGGTGCCAGTGGTATGCAACCTTTTGCACTACGCAAATACACTTCATGTTACAAAATGCCAGAAAAAGCAACAGTCAAGGCCACACCTTCTCATAAATAATTATGAGGTACAAATCGCACATCTCTACTCTTCATTCTCATTTTCGATTTCAAAGCTGGATAAATGTATATTTTTTTTTTCATAATTAACAATTCTCTTAAAATTCCATTTAAGTCTTCCATTTAAGGTAAAACTGTTACTTTTTATGACCATTTATGCACCTTTGTAATTTACTACTGTTTGTATTGCACTGTTTGTTTACAGTTTACAAGAGTTAAGAAATTGGCCCCAATATAAATTACAACCAATATTTATCCATGTACAATGTCTCGCCTCATAGACTTCCTTTGAAAGTGCATAACTATAAACGTAGGGCTGTTTCGATACAATCAAATATTGATATATCAAGATTTCTGATGATATTGTATCAATAATTTAAATCCATGTATCGATATTTATATTCAACTATTTGTGGATTCATATCAGGCAAACACACAACAAAGTTGGTACACTGTCACTTCGAAATCAATTTATTATTGCAATACGTATTGTATTGTGAGGTGCCAGGCTATACCCAGAACTATATAAGAGTGTTTTGCTTGTTTTAAAAACTGAGGGACAAGTCAAAATTATTTTGTGGTAATCAACAGCATACCATAGACTGAACATTCCATAAAAAAAAAAAAAATGTAAAAAAAAATTTGGTTACAACATTGGAAGAAAATTCCAACAGTCAGCTGAGTTTGAGACAAAGCAGTGTCCTTTGCAAGAACGAGCCTGACCAATCATGCATGAGACGAGCCATGGAACCACACAGTGACCCCAGACAGAGGCCACGGGACACACACACATCCCTTCAACATGCAGGCATATCACATACGCACACACTTTGAAAAGACACAACAGACAAATTTCAATTGCACACAGAGCACAATCATACACATATACACACCACATGAGGTGACAGCAAGTGACATGGAAGCATCATTCAAAGACTGATACATTTTATAAAGCCGTTTCTGCTTTAAACCCAGATGTCAAAATTTCCCCTGCAGTCCCTCACACACACACACACACACACACACACACACACACACACACACACACACACACACACACATACAGTAGGAGTGAGGATGACTCATTGAGCTGCTCTGGCATAACTCCTCCCCCTCCACATCCTCATGAGAGCTCCTGAAACGGCTGACACCACCACGCAGCTGGAAATAGCTTGCCATGGTGCCAAAATAAGCCTTCATCCGGCAATTCGAGTGAGACAAGGGAAACGAATGAGGGAAAGAAATTAGGCATGGTGCGTGAAGTGGCACCATAGGTCCATAAGGCCATCCATAATAAAGCAGTTAAGTAGCCACCAGAAGGAAAGAAGGGTCCCAGTACTATGCAACAAGACTGCGAGGGGCATCTGAGGGGGGAGAGGAAGAGAGAGACTGGGCAGCAGCTGTCAGAGTTCCTTCTTGTGTTGGTCAACACATCTGGCCCTGAATACCTCCAAAATCCTCACAGCAAGAAAGAGGGAACAGTAGAGAGAAACACACACACGCACTAGCATCCCCACGCAAGCCTGAGGTCAGGTTTGTCTCTTTGAGTTGAAGTGTTTGTACAATACAGTGAGGGGACAACAGTTTCACGCCCTGTGTTGAACTGAGGAAGAGAGTGTGCTTATAAAGAAGAAAACTGAAGCGGATAAGAGAAAAAACAGATGGTAAAAAAGACAGAATTATACAACTGTGTCCTCACCAGATGCAATGTGATAAAGTGACAAGTGATAAAAGCTATCTCTTCAGTGTTAATCTTACAAGCAAAAAGACGTTTTGCTAGTCACTGGGTATCCATTTGTGTGTAGCCCCACCAACAGCAGGGTCTGAAATCAACTTTTAGTAAGGGGCAATATTTGCCCTCTGGAGCCGATTTCCAGGGGCATGTTTTTCTTCTTTATAAGGGCTTGTTTTGTTCTTACCTTAAAAATGTACTGTCAAATACTTCAATTGAATCAATTAGTCCAATTCGAACAAGGAGATCCTGTGTAGTAAAATTATGTAATCATCAACTAATATTTGTAGGTATTTGCATTGATTTCTCAAATTAATTTGATTCAATTAGATTCCAATTTTAATTAGAATCAATATCAATTAATTTGGGGATATTTAACTTACAATTTCAACAGGCATGTCCATTACATTTTGTCTGGTCTCTACACAGAATAATGTGCATTGTAAGTTAAACACGTTCTGGGATCACTTTTCTCAAGTTAAATTAACCTATAAACCTAATTTAATGCAGCAAAATGATTATTGCACTATTAATGACGTTTTATATAACATTAGGTTATTTAACATCCAGATTAATTAACATATTAATATTATTAAGTAGTAGTGTTTGGTTGCTATTATATTATTATATTTTGTGATTCCCCATACCTGATTAACTTACTACATAAATAACATCCATCCCTCCCGCACATTTTGCCTCTAGCAAATGAGGCTTTTCAGACAGACAGAGGAGGCTCATCTGTTACACACTAGTTTATTTTGAATTAAAGGAGCAACTGGTCATGGAATTCAGTGCGGTAGCACGAGAACGAACTGATGAGGAGCAAGAGAAATTAAGTACCCGTCTGTGCGTGTCGATGGTACGATCATCCGCCACTAGACTCTGCAACAACTGATGCAGCGCTGCAAATAATGTTCAGCAAAAATTCTAATTAAGATTGCAATGAATGTATTTGTAACTATATCAGAAGCTATTAATAAAACAACAGGAACTCATGGTGATCCACACATTATATAGAATTTTAGGGGCATTTAACAACTTCTGCCCCGAGCCCCCATTAATGTCCGACCCTGGCCCACAGTAAAACCTTATTGGTCCACAATCTCACTCAGCTTAAGTTAAATTTTTTCAACACAAGCATCACCATAGGTAATTGCAATTTGATTTAGTTTTCAAAACAGGTTTCCTGAACGCTCATCTACAAAAGATAGTTCAAAAAGATTAAGCCAATATTGCCATGTCGAGCTGGTCGGGATGCTAAAACAAACAGCAATATTCTGATAGAACCACAATGCCAGAGTGTTTACACTTTTCAGGGGTATTAAATGTTCAAATAGCTTACTAATACAGTAGTTGTCTAGGCATATTAAGTTATTGGAGATAGGATAAAGTGTTTTAACATCAAATATGCTTTAATTGACTGTAAAACGGGCTTCCACAACTCGCGCCAGGGCGTAAATGCACCACTCAACGCCAGCGCTTTGACCTCCAGCACTGCAGATAATGCCAGAGAGGGATTCATTTATTAGTTTGCCAGCCAAGAAAGTCAGAGAAGTGCACCTTAGACATGGAAAACAGGTTTTTGGAGGAAAGAAAAAGTCTTGGCAACTGCTTTGATACATTCATTGCAGAAAATAAGAGGACTCATTAACGTTAAAGTCTTCAGATGTTCTTGGTTAATTGAAATTAGTTGAAGAACTGTGGTCTCTGGATGCTCATAATCAAGAAGTTAAATAATTATAGTTTTATAAATCTCAACGTTTTTTAAATTTCTTGATGTTTTGTACTCTTAAAAGACATCATAAATGATGAAAAAACCATGTAAAAATTGCTACCGCTTCAAAACATCATCGGCAATGGGATCAAAGTTGAAATTGTTTGACACTGAGCACCGCATTACAATGCTTGACTGAAGCACAACGTGGGCAATGCAGCTGCCTCACTCCTTAGAGTTAAATGATTTAGGCAACACTGACAATGTCATGTGCGAGCCCCCTCGACTGTTGTGTCGGTAGCAGTTTTGCTGTCAGTCAAATGACTAAACAGAAAAATTACTTCTCACAGAAACTTGGTTAGTCCTAACTTGGTTAGGACACGGAAGGAAAAATTGCACAGAAAGAAAGTGGAGTACAAAATTAGCACAATTAGAACTTCACATGTGTGGTTATTTTACCACTTGACAGTTGTAGGGCTAATGGGCAGAAGAATGAACTATTTCTAAGCAAAATGACTTGAATCCAGGATTTACACTGATATTTCCTTCCAAATTATAAAAACTAAGACACAGAAGCCAGCAATCCACACTGTAATTCCTCAGGGCAATACATTTAAAGTCTGAATCAGCCCTTTGGATAAGAGACTGCCTAACCTTAACCATCTTGAGAACAAAGGGAAGGGCAGAGGTGATGGTCAGTAGAAGACAGAGCTAAAGCAGACTCTCCCAAGAAATTCATGATTGCAATAGACAACACAGATACCTTTGTCCTGAACAAAACATTAAAATTAAAACTCATAGGAGAACATGAGACATTGTGACTGTTATTCTGCAAACAGCAGCTAAAAAGGATCTATGAACTTTGACAAAATTGCTGGACTCACTCAAATCTGACTTCACTTCACAATGCACCTAACCAAGTTGTATATGCTAACATGCATCGCATGATGCCTAACTGTGGTTAAAATCACAGAATGCATTATTCTGTCCTTGTACATTCATGAAGCACACTTATACACTGTATAATAATGTATATTACATTTTTAATGTGTAGTGAAGTAACTTCAAAGATAAATTATTTCATGTTTCATATGTAAATGCTTGTCTATTTATGTAGACAATGTTGATGTTAACAAATGTCATGTCTCTTGCACCGATTTCATTATATAAAAGGATAAAAGTATGATCTTTCCTGAGTGGGAAAACTGAGGAAAGTTAGAACAGAGTCATCAATTAACTACTATGAGGGGAGGACACTTTGACCACAGGCCCTCGGAAAAACCGCCTCTTATTGGCTTAGAGCCTCATCAGAAAACAGAACAACAGAAATGGCTAGAAGACCAGCCTGGAAACCACTCTGCTGGCTCTTCTCTGCTCTATGGCTTATACACACATTGACCTCTGTCCCGGCTCTCCCTTGTTGGAGGCCTCGCTTCCAGGGGTCATTCCATCACCCATCCATCGAACCGAACAAAGGCCTCATGAAACTGAACCAAGCGGGTTTTTTAAACTCCATCCTGTCCGACTTCTCCAAAGATGTCAAAGTCATCACTTCAAAGCCCCAGCTGGTCATTCCAACACCGAACGCGCCAGGACATCCTGCTGGATTTTTCCGTCATTACAGCGGAAACAACATAAAATTCTCCGTCATTTTGGGGCATACAGATAAGTGTAAGGCATCATTAGAGACTATAAAGTGTCTACTTTTATTTGTGTACACTCAAAATTACAACAAAACCATGTGCTTTTGTAAAATAAAGAAAATAAAAAGGGTGAGCTGTAAGCAGTCTCTGGGATTACGAGCATATATCTGAAACGTGTAAAAAAATATGAACTGAAACTCTGCGAATACTTAACATACAAACATGAAACATATGTCTAAAGAAAGCTTAAAATGTCTACTTTTAAATCAAACAATTCAAATTTAAAACAAATATTCTCCTGCAATGTAATCTGTTTGAAACAAAGCGATGTACAGTTTTCCTGGCTCAGCTATCTCTAATGTGATCCCACCCACCGAAATAGTATCCTGCGCCATTCATGCGCTAATGTGCTTAGGCGATCAAATCAAATGGTAAACGCCCCCGACTCTGTCTTAAAAACAACAAGTTCGTTCAATTTTCTGCGTGTTTAAAAGACAGCACGATACAAAAGGTAGAAAACTCCTGGATAGTGACGAAGAGTTACAATTTTCCTCAAAAGAAGAGCGGGACTGTATTTTGAAGAGCGACTTGATCCAGCCGAGGATACAATTTCGGACGAGTAAGTCGTTTAGTTTTAATTAGTTGACATGCTATTTTATATAAGCATGTACATATTTTACTAGTGGGACTGTTTCCAGACTTGCCAGCCAGGATTCAGAGTATTGACATTTTAAATATTTCCTAATAAGCAAGTTTTAGTTACAAAATAATTAGTTATAAATATGATATGAAATATGATATAAAATAATATGAATGTTTAAATTATATTTTAACTAGTGTTTATGCTGCCTCATTATCATCAACAAAGCTTGTGCTTGCAAATATGGGTTCAGGTGTAAATGAGTAAAATGCACATTAAATATGCCCATATTAGAAAATCAGCATATTATAATGATTTCTGAAGGATCATGCGACACTGAAGACTGCAGTAATGATGCTGAAAATTCAGCTTTGATCACAAATGGCATTTTACAATATATTCAAATAGAAAACGGTTCTTTTAAATTGTAAAAATAGTTCAAAATATCACTGTTTTTACTGTATTTTGGATCAAATAAATGCACCCTTGGTGAGCAGAAGAGACTTCTTTTAAACGGTAGTCTAGGTCTAAAATCGGGTGTGAAATACATCCATAATCATGATAGTTCACTAAATACTGATAGTTCTAAAAGTTCTAAAAGTGTCTTGCAAAAGTTAAATTACTTTTTTTTTTTGAATGAGTGATCAGGATGGTTTTCACATCATTTTGTAGCAAAAACTCTAGGCTACAAGATCCAGTTCTCAAAAGGCTTGTGGTCAAATGTTTAGTATGTGTTATATGGCCTTATTTCAATGACTTAAAAATTTTGTTTTTTCAAAAACCATGCATAAACGTTTTTTCTCAAAAATACAAACATGTACACACATGTTGCTCACATATTATTGTAGCCCAGTTTGTGCTGAATACAGTGTTATCAGACTTTAGCCATTAATGTCAAGGCATGTCAAAACTTCTCCAGGACCCAAAACACCCTCAGACCCCAGAGGGTTAAGCAGAGGTCCAAAACCATTGAACCAGAACTTTCTACAGCCCTAGCCAAAGAAACAAAAGCACCGCAACGAAACGCAAGCACACCTCTAGATTTTTGCTAGAAAGTGCTGGTGTTTTATTTAAATACTTTGGGTATCCTGATTGCAAATCGAGGAATACTAAAAGTATAAATGGTTCTCAGGGCATGGTCTATAGACTTCGTAAATGTACATTTTCTCTGTTACAGATAATTTCCATTCACCTTCTGTTACAGCCCACTCACCAACCTGTTTAATGTTTGTCTACGTGTGTTAGTTTAGTTTTACGTTGTAGATTAGCAATAAAGTCTTGTTTGTATTCAAACAGAATATGACTGTATTTTATCAAATCATATTGGTCCCTAGAAATCTGTAGATCCTAAACCACATGCTCATGAACATTGTTTAAATCTTTTTGTGATCACAAATGATTACATTGAAAGTAGTATTACTGTATGAATTAACATTTCGTTCAGATCAATTCATTGCTGGTCGAAGACTATGATCGGATGTAAACATTAATTTATTATTTTAATATTCCCCAAATCAATCGTCAATCCCCTTATTGAGCTAAATCATTTACATTAGTGGTTGGAAAATGATGCAGGCATACACAAAGCCATAAGTTAACGATTATGCAAATTCCCTACATATATTTGGTCATGAATGCAGTCAATTGTAAATATACCCAAACCAATTATTTATATAAAAAAAATCTTACATATAATGGTGGATTCGTAGGCAGTTTAATCCAGACCATGTGCATTTATGCAACCAAAATGATTACAATTTTGGCGGATAAATACGGGAATGTTTAAATCTGCCCATTACATTTACATCTATACAGTATACAGAAACACTGTAAAGCCTGAAACTATTTAAACATTTGGGTAAGACTTCCGTGTTTTTTGTCACATTGTTCAAACCACTTGAGGTTAGCTTTACTGTTAGCGTCCTCTCAGCCTTGTCTGCAAACATACTGCTGTTCTCTATTAATGCAGCATCTATTCAAGAAATTAATTACTTTATAATGATCTGACAATGTGTACTGTATACATACCTTTTAGTTGTTGGTGTTTTAAATCTGCATTGTTCAGCTCCGTGCAGTGTTCTGCTGCATTCAACGTGCAGTCTCACGTGTCAAAACAACCACCATGAGGCATCAGTGATCATTTTTATTTCACCTCTAGAGGGCGCTCTCACACTTTATAATGACAGCGCACCCTTCCCAGCCGCTCCAGCACCAGACACAATGGGACACAACAGGGGAAAATTATCAGTGTGGATTTTTGCCGATAACCGATAGTTCCAGAAATCATTATCGGTGCCGATTAATTGGCAAAACCAATATATCGGTCGACCTCTAAAATAAAGAGAATTAAACTCCACATTAACTTCTTTAGAAATTAACATCATTTATAAATTTTAACCCTCACTATGAGTGACCTCTCAATGTACCGTAATAACCCCCTTTGTAAAATCCACTAGAAACAGACCTTGCCTGATCTCCATCAGGCCCCATAGAGTCAAGAAGACAAGAGAGATGCTACTAATAAAGTTTAATTGTTTGTTCCACATAACATTTTTGAGTTTCTACTAGTTGAACTTTCTATATAGACAGTAACACAGAACAACAGGGTAAGAGTTCAGATGTATTATGTCAGCCTTACTATTGATGAGACCTCACATTCAAGGGCAGCATGACCTCTATGTAACAGGCAAAACTTTGCTTTAATACAGGCACAACTTTGCACTCTCTCACCCTCTTCAGAGAGAACAATCGAGCAAGAAACACATACTGCAAAGCATCTGGTGCAGAGATACACTACAGAAGATACAGTCAGTACAGTGTACAGGAGGGTATGCTTCAAAAGCGAATAGCCTACATGTACTTCCATGACATCAATACTTACACTACGCTTCCTACAAATGTTACTCTTCATGGAAAGATGTAAAAGGAAATATTACCTTTAATTTGCCAGTCAGTTGCACGTTTATACTGTGTGCAGTTAAATGGGACACCTATATGAAGCGAAAGGAACCCCACCATTACACGCACGTATTCACAGTGACATCACAGTAGAGCAGCCCATCAAAGGATGTTCGCGAGTGCATACACATACACAACAGAAAAGAAAGAGACTCAACATGATACCTCTTCTAGTGGAAAGTATTTTACTCTAATAACTTCTTTGTCAAAGGTAGTAGAAATATAGGGTCCAGACTGTGACTAAATGGTCGATCTTGCAATAATTTGTCACACCGGAGTGACTACAGACTTTGCCAACTCTCGTTGATTATGCGCAACGCGTCTGTTTCTATTTCGTATGAGAAAAGCAGAATGTAACAGCAAAGCCACTACCTATTTCAATTATCAGCCGGCTCAATGAAAAACAAAACAGCAGTTATATTCATACTAATTATCTGTATATTACGTATATAGTCCTATTCAATTATAAATTTGTTGCAATTATGTCAGTTCAAAAAGGTTCTATTTTGTTTTTATAGTTTCTAAATATATAGTTTGTCATTTCATAACAAAAATGCCACATTTAGTTTTATTGAAGTTACTTACTTTCATAGTAAGGAGCCATGCTTGGTTTTACCAGTGACTACCTGTGACTTAAAACTATGGACACTAATTAACTATGGCAACTTTTCATAATTATTATGAACCAATCAATCAGTTTTTCTTCAGTGTAAAATCTGTTCTAGAATCTGCTCTTTGATTATAGGAAAATGTATCTGGCTTTGATTGCCTTCAGAAAATCAAAGAGATGACTGCACTTAATCAGCAGAATCGCACACAGATTATTTCAATTTAGCCCTATATAAATGAGGTATGCCTTAATATAAACATATTTTTGATCATACGCATACACATTGTTCATCATGTTACTGTTGCATCAAAATCAATGATATACTGTCTTATGTACATTTCAATGACAAAATAATATCAAATATATAATAATGTCATTATATTTATTAGTTAATATAATTCATAATAATTTTTTTATATATATATTAAGGACAAAGAATGCTACCAAATCAGGTGCTGGTGCCACAGTCTGTAGAACTATCATATATTAGTCTGAAGCCCTGTTGTGACATGTACTGTTTGTTCTGTTAGATAGGTTTATATTTTCTATTGGTGTTTGTTTAAAATAGTGAGAAAAAAAATTCTGAGTGTTTCAAGTGTCAAAAGCTCCTAGTAAATAATAAACACACACATGATAAGGCGAACATGAATAACCCATCTATAATAATTCTAATGTCATTTTAAACTATTACTCCACCGATGGGTCCAGCCTTGCAGGCTTGTGGACGCGCAAAGCAGCTGAAAAAAAAAATCCTTGGGGAAACACTGCCCAAGCTGACAAAACATTTTGCAACACTTCCATAGCCTCCAGGTTTATCCTTATGAAAAAATTAAAATAAATAATTAAAAGAACGCAAGGTTTTAAAAGCTCTCCGGTTTGTCTCATGCCTCATAAGCACGTACAAGTTGGGCAGGGTGATTTATTTTATTTTATTGATTCATTTTAATTTCTGTTTTTATTTAATTTTTTTTATTGAGAAATTGTGGTTTCGCCAAAAAAATAAGCAAAGGCTAAAGTTAGATAAGTTGTCAATCGATCAATGGCAGAATAAGGAAGATAAATAAAAATGTTCATGGTGCTTCGCTTAATGGCCCCTCCATACTGATCAGCTGCAAATGTGTGCATGCTGCAAATAAAATTTAAAATTTAAAAGTGTATACACCTTACTGGGACCATACCTGGTCATGCTAGGGCTGCACGATTTGGAGAAAATGTCATATTGCGATTATTGAGGTTAATATTGCGATAGCGATATAATAAAAGTTTTGGAGTTGTGCTTATTTACAGGTCACGCTCCCATATAATGTTAACTTTATTTATTGATGAAATAAATATCGCCAAGCAGTGAACTGTGTTTCTGTGTTATTTTTTCTGACCACCAGTTCAGTGTCAGTCTGCTCGGCATCCATCTTCAATTGATTTCCACGCTGAACACCGGAAACTCACATGACCACACATGCCACTCCCTAAACTAAGTGTAATGATTTCCGTGTCTTGTCTCACTGTTGCCCTTTGTTTGTCATTTTGTCACTTTTCTAACTCCTTAGTTTTTCACTTTTGTCACCCTTCCATAGTTTTCTTGTTAGCGTTCGTGTTCTCCGTTCATTGTTTTCACCTGCCCTCGTTAATTTGCCATTGGTTTCTGTTCATCACCTCGTTACCTTCTTTGAGTTCTGTTTGTTCATTGGCCCCTTTTTCCCTTGTTCATGTATTTAACCCTGTCTGTTTGTTCAGTCTCTGTCGGTCGTTGTTTGTGAATGGATGTATGGATCGTTTCATGTTTGCTGTTCTTGCCCCTGACGTTGATTCGTGTTCGTCCGAGGTTCCCTTTCCCCTTCGTGGATGTTTGTCAACTTGTGTTCACCCGTGTGTCACTGTGTGTTTGAATGCACTTTTCCCATCGTGGACTTTTGATTTGTTCCCGTGTTTTCTTATCTGTGTACATTCATTAATAAAAACCGCGTTTGGATCCGCATCTACCGTCTGCCTTCTCCTGACTCCCCATACCGTGACAGAACAACCGACCACAAAATGGATCCAGTGGCTTTCTTCGTGGGACTGACGCGAATGGAGCTAAACATCCGTGAGTTCTCCCACTTTTTCTCCTGCATGGCCGGCCACACCGGTTGGGATGACAACCTCCTGAAGACCGTCTACAGGATTGGTGTACCTAAACACCGGTTTTATGATTTGCCGGAGATTGGAGTCTCATCGAGGAGGAATTTGCTGCCGGGGAACCTCCTCTCTCGATCCCAGCTCTCGCCTCTGGGCTCTCTACGCCTGCCATGGTCAGCGAGCCAGCGCCTACGCCTGTCCCGGTCTGCGAGCCAGAGCCCACGCATGTCACGGTGAGCGAGCCAGAGCCCACGCATGTCACTGTGAGCGAGCCTGAGTCCTCGTCAGCCACGGTGAGCGAGCCTGAGCCCTCGACCGCCCCCGAGCCAGCGCCTGTGGCCTCAGACGTCAATGAGCCAGTGCCGGTAGCTTCAAACGTCAATGAGCCAGTGCCTGTAGCCTCAGATATCCGTTAGCCAGCGCCTATAGCCTCGACCGTCCCTGAGCCAGCGCCTGTAGCCTCGACCGTCCCTGAGCCAGCGCCTGGAGCCATGACCATCCAAGCGCCAACGCCTCCCGAGCTTTCCAGAGCTCCGCCTCCCGAGCCTCCCGAGCTTTCCAGAGCTCCGCCTTCCGAGCTTTCCAGAGCTCCGCCTTCCGAGCCTCCCGAGCTTTCCAGAGCTCCGCCTTCCGAGCCTCCCGAGCTTTACAGAGCTCCGCCTCCCGAGCTTTACAGAGCTCCGCCTCCCGAGTCTTACAGGGCTCCTCTCGAGCTTCCCAGAGCTCCGCCTCCCGAGCCTTCCAGGACTCCGCCTCTCAAGCCCCTCGAGCCTTCCAGGACTCCGCCCCTCAAGCCCCTCGAGCCTCCCAGGGCTCCGCCTCTCAAGCCTCCCAGGGCTCCGCCCCTCAATTCACTCAAGTCTTCCAGGGCCCCGCCTCTCAAGCCTCTCGAGCCTTCCAGGGCTCCGCTTCTCGAGCCTCTCGAGCCTTCCAGGGCTCCGCCTCTCGAGCCTCCCAGGGCTCTGCCTCTCAAGCTTCTCGAGCCTTTCAGAACTCCATCTCTCAAGTCTCTCGAGCCTTCCAGGGCTCCGCCTCTCAAGCCTCTCGAGCCTTCCAGGGCTCCACCCCTCAAGCCTCTTGAGCCTCCCAGGGCTCCGCCTCTCAAGCCTCTTGAGCCTCCCAGGGCTCCGCCTCTCAAGCCTCTCGAGCCTTCCAGGGCTCCACCTCCAGAGCCTCTCGAGTCTTCCACGGCCCTTCTCCCCGAGCCTCCTACGGCTCCGCCTCCCGAGCCTCCTACGGCTCTGCTCCCAGAGACTCCAGAGCTTTCTACGGCTCCGCCTCCCGAGCCTCCTACGGCTCCGCCTCCCGAGCCTCCTACGGCTCTGCTCCCAGAGCCTCCTGAGCCTCCTACGGCCCCGCCTCCCGAGCCTCCTACGGCTCCGCCTCCCGAGCCTCCTACGGCTCCGCCTCCCGAGCCTCCTATGGCTCTGCGCCCAGAGACTCCAGAGCCTTCTAGGGCTCCGCCTCTAGAGCGTCCTACGGCTCTGCCTCCTGAGCCTTCCTCAGCTCCGCCACAAGAGCCTCCCTAGGCTTCGCCACCAGAGCCTCCTACGGCTCCGCCTCCAGAGCCTCCTACGGCTCTGCTCCCAGAGACTCCAGAGCTTTCTACGGCTCTGCCTCCCGAGCCTCCTACGGCTCCGCCTCCCGAGCCTCCTACGGCTCTGCTCCCAGAGCCTCCTGAGCCTCCTACGGCCCCGCCTCCCGAGCCTCCTACGGCTCCACCTCCCGAGCCTCCTACGGCTCCGCCTCCCGAGCCTCCTATGGCTCTGCGCCCAGAGACTCCAGAGCCTTCTAGGGCTCCGCCTCTAGAGCGTCCTACGGCTCTGCCTCCTGAGCCTTCCTCAGCTCCGCCACAAGAGCCTCCCTCGGCTTCGCCACCAGAGCCTCCTACGGCTCCGCCTCCAGAGCCTCCCGAGCCTCCCTCGTCTTCGCCTCTAGAGGCTCCTGCGGCGCCACCTCCCTCTGCCCTGTCTCCTGGGCCTCCCACGGCTCTGCCTCCTGGGCCTCCCTCTGCTTGGCCTCTTGAGCCTCCCACGGCTCCACCCCCTGATCCCCCAGAGCTTTCCATGGCTCCGCCTCCCTTGGCTCCGCCTCCTGAGCCACCAGAGCCTCCCACAGCTTCGTCTCCAGAGACCCTCTCAGCTCCGCCTCCGGGACCTGTCCCTGTCCTGAGGCTGCCTCCTAGGCCTCCTGGACCTGTCCCTGTCCGCTGGCCACCTCCCAGGCCTCCTAGACCTGTCCCTGTCTTGTGGCCACCTCCCAGGTCCCCTGAACCGGCCCTTGCCAAGTGGCCAGCTCCCGGGCCATCTAAACCGGCCTCCGTCCTGTGGCCACCTCCCAGGCCCTCTGAACCGGCCCCTGCTCTGCGGCCATCTCCCAGACCACCTAAACCTGTCCCTACCCGGTGGACGCCCCCCAGACCACCCGACCTGGTTCCCTGCACACACCCCCAGAGACTGCTTACCTGCCCTCTCGGCCTCCCTGGTCTGCCTGTCTGCCCTTTGTTTGTCCCCTGGACCGTCTGTCTGCCCCTCGTTGCCCCCTGGACTGTCTGTCTGCCCCTCGTTGCCCCCTGGACTGCCCGTCTGCCCTTGGTTGCTCCCCTTGGTCTGTCTGCCCACCACAAGCTTCCCCCCCCAGTCAATGGACATTTGTTCTTCCTGTTTTTTGTTATGTCACTTTTGAGCGTCTGGAATCCGCTCCTTTAAGGGGGGGTTCTGTAATGATTACCGTGTCTTGTCTCACTGTTGCCCTTTGTCATTTTGTCACTTTTCTAACTCCTTAGTTTTTCACTTTTGTCACCCTTCCATAGTTTTCTTGTTAGCGTTCGTGTTCTCCGTTCATTGTTTTCACCTGCACTCCTTAATTTGCCATTGGTTTCTGTTCATCACCTCGTTACCTTCTTTGAGTTCTGTTTGTTCATTGGCCCCTTTTTCCCTTGTTCATGTATTTAACCCTGTCTGTTTGTTCAGTCTCTGTCGGTCGTTGTTTGTGAATGAATGTATGGATCGTTTCATGTTTGCTGTTCTTGCCCCTGACGTTGATTCGTGTTCATCCGAGGTTCCCTTTCCCCTTCGTGGATGTTTGTCAACTTGTGTTCACCCGTGTGTCACTGTATGTTTGAATGCACTTTTCCCATCGTGGACTTTTGATTTGTTCCCGTGTTTTCTTATCTGTGTACATTCATTAATAAAAACCGCGTTTGGATCCGCATCTACCGTCTGCCTTCTCCTGACTCCCCATACCGTGACACTAAGTCTGACTGGTCATCTTTTTATTTGCGGTGTAGAAAATGGGCAAACAGCTCTCAGAGAGAATGGGCTGTCACATCCACACATGCAGTTATTTGTTCAAATAAAATCGCAGCATTTGCCGTTATATAATCGCACACGCTGACATTGCGATTGCGATATGATTAATCATGCAGCACTAGGTCATGCCATTGTGTGCATGTTGATGAACACAATGGTTTCTTTTCTTTTCTTTAAATACCCATAATAAAGTGTTATGGACATGAAAGTTACAGGTGCTTCATATCAAATCATTTGGATCTAAATGGGGGAATCAAACGTCCTCCGCACCTTTATTTAATATGATGATTCAGATAAATTTCAAATTGTTTCTTTGATCAGTGACATTTTTCAAGTTTACTGCATCTATAGCCAGCATTTGGGAAGCGATCGTTTGAACTGTAATGTTAATCATTTATCATCTCATATTGCTGCTCTGTTTAGCGTGTACAGCACACACCTACTATAGGAGGCGCTCACTCATCCAACACTGACTGAAATGGAAAATGCAGAATGTTTTAAAATGCAGCCTTTTGTGGTTTAGTATTTGTGCAAGGTGGCAGACTCTGCCTTACCTACCAAGGAGGTAGCAGGAACCAGTGTGAACAATCAACTGAACTTTAATTTCAAACTCCAATTTAAACAGTACAACGAAACATAGATGCACACACACAGACACGTGTGTCTCTCTCTCTCTTTCTCGCTCTCTCTCTCTCTCGTCCGCCACGGTCTCCTCTCCTTAAGTATTCCTGCTGCTCCTCACTAGAACGAGAGGCCGGTGTTTCCAACTTATCTCTCCGGCCTTGCTCTGCCGAGATGCTACTCGGCCACACCTTGCTCGCCACATACCCCCATCCCCAAACTCAGGCCCGGGAGTAATCTGGCCTGCTACTTACTCCTCCCCCATTTCTAGAGAGGGAGTGTTGGCACCTACGCCACCGTGCTGCAGGATAGCCTCCTGCCGGGTCCAACGTGTGCATGCCTGGGAGTAGGAACAGGATGAGGGGAAGGAGAGAGGAGAGTGGAGAGAGGGGAGAGAGAGGGAGACACACGTGTCTGTGCGTCTATGTTTCGTTGTACTGTTTAAATTTGAGTTTGAAATTAAAGTTCTTTTGATTGTTCACTCTGTTTCACACTTCCTCCTTAGTAGGGAAGGCAGAGTCTGACACTTTGGTGCCGAAACCCGGGATTTTGGTGGAAGATGCGCTGTCATGAAGTCCTCGCCGGTAACTAAAGATTGCGATGCCAAGGGAGTGCTCGATCAGATGATACTAGAGCATTACGTCACCCAGCAAACAAAAGGAATGGCTGAGGGTGTCCAGTGTCATCACCCAGCATTGCTGAAGGAAGCAGTACAGCTGGCTAAGGAGCGTTTGGCAGAGTGTTTGGGGGCCGATATCCCCATATCTCTCTCCTCTAGTTTCTACCTCCGCTCTCTCTCTCTCTCGTCCGCCGCTGACTCCTGTCATTAAGTGCTTATGCTGCTCCTCACTGGAACACAAGTCCAGCATGGTGCACAGGTGGAACTCTTTCACAAATTATCTCCCCGGCCTCGCTCTGCCCAGATGCTGCTCAGCCACACCCTGCTTGCCACAGTCATACATCAATTTTACTTCAATCAATCATACACACTAAATGGATACCATACTGATGTCTCAGAGGTCAAAGTCTGAAGGTTTCACAGGTTTCTAACACTCATTCGGTATCTCACTAAGGGAATGCCCCAGATGTGACCGATTGTGGAAGCTCCAATGACACAACCTTCATCAAGATTGACAGACCAATTGCTACAAATTTTAAAGAGTCCCACCTCCCTAAAATAAACCACAGCTACCTGTTGCTGCCTCAATCTCGCTCTCTTCCCAGTGGCATATATTTGGAAGCAGCCCTCTCTAGACAAACTAAGATTTATTGTTTAACGGTTTGACGAACAAGCTACTGGTGACATCCAAACACAATTGATTTTTTTAGGCATGCTTGTGTAGTGGCAATAACCTCTATATAGTAGAGTAAACTAAAGTGTCATGGCGAGTTTATCTCTACTATTTTACGCTCAGCACTTTTCAGTGTTGTTCTGACTCTTGTGGTGCTCACTATGCTACAAACAGTTGGAAATAAAAAAAGTTTATTCTTGGCTTGGCAGTCATGGTCAAAAATTACCCGTGTCTCTCTTCTCAGGCCAGAGAAGTGTCAGAGGAGCATCCGCAAGTCCCGTCATGGGGCAAAATGATGGAAAATATGCCTCCAGTCCTTACCCTGCTGTTCAAGGAGGCATTGGCAGGAGAGAAAAACAACAAAAGGGACGAAGTTTTATCTGACATTCTTGAGGACGACGAGGATGAAGACAACACCATTTTGCCTGTGGACCAGTCCTGGCCGCAGAGCACGCAGGAGTGCTCCCCATCTCCAGTTCAGTCTTGAGATTTGGTACAGGGCAGCAGCTAAGCTCTCATCGACTGGCCATTGCAGCCAGTGGGTACAGGAGCTGAAAGTGATTTATACGATGGCACCCATCTCACCTCCTTCCAGTGAAGCAGTTCCTTCCAGCCGTCCCAGCTTATGTGGTGTTAAAGAGATGATATTGGGATAAGCCTTTTTCTCACTGTTTCTCAAGTTCAAAGTGCTCACGCTCAGAACTTTGTCTCATTTTATTAGTCACAGAGACTGGTTTATGTCAATAGATCTCCAAGATCTAATGCTCTATCTATTGATCTATCGTATTTTCACATAGAAATGTTTCCTGCTCACAGGAATTAGTTTGGCTTATCTGGACAGAGTCAATGAGTAGGAGAAAGTTCCTTTCGGTCTTCCTATGGAACCTCTGTATTTATCAAATGTGCGGAACAGTGAGAGGTGTTTGAACTCCTGCACTGAGGGAATAGCACAACTTTTCTGGAGTTGCTAACTGTGTTTCTAACTCTCAGACATTTTGAGTTTTCTCAGGAATCATCACTTGTTGATCAGAACAGAAAACCTGATGGTGGTAGCCTATATAAATCGGCAAGGGGGAGTTCGCTCTCGCCAGCTTCACAGCTTGGCAGAGAAACTGATTGTGTGGAGTAACATGAATCTGTTGTCATAAGAGCAATGCATGTTCTGGGTGTAATGTACAGGGAGAGGATTTAAGTCCAGAAGGAATCCTCTGTAAAGAGAATGGAGGCTTAATCCTCAAGTGACCAGCCTCATCTGGCAGAGATTCAGACAGGCAGCCATACGTAGATCTCTTTGCATTGCAATATGATGTGCAATGTCCTCTGTTCTTCTCGCTAGTGGGTGACGATGCACCGATGGATGTGGATGCGCTAGCCATCTCGTGGCCTCACATTTTACTGTATGCGTTCCCCTACTGATCCTGATCAGACCGATGCTGTGGAAAGTGAGTTCTGTCATTCCCTCATTCTTATAGCTCTGAACTGCCTAGGGAAGCTGTGGATGGCAGAGACAGCTCAGCTGCTTTACGACCACCCATGACCTCTACCACTTCACAGATATCTTCTCTCTCAAGCGCACAGCGAAACTCCATCCCTCTCCTCAGATGTTGGCTCTTTGGGCATGGCCCATGAGAAGCAAAATTTTAATAACAACGGCTTGCGAGGACAGCCTCGACGTGTTCGTTATACGATCTCAAATGGGGAGTATTTGAACGATGGTGTGCAGAGAGACATATCATTCCATTTTGGATTCGGTGACAGGTGTATTGTGCTTTCTGCAAAACTTTTAGATCAGGGCAGAGATTTTTCTACGATCAAAGTCTATTTGGCCCCTATATCAGCATGAAAGGTGATATCTCACGTGGGCACCAACTTTGGCACTATGGGAGAGCACCCACTGATTTGTTGTTTTATGAGAGGCAAGTGGATGTTACACAGGGTCTCTAGATGGGATGTGCCACTGTGGGATCTGTCCATGGTCCTGAACACGCTGTCTCAGCCACCCTTTGAACAACTAGATAGCATTACATTAAAGCTGCTTTGTTCTTTGAAGACAGCTTTGTTAATTGCCCTCATGACTGCAAAACAAGTAAGTGAATTACATGCTTTATCAGTTCATTCCACATGTATGTGGTTTGCTCAAGGAGGTCAAAAAATAACCCTTAGAAGAAACCCAGTGTTTGTACCTAAAGTAAGTGACTCGGAGCGTGTACCAGTCGGTAGACTTGTTCTCTTTTCACCCACCGCTTTTTTCCTCCCCAGAGGATGAGAGGATGCATTGCTTGTGTCCAGTACGTGCTCTGACTGCATATGTGCAAAAGACGACAGCCCGAAGGGAGAGTAGTCAGCTCTTTATTCATGGTCTGACTCTCTTTAAGGTAAACCTATTTCTCGCCAGCACCTTTCTCATTGGGTGGTGGGTGCGATTGTGCTATGTTGTAACAGCTCTAATCGACAAACTCTGCAGGGTTTACAGGCTCAATCCACAAGGGGTTTGGCCACATCCTAGGTGCTGTTCAAGGGCATTTCAGTTCAAGAGATTTGTGCTGCGGCATGTTGGTCATCTCCCCACACTTCTTAGGTTTTAAAAACTGGATGTTACAGACCCTTCTGTGGCTCACACAGTCCTTGAGGCGGGAATACTGCATAATGTACAATAGAGCACACACACACATATATATACACAGCATACAGTAGCAGATCCATATTCGTATGTTTGAATGATTTAATTTCTTGGATAAAAAAGAATATGACTCAGTTTAATTGTTTGGTTCTGCATTTTCTCTGCTTTTGGCATCTGTTTCAGCCAGCATATCTGCAATTCGGGAATGAGGCAGCAACAGGTAGCTGTGATTTATATTAGGGAGGTGGGACTCCTTAAAAGTTGCAGAGATTGGCCTATCAGTCTTGGCAGACGTTGTGTTACTGGAGCTTCAACAATCGGTCAATGCTGGGGCATTCCCTTAGTGAGATACTTCATGTTATCAAAGAACCGGGGTTGCGCGAGTAACCTACATTTTTGGATAATTTTCTAGATAGACCTGATTCAGCAGAAAATTAATAGCCACATTGGCCAAGACGAATTTTGCAGTTTCCTTTCCTTTACACTCATTTCTAACACCTGGTTATTTTTAAATTATATTTGAATCTATTTTTCTATTATTTACACTGTTTGACAACTTCATGTGTGGTGCACTTTGGTTTTTGTACATTTTTCTTGAAAACCAATGTTTTCTATAATGAATAGCACTTTGATTTCACTAGGTTGCTTTGCATTCTAAAAAAGATTATTTAGAAATGTCTTTATCACCCAGCCCTACATATGAGATCTAAATACATCCGTAATCTTTATTGCTTTGTAATAATCTCTAATCTGATTAAATCTATCTTTAAGCTGCCAGACTAAATACGTGCTTTGATCTGAATACTTGCTGCAGCGCCGTATCCATAGATACAGAAGCACAGCTCCATGTTCCAGCGCTTTGATTACATGTGCACGACAAAACATTAAAGCATTTTCCTGCAAAAATGTGTATGAAAAGAGCTTGTTTTTTGAGGGTGTTAAATTATCAACACATATAATTTGAGAAATCAAAAGGTAATTTTGCAATGTTCTGATTCCACGTGTCAGTTATTACAGAAGGGCAAAAGTCAGGAAAATAGCTAATTGTACACTAAACGTAACTGTCTTTATTATGACCTACATTAAAGCCACACAGCACTCTGACACACAGACAATGCGCACATTACACATCAGCTCTTAATGGGTGTGAATCAGGTCTTAATGGACATGAATCAGAACAGACATGCACATTTCTGCATGTCCAGTGCATTTCATCATCTGCAAAAATGTGAGCATGCATACGCAGCCCCAGAAACTGATGCATGTGTATTAATTTGTTAACTTATACAGATACAAAAGTGAGCATTACAGAATTTAATTGGATCAAGTGGATGTGTATGACATTAATAGATGAGCAAGAGAAAATCGGTGAGAGCATGTGCTCATTATGGGAACAAATCTATAGGGCTTTTGGCTGCAGTGCAGAACTGGTCTGTCAAAGCAAGTGGAGGGGGGGTGTTAGGGATCCCTCTGGTGTCCAGCAAATATACTTCGCTGAGATCAGAGAGTGAAAGGCGCATACAGAGAGGAGATCAGTCCTCTTAAGAGAGGAATGGGAGAAAAAAACCTTCACATCAGCACTTTGCAAACAGTGTCTCTGACAGCCGCCACCCTGAGGATTTGCTAATGGCCTTTCTGACAAGGATATCCAAGGACAGAAGCGCATTATTTCTTACCTCGCCCTTCGAGCCTTGGTGGCCTGATGCTGGACAGGTGGATGGTCTTATACACCCCAGAGTTCATCTTGACCATGATGGGTAGTATAAGACCATTCACGACTTGCATCACCTGTAAAAAGTGAAACAAAAGGATAATCGGTCGGAAAGAGTGGGGAACTATTTCGATGTTAAAATAGTTTCTCAAATTCTAGTGTAATATGCAGACATCTGTAAGTAAGCCATATATAGGTTGACTTCCTCAAATTGTAAACACTGTGGCTCTATGGCGCTACAAAAGTATTACAGTTATGTTGGAAAATATTGCAATTCAGTTTTGCTGGGGCTAGTGGCGTAGACTTCGGCTTTAAGAGAAGCAACCTGTTAAACAAGGTTTTAGAATTTAGTGGTCTATTTCTGTTTTTACATTTATTCTATTAAAGGACAGCATTTAGCATCCATATTTTGCTAAGGAACTTGTCTGATTGGCGTCAGGTGACCATAATAAACTTGCCTAATAACACAAGGCTTCCTTTAGATGGACTAGTTGACAAGTTATTCATACTAAACATTGACTGGTCATTGTAGAAAATATGCCATTTGCACATCCCTAATATTCATTGGTGAAATATTGCATGAGTGGGTGGAAGAAAGAGTCTAAACAAGTGACCAAGTCACCACTCCATTTTGAGGACTTGCTTGTTGCTAGAGAAACATAACTGTACCCCACTATGTGCCTTTCGAAGTATATAAGGAGATTGCTGCTAAAAAAAACACTTCTCCCACTCACTGCTCTCAAACACATATCCCTCCTCTCTCCAATTCTCTCATCCTACCGCCATTATTTCACTCACATAAGATAATGAAAATGAGCCGAGAGGAAACACAAAGGAGAAGTGAAAGAGGGAGGGACCAGTCCATCATTTTCTTTGGAGGAAAAGGATTACATCGAGCACTTATAAGTGTGCCAGAGTGTTTTTTAGCAACAGATCTCCTCAGATATGCTTATGTCCCTTTCACATTGTCTACACAAGATGTGAGCATTGTGTCGCATCAAAAGCAACAGAACCCATAAAAGGCATCGCGCTGACAGTAAACAGATGTCCCGTACCATTTGCCACGGCACGTGCTGGCACTACTACTGCCAACAACAAAAATAAACTGTTTAGAACTTTGTGTTGACATGTTCAGTGCAGACAGTCTCAAGTCGTTGCGTCGCGTTGGCGGACATGCCCAGTGTAGACAGGGTGTCAGAAAGATTTTGACATTTTGTTGGTGCTTGCCCGTGTCAAAGTTGGCTCTTCAATGTTGTTGTTGGTTTTTGCCGGGGCAGTTGCTAAGGTGTTCTGAGCTTGGACTACTGAAATGGGACTACCCATTTGGCAGACTACTGGAAGGCAATGGGAGAGTTTGAAAGTTGGGAGAGAACTACTTAAAGCTGAAGTGTCAGAGTTAAAATACTTTCTCCTATCCCAGCTTAACATGCAGAGACAACTATAAGTAAACCACTCATAGATTAATTTTCTCTAAGGGCAACCCGTATCTCTGTGTCTATTAAATTCCTGTGTTTGTTTTGAGCAACCCGCTTAGACCCCACCCAACAACATTACTCAAACAATGGCGCAAGTTGGGGGCGGAACTATGACTGTTTAAACAACTGCAGACAAGGGGAGTATTCGCAAAGCTGTTTTGAAAATATGGTTTATTTTTGCAATTCCTTACGGTGGCGCTAGTCGCAGAAATAATGTAATTCAGCTTTAAGCCATTATTTTTGTAATTCTGTTTGTTGATGCACATAAAGCTACTTAAATGATATAAGAAATCAATTACTTTATTCTCTAATTAAACATTTCATTTTATAACATTAGGAATTTTAGACTTTTTAAAGGCCATAATTTTGAAAAGAAAGCAAAAAATGCGTATGCAGATGCAAGTACTTGGCCAACGTGCGTTCAGGTTGAACATACAAAATGTATATGATGTATAGAATCGTGTCTAAATATATCATATCTGGTGTCATCTTATATGATCATCAGCTTATTTAATAAAGGAGTCAGTGAGGAAGATGACAGGTGTTGGATGGGTAATGGATCAGATATAATCAGACCTGAAAATATGGAAAAAAAAAAGTCAAAAAAATCTTTTTTTAAAACATATATTTTTCTGAGCAAATAAAGAGGAAATGACTGTCTTCAGAGAGCTACAGAGGAAGATATGGTGATATGGGCAGAATTACAGCACAGATGGACAGATTGTACACCTTTTAACTGAGCCATCATGGTGGAAATTAAAATGAACACTTGCAAAAAAACACCCGACTGAATGACTGCCAGTGATAAGACAGAAAATCAATCTAGACGTGTTTATGTTTAAAAGCCATTTATGTTTCTGTGTTTTGTGTGGTGGTCGTACAGCAGAAATGTGAATATTAAGGCATGTTTTGCTATTTCAGTAGCAGTTACACATACAGGGCACATTAATGCAAGCTGCCATCAGGATTCCAGAGCCCAGATCCATGACTCACTCTGCTGCTGCCTACAGAACTCTGCAGGGTTCCACTGCCACATACAGACCATGACTGGAACTGCATCAAAAGCACATCAATACTAACTAGATCTGCAAATAGGTTACAATTTGTTTAGCTTTAAGTCATGATTTTTTTTTTTTTTTAATTAAAAGTATTTCCTTTGCAGTTCATATTTTGTACTACAGTTTTAACTACACTAATTTTTTGTTTTGCGTATTTCATTTAACAATTAAAAAAGTCAATCCATTTTGTTATCAGAATACCATGTTATTTACACAGTATTACAAGAAACCCCAAAGAATAAAGCAAATGTGGCATTACCTTGAAACATGTCAAAACAATGATGGCTTTACCATTCTAAGTTCCAAAACAGTTCCAATAACATTGTAATAACATTGTAATAACACTGTAATAACATTATACCACAGTACTTTTCTAAGTGAAAATACTTTGTTCCAGTTTATGGTTTCAAATGAACTCCATTTACTGTAGATACACAGACTATTTAATTATATCTTTAATTATGTTCCACTTATTCATACTCGTTGCAAAAGTTGCCATTGTTGAACAATTATTCTAATCTGACACTAATCTGTAAAAACACAACTATGTGTATAATATTAAGACAACAGATGCTGAAAATCAAACGTTTCACTTAAACTCGTCCTGTAAATATCAGCCCAGGAAATGTATCAAACAAATTACAACAGCCAGATTTGTGTGGCAGGACACAGAAACAGCTTATTCAAATACTGGCCATTCTGCCTTTGTCAGTCACTTTTTCTGTTGACTGCTCTCACTCTCTCACGCACACACACACACGCGCGCGCACACACACACACACACACACACACACACACACACACACAGTATACTAAATACACACTCACACAATTTCAAAGTATATCTTCTTTCTCTCCAAGCTTGAGAGAGATCTGAGGCTAGCTAAAGCTCATATAAATGCTTTATTCTTCACTGCTGGTACTTTGTGACTCGAGGACAAACACTTTGGTGTCTGCAGATTCTGAAAGTAACTCTGTAAGCAGATTGCAGTGCAACACACCTTTACATAACAAATGGCCAAGCGTGAATATTTTAAAGGTCTTGTAGTTCAAGGTAAGAAACTTTTTGTATAAAAACATACTTTCTGACTTTCACACTTTCTGGGGAGAGCACCCTGTGTGAACATATCTATTAGGGTTGTGGCTTCAAGCCCTACTGATGTTGCATAAACATCAGTAGGTAAATTGTACAGTTACTTCAAAATGCAACTTAAGACATTCTTAAAAGTCTTACAGTCAAGATGAAATGTCAATGCAAACAATTTTACTTCTGTAATGTGACTTATTTCCATATGGATCTTCAACAAGAAAAAAAAAGACGAATTTGGGGCTTAATTTTATCCATCAGCAATAGAGCTATTCAGCTGTGATGTAAATTATTAGGTGATTACATGGAGCTGGACAGCCCCTTATCACTATGAACTTGTTTGAAACAATTAGCATGGCAAGATCTGCAAAACACCAACTTTTCCACCCTGAAAAATTTTATAAAAGCATACAGGTTTGGAATGACATGAGTAGCAAATAATGACATCCTTCCTTAAAAAAAACACTACTCTTCAAGTAAACAGGGTAAATTTTGATTTCATGTAGACTAAGTTTGCACTGCCTTTATCTTTCCCCAGCATAATAGGTGATGGAAACAGAAGCAGAGACTCAGCTTTAATTTAGCAGGGGATTCTTGAAGGCTGCAGCTGAACAGAACCGCTGAGACGGCCCAAGGCTGACTTTACAGAGTATGCAAAACAAAATGAAACACCTGAGACCTGAAAGGCCTGCCTCGCTGACAGACACAACAGAAAACAAGGCATCAGGGAGACGAGTACGTCAAACTCAGTCAGCACTTTAAGAGCCTGCGGTGCTCAAATATTCTTCAGAACTGCCAGTAAAAAAGGAGTTTGAAGAGAAGACGGAGCAGAGAGAAGGTCATTTGTTATCAATGTGGGACTCGGCTGGTGAAATGTCATCCTTTGCTGCAGCAGAAACATCAACCTAAACTCTGCTGTCTCTTCCTTGTGTCATTTTATGGTCAGAAAAACAAACCTAAATCTAGAGATCAAGGGTTTGGCCCCAAGGCTAACTGAAGCCCAAAGTATACTTTGATTTTGACGTAAAAGCTCAGAGTCTGCATACAGTCAAACGCGAGCCTGTGAAAGTATACTCCGTATGACTATACGTGTGGTTGGCGCATGCGCGCTACGACTGCTATGAGACAACTAACTATTTCTCATACCTCCTCACACACGCGATCGTTCACATCCTCTGCTATTTTTTTTACCTTCATGTCTTGATGTTTACCAGCGATTATATTATTTCTTGTGATTCTTTGTGACAGCAATGCTCAAATGTGAGTGTTGCCACCTTGTGGACCCACTAATTAGTGCAAATAATTCAAGGCGCATTCACATTCTGTGCGCTCAAAGACGTGCAGCTAGAAAAATCAGGCTGGGAGCATTCAGTGCTCAAGCACTCTGCTGATGACGAGATTTGAGTCACGTATCCTGTGGCATTTGGTATCATATCATGAACAAAACTAACAATCCATACATATTTTAATTAAACTTGAAGACAATTTTGACATGGTTTTCCACACATCACTGTTTTATCATATCCATGTACTGTATATGATTACAGACAAATGATATAGAAGAGTGAAATCGATAACATTCACTTCTGTACCTTGCCTGCACTTGACTTCAGTCTCTCAGTGGAGACGGATGACGTGATCTGCACCATCTTTATTATATTGGTTGTGATATCTCGCCAAATTTGTATGAAGTTAAACGTTTCTCAATTTTGTCACGTCTCTTGACACACTCGCATCCTGTCACCAGAAATAACAGCTCTCATTGAAAATCAATGGCCTCCTGTCGCTTTGTGGCTGTGAGTTGATGACAATTTGAACAGGGCTTAAATGTGCAAAATTAGTTGTTCGGTTCATTTCTGAACAACCTATGATGATTCTATATACATTTTTTAGAGTGTATTTGATGGCCGCTCCCATTAAAAAATAAAACTTCCTGTGAACTGTATTTAATACTCAGAAAAGGAGTGACAAACCTATTAGCTGCATGTAGTACAAGGCAGTCTTATTTGGAAATAGAGCAGCGGTCAAGCTGTTCAAGCTCAAAGATCCGAAGACCCGAATACCGAAAACTCACCTTGGCTACAAACTGTCTGTCCCTTCTGGTCCAGATTGGCTGTTGGAGAAACATAATCCTTCCATATTCTTACTTTTCACTCTTTCGCTGATCTGCTGGATTTTAAAGAAAGAGAGAGAGAGAAAGAGAAATAAGGTATATATCCACTCAAGTAATGCATAAAGCACAAACTTAAAAATGCATATGCACTTAATTGAATTAAATGCTCAACCTCGAGTTTTCCTTTCATATTTCATTCTGATTGTGTCTAATGCTTCAGTAAATTAGCAGGTGGGAATCAGGGCAGGTGTTCTTTAAAAAGCAGTGTAAAATTTGCCACATTTGCTAAACTATTCTGCTGAAACACAGAATAATTAGAGCAGTCTGCGACGGGCCGAGTCTTTTAAAAAGCGCTGCTGTTTGGTCGAGAAGTTGAAATGAGAGTCTCTTTTCAAATGTACTGCACATGTCTGATTGTGATGCACTGACCGTTCCGCGGCTCTGAGTTTCTCAGCACCCTGAATGTACATAGCCATAGACCAATCCACACAGAAGCAAAGCCCTCCTTCAAAAGCAACTCTGTGATGTTCCCATTCTGTAATCAAACACACACTTAAATTACTTCATATTAATGTATGGAGGACATGTATAGAGGTTTTACAAAAATGAAAAACCAAACAATGAAACAAAATAAAAACTAAAAAGTTGAACAACCAAAAGATGAAAGAAATGTTTAAAAAGCAAGAGCGAAAGACAGAAAGAATAGAAGAATGAACATACAAGCAAAAAGAAAAACGGGAAAGCAAAAAATAAATAAATTATGGTGACAACATAAAAAGTATTCAGTGATATCATCAGCATGAGGGCATGTACAGGAGAGTCGGGTTATCTCAAGTGTTTATTTGCAGTTTTCACCTGTCAGGGTCAGTTCATTCTAGCTTCCAGGAAAAAATAACAGATATGAGCACGGAACTCTTTACCCAACAGACCAAACACTTAATTCCACACAGAACCAGAAGCCCATTTACATGCAACAAAATGTTTCTCCATCGGTTCACTCAGAGGCAGATCAAAGAAACGGGGGGCCAAACTGACATCTACAGTTGAAGTCAGAAGGTTTCATACACTTTATCCAAATTCATTTAAACTCAGTTTTTCACTCCAGACAGAGCTGGTGTATCAGAGTCAGGTTTGTAGGCCTCCTTGGTCGCACATGCTTTATCAGTTCTGCCCACATATTTTCTATCAGATTGAGGTCAAGGCATTGTGATGACCACTCCAATACCTTGACTTTGTTGTGCTTAAGCAATTTTGCCACACCTTTGGAGGTATGCTTGGGGTCATTGTCCATTTGGAAGACCCATTTTTGACCGAGCTTTAACTTCCTGGCTGATGTCTTGAGATGTTGCTTCAATATATGCACATAATTCTCCTTCTCATGATGCCATTTTTTTGGTGAAGTGCACCAGTCCCTCCTTCAACAAGGCAACCCCACAACATGATGCTGCCACCCCCATGCTTCACGGTTGGGATGGTGTTCTTCGGCTTGCAAGCCTCAAACTTTTTCCTCGAAACATAACAATAGTCATTATGGCCAAACAGTTCCTTTTTGTTTCATCAGACCAGAGGACATTTCTCCATAAAGCAAGATCTTTGTCCCCATGTGCACTTGCAAACTGTAGTCTGGCTTTTTTTATGGCAGTTTTGGAGCAGTGGCTTCTTCCTTGCTGAGTAGCCGTTTAAGTTATGTTTAAATAAAACTTATTTTACTGTGGATATAGATACTTGTCTACCTGTTTTCTCCAGCATCTTCACAAGGTCCTTTGCTGTTGTTCTTTGGATTGATTTGCACTTTTCGCACCAAACTACATTACTTTTAGGAGACCGAATGCTTCTCCTTCCTGAGCAACATGATGGCTGAATGGTCCCTGGTGTTTATACTTGCATTCTATTGTTTGTACAGATGAACGTGGTACCTTCAGGCATTTGAAAAATTACTCCCAAGGATGATCCAGACTTGTGGCGGTCCATCATTTCTTTTCAGAGGTCTTAGCTGATTTCTTTTGATTTTCCCATGATGTCAAGCAAAGAAGAGTTTGAAGGTAGGCCTTAAAATACATCCACAGGTAAAACTTCAATTGACTCAATTAGCCAATCAGAAGCTAATTGGCTACTTGCCTAAAGTCTTCACATTTTCTGGAAAGCTGCTTAAAACACAGTTAACTTGGTGTATGTAAACTTCTGACCCAATGGAATTGTGATTTAGTCAATTAAAAGTGAAACTATTTGTCTGTAAACAATTGTTGGAAAAATTACTTGTGTCATGCACAAAGTAGATGTCTTAAAAGACTTGCCAAACTATAGTTTGCTAATATTAAATCTGTGGAGTAGTTAAAAAATGGGTTTTAATGACCTCAACCTAAGAGTATGTATGTAAACTTCTGACTGCACAATGAGTGAAGCTCATGGGCAAAATATATTGAAGCTGTCTTCAATATCTATCATAAGATGGGTTCGCTGAGGTTAATATGCAACATACTGCTTGTTTGTAAAACAACCTGGCCAGGGTCTGAAATTAACACCTGCCAAGCAGCAAATGTGTGTACATTTTCTATTTGGCCGGTGATTCGTCCAATGTCACGCGCTGCTGTGGAAGAAATAATGAAATACAATTCTTAACAAAGCAGCTCATTTTTTAAACAGAATTATTTATTTGGCTCTTATGTCTGTCAGATCCACTTGCAATTATTTTGATTAGATTTTTTTTAATTCCTGGCAAGAAATCTGACTAGTTTGTAAATTTCTTCATCTATCAGCCATCTTGGCTGGTAGGCTAAAAATGTAACTTTGGACCCAGAACCTGGTAAATTGTGTGAAATAACGCAGATTACATCTGACACTCGGCTGATGGAAGAGGAAGTATGGATTTATAGGTTAAGATCTGATGCATTGTTGTGCATAAATTCTATAAAGCAAAAACCAGTTAGAATCACTGTACTAGGTTGGTACATTATCTTACATTTGGTTTAGATAATGAGAGATAAGGTTTAGAATCTGGATTGGGAGGTCTTGTGGTCCAGCACTCATTTTACTAAGCAGTTGTAACAAGGTAAAAGGGAAAGGAGGAGGTGTGAACCGGCTTGATAATATACATAATAGTTTAATATAAAAACGTAACCAAAAGACAAACACACACAGACGGACAACTGCCCGTAACTCCCTCTCTCACTGCCGTCTCCGGTCAGCACTTATTCCTCTAGGAGGCTTTATTAGCCTGATTAGGGGCCGGGTGTGCGGAATCACGACCCGGCCCCACCCTCCGCCCTGCCAAACAGTTATTATGAGAAACGAAAGAAGGTCTAAGGTTACGTAGCTTCATACCAGGTGCAGAATGGTGCCCAAGATTACCTGGTTAGGGCAGGACTCCAAAATGATCTGAACATCTCTCTGAAGAAGCCGCGACTCTGTGAAGAACTTTGCCTCTGCTGCGAAGGGCTCAGGGCTCTCGATGCCATCTGCCTCCCGTTTAAATGTAGGACACTGGAGAAAGATTTGTCAAGAACATTACCATTACAGCACAGTTTCACTCGCTGAAATCTACAAATACATATTGGGTGACAAACCTAAAAGTATACTAAAACACTTAATTAAGCCAAGCTAGGGAGTTAATTTTTTCATGTTTGTTAAGGTCTTCAAGGTGAGTTTGGTCAAAGAAAATCAAGAGGGAATCTTTCAGTTCTACCTACTATAAAGAGATACATAGAAAGACTAATACAGAAGACTAATAAGAAATACAGGACTATAGGTTCTACTGCAATAGTTTGGATTTTGTTGAGTGAATGACTGAAATGGATTGTTATTCATAGTGTTGCATAGAGGAGGATCGATGCTCGCCTTGACACTTTGAAGAGCTCGAACCATGCAACCGTCACGAACATGCTCAATAATGGCTTTGGGGAGAAAACATTGTTGTTCATTTTAAGGTTGATAGTGGTGCTTGCCATGGTATACATTGTGAAGGTGCTATTACAATTGCTAATACATATGTTCAATCTGAAATCCTGACATTGCACAAACATGCCTCTCCAGGTCTGCATGTTGCAGTTCCTCAGAGGAGAACAAACTAACATATATGAAACTACACCATTATAGTTTCCCTTACTGCACAGCAAGAGCCATGCAATCATCCACTGAGCAGGTGAATCATCACCAAACTACTATGGGTCATGAGGCTAAGTGTGTTGCAAAATTTCAATGTTATGAACAATCACAACTTTGACTTTTGATTAGCATCTAATAAGCTCATTAGCCTTGGGGGTAAACGGTGCACAGTTCTATAGTATTTAGTGACTCACTCGTTTATTTGCAGTGAGCTGGCAAGGTTAGCTCTCTGATGGAGGTTAACTCATCAGGGTTAATAATTGGTTTTAAAAGAAGAAATGAACTGTAGGCAGAAAGAATAGGCTTCTGGGAGAATAGTAAAACAGCTATTTAGAGGGTACTGTCTTAGGTGCCATACCAAGAGATATAAAGCAGAATATTCTAGTTAACTAAAATAAAAATAAAATCTAACATAGTTGGAAAAATTCAAACTGAACTAAAATGTATTTATGACATTAAAATAGGGCTGGAAGATAATAAAAAAATCATAATTGTAAATTATTTTTGTCATTTTTAATTTCAATTAATGTAATTTACATTAAAATACTTATGTATGCAGGTCATATATTTCAAACTTTGTTCCTTAATTACTTCATTACTGTTATTTTAATGTATTATCAATTAAACATTTTCATTCTCTCCTTTGTAGGTGTGTAGGTCAATTTGATGTTTGATGCAATCATGTATGAGCAATAATAATAGTGATGCTTGCCTTAGCAGCACCACAAATTAACATCTGTGTTCAATTAAGGCCATTTTAGGGCTTCATCAGCTAACTAGATGATCTAAACACTAGCCAGCTTACCGCTGACTGGTTTCTGGTAGAGTGAGTCTACAAAATTGTGAGGGTTCTCGATTGCAAACTTCAAATCTCGAATGCTGAGTGAACCTCCACCCTCAGACCAGAGACCCTTTTTAGCAGACTTTGCATGGTCCTCCAAATCACACAGCCTGACCTGGTTTGGACTGCAAGAGACAGAAACACACAAGTCAAGCAACTACCAAATTACAGAAACAAAGTTTCCCACAAGTGTTCAAACAAAACAAGACAGACGATCACATCCTTTGAATTTGCATTTCTTCCCTCATTTCCCTCTTTGGGATTCAATGTGCTGGGCAACAGATGTGAAGTTATCTCTCAAAGAGCAAACCTTTTTAAAAACCTTGATAAGCTCTTCAAATTAGTTTATTATCAAAAGCCAAAACGCGTTTCAATTAATTCCTCTGTTGTTCTAAAAGCCATCATTATCTTTAAGAGGAATTAAACTGTCTGACCACAACAGACGCTCATCAAATTTTTAATAAGCGTCTGTTAAAGTTGTGCTGGCCTGAATAATAAATAGACTTAATGAGGAGAGAGATAGAGAGAGACAGACAGAAAGAATAAGAGAGGGATAAAACAGAGACTATGATTTTCTTGTAGGCAAAAATTTGGGTGGTGAGTGTATTGATTAAAGTCCATGTCTAACTTGTGCATAAGCCCTTCCTTTAATACTTTGGCTTGGAAAAAACATGTAAATTATGGAATAAAATTCTGAAATATGAAGGTTACGACGTAAAAATGACAGATGACATATTCAAACGTATTAACGTTCCACTGAAACGAGATAAAAACCCAAGAGAGATGTGAACTTTGATCTGATTCAAAGTTAAAACTGCTTATTTGATATATATCAGAGCATGCATGCTTGCAGAATGTTCAAGTGGTGCTCTATAGTGGGAAAAACAAATGCATAAACTTTGATTTTTGCAGAAAAAAGACATACATCTACAAAACAAAACATCTACACATCTTTCTAACATGTAAGGGACAATACACTGCAATAATGACTGGATGGCTGACTGTAGAGCATCATGTTTATTATATGGATTCTCACTAAATAAATAAGACATTGAAAACATATTGAAAAGCTTCTCCTTTGTGTTCATATCAGACACTGAAGATGATCTGGGAATTTCTCATGCTTGCATCTGATTTTTTTATAAACGTTCTGATCGGACGGTCATTTCCTATTAAACAACCCATAACTGGCAAAGTTTAAACCTTTGTTTTAGCACAGTGGTTGACTGACAGGTGAGAGGTGGCACATCGCCGCTGCCAGGACGAATTCAGGATGGATTAGCGTTTACACCTCAAATCAAGCAAAGCAAGAAGGAAAGTCCAAATGAATAACAGGAAGGAAATAGTCAAAGTAGTAACAAGGAAGGAAGCAATGATGGAAGAAAATGGTCAAAATGAATAACAGTAAGGAAGGGAAGGAAGAAAAGTCTAAATGTACACACTGCCAAAAATTTTGAATAATGCAGAGATTTTACACTTATGGAAGGAAACTGGTACTGTTATTAACCAAAGTGGCATTAGACTGATCACAATGCATAGTCAGGACATTAATAACATGAAAAGTTACTATTACAGTTTGAAAAGCTTTGCAGATCCTTGGCATTCTAACTGTCAGTTTGTCCAGATACTCAGGTGACATTTCACCAAACGCTTCCTGTATCACTTGTCATAGATGTGGCTGTCTTGTCAGGCACTTCTCACGCACCTTACAGTCTAGCTGGTCCCACAAAAGCTCTATGTTTTTAAGATCCATAACACTCTTTTCCAGTTATCTGTTGTCCAATGTCTGTTTCTTTGTCCATTCTAAACTTTTCTTTTTGTTTCAAAAGTGTCTTTTTCTTTGCAATTCTTCCCATAAGGCCTGCACCCCTGAGACTTCTCTTTACTGTTGTACATGAAACTGGTGTTGAGCAGGTAGAATTCAATGAAGCTGTCAGCTGAGGACATGTGAGGTGTCTATTTCTTAAACTAGAGTCTCTGATGTACTTATCCTCTTGTTTAGTTGTACATCTGGCCTTCCACATCTCTTTCTGTCCTTGTTAGAGCCAGTTGTCTTTTGTCTTTGAAGACATTCGTGTACACCTTTGTATGAAATCTTTAGTTTTTCGGCAATTTTAAGCATAGTATAGCCTTCATAACTCAAAACAATAATTGACTGATGAGTTTCTAGAAAAATCTATTTATTTTTTGCCATTTTTGACCTAATATTGACCTTAAGTCATGCCAGTCTATTGCATACTATGGCAACTCAAAAACAAACGCAAAAGACAATGTTAAGCTTAATTTAACGAACCAAATAGCTTTCAACTGTCTTTGATATAATGGCAAGTGATTTTCTAATACCAAATTAGCAATTTAGCATGATTACTCAAGGATAAGGTGTTGGAGCGATGGCTGCTGGAAATGGAGGCCCCATTTCCAGCAGCCATCACTCCAACACCTTATCCTTGAGTAAGTCTAGTTTTGATCAGAAATGACTTTTTTCAAATAGTGATGCTGTTTTTTACATCAGTAATGTCCTGACTATACTTTGTGATCAGTTGAATGCCACTTTGATGAATTAAAGTATCAATTTCTTTCCGAAACAGCAAATTCTGTATATTATTCCAAACTTTTGGCCACCAGTGTAAATCAGGATAAAGCAAACAACTAATCTTGAACTGAATTTGAAAAAAAATATTTTCAAATGTATTCTTTCTGATGACACCTTAGCAGCATCCTTCAAAAAGTACTTTATGAAAAAAATACATGTTTCACTAAGGTCAGAGCCTGACTCAGTCTTTACACAGTACTAATACGGCTTCATGTGGGGTTAAATGCCAAACCCTGGTACACAGACATGGGAATTGCACTGGGGAAATAGGCACTACAAACACTCAATTCCCTCTCTCTGCAGGCTAGAATCAACAACCTTAAGAGAGAGCACCTGGGGACCTGGGTAGCTCAGCGGTAAAAGACGCTGGCTACCACCCCTGGGGTTCGCTAGTTTAAATCCCAGGGCGTGCTGAGTGACTCCAGCCAGGTCTCCTAAGCAACCAAATTGGCCCGGTTGCTAGGGATGGTGGTATAGTCACATGGGATAACCTCCTTGTGGTTCATTCTCAGTGGGGCGCTTGGTGAGTTGAGTGATGCTGCAGTGGACAGCGTGAAGCCCCCACACCTGCTAGGTCTCTGTGGCAATGCGCTAAACATGCCACATGATAAGATGTGCTGGTTGAAAGTCTCAGATGCGGAGGCAACCGTGACTCATCCTCCTCCACCCGGATTGAGGTGAATCACTACATGACCACGAGGATTAAAAGCACATTGGGAATTGGGCATTCCAAAAAACAAAAAAAAAGCACCTGGATATTTAGCTCATAGATACAGTGGTATCTTCTTGGGCAACAACACAAATCTCACCAAATTCAAAGACAGCTTGGTTCATTTCCCCCTTGAGCCATCTTTGTCTCATCAAGATTTATTTATCTTTATCTTTTCAAAGAGAGAGTGAAAATGTGTCAGAGGGAGAGGAGTGGGCATCCTGCCCAGCGGGCCAATGCCTTATTGAGAGCTGGTGGGCAGCATGCAGACCAGGTTTAAACACTGCTCCTTTGGAGATGATGATAGCTGATCCAGTGGGCTGTGATACGCAACAGCAGGGTGGGCTAATGAGAAGATTGTTCTGGACTGAACAGAGACCAGCAGGGATAACATCACCATCTCCTGCGGGGAAAATTAGCCTAGAGCAAACCATTTTCACAGGCAATTGTTCTGGGTCATTTCACAAAGCAGCTCACACACGAATCATTAAATCCTAAAAGCTTAGGACAATATTACAATATCGCTAGCTGGGAATGAACCAGAATGAAGGGCAGAGAGAGTGGACATGTAATGAACAGACATGACCAGAAGAGGGAGTGAAAGATCAAAGGGAGAAATATCAAAATCTATTTTGTGTGTGTGTGTGTGTGTGTGTGTGTGTGTGTGTGTATATATATATATAACAGCCTGAAAGTTTTAAGTGAAGCTTTACAAAAGACAAACATGTGCCCTCTGTAGGACACTACAACAACAACGTAACCACTGTGACCTCACAACATTCTCATCCAAAAGGAAAAGCAGCCAATTGTAACATTGCAAACACTGTGAAGGATCTGACAATGGGAGCATGAACCACACTGGCTCTAGATAAAGAGACTTTCTCTGTGTGTTTGAAACAAGTGAATGATAGTACGCAGGTTTCTTACTTGTTTCCTCCGATGCCCTCTCTGCGCACTGTGGCGAGACCCTCGACCACCAGGGACTCTGCGATATTTTCGCCTGATGTGTCTATAGAGAAATAACACCCAGAAGAAACATGTTACTATGTCTTTGCTGTGCGGATCTATAATATATTTTTCAAAAGTGTCAACACATCAATAAAAACAACAGCCAAAAAGAGTAGAGCAGCACTGTGCACCTCATCTGGTGTGTCTTTAGTGTCTGGTTGGCCCTGAATTGCACATCGGGCGAGAGTTCCAGCAAGGATGTTGCTCAGGTTGATCTGCCGTTCTGGAGGGGGGCCTCCTCATGGCTGGCCCCTCACAATGACAGCACAACCAGACAGCACCTGTAGAGATAAAATCACAAGCTTTATCATTTGCTTGACTGAGTTTTGCACAGATAGGATCCAATTTCTCTTTGCGTTGCACACCTTATATACAAAACATGTGATACAAGTGGAGGGAAAAATAAGTAAAGAGGGGTGTAGAATAAAACAGCTTTTATTAGGTTACTGATATGATTTAATCACATGCAAGTCATTGTGTACATATATGCATACATATGTTTCAAATTCATAATTGATTTCTTTAGAAGTAAAACTTATAGGAAACAAATTACTGAGTGCAACTTTAAGATCAAACATAATATGTCCTCCAGTCATTCACCAAAACATCAAGGGAAAGAATCAGTCAAAAGTGGTCATGAGTAATTATAGCAACTGTAGTAGTATTGGCAGTGCATGATACAATCAATCAATCTGCAAGTCAATTTCAATCAACAACTGTTGGAAGCATGAGGGATCTGATATGATCATGAGGTCGCATTGACTTTAGAACCTGTTTGTTTGTCCCAGTGTTGAACATAATTAACTATTAACTATTACATAAACAAACAAGAGATGATAACATCAGTAAACACTCAGTACTGTGTTAATCACAACTCAACAGAGGTCAAACATGTAGTGGCAGAAAATGACTGGCCCTCAGGGCAGTTCCCCCATTGAGAGATAAATATTAGTGTTGTCTGTTTGTTTGTACTATGTTTACAAGCCTTATCATGCTCACTAAATTCTAAATTGAATCATTCAAAATGGTTAGAGGCAAGTGTGAGTGGCTGATCCAATCAGATGACATATCGCTGACTATCATGCAAACTACTGAGACAATTGCTACTATTTAAGGTTCGGCTGATGTAACAACCAGAACTGTGTCTATAAAACAAATGTATTCTGATTTGAATGAGAAATGCATAAACTGTATGGTGCCCACTTGTATGAGTGTTTAAGGTAATCCTGATGACCTGTTAGCATGGAGAATAATGAACTTCAAAAAGCTGTGATAATGCATTCAAAAATGAGGTGATAAAAAGCATGTAACAAACATTAAAACAAAACACATAATACAAACCCTAAACGCTGTATACATGGTGTAATATTAATGATAGCAGCCAGACTGTGTGTATATGTGATGTGTGTGTGTTTCACAGACGTTTACTACAGCAGTCAGTCTTAACAGTTCCACTGTGTAACTTATAATGGGAATAGGTAACATTATAGAGATTGAATAGTCGTGAGCAGGGGTGCATTAATGCACAGGCTTACACAGGCTAAAGCCCAGGGGCCCACAACTCCCAGGGGGCCACATTTTCCCTTATCCATGTTTGCAGGAGGAGCGCGTCTATCGCTTTCAGCTGGAGATGGAGTTGTTGACACGGAGACTGTGCAAAACCGTGCAAGGCGTCCGTGTAGCACATGTTGAATGCATAGCAGTTCCACCATATGGGAAATGACATGTTACACATGGGAGATGATCCCGAATTAAAACCAGACCCAAAACAAAGTAACAAAGTGCAGAGAAGTTGAAATAATCCACACAGAGTGACATGAGCTTGGCTCACACCTGCTCTCAATCACACGACATGCTGTGTGTGTGCATGCACACTGTTGCCTGAGTCTCTGCCTGAAGGAAAGATGCTGCAGGTAGTCAGAGATTCTAAGCTGCAAGCAAAAACAAATTAACTAATTACCCGCCAAAATATATAGCAACCCTAATAGAATCTACAGAACAGCACAGAATCCTCAGAACCTTTAAAAAAGCACAGAATCCTCAGAACAGGATAAAATCTTTAGAAAGAGCACAGACTCTTCAGCAGAGACTCTTCAGAACAGAACAGAATCTTCAGAACAGAACAGAATCTTCAGAACAGAATCTTCAAAACAGAACAGAATCTTTAGAACAGAACAGAATCTTCAGAACAGGATAAAATCTTTAGAACAGCACAGAATCTTCAGCAGAGAATCTTCAGAACAGCACAGAATCTTCAGAACAGAACAGAATCTTCAGAACAGCACAGAATCTTCAGAACAGCACAGAATCTTCAGAACAGAACAGAATCTTCAGAACAGGATAAAATCTTTAGAACAGAACAGAATCTTCAGAACAGAACAGAATCTTCAGAACAGAACAGAATCTTCAGGACAGCACAGAATCTTCAGAACAGAACAGAATCTTCAGAACAGAATCTTCAAAACAGAACAGAATCTTTAGAACAGAATCTTCAGAACAGAATCTTCAAAACAGAACAGAATCTTCAGAACAGAACAGAATCTTCAGGACAGCACAGAATCTTCAGAACAGAACAGAATCTTCAGAACAGAATCTTCAAAACAGAACAGAATCTTTAGAACAGAATCTTCAGAACAGGATAAAATCTTTAGAAAGAGCACAGACTCTTCAGCAGAGACTCTTCAGAACAGCACAGAATCTTCAGGACAGCACAGAATCTTCAGAACAGAACAGAATCTTCAGAACAGCACAGAATCTTCAGGACAGCACAGAATCTTCAGAACAGAACAGAATCTTCAAAACAGAACAGAATCTTTAGAACAGAATCTTCAGAACAGGATAAAATCTTTAGAAAGAGCACAGACTCTTCAGCAGAGACTCTTCAGAACAGCACAGAATCTTCAGGACAGCACAGAATCTTCAGAACAGAACAGAATCTTCAGAACAGCACAGAATCTTCAGGACAGCACAGAATCTTCAGAACAGAACAGAATCTTCAGAACAGCACAGAATCTTCAGAACAGAATCTTCAAAACAGAATCTTCAGAACAGCACAGAATCTTTAGAACAGAATCTTCAGAACGGCACAGAATCTTCAGAACAGAATCTTCAGAACAGAATCTTCAGAACAGAATCTTCAGAACAGGATAAAATCTTTAGAACAGCACAGAATCTTTAGGATAAAATCTTCAAAACAGCACAAAATCTTCAGAACAGAACAAAATCTTCAGAAGGGAATCCTCAGAACAGGATAAAATCTTTAGAAGAGCACAGACTCTTCAGAACAGGACAGAATATTTAGGACAGAAACTTCAGAACAGCACAGAATCTTTAGAACAGCACAGAATCTTTAGAACAGCACAGAATCTTTAGTACAGGATAAAATATTTAGAAGTGCACAGAATCTTCAGAACATGCTTGCATGAAACTGACCGCTACACACACAAGCAGTAGCAGATCCTGGCATAGGTGATATAGGCAGGTGCCTAGGGTGGCAACACTATCTGGAGCGGCACGACAGAGTACCTGATCGATCGCCCCTGCACAGAGCTTGCAATGGGAGAAAGGTGCCCCAAGCTTTTCCTAATAGGCTACACAGCCTAAAAGGGTCTAAATGGTTAGAATTATAGATGTTCATAATGCATTCTTACAATCTGCACAAACATAAGATAACCATAATCAACAGTATAGGTACACCATGACACAGGATCGACTGGGCAGATTTGACAAAGTCATTGATGATTTTACATCAATAAAAACAAAGGAGGGGAGGGTTAAATTTGAAATTAGGAATTATGTGTAATAGCACAAGCAGCAATCAAGTATTCTGACATTTTCTTTATTTATTGACTCTAAAATTGAATTGAGCAATTTTTCTGTACGGTATATAAGTTCTGTATATAAATGTGTGTGTGTGTGTGTGTGTGTATATATGTGTAGTTACTTCATTTCTTGAAGCCCCAAAAAGCACATAAAGGCAGCATAGAGGTATTAAATAGTGGTATTATATTTAGAGGTATTAGGGAGTCCAGCAGGGGGTGTTCACCCTGTGGACTGCATAGGTCCTAATGCCCCAGTAAGTGATGGGGATACTATACTGTAAAAAGGCACCTTCCTTTGGGTGAGACTTTAAACCAAGGTCCTGACTCTCTGTTGTCATTAAAAATCCCAGAACATCTCTCTTGAAAAGAGTAGGGGTGTAACCACGGTGTCCTGGCCAAATTCCCCCGATTGGCCCTTATCAATCATGGCCTCCTAATAATCCCCATCCATTGATTGGCTCTATAACTCTACTCTCTCCTCTCCACCAATAGCTGGTGTGTGGTGAGCGTACTGCGCACAATAGCTGCAGTCGCATCATCCATGTGGGTGCTGCACACTGCTGGTGGTTGAGGAGAGTCCCCTGTTCACTGTGTAAAGTGCCAGTGTAGTGTCAGAAAAGCACTATATAAATGTAACGTTCATTTTTACTCTTAACCTCCACTTACACTTTCGTGAAAGTGAAATTAAACAGGCATCACATGTGATTTGGATGCGAAATTGGAGGTATAGAGTAGAATGTTCACTTAAATATTTATCCGTCTCACCCACACCTATTATGGCACTTCTGAAGACATGGATTTAACCACTGGAGTATGGGCTACTTTTATGCTGCCTTTGTGATTTTTGTAGCTTCAAAGTTCTAACCAACATTTACTTGCATTGTATAGACCAATAGAGTGGAGATATTCTTCTAAAAATGTTTTCATTTGTGTTCAGCAGAAGAATGAATGTTATACACAGTTGGGATGTCATGAGGGTGATTAAATTAGAGAATTTTATTTTTTGGGGTGAACTTTCCCTTTTATATATGTTGTGTTAAAGCACAGCTCTGTATATAAAAATAAATACATAAAAATGCACAACGCACAAATCTGTGCGAGACAGATAAATTGATATCAGTGTGGATGAAACTCTAGATTTGCTTTTCTTACGCTCAGCCTGCAGGGAAATGGCTGGCTGTTTAGGAAACTATGAGTTTGTTATTAAATCTGTGCCTCTGCGCAAATAATGGGCTCTAGTTGCAAAATATTTAGATTTAGCGACAAGTATTCTGCAATGTGTGTTGTCAGTTAGTACAAAAGCAAAAGAAAGCAAGCAAATGTCAAAGTTTTAGATATAACGTTGCATAATTGGCCATCTGGATCACAGCTGAAGTGTGCTGAACTGTTTTCACCTTTGCAGTTTGAAGAAACAACTGAAAGATGCGCATTATGCATGCGTGACATAAAATGTGTGAACTTTTATTAACAGCTTTGCAATCACGTATTCCCCAACGAGAGCATTAGAGAATTAGCCGGTATGCAATGCCGTTTCACCCCCAGCCCAACACTTCTCCTACCATCTTCACTATTCGTCTCTGCAGCTGCGGAGCTGAAGCCTGGTTAGACTGAACCTGTGCCGGTACTGCAGATGCCATGTCCACTGGATGATTATTCCGATCGGGGAGGGAAGAGAGAGAGAGGTAAAGGAGCTGGGAGATGCCTCTACCGCGAGCCAAAGAAGGGAAGAGAAATTGAGCACGGCTGATCACGCTCTGCTTAACCGGAAGCACGGCGTGGGCAATATACACGCTGAAATGTTGCATCCCCGGTCAGAGCGTCACACTTCGCGCTGAATGGGGCAATTTGGAGGTGACGTCAGAACGCGAGTAATGTGCGATACGTCAGCACAGATTTAAAAAAGCTTATATATATTCAGTTGTTTATTTTATTTTGTATAAAGCTGGCTCTTTGCTGTATTCACTGTACTGCTTATTAATTAAAAATTAAAGGATTCCAAAAACGAATTCAATAAAAACACATTTCAAAGGCAAAAACGCAACCTTGGTTCTTTTCTACTATTGACCACTAGATGAGGCCATTCGACAAATATTATGGTAAGTAGCAGTGGAACACGTGTCATTTATAAATGTAAATAGGCATCACAAAACCAGATTTTATACATTTTAAAATAGAATTAACAGGATAACAAACAGCAATGCTGTAAAATAAATATCTGTAAAGCCTTGAATCTTACTTTTTAAATATTATTGTTATATAGGCTACCCAGTGTATGCTTATATTGCCTTTTATACTTCGTACACTTAAAACAGTCAATATACTGTTTTTATGTTTTTTCTTTTTGTATTTATTTTAGCTGTTATTGTTTTAAATTTGACTGTTTTGCTGTCATGTTGTACTTATTACAGCAATAAAAAAATGAAAATAAAAAACAATACATTTCACTCTGAATAAAATAGAAAGAAACCTTCTTACAGTGGCGGAACCAGGATTTTTATTATTATTATTATTATTTATATAAGTACAGTATGTATGGACAGTATGAATTTATTTGTTTGTTTGGAATAATTTATTTTTGGAGGATATTTTTAGAAGGGAAGATAACAATACATCCATTGCAAAAAAAATTTAAATGGATTGGGTTTGATTTTAAGATACCTTACTGTGACAAGGTTCTTTAACTCTCTTTGAAGGTGGAAGCCAGGTGAACAGTCCAATGTAAATTTTATTGTCACACTTTTCAGTAATTTTTATGACAGCATGCACACACACACACACACACACACACACACACACACACACACACACACACAGCTTTGTGCTTGTCTCTCTCTCTCTCTCTCTCCGTCACAGCCGCCCTTTTTATCCCCACTCTTGCTGCAAACACAAAACAGCTGTTAGAGGTGATTTCCTACAGGTGTCAATCCTTACCGTTCCATCTCTCATGGCCTCTCTCTCCACAGACGTCGCTCGGCCACGCTCCCATCACCACATACCCCCATCGCCAGACTCAGGCCGGGGAGAAATCCACAGCGACCTGTGGATCACCTTGAACTTAAAAGGCTGGAGAGCTAGATACCAACGAATGATCCGCTCATTGGTATCCTTCATGTGATGGAGCCACCGGAGGGTGGCATGGTCCAAACAGAGGGTGAAAGCACAACCCAACAGATAGTACTGAAAGGTGAGGACTGCCCACTTGATGGGCAAAAACTCCATCTCGGTGGTGCTGTACTCTGTCTCTCTCAGCGAGAGCTTACGTCTAATGTACAGCATTTGATGCTCCTCTCCCTCCACCATTTGGGACAGTACCACTCCCAACCCCCTGTCCGATGCATCCGTCTGCAAGATAAAAGAGAGCGAGAAGTAAGGAGAGTCATTATGGGGCATCGATCCTGGAAATTCCCAGGTCCCCCGCAGCTCCAGCAGACCGGGCCAGACGTCATTACCAAATCCAAGACAGCTGATTCAGCAGATGTAGGGGAGAGTGGAGAGGGTTAGGGGAAGGAATGAATGGCCTATGGAACCGGGGAACCGGTTTTGGGGAAGGAATCACCCGTTTCCGGGGAGCAAGTATTGGAGAAGGAATTCCCCATTTCCGGGGAGCAGGAACAGGATGAGTGGAAGGGGAGGGGGAGGAAAGGAGAAAGAGGGAGAGAGAGATAGAGAGAGAAAAGGGCTCGCCGCCCCCCCCGGATACGGCACTATATTGTCCTCAGCCAACTGGATCGCCTCCTCCAGCGATGCCAGACCGTGGCAATTGTCTCACTCCACCATCTCCTTCGGCAGCTGTGAGATGAACTGTTCCAGCACCATGATGTTGATGACATCATTGGCATTGCCCTCCCCCTCAGCCAGCAACCACTGCCAGCAGGCATCGCGGAGCTGTTGTGTGAAGGCAAAATGGTGGCCGAACACGTGTCAGAGTGGGGTAACGCTGGTGGTGTTGTTCTGGACTGCAGCTGACCCACTGAAGGATGGCTTTCTTCAGATTGGAATACTCCAGGAGGTTGCCAACTGGGAGATTTTGTGCCACGAGTTGGGCTTCCCCAGACAGCAGCAGTAGCAGATGGACCACCCACTTCAGGGCTCTGGCCATGTGCTCGAAGAGCTTCAGGAAGGCCTCCGGGTCGCCCTGTGGTGTCATCTTAGCGAGTGTCACATGGGGTCCTGCTGCTGTTGGGGTTGCGGCTGAAGCCCCCTCCTGGGGCAGCAAGTTCCAGTCCTCCATGTCGGCCTGTAGGAGCACCTCAAAACGCTTCTCCTGCTCCTTCAGTAGCTCCATTAGGGCCTGGTGTTGTGCTTGGTGGATGCTGACGAAGAACTTGAAGATTTATTCCAGCGGCGAGGACATCGTGGCAGCGTATACTTCCTCCATCCGGGTTTCCCATGATCTAACTTCATATTATTTGTTTCATAATAATAATAACGAATAATTGTAATAGAATAATAACCACTCTCTGGCTCAGGGAGGCACTGAAAAAACATTATACAAAACAAAAAATGTGTTTAGCCTTTAAATACTGGGTTGTTGAAGGTCCCCACAACACAATCTATGATCAATTGCTCTTGTTTGTAAGTAAATTAATTCTAGTCTAGTTGCATATGACAGCCATTATTGATTTCTGGTTTAGTGAGTGTGATCATAGCCACTTCTGATTTCACCAGTTACTGGTCCAGAAACTGCTGAAAATGGCATTTTATATGAGGTGTTTAATGAAAAGTAATTTAAAATAAATTGCAGCATCGAGACACAGATCTCATAAACAGTGTGATTATTTAAGGCTGTTGTCGCCACAGCCACACCATACACTCTTGAACTGTTTGGAGAACCCCTTCTGCCAACAGTCGCCCCCTTGCACACATAATGTACACGAAACATTCAAGAACAGCTCTCAATGCAAGACATTACAATTGAGTCAAATGCATAGGACAACACATTTCTCAGGTAGAACAGTTATACAATATATTGCAACAAAGTACAGAAACATTTGCATAAATTAAGAAATATAATATACTGTAAAACCTGTAGAGTTCCTCAATTCTGCAGAAATGCAGTACATTCCAGTATTATCAGATTGAAACAAGGAAGGACACAGGGAGCTGGATTCTTCAAACACAGGTATGGAATTTTTAATTGACCACTTCTCTGGTTTACAGATTCACAATAACACATCAGCTTCACAATAACACATCAGCTTCACAATAACACATCAGCTTCACAATAAACACATCAGCTTCACAATAACACATCAGCTTCACAATAAACACATCAGCTTCACAATAACACATCAGCATCACGGTAAGACTTTCGACCCAGTCTCTCTCTCCTGATCTGGCACTGACATGGTCCTTTTAAGCCGCTCTCCCCAATCTTACTACAATTAGAGACAGGTGTTATTCATAATTTGGCTCAGGTGTAGGCCTATGCACACTTTTGGCAGACGCTCGACCACACCCCCGCTGCCACACAGTTTATTACAAATTATACATTTTTCATGATCAATTGTCATGAACATGTAATATAGTACATGCAGAACAATGTACAGTACATGGCCACTACACTACAGTATTGTAATGTAGTACAGAAACCATGTCGGTTATCTACTTGTGTACAATAATATTCAGATACTATTGCTCTTGTCTGAAGGTTTATGTAAATTATAGATGTAACCATATAACCACACAGATTTAGCTTCCCAGCATTGTTGATCCATGCACAAGGAGTTTCAAACAGAATACTGTAGAGCAAATATCATCAGGGACAACTGTTCTTCTGCCTTTTCATCTTCCTCTTCCCCACTGTCTCTGTCTGCTGTCTCTCTGCCTTTCATATCTTCATACATTGTTAGGATCAATTTTCCAAAACACAATCATTTGTGGATATTTTTATTTATCCTGACATTCTTAGTGTTTACACATGAAGAAATGTTTGTTAACTGAGTTCATGCTTTGAAGCCTTGAATGAATTATTTTGAGTGTTTGTGCTTTCTGAATTAGAACATGGTTGTGCAAAATTGGGGCATGGGGTAGAGTTTTGCAGAAAATATTAAACAAACTGGAACATGTGTGGAAACAGGTGAATTGTGTTTATAGTTTTGAGAAATGTGTCTTTGTTTCGAGAGTTTAAGTTATCGTTTGGTAAACTGAACCAATAGTTATAATGACAAGTTATAGTGTGTTGGCAATCCAGAAAAACTGTACAAACATACGTAATTTAAACTCATTTTTGTGAGACTCAAACATTACATGTTAACTAGCTTCCTAATTGAAATGACCGAATAGTAACATGTTAAATCATTGCGTGCATTTGAAAAGTTTTCTGTGTGCTGTTGTAAAGAGATAGATTCATCTCCAATTGTGAGAGGGATTCCCAATTGCCACTGTAAACCCTAATGATGTCATCACTGGAAAAACTTGAAATGTCAAGTTCAAATGTCTATGTTTCTTGAAGTGTTAATAACTCAAACTATTGAGTACAAATTTGAGGCTTTAGGGAATTCCCATAATGCCTTGCGCTTGATGTATTTGATTGTGTTTCCTTTGTCAAAGGGAATGGGTGTCTATGCATTTCTGTGGAAAAATACGTTTATTTCATGATTTAACTAAAATCAGTTATAATCTTATTTATTAAAGCTGTGTTATGATATGACCTCAATTTTAGTTAATTTCATTAATATGATTAAGTAGATAAAACAACATTTAAATAGCAAATCTGAGATAGGTCGAATTGCATCTTATCTTAACTTAAATAGTTAAGTTCATCCTATATGATTACCAATTTAAGTGAACTTCCTTAACTTAGAGGGTACTTCCAGTAGCTGGTCAACTAAATAAAGTAAAGCTTTCAAGCAGAGTATAGAGTTAATGTATAGAGTTAACATAACAAAACATACCATCCTCCATCGTGGATCAACGCTAGTCCAGGGCACTCTCCCTCCCATTGCTCGCCGGTTTAGATAGTGTCCAAAAATGTTGTGCACTACATTGGAAATTGCATTATTTTTATTTATTTATTTCTTAATTTCTCCAAGCACAGTATCCGTTAACATATCTATATTCTTTGGATTTCAGGACTCAAATTGTAAACAATCCTAAATACCCTATAGATTTTGCATACAGAGAGGGTTTCGTAATTTTCCTGCTAAGCATGAATTAATTACATTAACGCACTTATTTTTTTAAAGTGAGCAATAAAGTATATAAAGCTTTTTGCAGTGGCAGCTCTTTGAAGAAATTTCATATATTTTCGGATTTTCATATTGTTGGCAAGGAGATCTTTGCCTTCCAACAGGTCGTCACGTTTATATTTGGAGCGTCCAGTCCTGCAGATATTATTATGCTGTAAGAGGTGGTTAATATGCAATTTGGATCATGAGGCATTTTAAAATCCAACCTTTATTTACAGTCTTCGATCTGTGTGGATTTACCTAATGATGCCCAATTCATCATCGAGCAGGACCAAATATGAAGCTTGTGTGGGTACACTCTTGCTAATATTTGCTCTCCAACTGTTTCCTTTGAAACATTAATAACACATTTTATCTGCTAGCCAGACAAGGGACATCTGTGAGGGTTTTTCAGCTTTCTTTTTCATAAATAAAACCACAATTGGTCCACTTTTGCCCCTCTGACTCTATTTGTTCATGTTTGAAGGAAAATGTAATAAAAGAAGCTCTGAGATAGATTTCTGATTCATCAAAATCACTTTACCATATGGCAGTCGTCTTTAGAGCAGGTTTTAAAATGTTTGCTTTAAAAGAACTAAATCTGATTAACACGTCAAATCCTCGCGCGGAAGGATGAAAGATGCACGAGTCACGTGAACGCTGGAGAGCCTCAGTCTCGAGGAGTTTGTGCATCACAGGAGTCAGGAATAAAATCGGGCTTCTGAGTTCATAAATGAGTTTAACATTCCACAATTACCCTTTGTAAGTTGACTGCTTTCATATGTGGACTACCTTCCTTTTCAGTCACCCAGTCATAATGTTATGGGATCTGTCCAGCAGTGGGTGGTGCTGAAAGCACACCAACTCTTGACTTGCTTTCACAGACTGCTGTGTACACCCACATACTGATGATCCAACATGTGTCATTCAAGTGTGGTCAAGCTAAAAGCTAAAAGTTAAGAAAGCATATTGCCTTAGCTATCGTGGTCCTCTACAGTATCACTAAATGTTCCTGCCCCTCATATGTGCCAAGAAACCAAAGTCTAGAATATCTAGCCCAGAAACTAGCTCATCTCAGCACTACGAAGCAGGTTGCCTGATTTTCACTCAAAAGCCAACCAAACGTGCTTTGTTGCGCTTTGTTCCAGGTCAATTATTTAATACATGAAACATTTACTAAGAACTTTTTAATTTGTTTTTCCAAGGCTACGTCATGGTAAATGTAGCTTCAATCGCTTATATGTTTGTATAATCTAACTTGTTTGGCAAGACTCTCCTCAGATTGCTGCTCCGCCATGACAGTTGTTGACTGAAAACAGAAAATCCGCTCTAGCGCCAATGTGGCAAAGCAGAGAATGCAACGTGTACTTGCATTGGGTTATGAATTGAGCGTTGACACATTTCACTACGCAACGACGCGTGGAATCAAGCTTGTGTAGCAAGGTGCGTCTGTGTTCACGTATTTGCGTGAAGTATGTTTGGGCCTTAAGACCCTGTACAAAGTTTTTTTTAATGATGATTTCAGGTAAAAATTCCACTGCATCACATATGCTAAATCTTCACTGTAATGTTCGCGACTGAGGGTGTGAGACCGTGTGAGATCTCCAGAATACTTAAGGTATGGAGTAAAACCGTCGCCTTTACCTCATGTTTCGTGAAAGCCAATTCTGGAGTGAGCTGTGTGCTGTGTGCAGGTCTCTAATGGCTGCGTGAGTAAGATTTTGGGTACGTTTCAGCGCAAAGGGGTGATTGGTCCCAAGGCTACTGGAGGCGGCAGACCGAGGCTCCTCACTCCTGACATCATCTCCATCATAGCGCAGTACAAACGACATAACCCACTACTCTTCGCCTGGGAGATCGGACAAAAATTAGCAGCAGATCGAGTCTGCAGAAGAGTTAAAGTTCCAAGGTAACTTAAACTTGTCAAAGTAATACTAACTGTAACAATAACTGTACTAATCAATATTTTAAAGATTTCCCACCTTTCCGCTTGGTCACATTTTGTGTCCAAGAGGAACACATATGGGAAAAAATAGGTGAGGATAGAAGTAGTTATGATTTAATTTATTAATTGATTTAATGATTAAAAGGATCATTTGGACCTGTTTTTCATACAACGGGGAACAAAATACCATCAGCCAGATGGCAACAATTCAAAAGCTGAGGCCAAATGCTGCCTCTTGTCAAACAATATTATTTGCCTTATATACACCCTCTCTTTATAAATACTTTCTATACTCGGTAACGTAATCCCTAACAATTTTCTTGCCATTGTTACCACTTTCCTTACTGATTTCTTCATACCTCGGTAGCATTGCCATACCAACAAATAATACAGAATGTCATAACACTTTCAATAAAAGCACCTTAAATCATAAAAAGCATTCTGTTGTGGACATTAAAGGAGAGTCATTTCTTTAGGAAATACATTCTCTGTTGTGTATTCTTAGTTATATAATGGGTCCACATGTCCCATTTAAGCTTGTGGTCAAGCACTATACAGTGGTATTTATAATTTTTAACTGATTGAATTGGCTCCCCATTAATTAATGTAGGATGTGATATTTTCTGCTCTCTGAAATCAATAGACATCTCCTTTGTTTTGGAGATGTTTAGAAGAAGTTTGATTTCCCACACCAATTAAAAAAAAAAACTCAAGGACAGGCCCATGCTCTTCCGCCCCATCATGTAAAAGGCTCACTAATGCAGTATCGTCTGCATACTTAATGATATATCTATTCGTAAAAGTACTTAGAATTAGTATATAAAATAAATAATAATGGTGATAAAACACATCCATGAAGTGATCCTATTGAAGTAATCATTTGATCAGAATTAGACCCACCTATCTTCACGTGCTGGGTTCTAAAACTGAGTGAATCAGTCACCCACGTAATCAGCTAACTTTCAAGTAAAAATGATTTGCCAGTATAACTGCTAATGTACTAGGGGAAGTATTCATTTATATAGGTATGATCAGACTGGTGGGAAACAGGAATTCTTTCATTCCAAGCTATAAAAAAAATAGGAATAAATAATGCCTACTTTGTTTTAAACAGAAAAAGCAATGTTTTAAATTAGGGGTTTTAAAAAATGTATGCCGAGGACCCCCAAATATGGTGATACCCTTGTGAGGGACCCAATTTGTGAGAATTATAAAGACATGTTTGCAAAATTAAGTAAGTGTCTTTTATATTGTCATTGTACTAAAGCCGAAATAAATTATTAAAATATTATCTGGAAAATGTGGGCTAAATCACATAACAGAAGGTTGCTGGTTCGATCCCCACAGCCAACACCATTGTGTCCTTGAGCAAGGCTCTTAACTCCAGGTTTTTTGTCCAGGGGATTGTCCCTGTAATAAGTGCACTTTAAGTCGCTTTAGATAATGTAAAAATTAAAATTTACAGCACTTTCACAATAAATGGAAGTGCAACGTAGTGCAGCGTAGTTCTAGCGGGAAGACTAGCAGCTGTACATCATCACTTCATTAGCGGGGTAACTCCTAGCCAATCGCATGTAAGCCATTACTTTATAAGTCTGCTCACAATCTATCACATTGCTGTTCCAGTGCGCTAAAACACAGACAACCTACGCCACCCCACCACCACCAGCTGAGCCCTGTCCCGCACGGGGGTAGGCTCCTCGCCCCTGCCTCCTATCTCCGGCAGGATATGACGGTTCCGGGCACAACTCCCTCGGACCGCCAGACGGGGCCTACGCCAAAGAGAGAGACATTACTTTGTTTTACATTTATCAAATAAATGGCATCTTAAACTTCACTCAAGCCTGCGTGTCTTCCCGATTGAAAGATGGTTCCAAAGCAGCTATACAGAGAATAGTGTAATAAAACCCTTATTTCTTACAAATAACAAATATTTTTATCATAATATATACAATTTAATGCAGATTCTTATTTTTATTTCTTGTGGTTGCCTGTCAAATGAAATATGGCTGTCAGTAGAATAAAATAATTCTGTATAATCAAATTATTTTAGAATGAAATGATCATAATGTCAAATAATATTTACTTTTTTTCCCCTGAAATGTTTGTGGATGCTCTAGCACTGCGTTTTGGTCCCCTGTGGGTCCCAAATACCAGTTTAAAAAACAACAACCCTGTTTTAGACATATTGCACTGCTTTTTGGTTCACAAACAACAAACTTTATAAAACCTAAATCATGTTTTTGTGTTTGTTGTTTTTTCTATCGACTACATGTTTGACTTTGTGTTGGGCATAATGAAGTGAGAATGGGGTACTGTATAAAATTAAAAGACTGAAAACTGGTAGATTGTAAAACCGATCCATCCAGATGGAAAATAACTTAATAATAAAATCATTGGTGAAGAAACTGTAAAGGTATTTCATTTAGAAGACAGCAGCAAAGAGGAACTACATTGACTTTCCAACCTAAATGCATTATAGATACATATAGACAGTGTTGAGTTAGACTTAAAATAGTAATCAACAACAAATTACTGATTATTACTCAAAAATTTTAATCATATTACTTTACTAATGACCTAATTAAAAGTAATCACATTACTTATTACTTTACATTAAAGTTGTTTTCTTAAACATTTTTCTGCTCAACAAATTTGTTAATTTTTACACACAAGTCTTACACTAAGTTCTTCATTTTTCTCCTTCACAATAGCCGCTTTTTTCACTGTCGGGCCAAATGAGGGTGTGCTAGTGCATCTAAGGACCAGCTGCATTCCCTCTGTCACTTCCGGGGCTTCATTGTGCCTCCTCAGGGCTTTTTTCGTGGCCATGGCGAATGGCCCTTGGGCCAAACCAGGCCAACCGCGGACTGAGGCAGGTTCAATGTCAAAGGCGGTGTTTTAGCGGCATATTAAGTGTGGGCTAAAGGGCAATTCTGAGGGCTATTGGCACGATGGTGGGAATGCAGAACGATTATGGTCATCCGGTTCGAGGTCCGAGGCTATTGGCCCCGGCTGGCCAGTTGATAGCCCTGGCTCGCACTGGCACGATAGTGGAAAAGCGGCTAATGACACGATAATGACTCGTAAAATGTAATACATTACACTACTATTTTATTAAAAGTAAACAGATTACAGTAACAATACTTTGTAATTGGATTACACCTAACACTGCTCAAAGAGTACTGTAAGTCAGACACTACTGCACTCTCGCTTTCTCTCTCTTTTCTATTCCAGACCACATCTGTCAGTGTAGGTTCATCTAGGAAGAAATCTCTCCTGTGAGCTTTGGCCTGGACTCACATACTTCTACACGGTAACTGAGCAAGATTAACACTTGGACACAAACCAGAATGCTTGAAACAATATCAGGGAGCCTGGACAACACTGACAAACATGCAGAGGTCAAACCCACATGCTTATTTCTAATATAAATGTCATTAATCTAAAGATAGAGTGAAGGACTACTCGTTTGTAAGCGTTACTGTTTATTTTTACTCTGCAAATACGTTTCTCTAATGTTGGGAAGATCTCACCCATAAACCCTGAGGAAAAACATGAAGACTAAAATATGATCCCCTTGAACATGAAGTAGGAAAACCTATAAAGAAAATTTGCACCATTCTGTATAAACCCAATGCTCGTAAAGGAATAAAAATTGACAAGAGCCATTTAACGTGTAGTTACCGGACTACTGAAGCAGAAAAATCAACTGAAACTCATGGCAGACAACCAAATGATTTTCATCAGCACAGAGTTCCTTTAATGATGTCAAGTGCTGTGCAAATTCTGCAGTATTTCTTTTGATTAAACATTAAAACCTCTGGGTTTTACTGTACATTGGAGTCCTGTAGCAGATCAGATGTCTTCAATGCTTGAAGTAAATTGTTTCTGTTCCAGTGGTTTTCAGCTCTAGTCTTGCGGGAGACTATGATAGCATAATTTGTTCCAGCCTTGAAATAACACATCTGATTCAACAATAATTAACTGACGTTGGATTAATTGAATCAGGTGTATTAGTTTAAGCTCATGTTGCAACAAAAATCTATCATAGAGCTGGAGCTGAAACAGCTCATTCATGAGAACTGTGTCTTTAAAAAATATATACTCTGAGCTATGATTGCTTCTCCATCCTGCTTGCTCCCATTTGACTGAAGTAACTCTTCACTAACAGGTTTATAAATCCAGTTCCCTTTTCAACAGTTTGAACTCTGACCTTTGGCCCCTGCTGATTTTAGTGAACTTAAGGAAATGGGAAACTAGTGGTTTGGGTGTTTTTGCCCTTTTTCTCACATATCCTCTCTCATTGCCCATAAGATGGGTTGTATTCATCAGCTATGGTTCCCCTGAACACATAGCCTGTTGAAAGTAAACTGACACATACACTCAGTTTGGTGAAACATCAGATTTAGCCGAATGGAAAGCATCAGGACATGGTTCTCAGACTAATACAGAAAATAACAACAAATGAGGCTCTATTATAATATTAATGATCAGTCGTGTTTCATTTAATAGGAACTGCAATACTGCAGGTTAAAAAAAAACACATTTCAGAGGTTCAAAAAAATAAAAAATAAAAAGGTTGCAGGTATATTTACTGAAGGTTTAAATAAAAATGCAAAACAGTCATACATTTTTTTTTTTTATAAAATAACAGCAGCCTAGATCTTCAAAATTAAGACCATTGATGGCAGCAGCACAAATAAAACACAGAATAGTATAAATTGTAATACAAAATGTCACTTGGAATGAAATAGAGGCACCTTATATACATAGCGAACATAATATTTACAATATAATTCATTATCATCTAGAAAATGCACTTAAAAGGTCATAAACATTAGTTAAAATATACCCTGCCCATTGAAAGCCATTCATGACTGCTTTACTCTATTTAGTACTGCAGTTTGTTTAAGTATCTTTGCATAAGATCTATAAAGCTAAAGACCCTCCACTTGGACTACACACATGTGCTGTTATAGACCTTTTGGGTGACGTCTTGGAGTCGAAAAACACTCTGTTATGGCACATAAACAAACAATATTTTCCTTAAAAGACATATCATCCTTTTGTTTTGTTTACAATTGTTATGTTTCAAAGCCACATGCCAGATTAAACACAATAAACACTTTAGGAAGATGAAATGCCGTGACTTTGGCTGATCTATAAAAGTTATAAATAAATACTTGGTGAACCGCTTATAAAATTTCGACAGATATATTACACCGCTAGAAGAGAAAGACCTTCAGATGCTTGTAATTTCAGATCTATAAGACCTACAGACATACAGAGTGACATTAGCACACTCTTTGGAGTGTAGTAAAAACAGGTCCGTTAAACACAAACACAGCCCCAAAGGGGCCACAGAACGCTCCAAACTGGAGTAAGGCAAGGTGCGAAACATTAGAATGATATTGAATACTTGGAAATGCATTCATGCCCCTGTGAGAACATCCTATTTTTCATGTATGTCAACCACGGTGAAGCATACTGTCCCAAATCTGATTTGTGAAGTGGTTGTGGTTGAAAATGGTGTTTTGGAAACAGTTATTTATAATTTCACCATTAAGTTACCTGAAATGCCTTTAAAATAATGCACACCAAGGAAACCCTTACAAAAATTAACTGCAGCAAAACTGTTGTCAAAAGTACAGTTTTGTGTGGTATAGTGATAATGTACCTCACAATGACAAACTGTACTGCACTTACAATGCCTTTTAACTGCAATACTGATATAGTGCACTGTAGTACAATTGCAGGTCAGCATAGTACTACTACAGTTCAGTATACCTGCATTCCACACTGGTACAATTGCAGTGCAATATCAGTGTAGTACAATAACAAATAAATGCAGTTGAGCTGCACTGCAGTATAAATGGAGCTTTAATTGCAAATGCAGGTTTTGGTAACACTTTATTTTGATGGTCCCAAGTAGATACTTAACTGACTATAAGTGACTATTTAACTGACTATAAGTGACTTATCAACTGGCTTGGTATAGCTAGTAAACAGTGTTTCAACAAACATTCAGTAGACTTTCAGTAGCCTGTATATAGATCTTTATTAATGACCTTTTAATGAACTGAGGTCCTCAAAAATAGGTAATTAATAGAGATCTATATACAGGCTACTGAAAGTCTACTGAATATTTGTTGAAATACTGTTTACTAGCTATAGAAAACCAGTTGATAAGTCACTTATAGTCAGTTAAATATCTACTTGGGACCATCCAAATAAAGTGTTACCCAGTTTTCACATTAAACAAAACTGCCATTCTAGAGTATTTAATCTAGGGCTGTCGAAATGAATGTATAGGATTAATTTACAATGTTTGATGCATTTTTCTTTTTTACGCAATAAACTTAATTTCCAATTTGACATTAGAGTCTGGAAATCTATTCAGCTCTTTGTGAGATCTTAACACTAGTTACAGTAAGGAGGAACCTTTGAGATGTAACGGGGGACCTTACGCAGGGACACACACACACCACAAACAAACATACAGCATCAAAGTGTTGGAGAAAGGACCTCTTAACAGTATTTTTTTGTACAAATCAAACCCAGACACAGCAAACTAAAGCCACATTCACACAACTCGGAGTGAAGCAATCAGCGTTCCCTCGGCCCCCTTATTGTGCTTCCGTCTCACCAGACTATTTGGATGGAATTTCATTTTGTGGTCAGTATTAGCGCTGAAAGCAAAACAAAGCCCTATTTGGGCAGTAATTGTTTCTCAGGGTGACATCTTTAAAATAAAATTTGCATGGCTCCTCTGTTATAAAACTCATGCATTCAGATGACAATTAATTCATGGTGGAAGAGCGAGTTCGGTCATCCTACGGAACCTGGAAATTTGCTTCTCATGTGGTCAGTCGCATGTAATATTAGTATTACGGGGTGTACGGTTTAGTTGAATAGTTGGTTCATTCTAAAGAGTAAACAGAGGGAACAAGGAGCACTTTGCCTATGCTTTCATAAATTACTGCATGACCTTGGTTTTTGTCAAAAAACATTAGGTAATTAGACTCAAGACACAGCGCTTTTCATGTGGAGTTTGAAGCAATGCAAATCATTTGAATTCGACTTCACGAGTGAACAGCCACAGCCTGTCAGACAATTAATAGTGTGGAGGATTTGATATTTACTGTGTGTTACAGTGAATACGCAAATCTATGGGGACAAGTTCTTTCAATTTGTGTACCTCCCAATTAGACTTTGGGAAACTTTTCATGTTGCTTGGTGCTATTTTAGTGCTTTTATACCACAATACTGTAACAGGCTTTGTTTGGAAAATATTAATAAAACAGTATAGTTGCACATTGTTTTCTTTTCTTTTTTAAGTATTAACTAAATGCATTTTGAAAGGAAAAGAAGCATGTATAGAGTCATATTTTGGAATTTTCAAAATCTGCGATTAACTAAAACAAATCATGCGATTAAACATTTTACATTAATCACTGTCAATGGTGGGTGTTCTATACATTAAAGTACTGCATTTTAGAGGTCATGTACTGTATTGTGTACTGCATGTACTGTATCACATGTTCTTGACACTTGCTCTGATAATTTGTGAAAATGCATGCCTTTAACATTGCCAATTTCTTGTTTATTTTATAATTTTATATTCACTAGTGAATGTTTAGTTTAAAATATTGCAATGCGCAGGTTGTGTAGGTGTAGTTCAGTAGCAGTACAAGTGTGGAAATGCAGGAGCAGTACAAGTGTGGTAATTTGGATGCAGAATTCCTGCAGTTTTCTATAGTGCAGTACAAATGTGGTAATTTGGATGCAGTATTCCTGCTGTTTTCTTTAATGCAATACATGTGTGGTAATTTGTACCCACTATTTCTGCAGTCTTCTGTACTGCAGTGCAAATGTGGTAATTTGGACGCAATATTTCTGCAGTTTTCCATACTCCAATACAAGTGTGGTAATTTGGACGCAGTTTTTCTGCAGTTTCAGTGCCGCAGTACAAGTGTGGCAATTTGGATGCAGTATTCCTGCATTTTCCATTATTGCAGTAATAATACGTCTAAATTTATCTAATTTATTCCCTTTGTAAGGGAATAGTGAGATGCAAGTGAAATTCAACTGTTAACACCCCAGTGATCTGTTGGAATCTATAGAAACCCCTCAGAGTGGAAACCAAAGCTCTGTCTTTTCTGAAAACTTCGGATTATCGCCATCTTCAATGATCTCCAGGGAATGACACCTAGAACACATCTGTTCTGGTCTGAGACAAATATCTTCATTTGAACGAATGCTACAGTTTCTCCTAATTGATTTCCATCTTTCTGGGATTTTTGAGTGCTCACTCACCAGCCACAACAGCCGCTTGATGGTTTTAAAAATGACATGTCTAATTGTCTGATGCCTAAACTGTCTTTGCAGTTTAGGATCTCAGTTATTCATGTCTTGCACCTTTTCCGTACCAGTGGTTTTAATTCAATCTGAAGAAAAACAATCAAACATCTGGCCTTCAAGTCATTTGTATCATTTGTATACTAATCGTACAACAACATGTGCCTTGAGATTTGTTCACCTCATGGGTGAGGAACTGTCAGGAAGGTTCTAGTAATTTATCTCCATGTCTGAATAGTATTTGAAGACTTTGTGGATCCACTCAGAGTAAAACGCCACGTTAACAAATACTGCAGGGCGCCTGGCAACAGCACACCCACGGCCGTTGATGCTGACACCCACAATGACTTTGCTCTCTCGTTCCTGGCACACCAATGGGCCACCGTAGTCTTTCTGTAAGAGGTGAATCAATAGGACAAAACATTACGACCATGGAATGCCATGGAAAATAGTTTTTTTTTCTGAGATTTTTTAAAACTGATACCTGCCATTAACCAGGATCTGACACATACCTCACAAACACCCTGGTCTCTTTTGCCTCCAGCACAGATTTTGGTCTCAGTGATTGGCAGAATGCCTTTGTGGCTTTGAGAACACCTCTTGTTACTGACAACTGGAAGTCCCACCATCTTCAGGCTGCCCTCGTGACCTGTGCCTGTGAAGAGAGGTCAAAAGTTCAGTTTTAATAGAAATGTAATGGTCTCAAGAGGTTTTAAAATGGTAATTTATTTGCAAATACAGTGGCAATGACCACATGTGTCTAAATAACTTACTACAATGTTTAAATAAAAGGTCAGAATTTTTGTTTGTTCCAGTGTTTATGTTCAATTAAAGATGTCCTAAAATGACATAACCAGTCAACATTTATTTAATTGTGTATCTTGTTTTTGGACAAGAGAATGTCTGAATGAATTCTGGAGCTGGACTGTTTAGCAAAAAACAAAACAAAACTTAAAAGTGGTCTTGTGTGCAGAACTATTTCCTAACGTCACTGATTAAGTATCTTGCTTACAAACAGCCAAGCTGCTGTTACAAATCTTTGCATATGGAGCAAAAAGTTCCTGAAAACTGCTGAAAGGCTTTGTGGCTCTTTGAAGTTCCATTCATTTAAAACCTTTGAGCAATTTGTAAAAAATTTGGTGAAGTGATGTGTGGAACTGTAACATACTGTAGTAAACAATGCAGTTGTATAGAATAGAATAGACCACAGCAAACCAGACGATAATAGAATAGACCACAGTAGAAAAGAATAGAATAAAATAGACCACAGTAGAACAGAACAGAACAAACTAGAATAGAATAGACCACAGTAGAATAGAATAGAATAGAATAGGACCAAATTGGAACAGAAGGTAATAGACCACAATAGAATAGAACATAGTAGAATAGAATAGAATAGAATAGACCACAGTAGAACAGAACAGAACAAACTAGAATAGAATAGACCACAGTAGAATAGAATAGAATAGAATAGGACCAAATTGGAACAGAAGGTAATAGACCACAATAGAATAGAACATAGTAGAATAGAATAGAATAGAATAGACCACAGTAGAACAGAACAGAACAAACTAGAATAGAATAGACCACAGTAGAATAGAATAGAATAGAATAGGACCAAATTGGAACAGAAGGTAATAGACCACAATAGAATAGAACATAGTAGAATAGAATAGAATAGAATAGACCACAGTAGAACAGAACAGAACAAACTAGAATAGAATAGACCACAGTAGAATAGAATAGAATAGAATAGAATAGAATAGACCACAGTAGAACAGAACAGAACAGAACAAACTAGAATAGAATAGACCACAGTAGAACAGAACAGAATAGAATAAAACAGCAGAACAGGATATAATAGAATATACCCCAGTTGAACAGAAAAGAACACAGTAGAACAGAACCGCAATTGACCACAATTGTATAGAACAAATTCAATAGAATAAAATAGACCACAATAGAACAGAAAGGAATAGAATATACCAGAGTAAAACAGAATAGAATAGACCACAATAGAGCAGAACAAAATAGACCAAAGTAAAACAGAATAAAAAAAAAAAGAATGGAACAGACCACACTGGAATAGCATTGAATAGAATAATAAAGACCCACAGTAGAACATAACGAATTAGAACAGAACAGAATAGAATAGATTAGACATCAGTAGAATAAAATAGAATAGAATAGACCACAGTAGACAGAAGAGAACAGGATGAAATATTATTCTGAATTTAGCAGAATAAAATAGAATATACCCCAATAGAACAGAATCGACCACAGAATAGAACATAAAATACCACAGTAAAACAGAATATAATACAAAATAATGTATAAACCAAACTAAAATAGAATTAAAAAACACACAGTAGAACAGAATAAATTAGAAAATAATAGAATAGAATGAAATAAAATAGACCACAGTAGAACACAATAGACCAAATTAGAATAAATAGACCTCAGTAGAACAGAACAGAAAATAATAGTATATACCACTGTAAAATAGAATAGAATAGACCACAGTAGACCAGAATAGAATGTACCACTGTATAATAGAACAGAATAGATTAGACCACAATAGAACAGACAAAATAGAATGGACCACAGTAAAACAGAACAGAATAGAACAAAATAGAATAGACCACATTAGAATTGAATATAATAGAGTTGTACCTTTAGTGTCTCCCCAGCCGTACATGAGGCAGTAGGTGCCTTCAGCAACAGCACATCCTGCCACAGGAAGCTGCACAGTTCGCACATGCTCAGAGAGGGGGGCAGGCCTTGGCACAAGACCCACAGATGGATGATGATGGATGAATGAATGAATACATGAATACGTGAATAAATGTGCAGATAATGGACTCACGTTGTTAGTTTGAGCAGGGCCAAGTTGGATCCCTCGGGCCCGCAGACCACATGTGCGATCCGGAGACCCTGTGTGCTGGTGGAGTAATTGAGATGGAGAAGTCCCACCTGCACGGTGTACTCCGAGAGATCAGGAACACTGAGGAATGCAACAAAGTCTCATGAAAAAATACATACAAGCATATCCGTCAAACAAAGAACCTACATGTCAATGCTGACCATTCATGAGTGGAATGCATGCAACTACAGTATCAGAGAAGAAGAGTGATAAGTCATTCAGCATTCTGAAGCCATATAAGTTGATGTGGATCACAGACAGAGCAGAGTAGCCCCTCTACAATCATGAGATATGTAACTTGGCAAACACCCCTGGTAAAGTCATCTCCAGTTCTGATCAAGGTGCAGAGGTCAGTTCTATCGCTGCAGCCCGAGTCCAGCCAGGTCTGTATCTTCATGAGAAGCACAAGATAGCTGAACCCACCAGGGAATAGATCTGGAAAACGTAGAGATGATCTAAAACCCAGACATGCTGCCTTTCATTCTCCTTCTCTCTTCCTCTCTCTACCTCTGTCCCCTGATCCCACCTCAAACTAAACAGAGACAGCAGGCCTTGACTCTAGTGCCACTGAAGCACATCCACAGGCGTATATCACGTAACCAAATGCAGAGGCAAAACAGATGCACCACTGACAGAGCAGAGAACCATCAGTCACAGCTCGAACAGGCCTGTCACTGCACTCTCTTAAAACCAGAAACTCTGGATCCTCATGGCTCACAGCAAACATCAACTGACAGATGGGAACACAAGGCCAGGACAGGCCTGTGTCCATACGGAATCATGCACATCCAAGAATAAACGAAAAATTAAAGTGTGGTCTGTGTTGACACATTTGAGAGAATGGCTTGTGAAAGGTGGATGTGAGATGGGTTGGGATAGAGGGATTACCAGGTGGAGAAGCACTGTTGATCGGTAAGAACCCATTCCTCTCGGATAAGAGAGCCACCACACCAGTGACTGTTCCTGGACGAAGAGAACAATTTAGAACACAATGTTAGGGCAGGAGAAACCCCGAAAACAGCATGTTTGAAACAGGGTGGGAATTGGTCGTGTAAAGCTAAATCATGCTCATACCCTTTTTGAATACTGACCACCCAGCTCCCATCCTCCGCCCGCTGAACCTTCATACCCCCAACAATCCGTGTTGTTTTGTGTACGAAACAGGATGGTTTTGGGCCTCCACCTGCTGAGAGATAAAGAGGTCCAGTAACTTACAGAGAGAACTTCATGACTCAAGACAACGTCTGATATTCTTCTAATCTGAAATGAAGAATAAATGCTCTTATTACCATATAATATATCTCAAATATCCACATATCCACCACATTAAGTTTTTATTTGACTACTCAGAAATCATATGCTGCATAATCATACAGATGATCTATACAAATTAAAGATATAAACTCACTTACTCTTTTGAAGGTCATCAAACAACATTGATTTACCTGAATAAGAAAGAATGATGCAATGTTGTTTTGCTCTCAAAAATAGCAATAAAATACAGTATATGACATGAACCCTTGAATACTTTCCACATATGAAAAGTTCTATGTGAACAACTTCCTCTTGTCAAATAACTGTCAAACCAATGTCATTAAATATGTTTTGACTGGCTGATATATTAATATCGGTGAGAGACCCTACAAGAATTGTATTTGTTTTGAATAATCCCAAGAACATGTTGAGCATACATAAAAGCCTCTTCCTCATCAATGTGCAGACCAAGCAGACCATCACAGTCCTGCCTGAATGCAATACAATTAAAACATCCAGCTGCATTGACAGCTGCAAGGGCACAGAAATGAACATGACTGCCTCTTTGTGGCATTAGTGATGCTTGCTTGAGGAGAATAACAAAACCAAAACACAACTCTTTACATCACATTTGAAAAGATTTTTAGGCTACAGATGAGGATAAGGCACCTGTGGCATGTAGGTCAGAGTTCATGTCTGGCTTTATAATGACTGTACAGGGAATTTCTTTATCATTTGAAAAAAGAGCTGTTAATAATCATGAGGACTGGTGAATTTTTAATAAGAGGTCAGCTGTGCCCAATGTTGAATGTTTTCGAATCAATCAATCAATCAACCAATCAATCAACCAATCAATCAATCAATCAATCAATCAATCAATCAATCAATCAATCAATCAATCAATCAATCAATCAGTCAGTCAGTCAGTCAATCAATCAATCAATCAATCCATCCATCCATCCATCCATCCATCTATATCTTTACATATATAGCTAGCTAGCTACATAGCTAGACCAGCACCAAATCAAATACTTTTTTTTGCATGAATTTAATCAATCATGATCTGGTCTACTGTAAAGAAAAGTAACTCACAGCGCTCTAGTCCACAATAGTCCCAGGGAATGGAGGAGTTGGAAGTGTAGCACCATGGCCCATGCTTATCTCGGTCAGGATTCCTGCACAAGTTCAACTCTAAGCCTGCACTGGCCTCCGCTGACCGTGTGTCTCTCCTACACACACACACACACACACACACACACACACACACACACACACACACACACACACACACACACACACACACAAAGAACAGGAAATCAAATTTTCTGTTGAGAAGAACAGGTCAGGATAGGAGGAATGGTAAAGATGACCTGTAAGTGACTGTGTGACAATCCGTAAAACACCTTCAAAGAAGGAATCGTTTTCATACTTTCCCTCAAGCGCCATAACAATTTGAAAGCTTGAACTCTGCGTATTACACCTCCTGTCTACAACTCTACACATGAGCCAGATCCAGCCAGCATGCCAAGCAACTTCTACAGAGATGACTTACAAAGAAAATAAATCGTAGAGTAAGATGGACAGTCCAGGGATTGGAGGGGCTGAAAATCCAGAATGAAAAATGTCTAGGAAGTAGAGAGTGATGGAGTGGAGAGGTAATTTCTCTTCCTCTGTGACCGTTGAACAAGCCAACATTGAGTTTTCTCAGAAACAACCTTTCGACCCCATGCAAGGCAGACTCGCTGGCTGGCCGCCATTTGAAGAAGCTGATTGGCTTTGATCTACCCATGCTTTGAGAACAGGGGACAGCACTTCCTGGGGTCAGAGGTCACTCCTGGAACATGTCCATCTGTCTGTGCCATTTTGGCTTTTAAAATTCCTGTAAATTAAGTGATGTTAACAGCTTAGCCGGAGTGGTGGTGCTACAGGACGCTGAGCAAGCGGCTTTATGGGGCATTTGTCTCTGTGGAAACAGTGTGTGGTATTTTTGGTCCTCGGTGATGAATATGACCTGCCCGGCTCCCCCTTCTGTTTTTTATCACTGCTTTAGACCTCTTTCAATGTTGTAATACTGCCTGATAATCGCTTCTCAAAACAAACTCAACATCAGAGCAAATGTATGGCTTCTGCAAGGATAAGTGGTTTCAAAAGAGTTGACAGATACTGACTGAAAAAGCAAAATGTTTACTAATTTAATACACTAAACATCACATTATCCTCGAAAAACATACGCCGATGTGAGTGAAAACACTGGAGAGCCTAGAAAACGAAAACTGGCTTCTGTATTATGAATCGTGGAACACTTCTGCATTCAGGAAAAAGGAAGATTCCAATATAATATCCAGAGACAGCTATAAGTAAGTCATATGTATGTTGATTTTACTGAAAGTTATAAACGCAGTGACTCTGTAGTATTATCAGAACATCGATGTTGTTTAAGAATTCAGACAGAGCTAAATTAACTTAACCTATAGCGTGAGTTTGGGGCGGGACTATCTTTTTGGTTATACGGTGGCACACAGGAAACCTGTTTGAAATCAACAATTTTTGCAGTTGCATTTGGTGATGCTAGTGGCGCAGAAATTACACACTTCAGCTTTCAGAATCTGCCATTGAAAACGTAGCCTCAATGTTTATTGTGGTAATGGCCCTGCTCAAAATGCAAAATAAGGTTTCTGATATAGCTTTAAACCAAGTTGTTTTTGAAGGGGCTTCACAGAGTTATTACAGATCAGTTTTCAAAAAGCTTTCCCCAAAATATTCTACATACTGCATTATTTACAAAGGGTGTATATTTGGCTTGTACAAAACAAGTACTGGCTTGTTTTGATTATTGGGTTTGATTATTGATTATAACATGTGCTGAAAAGAATCTACTCCCCTGGGTAAAACCAATGTTGCTATGTTGGGTGGCTCAAAAGACAGAGCAATATTAAAAGCCCCACATAGTCAAATTGTTTACACTCAGGGGTTTAAACTATAAGTCAGTTTACAAATCTCAGCACATTAAGCCTGGATAGGATACAGTGTTTAAACACTTACACATAGCACCTTTAGATGACTTTCTTTTTCAGCCATTTACCTGAATGTGTGGTCCGACCACAGTCCACATGGAATACCAGATCTCGTTTTTGACAAATTACCACGGTAACTCTCCCCGTTGTCTTCATAACACTCTAGGACACAGATAAAACAGACATGAAACTAATATTAAGAATATTAAGTTTAGTTTCTAGCCATGTGTTCACCAACCTACACACATAAACACTCCCAAACACATGCAAACATACATGCATATACCTTCAGTGAAATCCACTTTCAGAGCTCCATGTTTAGATTATTTATGGATTTGCTGATTGTATCCATGCTGTCATTAAGTAAGCATGTTTGAAAAGGCATTTTATTAGTGGGTGAGGGCCAATTTTACGTCAGGGACCGCTTTACAATTGGTGGTTGGCAAACATGTAGGGGAAAAAAGCTTTTGTCTTTGCCAAGATCTGACTGAAGTCTGAGTGAATCCAGAGAGGCACTGCCCTGTCTAAATGACCTGAAACCTCAAAGGGACTCTTCTGGTGAGAAATTTGTCTTTTGAAACACAAAGCTGGAATGCACATGAAAAACAGAGATTATTATAACAGGATTTTGAAACAGATGCAGAGTGCAGGATTTCTGCAGAAGACTCGTTTTCTCTCTCTCTTAGGAGTTTTGTGATTTGTGTGACACAGATGAAGGGGAATGTTAGTGTACCCAGAACAAAACCACACTTGAGCTGGGTGCCAGATCTTTACAGACAGGCTCAATATGTACACGATGGCGCCTCAGCCCAAAACATCTTTCCTTCCTTTTTGTCATTAAAATACTAGTAAATTATGATGAGATAAGTGTGATGGAATGAAAAACTTCATCGTGTGGCTAAATATGGTTTATGCTGCTTAGGAATAAAGAAATATTTGATGTTTTGTTTTTGTAGTGTATAAATGCGTAAGTCTATATGAGTTCACCTGTGCTGTCAGAGCTCACCGACTCACATCTGGGGATGTTAGTACAGAAAGCTTTTCGTACTTTTGGGTCTGTGGTGAAGCACCATGGAATTTCGGAACCATCCGGGTTTCGGCAAAAGTTCTCCCTTAGATCCCTGAGTGACACAAATAAAACATTTTGTACAATACTTTTTGTCTGCATATTCTTTTTCAGAATGACAGCACTGATTTTGGATCAGTCAAATGTGAAAGGTGTTAATAACGATACTGATGAATTTAGTAATTAGTAACCTATCACTATTGCTCATACTTAAGTTTAGGGATTTGAACAAACCTTTTAACTGAAGCATTAAACTTTCTTGCATAAATCGCCCCACACCATTTGTGCTACACACATTACTAATACCTCAGTCTGCATTGCTTTTTGAGGAATGGTGTTTTATTTCTTTTTAAAATAATAAGACTTATTATTATACATATAGAAAAAAAAAATGTATTGACTAAGGACCAGAGTCATATCCAGAATATCAAGGACCATAATATCATAGTGATTTGAGGGTAGGCACTTTTGACTTATAAGCCATCACCCTAGCAACCATATAGCAAAGCATTAAAAAAAAAAACAGAACACCCTAGCAACTGCATTGCATTGAAAAGGGCCCAGAACAGGCTAGCAACTGCATCGCAACCCACTAAAAACCACCCAGAACAACCTAGCAACTGCATAACAACCCACAAAAAAACCCATCTAGAACACCCAAGCAACTGCGTCTCATTGAAAAGGGCCCAGAACAGGCTAGCAACAGCATCGCAAACCATTAAAAACCACCCGGAACAACCTAGCAACTGCATAACAACCCACACAAAACCCCATCTAGAACACCCAAGCAACTGCATTGCATTGAAAAGGGCCCAGAACAGGCTCACAAACCATTAAAAACCACCCAGAACAACCTAGCAACTGCATAACAACCCACACAAAAACCCATCTAGAACACCCAAGCAACTGCATCGCATTGAAAAGGGTCCAGAACAGGACAGCAACAGCATCGCAACCCACTAAAAACCACTCAGAACACCCAAGCAACTGCTTCCCATTGAAAACCACCCAGAACAGGCTAGCAACAGCATCAAACCCACAAAAAACCACCAAGTACACCCTAGCAACTGCATCGCATTGAAAAGGGCTCAGAACAGGCTAGCAACAGCATCAAACCCACAAAAAAAAAAACACCTAGTACACCCTAGCAACTGCATCGCATTGAAAACCACCCAGAAAAGGCTAGTAAGAGCATTAAAACCCACAAAATACCACCCAGAATACCCTAGCAACTGTATCGCTCAGAACAGGCTAACAACAGCATCGCAACCCACTAAATACCATTCAGAACACCCTAGCAACTGCATCCCAATGAAAACCACCTAGAACAGGCTAGCAACTGCATAGTAACCCACTAAAAAGCACCCAGAACACCCTAGTAATTGCATCGCATTGAAAACCACCCAGAAAAGGCTAGTTAGAGTATTGAAACCCACAAAATACCACCCAAATACCCTAGCAACTGTATCAGAACCCACTAAAAAAAACACCTAGAACAGGCTAGCAACAGCATCGCAACCCACAAACAAAACACCTAGAACACCCTAGCAACTGCATGGCATTGAAAACCACCCAGAACAGGCAAGCAACTGTATCACAACCCACTACAAACACCTAGAACAGGCTAGCAACAGCATCGTAACCCACAAAAAAGCCTAGAACACCCTAGCAACTGCATCACATTGAAAACCACCCAGAACATGCTAGCAACAACATAGCAACCCAATAAAAACCACCCAAAACATCCTAGCAACTGCATCACAACCCACTAAAAAAATACCCAGAAAAGCCTAGCAGCTGCATAACAACAAACAAAACAATTGCTTTGAAAACCACCCAGAACATCCTATCAACTGCATCGCAACCCCCAAAAACCAACCAGAGCACCCTAATAACTGCATAGCAACCACACACAAAAAACACCTAGAACAAACTAGCAAAAGAACATTTTCTTGAAGAAAAGAAAAAATCAGAATTACAGTGAGGCACTTACAATAAAAGTGAATGGGGCCAATTTTTGGAGAGTTTAAACACAGAAATTTGAATCATATAATTTTTTAAAAGCATTTAATTCTTTTAACAAATTAAAAAAAATTTAAAATTACATTAATTCTTCTATTAAATCACATGTGTTTTTTGGGCTGTTAAGTTGTTTAAATTGTAGTTTTTACAGACGTTTTAGGGTTTTGGCAACAAATCAAAATAATTACATGGCATGCCGATTATTTAAAAAAATTAATCACATATATAAATATTTGCAGAGAAAGCCCCCCAATTACCATAATTCAATATATAATGATTACAAGATTATTAATATACATTATAAATATATTAAAACAATTAAAATGCATTACATTGTTGCAGGTGAGTAAACATTGATAAGACAAAACAAATAGTGGCGTTAGAAGGCTATATATTGTTGATTTCCATATTACTGAAAGAAAGTTACCTTTTTAATACTTAAAGGTGCTGTAAGAAATTTTTTCATGGAAAGGTATGCAAAAAATGGTCTTCCTCCCTGAAAGATATTAATGAAATAAGTGTTGTGAGATATCTTACCGGTCTCTGTGACAGCTCTAGACTCTATAAACAGCAAACAAAAATGTTTCTGTGGGCCGTCTGTCAATCGTTTTGCATGTACTCCTAGTACTGTAGTTGCAGCAATTTATTGAGGCTTAATGCCATTTTTATGCCATGTTACTCATAACAGATGTCAGTTGAGGGCGCTATTTTTCTGCTCATGTTTTTGACAACCACTTCTGTTCGGTGCCGGTCTCAATAAAGCTCTTTTGGTATCATTGGAGTGCGGGTATTGGAAAGAGGGGGGCGTGGCTAATCCAATGGATCAGCTTGTGGAAATTCCAGAATGGCTAAAATTGCTTACAGCACATTTAAGCACATTTTACTGTGAATACTTTTTTACTTTAACTCAAGTATGTTTTTGAATAGATACTTGGACTTATCATTCAGTAAAATGTATCCATATTTTGATTATTTTCTACACCCCTGCCCAGGACACCCTAGAATCATGGTGGTGAGGTGTCCTTAGAAAATGTAAAAATCCAATTCTGATAAAACGGTAGTTGTGAAGTGTGACTCACTTGCATTTATAGTTGTGCGGTGTGTAAGAATGATTATGGGGAAACAGGGCATCCCAGCGCTGACAGATCACCCCTGCAGGGGTCACATTAACTGTACCCCTGTACCCCTCACCCTGACCCCGAAAACAAGAGGTGGTCACGTCCACTTCTATGTCTTTATCTGAGTCTGATAGAGAGAATGAGAGAAAGAGAGAGAACGTCAGAACTTTTAAGCAATCGCGTTTGAAACATTTCTTTCCATGGATAGATTGCCATAGAAGTTAAACATGAACAGTGAGATTTATAGCGAGTCAGCGCACCTGTATACAGTCTCTGAGCTAAACTAAATACCACTTTCTTCCAGTTGCATTTGACACTAGAAGTTTTATTTGCACCATATATCATCTTGCCTATATGTTCAGTATATAGGCATATACAATCCAAGCAAAGCAAACAGAAAATGGAGCATTTGTGCAGAGACGATGAATATGGGACATTATATAGGTCAATATGAGTACATCTTTACAGTCACTGAATAAAAAACAATTTAATTTTTTTTTAATTCAAAACAGATGCCAATGAAAAAACAAATGCTAAAATCCTCTGACTGCTAATAAATCTGGTTTATATTACTGTTCAGCGATGCATGAAAGTCGTTTAATTATAAAGCCATTAATGACTTAATCATCAAAAGCATTCAGGAATTATTGCATAATAATTAAACCACAAATATATTTCTCCATTTATCTACATATCTTTCCCATTTTTCCACAAGCCTCCTCACTTTTCTTCTCATCTCCTCCTCTGTTTCTCTTCTGTTCTCCTTCTCTGCTCAAGCTAAAACATACATTTATAGATATTAAACCATGAGGTGGCAGCTTCCTATTGGACGATTTCAGTGAAATGGCTAGATTATAGCAAAGCATACAATATCATGCCATTACACAACAAAAAACAACCTTGTGTAAATTGTCGGCTTTATGCTAAGCTAAAATGCTATTTCTAGCCATTTCACATGCATATGTTACCAGGCACGCTCATATTTTTTATTAAATAAATTAATATTGGATCATAATTTTTTTTTATAGTAAGACCCAACTAGTATCTTAGTAGTATCTAGTAAGATATTAGGGCAAAAATCATATTCTTGATAATAATTTTTGTAACGCTTTCCTGTAAAGATATCTAAAAATCCTTATCAAAATCAAATATCAGTTTGATTTATATTGTTTTAGAAACATTTCTGCATAATATATTTAGTTTTTTAGAGAATGTATTTTTAACATGTGATTTTTGACCTCATAGTCAAAACTAGTAAAACATTTTTACCAGTGCTGAAGAAGTAATCCAAAGTATTTAGAATACATTACTGACCATCAGTAATGTAACAGTATACATTAAAAATGTATACTGACGTTTTACAGCATGTATTCTGTAATCTGTAGTGAAAAGTAACCCTACCAACCCAGATTATAACATTACAAGCAACAAAACACAACTGAGCCAAAAGGCCTTTAGCAGAAAGAGAGATGAAGTGAACTAACCACACACGCTGATGTTACAGTACTCCCAAAGAGTGTTTTTGTCCATCGTGTAACACCATGGACGTATGTCATTATTAGGGTTACGGCAGTAGTTGTCATCCAGGCCTTTACCAACATGCCTGTATATACAAAGAAGAGACCATTGTAAATCAATGCTGTGTGTGTGTGTGTGTGTGTGTGTGTGTGTGTGTGTGTGTGTGTGTGTGTGTGTGTGTGTGTGTGTACCTGTGTGGTTGGTAGGTGTGTTTATGAGGCTTCTGTGAGTCCCATCTCTGGCACTCTTTTCCACTTTCGGTGTGATCCATAGGTCCTCTATATGTTTCTCCATTACACTTCATGCACTCCACTACAAATACACGTAGGTATTACAAACACCAAATGCATACATGGCAATAGCAAACTGTACGATAAGTGCCAATATACACTCTAAAATGAACTGTACTCTCAGATCACAAACATGCCTCTGTGAATGAATGGGAAACACATCTCCACAGCATTAGAGCAACATTGATGGTGTAATGTCTAACCTTCTGAACATTGGGGCAGCCCGCATTCCTGATGGCGAGTCTCAGTGAGTTCAGTGAAGCACCAGGGACCACTCGGGTCATTATCCGGGTTTCGGCAGAAGTTCTGACGCAGGTCAAACCTTTTGTGTCTGGCAGGCTTGAAACTGATTGATAAATATAGACAGACAGAGAGGGAGAGAGGGAGAGAGAGTAACAGAGTTGACGATTCACATAGATTTTTATCTTATGCGCTCTGGCTTCCAGTCAAATCAGAATGACATTTTGAATTTTGAGCACTAAGAGATTTGGATGGGATGGCCTGTTGGAAAAAGAATGCCATACAACCTTAAAGGGATAGCAGAATGTTCAGTTTCAGTCACCATTCACTGTCACTGCACACCCAAAACACACACACACACACACACACACACACACACACACACACACACACACACACACACACACACATGTTTGGTTTCCATGTTTTATGGGGACTTTCCATAGACATAATGGTTTTTATATTGTACAAACTTTATATTCTATCCCCTAAACCTAACCCTACCCCTAAACCTAACCCTCACAGAAAACTTTCTGCATTTTTACATTTTCAAAAAACATAATTTAGTATGATTTATAAGCTGTTTTCCTCATGGGGACTGACAAAATGTCCCCACAAGGTCAAAAATTTCGGGTTTTACTATCCTTATGGGGACATTTGGTCCCCACAAAGTGATAAATACACGCTCACACACACACACACACAAAGATACTAGGCTAACATAATGCTTTATATTGCCTTTGTGCTCTACAGAAGAAGAAAAAAAGGCATACAGGTGACAGCATTCACATTTTCAGGTGAACTATTCCTTTAAAGACCCCATGAAATGATTTTATGAACACATTTGTTTTTGTGTATTGTGTATATATTTGTTACAAATTGATTCCGATTCCAATTAAATTACATTCATATGGTATATTTCATTTTAAATGCTTTTGGGTAGCCTGAGAAAGCCTTATTCAAGCTTCTCACAATAAGTTGCTGGAATGACCATTTCTCCAGACAGAGCTGGTGTATCAGAGTCAGGTCTGTAGGCCTCCTTGGTCGCACATGCTTTTTCAGTTCTGCCCACAAATTTTCTATCAGACTGAGGTCAGGGCTTTGTGATGGCCACTTCAATACCTTGACTTTGTTGTCCTTAAGCCATTTTGCTACAACTTTGGAGGTATGTTTGGGGTCATTGTCAATTTGGATGAACCATTTGTGACCAAGCTTTGACTTCTTGGCTGATGTCTTGAGATGTTGCTTCAATATATCCACATCATTTTCCGTCCTCATGATGCCATTCTTTGTGTGAAGTGCACCAGTCCCTCCTGCAGCAAAGCGCCCCCAACAACATGATGCTGCCAACCGCATGCTTCACAGTTGGGATGGTGTTCTTTGGCTTGCAAGCCTCACCCATTTTCCTCCAAACATAACGATGGTCATTATGGTCAAACAGTTTGATTTTTGTTTAATCAGACCTGAGGACATTTCTCCATAAAGTAAGATCTTTGTCCCCATGCAAACTGTAGTCTGGCTTTTTTATGGCAGTTTTGGAGCAGTGGCTTCTTCCTTGCTGAGCAGCATTTCAGGATATGTTGATATAGGACTCGTTTTACTGTGGATATAGATACTTGTCTATCTGCTTCCTCCAGCATCTCCCAAAATAAAAAATATTCAGATAATTAAAATGCTTTACATTCCTGTAGCAGAAGAGTTAATCATTGGTAAGACAATACAAAAAGCAGCTTTAGAATACAATGTATTGTTTACTACCATGTTATTGACCATAAGTCAATCATTGGGATACAGGTCATAGTAATCCATTTCACAAGTGAATCAATCAGTTGGAGATTTATTACGAGGGCTTGTTTAAGGGCCCGTCAATTTACACCTACATCAGACATGCTTGTGTAGCGTCTCGGGTGCGTTGCATCATAAACATAAAATTTTTAGTTCACTGTTTCAAGTTAAATATAGTTTAATACTCAATCTTTAAACACATCTTGAGATCCCTTAGTTCGCATTTGCGCTCCTTCAAGTATTTTGAATGCAAGAATGTAACGTATGTTTGTGTTGTTCGGCCTACTGAAGTGTTTTCTTCACTGTTTAAACTGTGCGTTGCTCATACAGCTGAAATTTCACTTACTGCCCTCTGGAGTAAACAGGTGGTACTACAAGCTTGACTTTCTCAGGAATCTTCCTTATTATGGTGCGATTAATTGCGTAAATTTTTTTAACACTTTATTTTTTGTCAAATTAATCGCACTGAAGTTAAATCAACAGCCTTATATATATATATATATATATATATATATATATATATATATATATATATATATACTGTAAAGAACAGAGAGGATATTAAAAGAGACATTATTCAATGACAAATGGGTTGTGTGGAACTTGTGGAACAGACGTTTTTAGTTGCATTTGGTTGCATTGTAGGTTGCATTACTCCTATTATAAAGGCTTTCCACATATAGTGAAAGATCGATCATGGGATATAAGAATCAATATCAAGATTGTTTAAATGAAGATCATGGCGCATCATAAAATTACATATTTTTACCTAGTCCTACTAGCATACAGATGGACTAAAAGCTAACAGACATGGTATAAAAGCCACAAAACTTTTTATAGTAATATTTTTAAAGTAGTTAAGCCAGTAAACTACTTCAAGCTCAACTAGATCCCACCAGTTTAGCCAAGAAAGTCTAGAAGATTGACCTTGGACCCACTGGCTGGTAGTCAACAACCAAAACCACCTTGGACCAGCAAATAATCACAAATGACCAGCTTCAACCATTTGAAACCATGTAAACTCAGCCACCATCAAAAGCCAGTTTTAGCTAGATTTTCTAGCAGGGTGATCACATCACCCTAATTGTACTCCAACTGACTCCACCATCAATATTATCTCCATAAAAACACCAAAATAAATGGATAAAATGGCACCAGACCAGGAACAAAGGATACCATCTAAACAAAGACAAGAGAGATGAACTCCTTCCTTAAACAAACAGGTTACAAAAGGCCTGCAGTGCTGTTCTAAACAGTGTCTCTGCATCTGGTTCTTCTGTTGGTTCCACATGAGGCCTGCGATCTCTACAGCTAATGATGTTGTGCTAACAGATGTAAGCCAGCTATTCCTCTTCGGCTGCCAATAGATGCTCTTGCACTCTGCACAGTCAGAATGGAAACATTTAACTTTTAATTCCACTCACATGCACATGTTTGATTTTGTTTCAACACCAGGAGGTCAAATGGGTCGGAAACTGGACACTTATTGAAAATCATCCGTTTTGTTTGTGTTCGGAAACCTGCAAATGAAGATAATATCCCTACAAAGTGACATTTCCTGGAAGCAGATTAGCTTTGGTGATTCATAACCTGATGCAGTCATGGCACTTTTCCTCACACTGTGTTTCTCCATGTTTCCACTGAACAGTGGCATAACTTACTACGTTACCACATAAACTGCCCATACATTACAGACTTTGTTTACTACTGTTACTTCTAGATTTGAAAAATCACCCAGCCTGGTCAAGATTATGCTTATATAGTTGAACTCTGCTATTTGACAATACTACTATAAATCCTGAACCTAACTTAAACTAACCTAACCCAACCCTAACCTAACCATAACCCTAACCCTATGTCAGTTTTTATGTAAGTAATATATATTTTCCCAAATAATAGTGGGATTTGAATATGTGCGTATATGCCCGAATATATGAACTATAATTTTACATATATGTTCATATACAGTATGGCCATACTGTTAGGGTGACCAGATTCCTGCTTGTGGAAAACGGGACAGCCCCCTCCAAGCAGAAATTAAATTGACTTATCCTTACCTAGGCGCAGATCGATGTGAAGTAGAGGGTGCATCACCATTACTGTTGTCACCTTGTACTTTTTACTGGCAGCAATTTTTCTCAGTGTGTGCTTGTCTTTCAAGAGTTTATTGTAAAATGCTGAGCAGCCCAGTCCAAAATTAAGACTTACGAAAAGCATTGAGTCGAGCTTTATCTGGTGTCCAAGCTGTGTTCATTAATGAGAACACACGCTCCACAGATGCAGATGTTCCAGGCAGGCATAAAACAAACTCCATGACCTTGGTTAAGACTCTGAAGTTGATGGTCTTGCTCTTTAGCTCACGAAAAATGTATGTCCATCTCTCAGACACGGCCGCCTTGTTCATGTTCCAGTGATGCGACGAGTGACAATGTATTTCGCGCAAGCCCACTCATCAAAGAGCGTGGTTTATCAATCAAACTAAGAGAGATTCTGGAGTAAAAGTGTTCGAGGCTGCTCTGAATGCCCACTCAAGTTTTTCTGTGTTCTCCAATGACCAGCTCCAATTTTGAAGGTAATCCACTGATGCTGAATAAAAAAGTTTCTCACTGCACAAAAGAAATCATCCGCTCGCATGTCACCAGCTTCAACCAGGGCATCCAACTGCTTTTTAATGTCAGAGGGTATGAATGATTCCTCTATCATGTCTTGTAAGACTTTTCTCAGGTCATAAATGTGCAAAGCCACTTCTGTGGCTGATATGCGGTCTTGCTCTACTATCACCAGTGCGTGGTTAAAAATGGCTGTTTGCTTGAGTGTGAAGGCAATCCAAAGTTTAGTGCAAGGAAAATGTCTCTGAGAAACTTTGGGCAAGATGCTACAGTAATATCTGATAATCCAGCTGAACAAAAGCGAGTATATTGCATATGACAGCTTCAGATTTTGTGCGGGCATAAGAACATTTTGGATCATACTCGCAGTGCAGTCAGCCGAACTAAAACTAGGTCCATGCAATTGGCTGTGTGATTGGATAGTTTAATTCAATCATGTACTTTAAAAAACACAATGCGATTTATTGGTTGTACAAGCTGTATCCTTGGCTAACTTTGATTAGAATACTCACATGACTGAGAAAGCCACATAGGAGAGGGGAAATACGGGACAGTATAAGTCAGGACACTAGACAAAGTGCTTAAATAAGGGACTGTCCTGGGAAAAATGGGACATCTGGCCTCCCTACATAATGTATATAAGATTTCTGTATTGGACAAACACTGAACAGCTGTGAACGGCTAACCCTCTTACACTGGTTTAAGATGTTTTCTTTTCAGCACGGCTGTGTTCCCCGTTTTGCTTGGCCAAACTGATGGGACAGGTGGAGATGAGATTGTGGATAGAGTGAAACTTCCTGAGAAATGAGAGCCGTAGTCTGAGAGAAAAGAAAGAGATCTTATCACACGAAAAGAAAGAGAACAAGAAAATGAGAAGGGTCCGAGGCGGGATTGAAGTTGGAGCTATTGCCAGTACAGTTATCAATAGGGACAAGAGGGTCTGGATTAGCATCTGTGTTCAAGTCTCAGAGTTGTTCGTATTTTAATGTGTCTGCGGCTTTGTGAGCTCAGCTGGAGGGCAGACAGAACATGACTTCAGTCCATAAATGCTCCTTCTCTCTTTCTTTCTGTATCTTTCTTTCACTCTCTCACCTCTAAAATCTTTATACAGCTTGTAAGCAGCACAGCTCATAGAGCTAATAACAACCTGGCTAACAAGGACCTGGCAACATTTGACCACATTAACCAGCCTGGCTCATGTTCGTGCAGTCAAGGCATCACTTCGTGAAGTACCATTTAACTTCTGTTGTTGTTGCAAAAGTTGAGTTGTCAAACGACCAGGCCTGAAAGTAATCTCATATGCTGTCTAGACTAATCTAATACCATATGAAAACTGCAAATACAAGACAGAAGCGCATCACCCTGAGCACATTAAAGACTCAAATTGATTTTTTTCGGTTATGTTGTGGAAGTCACGTTGTGCACTCTGCACATCTAATCGCAGACTAAGGTTTTTTATTTTATAATTTTTTTCACCTTACTCTACTCTTGCAATGTCATTGGCTGTTGCTCATTGCTACCACAACCAATTTTCATAATCAACTAGTTGGTCAGTTGTTTGAATGACTTCTCGACTACTCTGTTTTAAGGATAAATAATCACAGAATTTACCCAAGATTGCCAGGTAAGTGACATCAAATCTTTAAAGATATTCAGAGTTTAATTTGAGGCACATTGCAGAAAGTTGAGTGGATATCCATGAGCAAAACTGCATTTCTGCTTTGTTTACTTGGTTATGTCTGTGAAATTATCTGTGCTGTACGTAGACTCTCTACACATTTTCCACATTTGTCCGCTATTTTTTTATTTGTTTTCTGTGCAATCGCTCGTGAAGATTATATAAATCTATTCGATTTATATTAGATTAGCATATACTCTATACTGTAGATTAATATATTATATTAGATTGCGACATTATAACATTTCATACCTTTTATTATGGTATGATACATCTCCGATACCCTGACCCTAAACACCCTGTTATGACCAAACTGACTGTGATTTTCCTGTCTAAAAGAGCGATTTTTGGCCAATTGAAGCGGCTATAGACCCCAGACCTATGCTGCAGACCTATGTCAATGCCATAGGGGATTCGTACATCACCACTAAAAATATTAATGTTAGTAGTCAAACCCACTAATCGACTAGTCAGTTCTTAAATGACTAGTCAATTAGTCAGCCACCCTGCCACATACCTACATCAATCTAGTTTAAACAGGTGCAATTGAAATAGTGTTGTCTTGAGTTGTTTGTCATTCAACGTTTATCAGTCATACTATTCAAATCTATTGTCAAGTTCCTCTTTGCATTAAAACGTTTATCTAGATTTGGAGTATATCAGTTGGTTTTCAATTATATGGGTTCATTTGATTTTGTAGTCTAGTGACGCATCTGAAGTATCTGGTTTAGCAGCATCAAATATAGAGGCGGAGTAAGGGAAAGAAGTTGAGAACCAAAGATCTAAGGTTTTTAGTCATTGACTAGTCAGTCTTGAAACACGAAAGTGCAACCAGCATCTGTTCCCTATCTGTCACTCACTCAACTTTGTGCGGCGGCTCAGACACAGGCTGACGTGGAGCTGACGGCCATGTTTGCCCGGGCAGCCGCGATTGTCGGGCTGGAGTGGAATCCTCCACCCCCCTACAGCGCCACTGGACATACCGCCTCCGCCTTGCATGCCATGGCACTCCTGCAGGTACACCAAGCCAAGGCACACAGAGAACTACACGAGGGTAGTCCTGACCCGGGTCTAATGCAGGAGGAGTGACCGACTTCGCCCTCCAGCCAACAAAGGTCACGACGCGGCCTTTCGGGCAGGCGATGTCCACCCTGGTGGTCCAGGAACGCCACCTCTGGCTCAACCTGGTCGAGTCACGAGAAGCTGACAAGGTGTGTTTCCTTGACGCCGCCATCTCCCAGGTTGGGCTGTTTGGCGACACCATTGGAGACTTTGCCCGGCAGTTCGCAACTATGAGGAAGCAGATGGAGGCCATACAGCACATCTCCCGGATTTGGTTCTCGGACCTCATGATCCTCGCGACAGCCCCCCCTGGTGAATTCCCCTGAGGAAGGACCTTCTTCCTCAGGGTCGGGGCACCATCTGGCACCCACGACCGGACCTCTGGAATCTCCATGCCTGGCCCTTGGATGGGACGCAGAAGACTTAGGTGGCCTACCACCCGCGGTGGTAGACACGATCACTCAGACGAGGGCCCCCTCAACAAGGCGCCTTTACGGCCTGAAGTGGCGTCTATTTGCTCAGTGGTGTTCTTCCTGTGGCGAAGACCCCCAGAGATGTGCAGTTGGATCAGTGCTTTCCTTTCTGCACCTTAAAAGTGTATGTAGCCGGCATATTGGCACATCATGATGAAGTCAAGTCAAGTCAAGTGGTTTTTATTGTCGTTTCAACCATATACAGTTAGTACAGTACACAGCAAAACGAGACAACGTTCCTCCAGGACCATGGTGCTACATAAAAACAACAAAGGACCAACACAGGACCACATGAGACAACACAACAAAATAAAATACCTATATATACCTATATAAAGTGCACGTGCAAACATGTGCAAAGTACGGGACAGTACAACAAATTACTGACAATGAACAGGACAATAGACACATTGCAGCGCTGACTAGTACTCAGTAGTGCAAAAAACGTAAACATAACATACTATGAGATAGTGTTCTATGCACATAGCAGTTATTGAGGTAGCAGACAGTTATAAAGTGACAGTAATTAAAGTGCAACTCAGGACACGTGTGTGTGTGTGTGTGTGTCAAACCAGTCTCTGAGTATTGAGCAGTCTGATGGCTTGGGGGAAGAAGCTGTTACACAGTCTGGCCGTGAGGGCCCGAATGCTTCGGTACCTCTTGCCAGACGGCAGGAGGGTAAAGAGTTTGTGTGAGGGGTGTGTGGGGTCATCCACAACGCTGGTTGCTTTGCGGATACATTGTTTTTTTATAAATGTCTTTGATGGAGGGAAGAGAGACCCCAATGATCTTCTCAGCTGTCCTCACTATCCTCTGCAGGGCTTTGCGGTCCGAAACGGTGCAAGTCCCAAACCAGGCAGTGATGCAGCTGCTCAGGATGCTCTAAATAGTCCCTCTATAGAATGTAGTGAGGATGGGGGGTGGGAGATGTGCTTTCCTCAGCCTTCGAAGAAAGTAGAGACGCTGCTGGGCTTTCTTGGTGATAGAGCTGGTGTTGAGGGACCAGGTGAGGTTCTCTGCCAGGTGAACACCAAGGAATTTGGTGCTCTTGACGATCTCCACAGAGGAGCCGTCGATGTTCAGCGGAGTGTGTTCACCTTGTGCTCTCCTAAAGTCAACAACCATCTCTTTTGTTTTGTCGACATTCAGGGACAGGTTGTTGGCTCTACACCAGTTCGTCAGCCGCTGCACCTCCTCTCTGTATGCTGACTCGTCGTTCTTGCTGATGAGACCCACCACGGTCGTGTCATCAGCGAACTTGACGATGTGGTTCGAGCTGTGCATTGCTGCACAGTCTTGAGTCAGCAGAGTGAACAGCAGTGGACTGAGCACACAGCCCTGGGGGGCCCCAGTGCTCAGTGTGGTGGTGGTGGAGATGCTGTTCCCGATCCGGACTGACTGAGGTCTCCCAGTCAGGAAGTCCAGGATCCAGTTGCAGAGGGAGGTGTCCAGGCCCAGCAGGTTCAGCTTTCCAATCAGGTGCTGGGGAATGATTGTGTTGAATGCTGAGCTGAAATCTATGAACAGCATTCGAACGTATGAGTCCTTATTGTCTAGGTGGGTGAGGGCCAGATGGAGGGTTGTGGCGATGGCATCATCCGTTGAACCGTTTGGAGGATACGCAAACTGTAGTGGGTCTAGTGAGGGGGCAGCTGGGTCTTAATGTGCCTCATGACGAGCCTCTCGAAGCACTTCATGATGATGGGTGTAAGTGCGACGGGACGGTAGTCGTTGAGGCAGGACACTGAAGACTTCTTTGGCATGGGGATGATGGTGGTGGCCTTGAAGCACGTTGGAACGACGGCGCTGCTCAGAGAGATGTTGAAGATGTCGGTAAGAACATCTGCTAGCTGGTCTGCACATCCTCTGAGCACTCTGCCAGGAATGTTGTCTGGTCCAGCAGCCTTCCGTGGGTTGACTCTACGTAGAGTTTTCCTCACATCTGCCGTGGTAAGACAGAGCACCTGGTCGTTGGGAGGAGGGGTGGTCTTCCTCGCCACCACGTCGTTCTGCACTTCAAACCGAGCGTAGAATCGTTCAGCGCATCTGGAAGGGAGGCATCTTTGTCACAGGCAACTGATGTTGTCCTGTAGTTGGTGATGGTCTGGATGCCCTGCCACATGCGCCGCGTGTCACCGCTGTCCTGGAAGTGACTGTGGATTCTCTGGGCATGTGCGTGCTTTGCCTCTCTGATTGCCCGTGACAGTTTGGCCCTAGCTGTTCTTAGGGCTGGCTTATCGCCTGCTCTGAAGGCGGAGTCTCGGGACCTCAGCAGCATGCGCACCTCCGCAGTCATCCACGGCTTCTGGTTGGAGCGTGTGGTGATGGTCTTGGAGAAAGTGACATCATCAATGCACTTGCTGATGTAGCTGGTCACTGATGCTGTGTATTCCTCCAAGTTGGTAGAATCGCCATATGTTGCAGCGTCCCTGAACATGTGCCAGTCAGTACACTCAAAACAGTCCTGAAGAGCAGAGATGGCTCCTGCTGGCCAGGTTTTCACCTGCTTCTGAAGCGGTTTTGTGCATCTGACGAGCGGTCTGTATGCTGGAATTAACATAACAGAGATGTGGTCTGAGTAGCCGAGGTGGGGGCGGGGCTCCGCCCGATACGCGCCTGGGATGTTTGTGTAAACAAGATCAAGCGCGTTCGCCCCTCTCGTTGCAAAGTCCACATACTGATGGAATTTAGGGAGCACTGTCTTGAGATTCGCATGGTTGAAATCTCCGGTGACAATAAACAGTCCGTCGGGGTGAGCGTTCTGCAGTTCACAAAGCGCTTCCTTAGCGTTAGCACTGGGGGGAATGTAAACTCCGGTTATGTAAACAGTGGTGAATTAGATAAAAAGGTCTGCATCTAACAGTCACAAGCTCCAACAGCGATGAACAGTAACTAGAGACTAGCATAGAGTTCTTGCACCATTCCGTGTTGATGTAAACACACAAGCCACCACCGCGAGTCTTACCGCAGAGAGCTGTATTTCTGTCGGCACGAAACGAAGTGAGCCCGTCTAGCTGAATGGCGGCATCCGGAACTCTGTCGCTGAGCCACGTCTCCGTGAAAACAAAGACGCAGCAATCTCTAAACTCACGCTGCGTAGCCTGCTGGAGTCGGATATAGTCCAGTTTATTGTCCAGGGAGCAAACATTTGACAGCAGGATAGACGGGAGAGCCGGCCAGCTAGGGTTTGTTTTTAGCCTAGCATGAACCCCCGCCCTCTTGCCGCGCTTCCGCTTTCTCGCACACCGCTTACGACGTCCTCTCCCCCGGCCACCAGCATCAGGCGACGCCAAGGACTGGAGGCCTGGTCTCCGCAGCAAGCCGAGTATGCGTAGCGCCTCCTGCAGGTCATCATGCAGCTTGGTTTTTGCATGAGTCTTATATTTTAGTAGTGTCTGGCGATGGTAGACACGAACACCGGTTGCTCCGATGTCCATGTGCTGCAAAAGTTGGGCTTTTTTAACAAAAATAGCACCATTGTGGATCCGGAGTGGCCGCTGCGTGCTACCGCGCTGCCATCTTGGATCAAAAAAAAATAAATAAAAAATAACAAAATGATGCAGTGGACGGTAAGTATATAGGGAAGCACGACTTGATCATCAGGTTCCTGAGAGGTATAGAGGAGGTTAAATCCCCCCCAGGTCGCACCTCGTTCCCTCGTGGGACCTCTCCGTGGTCCTTCGGGGCCTTCGGGGAGCTCAATTTCAGCCCATCGAGTCAGCAGAGCTAAATGCGCTCTCTCTGAAGACCGCCCTCTCACGTCATCCTGAGACCCTGACCTGGCTACGTGCCCAAGGTTCCCACGACCCCTTTCAGGGATCAGGTGGTGAACCTGCAAGCACTGCCCCAGGAGGAGGCAGACCCAGCCTTGGCATTGCTGTGTCCGGTGCACACTCTACACATCTACTTGGATCGCACGCAGAGCTTTAGAAGCTCCGAGCAGCTCTTTGTCTGCTTTGGTGGACAGCGGAAGAGAAACACGGTCTTCAAACAGAGGATCGCCCACCGGGTCATCGATGCCATCACTATGACATACCACACCCTGCACATGCTGCCCCCTGCTGGCCTACGAGCTCATTCTACCAGGGGTGTTGCGGCTTCTTGGGCATTGTCCCACAGCACCTCTCCAGCAGACATATGTAGAACCTCAGGCTGGGCAACACCTAACACCTTTGCAAGGTTCTATAACCTCAGGGTTGAGCCAGTTTCGTCCCGTGTGTTATCAGGTGACACAAACAGGTAAGTTCGGGTCAGCTGGCCGGGTGTATCGCTTGTGCATAGTGCCTTTCCCCTCCCTTGAGGTGAAGACGTGCGCTCTTTCCCCAGTTGCGTTTGCAAGAAGTGTGAACCCTGGATGTTCTTCCTCCCTAGCCTAACGGCCGTCAAGTATTCGGAGAGGCTCGCTGCCACTCCAATACAGGCGTCACCCAGGCCCCCGTACTGAGATAAGTGCTCCACATGCATTTTTTGTCCCCTAGGCAACCCTGTGTAATGTATATTCCGCAAAATGGTTTCCCTGCCGGTAAACTGTGTCTTCCTTGGGCAGAGGGCCCTCTGACCTTGGTCGCCATGTTTGAAGTAACTCCTCCCCCCTTGGGTAGGTCCTACCACGATGCCGCTCCGCACAATGTGCTTCCACTCGTAACTGGTAAGACTGTGTGTTGTATTCCACCTAAAATCGCTCCCCCCTCTTGGGGCCGGGTGTGGTCTCCGTGGTGTCCTCCTCTTTGGATGGACACCCCCCCAGCTTGGACCATATATTTGTCCCCCAGCGAATGATTTCATTCCTTTTTGGGGAGAACAATAGAGAGAAGGCCACGGCTGGGCCAGCCAGTCCTTATACTTCTGAGCAGTTAGCCGTTCCCCCAGGGGACCACTTCATACATGCCAGTGTGTTGGGGTAGTTATGCGACGGCTTGCTGCGCTGGCTACATTTTGTGGTGTGCACTAGGTTTTACAGAGTGAGAAAGCAAAAATGAGAGAGAGTTTTTACTTGTGCTCATGTGGGACAGACATATTCCAGGCTTGACACTTAATTCCAGTCTTTGTCAATGATCTTCTGCCCTTGTAGTTGACACCTGACCCAGTGATGCACTCCCTCACATAGTCTGTGGAAAACATATGGCACACAAATATTCAGATAATCTGAGATCATAAATGTTGTTTACTGATTACACATCTTTCTGACATCCAGAGGTGATTTAATTCTCCAAACAAGATATTTTTTTCCAGATGATTACTGCATAATTAAAAAATGTCAAGTCCAACTCTTGCTGGAAACATAAACATAGGCCTTCTTGTTAATATCAACACATATCAACACATATCTATCTTGATTTCTTTTTTATTCTCCCTGTGTTGAAAAGACCAGCATTGCAGGTCCCAAGCATATTTTGTGTTTTGGATGCCGGTGTCCCAAGCAGTATAGCTTAACAAGGCACACTTCCTTGATCAACCAGCTTCACCAGATTGAGCAGTATTTTTTGATAGTTTTTAAGCATGGCTATACCAGTCCACCAGCACCAAACAAACATAAACCAGCCCAGACCAGCATGGGAATTAATGCTGGTCTTTTCATCATGGCTGTTTGCTGTTGGCATCCACAACTTTTCAGAATGTCTACAGGTACATTTACACATACCAGAGACAGTACGGAGTACTTATACACTTAAAGTCGGCGCTCTAAACAAATAACACCACCATTAGCTTGGTTTTACAGCTAAACATTTCCTGTAAACTTCAGGAGATGTGAGAAAGTTATAAGCCAAGTGCGAATGCATTTCTTCAAAGAGAAATATTTACCTTTCTTCTCATAAAGGTCACAATTGGTTTTTCGTTCTCTCTGTGCGCCTTCAGAGAAATGATCGAAGGGAAGCATGTGGCATTTCCTGTTTATGTGGTCAAAGTAGAATGCCCTGTGAGAAAGCAGAGAAAGCACAGAGACAAGAGTGAGTTAACAGAGATACATAAGAATCTGAAGGACTCACATGGCTGTGTGCTTATGTGTTTATGATGGAGGTGTCACCTGCAGGACTTCTTGCTCTTGTTGCATTTGCGTGCGCAGTCATCCAATGAGAGTTTTCTGATGCGTTGGGAGTCTGGACAGTCCAGACACAGAAGCCTAGTGTTTTCACTTTTCTGATACTTCTGCAATGTCTGTTTCCTGCACTCTGAACAAAAGATACACAGATATTAAACACAAACCCATGCTGAATCCACACATACACATATATTAAACATACTCCCCCAAAAAGCACACGCACATCTCAGAGATGTCTGTTTTAGATCTTTTTATCTGGAATTATTACATATTTTAATTAACATCTGCTAAACATCTTAAAATGATCAGATTTACAAACATTCTAAATCATAAACATCTCGAATGCATCTGATGATTGTCTTATTGACATCCATATTGCAGATGAGCAAACAAAATTAAAAAAGAAATCTTTCAGATGTAAACACCCGTCAAATAGACATCTGGGTGATGTACGTATACTGTCAGGGTCATAATCTCATATATATGAGAGTGGTCATACATTAAAAGCATTGTTCATCATAATTTATTCACCCACATGTCATCCTATATGTGTGTTACTTTCTTTCTTCTGCTGAACACAAACAAAGATTTTTTTAACCAATATCTCAGCTCTGTAGGTCCAATGCATGTGAATGATGGCCAGAACTCATCAATGTTTATTTTATAGGTAATGATTTTTTCTATGACCTAACCCTACCACTAACCCTAAAACTCACAGAAACACGTTGAATGGACAGTTCAACCAAACATAAAAATTCTTTAATAATTTACCTGCATGATGTTCCAAACCCGTTTGACTTTCTTTCTTCCGTGTAAAACAAAAGAAGAGTTTAGGGCAAAATGTTAATGACTGAAAGCCTCAGTCACCATTCACTTTCATAGCATCTTTTCTCCAAAGATGGTCTAACATCTCCCTTTTGTTCCACTGAAGAAAGTAAGTCATATAGGTTTGGGTCAACATGTAGATGAGTAAATTACATGATTTAAATTTTTGGTTGAATTATCCCTTTAAAAGCATGAAAATGTCCTCTTAAGTCAGATTATATCATGTTTCACTATACTAATGTAGATTCTTTTTTTTTTTTTTTAAATGTAGCCCTCACAAATATAGCCAAATCTGTACACACACACACTCTTGTTTATAAAACACGCTTATAAAATCAATTTCTCATCAGAAATTGTGTCCATTTAATCGCATGAATAAAATCAAGTTTGCTCTCTCTCTCTCTCTCTCTCTCTCTCTCTCTCTCGCTCCTTAGGACTGTCCATTCTACAGAAATGAATGAGAGGCCAAGGAGAGGGGCCCAGACTCTTATACACACGCATGCACATGTGTATCATGATTCACTAATTCTCTTATTAATGGAGACGTTCCAGTTAGCTTTAAGCAAGCTATTGTACAGCCTATATTGAAAAAATCTCATCCTGACCCCACTGTGTATCTTAATTTCAGATCCATTTCTAAACTACCTTTCATTGCAAAGGCTTTGGAGAAAGTTGTCCATTCTCAGCTCAACTCATATCTGGATAAACATAACATTACAGTCAAATTTCAGTCTGGGTTTAGGGCATTGCACAGTACTGACTCAGCATTGATGAAGGTTTCAAATTACATTTAGCTTTCCCTTGATTTTGGGTCATGTGCCATCTTAGTTTTGTAAGATCCAAGTGTAGTGTTTGACACTATTGACCGTGATATTCTTTTAAAATGCCTTGTGCTAATTGTGGGCATTCTGGGACTGGTATTACAGTGGTTTGCTTCTTATTTAAAGGGCACACATTGTGTGGTGTTCCACAGGGATCCATTCTGGGGCCTCTTTTGTTTTCCCTTTATATGCTTCCACTTTGTTCTATGTTTGTTATGCTGACAATTCCCAACTTTTCCTCCCTATCAGACAGGTTACACTCATATTTAACAAGAACAAAGAAAAGGGAACACATTTCTCCTGTACTTGTCTCATTGCACTGGCTTCCTTTAAAATTTGTGTTGATTTTAAGATTCTGCTCTATGCATACAAAGCACAGCATAGACTGGCACCAGATTATATCACTGATCTTCTCCAGCCTTACTCTGCACCCAGGTCACAGATCAGACAACCAACTTTGTTTAACTGTCCACCGTTCATGTTGCAAGTCCAAGGGTGAACTGACCTTCTTTGGAGCTGCCCCTAAGCTCTGGAATTGTCAACCTTTTTACATCATGGCTTCTCCATCACTGATAGTGTTTAAAACCAGCCTAAAGGCTTATTTTTATTCTTAAGCCTGTGATAAATTTTTTTTTACATTTACTTCTTTACAATGTGTGGCGTTACCATCGTTACATTACTGGGTTTAATTTGAATTAATGTGTAATTTATTGAGAGATTATTGAATGGGACTTTTACGAGAGCAGAAGTTCACAGCTGCGCGCAATGAGACACTCAAGTCATCAGTGCAGCAGCATCAAACTCTTCAATGTGAAGCACTTTCCAGAGTGAAAAAAAGAATAGTTTCGTCATGCAATGCCTTAATTTAACATCAAGACAAGCTGATATTTCAAGATTAAAGTCAAAGCTCACACTTCAGGCTGCACGCTGAGGTAAATTTTGGCTCTAATTCTAACACGGGCTTTTCTGTGTAATGATATGGTCATTTTCAGGGTGATTCTGTAACTGGGCTCTTATGACATCAGTTTTTAAGTGTACATTTTTTAATTAGTGCAGCAATATATCAGTGTGCTTTGTCCCGCATGTCATAAGCAGTATTTATGCATATACTCGCGGGGGGTACTAGAAACTATCGCAGCTACATCAGGCGGATTAACTGTATAAATCCATATATACATCCAAGTTAATCACTGCCATTTGCGTGATCGACAACTGGAGTGCGGACAGATAGCATTTCTGCGCGTGCGTGTCTGAGATGTGCGACCATGGCTGTGTCCACTATCGTTACACTATTTCATATATAGTAAATGGCAGTTAGTGCACTATATCTCAGAAGTGAACGAAATGAGTGAATTCGGACGTGAGTGCCTGAGCTCTGGGGCTGGTGCATAAACGTCACATATGAAATTTTAAAATACTTGGGCCTTATTTGTTATTCTTATTAAATAATATATTAATATAATAAATCTTCATTATGTTTGTTATTTTTTTATATATACTGTGTGTTAATATTATGAGTAAACACATTTGATCAAATAAAGAGTGTAAGGCAAAGGAAGGTTGAGGATCCAAATGCAGCTTACTTTATTGTTCACAAAAACACAAAGGAAAACCCTCAGTGGGGAAATAAACATAAATAGCGAACTCGGGCAGGGAACACAGACCAGGGTAACAGCATTCACAAACATTCAACGACTGACAGAGACTGAACAAACAGACAGGGTTTAAATACAAAAACATGGGACAAAGGGGCCAATGAACAAACAGAACACAAACTAGATGACAAGGTGATTAACGGAAACCAAAGGCAAATTAACAAGGGCAGGTGAAAACAATGACAGAGAACACGAACGCTAACAAGGAGACTATGGAGTTAAACAAGGGACAAAAGTGAAAACTAAGGAGTGCAAAAGTGACAAAAATGGCAAACAAAAGGGCAACAGTGAAACAAGACAAGGTATACATAACATTGCCTTTATGTGCTTTTTGGAGCATCAACATTTTGGCCTACAGAGCTAAAATATTCTTTTAAAAGTCAGACTTTGTGTTCTGCAGGAGAAAGGAAGTCATACACATCTGGGATGGCATGGGGGCGAGTAAATGATGAGAGAATTTTCCTTTTTGGGTAAACTATCTCTTTAAAGTGATAGCTCAGCCAGAATTTAATATTCTTTTATCATTTCTCTGAAAGTAAATAGTGACTCAGGCAAAAATTCTGTTTAAAATCTCCTTATTGTGTTGCATGGAAGAAAGAAAGCCAAACGGGTTTGGAACAACATGATGGTGAATGATGACAGAATTTCTATTAATAATAATAATAATTCTATATACATTTTCAATGTGTATTATGTAATGGAATATAGGGGAGTAAATGTATATTATGTCATCTCTGAAAGTAACGAGTTACTCACTACTTGAGTACTCTTTTAATTGGATACTTTCTTACTCTTACTCAAGTAATAATTTATGTTAGTACTTTTACTTCTACTTGAGTAATTATGTTTTTTATGTTGTTGTACTTTTACTTGAGTACAGTTTTTGGCTACTCTACCCACCTCTGACTCCTGTATACATGTGGCTTGGTCAGTTAGGAGCTTTCTCCACAGCAATGTAATTTCCCAGCAACACTTGTGTGAATAACAATCATGGCATCCGAGGAGGACTTTCCTATTTTATTCTCTGTTGCCTTGCTTTTATTTCTAGATACTCCAGAGTTGTTGCTGTGTTTGTTTCCTTAACTTTCCATCCCGATATGCAGCGGAATTGCGCTACAATAGTGGGGTATACCTCTTACATAAAACTCTGGCATTCCCTCAATGTACACGCATATAAGCAAACATGAAAGACCGATGATATTTTACAGTGGTGTGTGAAAATGTACAATAATTTTTTATAGAGACAGTATTTGCTTTTCCCATTGTAGTATCTCAACTTTTGAATTCTTTCTCTTTTCTTTTTTTTTTTTTCTCCCAATTTGGAATGCCCAATTTCCAATGTGCTTTTTAAATCCTCATGGTCACGTCATGATTTTCCACAATCCACGTGGTGGAGGACGAATCCCAGCTGCTTCCACATTGAGACTGTCATCCACGCTCAACTCACCACGTGCCCCACCAAGAACGAACCACATTATAGTGATCACAAGGAGGTTACCCCATGTGACTTTACCCTCCCTAGCTTAATTTGGTTGCTTAGGAGATGCTCAGCACGCCCTGGGATTCGAACTAGTGAACTCCAGGGGTGGTAGCAAGCGTCTTTACTACTGAGCTACCCAGGCCCCCAACCCACCTATCTTTCTTAGGATTTTGCATATGCCTACCTGAATTAATTGATGTTACAAATGGCCACCAGAAGATCAATTAGTGTGTTAACCCAGAACATTTTCTATCTACTAACACAAAGCTGCAGCACTGTTGAGTGAATTGTGTGTACATAAGTGTACAGAGATTCTCTCTTAATGAGCATGGAGCACAACTGATGGCACTGGCTAGACAGACATTCATTTCAGACGTGATTGGATATTTGCTAACCAATAATATATTCCGTTTCAGTAAGGGGTGGGACATTTCCAGTGTCTGATGCACAAGCATCTCTGAAGTAACCATAATTTGCATTGTACATTTATTTCCCTGCAAAATGTAAATACTGATATTTACAATATCTAGATATATATACATATATATATATATATATATATATATATATATATATATATATATATATATATATATACAGGTCCTTCTCAAAAAATTAGCATATTGTGATAAAGTTCATTATTTTCCATAATGTAATGATAAAAATTAAACTTTCATATATTTTAGATTCATTGCACACCAACTGAAATATTTCAGGTCTTTTATTGTTTTAATACTGATGATTTTGGCATACAGCTCATGAAAACCCAAAATTCCTATCTCAAACAATTAGCATATCATGAAAAGGGTCTCTAAACGAGCTATTAACCTAATCATCTGAATCAACTAATTAACTCTAAACACCTGCAAAAGATTCCTGAGGCTTTTGAAAACTCCCAGCCTGTTTCATTACTCAAAACCGCAATCATGGGTAAGACTGCCGACCTGACTGCTGTCCAGAAGGCCATCATTGACACCCTCAAGCAAGAGGGTAAGACACAAAGAAATTTCTGAACAAATAGGCTGTTCCCAGAGTGCTGTATCAAGGCACCTCAGTGGGAAGTCTGTGGGAAGGAAAAAGTGTGGCAAAAAACGCTGCACAACGAGAAGAGGTGACCGGACCCTGAGGAAGATTGTGGAGAAGGACCGATTCCAGACCTTGGGGACCTGCGGAAGCAGTGGACTGAGTCTGGAGTAGAAACATCCAGAGCCACTGTGCACAGGCACCAGAAACAGCGGCAGAAGCGCCTGACCTGGGCTACAGAGAAGCAGCACTGGACTGTTGCTCAGTGGTCCAAAGTACTTTTTTCGGATGAAAGCAAATTTTGCATGTCATTCGAAATCAAGGTGCCAGAGTCTGGAGGAAGACTGGGGAGAAGAAAATGCCAAAATGCCTGAAGTCCAGTGTCAAGTACCCACAGTCAGTGATGGTCTGGGGTGCCATGTCAGCTGCTGGTGTTGGTCCACTGTGTTTTATCAAGGGCAGAATCAATGCAGCTAGCTATCAGGAGATTTTGGAGCACTTCATGCTTCCATCTGCTGAAAAGCTTTATGGAGATGAAGATTTCATTTTTCAGCACGACCTGGCACCTGCTCACAGTGCCAAAACCACTGGTAAATGGTTTACTGACCATGGTATTACTGTGCTCAATTGGCCTGCCAACTCTCCTGACCTGAACCCCATAGAGAATCTGTGGGATATTGTGAAGAGAAAGTTGAGAGACGTAAGACCCAACACTCTGGATGAGCTTAAGGCCGCTATCGAAGCATCCTGGGCCTCCATAACAACTCAGCAGTGCCACAGGCTGATTGCCTCCATGCCACGCCGCATTGAAGCAGTCATTTCTGCAAAAGGATTCCCAACCAAGTATTGAGTGCATAAGTGAACATAATTATTTGAAGGTTGACTTTTTTGTATTAAAAACACTTCTTTTATTGGTCGGATGAAATATGCTAATTTTTTGAGATAGGAATTTTGGGTTATCATGAGCTGTTTGCCAAAATCATCAGTATTAAAACAATAAAAGACCTGAAATATTTCAGTTGGTGTGCAATGAATCTAAAATATATGAAAGTTTAATTTTTATCATTACATTATGGAAAATAATGAACTTTATCACAATATGCTAATTTTTTGAGAAGGACCTGTATATATAAATTTAGGGGGAGTACTGCTGTCGGTGGTGCCTTTTTCTCGTGATCTCAAGTAATTTAAATTTATATTTCTAAACAGGAAAACAAATTCACTTTACACAGAAAATCACATAATAGTACACAAATAAAACAAATAACCAATAATTTGTATGTAGCTACAACACTCATATTAGCTACAATGCTTTACATTTTATTGAGTATTATGAATTAGTTTATTAGTTAGAATAATAATGAAGCTTTATTAACATCGAGTTACCATTCCATTGTTCTAAGCAGAAATTACCCTGATATACATTTTGAATGTTTATGTGGGACTATAATTATACCACTGCCTCCATCTGTTCATGTACATGTGCACTCCTCATAAAACCTGTTAGAATGCCACTTATGTGTTTACATGACCACATTAAACTGAGTTATCTGGGAGAAACCTAGGTGTGCTAAACCAGTTTCTCTTAATCCCTTGAACGGCGTAAGGGAATCGGCATTGACGTTTCAAAGCGGCACATTCTGAAAAAACCCTAAAATAAACAATTTTCTTAAGTTCATGTAAACATGTTCAGTACTTGTGCACTATATTCCAAGTATTCCAAAGACATTGCTTTTGAGTGCTTTTGAGTCCTGTTCTGAAAGCTTCAGTCCCCATTCAAGTAACTTGGGTTTGGATGAAATGAGGATGATTTAATAATGACAGAATTTTCATTTTTGGGTGAGCTCTTGTTGACCTTAAATGGCAGAGAGTAGAATTTAAAGTAAGGACACGGTTCAGAATTTGGCAGAGCTCTGCAGAGTAGTCCTGGCCCTGGTGCCCTGATTGTCAAGTAATTTCTTGCTGTTGCAACTGTTGAATATGAGCAGGGTAAGGTAATGACCCTCAGTTTTATTCAGACATGCACAGTGTTGCACAGCTGCCTGTCTTCTGCCGAACTCCTGTGGCTGAGGTGAATTTGGTTAAAACACATTATTAATGTTTAAGCCGCATCGGAACGCATCTGGCTTGCATCAGGCTGCTCTTCAAACATTGATCTTTTCCTTCAGCGTCCCAATTAGACTCTTTTAAATTCCTCTCCCTGGCCTGTCTGGGGCATCTTTATCTCCCAGCTTGCTTATTAGATTTAGCTTAATCTCTTTCTTAAATGACAAGGAGAAAACTCTGCAGATAATGTCGATGGTAGCAATGAGGAAGGGCATCGGTGAAACATCAACTTTAATGGTTTCAGGCTGACTCACTTATATCTTTTCCTCTGCTTCGGCGCAAGTTTGAGGAACTTCTCGTTCTGTTTACGGAGCACATCTGGTCCAGTGAATATTTGCAATGGTGAAATATGGGAGAAACGGTTCTGTCCAGATGTTGCGCAGCACGTTGATAACAGTACATTCACCCCATATGTGCTTTTGCCCATTGAGGACTCACACTGTGATATGTAGCTTTTCTTGTAATGATTTAATAGCACATTTAAAGATGCATGTCACTATTATTCAGCATCAGTTTTCCCACTTGAACAGGACTCTGTATAAATAATTACTCATTTAGCTGGTGATATATACAAGGCAACTTTTATCCATGTACACTCCTTAAGTTTATGCATTTTGTGGTGGTTAAACAAGGATATAACAAAATATTCAAGACTGGAGGTACGAAATGCAAACAAATGATATATTGATCGAACAATTTTTGGACCTCAAAGTCGGGTGATTAAAGCCCTGGGTTTGAACCTACAACCTTACAGTTAGCAGCCCAGAACGTTGACCACTATAAACCTCAGGGATATGTGATGGTAGTAATGAGTCCAGGCTTTAGTTTATGAGACTGTAACATAAGTGAGCGTCAATGGATTTTCTTTAACTCCAAACTAAATATACAGCTGTGTCAATGAGGACAGTTTGAAGAATGTGTTCCTCTGTACATACAGTATATTAAAGACTCCATTGTTTGTTTACTCACCCAAAATTGCATTTTTAGTTTCCACCCCAAAGTTGGTCATTTTACCTCTTAATATGGCAAGTTTATTAGATTTATGAAATTGAGTTTCAAATTGATTTAAACTCGAATGAACCCTTCTACCACTGTGTGTAAACTGTATACAGAAGGAAATCATATGGAGGAAAGTGTTGGAAAGTTTAAAAGAAAAAAAGAAGTGCTCAGTTTATTCAGCAACATATAAATATGCCTGAACTAGCTGACCTTGCTCTCATGAACATTTACCATGTTAACCATAGTTTCCAAAATACCATAGGGACTACTTTTATAATGTAAAATCATAACAAAGTAATGGGATTTACTTAAAAGGGTAAGATGCTTTCAAAGTCTTTATTACTTTGTTAATTTATTTTATTGATTCATTTATTTCTTTTTTGGAGGACTGTGGAGGCTACTAACAAGTTATCATAGTTTTATTGTTGAAGCAATAACAGTAGTAATGGTTTTGGTAATTAAGAATATTGTTATGATGCAGTTAAACAAGAAACAAATCTAAGACAGAATAATGATGTCCAATGAGCACATTTATGCTTCCCATGAGTAATATTCAGCATAGCACTTACTTTCAATGAAATAGCAAGATCCTTAATATTTAGGTTGGGAATTAAAATGCGATTTTTGTATACGTGCAAAACAACTTTCCAAAAAGTCTTCCAATGTAACTTCTCTCTCATCAATCTAGGCAAGCTAACTTGTCTGCATTTTATTTCTCCAGTGATTTGTATTATAATTGATTAAAAACATGATCAGTAAAGTGAACGAATAAAGCACACTCTGAACTTGCATTACACATAGAGCACTTACCCATATCAACGGACAGTAAGACACACAGAAGAGCTTGATGAATCCACATGATGTCTGATTTCATTATTCCAGGATTTGGGATGGACCGAGCTGGTGCTGCTGGTGTGTGTGAGTGAGTGAAGAATGGGAAAAGATCTCAGCACATCCAGAGTCAGTCTCTCTCTCTCTCTCTCTCTCTCTCTCTCTCTCTCTCTCTCTCTCTCACACACACACACACACACCATTCCCCCTCTCCCGATAATTAAAGCTCAAACTGACGCTACAGTACAAGTTTGTTTGGGGGGTTATTGGGGTGGGGTGGGGGGTGAAAGTGTCATAGAGTTTTGACTGATAACCACATTAAAGGCTGCTAATCATGAAAGTGTGCTTACTGGGTATTAACAGGTGCTGAGTAATACAATGAGCCACCAATTTTGGAGCTGTGCTCACACATCTTTAGTATTCCTCAATCTCTCTCTTATAAATAGCGTAAAAAAAAAAGTTGCAGTCAATCATATAATCATATTTTTGTGATTATTTCATATCAATATACGTTTAGAATCACAGGAAATCTATTTCTTTTTCATCGCAAGACAAATTAGTACTTTATTCATAAAAAAAAATACTATATCACATTGAATTTCTGTGCAACAATGGTGAATTATCAGTATCCCATATGCATGTACACATACATATTATACATGCTTTTTGTTCCTCAAGGTGGCGCTGTTGTTCCAGTGATTGATTTGATTTACATTTGACATTTCTATTTGATGAAAAACCAACATCGATGTAAACATGTAGCAAGTACAACACATGAACAGTATGATATGACTAGGGATGCCGTGAGTTTTTGACGGTGATATTACCATCTGAGAAAAAGATCGCAGTTAACCAGTTTTACGATTATTTGCAATTTTTAATAAAACAACAGCACTGATGCAAATAATGCATATCATATCACAACAGAACATCTTCGTGGACATTTTTCAGGGGGATATGTGGATGCTAAGGGAAGTCCTAAAAAAAGAAAACTGATAAAAAATAAATAGGAGTTATATAATAAGAGACGCTCCAATCTAGGGCACGACACTGCTTATGAGCATCCTGAGCTCAGTGATGTGCTTCAATATAAACGGAGTGCTTCAACAGTTTTTTACTTCTGCAACAGTTTATTAAAGCGATCCGTTGTCTGTCAGATACCCCAACATACTGTCCACAAAATGCATGAACCTCTGGACTATGCATACTAATGGAAACATTGCTCACAACAGGCAATTTAAAGTCTGATAATGACTAAAATTGACATTTATTGTAGAAAAAGGTGAATTTGTTCAAAGTAATGCAATACAGAAATAATGAAATGGATGAAAAGATGCTAAGTTCACTCGCAGATAGTAACTACACGCAATGCACCATGCGCTATCAGCATGCTTAAACATTACAAAAAGTAGCATCTTTTAATTCATCACTTTAAAATCAACACAGCTAAAAATATTAAACTTACTAGTTTGTAGTTTGACAACTAGTGGAGCATCCTGTCCCATTTGTAGGATGTGTTTTTTTCTATGACATCTGTTGTTTTCAGTCAGTCATTTAAATGTTCCCAAACAGCCAATTTTTGTTGCTTTTTTCCCATTTTTCACCCAATTTGGAATGCCCAATTCCCAATGCGCTTTTATGTGCTCGTGGTCTCATAGTGACTTGCCTCAATCCGGGTGGCGGAGGACGAATCCCAGCTGCCTCCGCGTCTGAGACCATCAATCCGCGCATCTTATCATGTGGCTTGTTGAGCATGTTGACAAGGAGACATAGCGCGTGCAGAGGCTTCACGCATCCACTGCTGCATCCATGCTCAACTCACCATGCGCCCCACCGTGAATGAACAGCATAATAGCAACCACGAGGAGGCTACCCCTTGTGACTCTACCCTCCCTAGCAACAGGGCCAATTTGGTTGCTTAGGAGACCTGGCTGAAGTCACTCAGCAAGCCCTGGGATTCGAACTAGCGAACTCCAGGGGTGGTAGTCACAGAGCTACCCAGGTCCCTAAGTTGCTTCTTTTTTCATAGATCGAATTCCTCTGTTATATTTTGGAGTTTGTGTGTAGTAGCACACAAACTTCTAAAAGAAGAAGATCTAGAAGATCTGCAAGAAGATTCAGGTGTTAGTTGCCATTAAAACACAAATGCAACTAAATTCTCAATACCTTCAATTCTGTATTGTTCAGATGGACCTGCATATTGTTAGAACATTCATAAAACACAAAATTTTAGTACATTGAATTGCACTGCACATTTGCATTTATTTTACCTGATTAAATCAAGTAATAGTGCCTATAACATGAGGCTCACAGAGCTACCCTTAGTTCTGTCTGTTTCACTAAACTGAGTAAGTATGACACATTAATCTGTGGCAGAAATACACAGAACTAGTTTCAAAACAATTTTGAGGAGAATGTGGACTTCTAAAGAGTTACCACTCAAAATCCTCCGCCATAAAAATAAACTATTCGAGACATTAAAGCAGTCGTCTGCCAGGTCACCTCCATGGCACAGAGTGGTAAATGGCAATCTGAAAGAACTGAGTGAGATCATGCTGCCAGGAGAGGAATGCGAAGGGTTGACCACTTCACACCCTGTTATTCCACACAAAAGCCAATACAGGCAACATAAGTCACACCATCAATAAAGAAACATCCTTGCTCTGAATGTTGGTTGAAGTGGCACTCGGTCGGACACAGCTGGAAGCAATCCCATTCAGATTGCCGTACGCTGGGCTTCATGTTTAACTAAGTGTTCTTGAGTATTTAGACATGAACCATGTGGAGGGCACAATCGTTATTTCACAGGAAATCCACACTTTGGCCGTTAATGGGCAGCTCTAAATGCCCTTTTAAGAGAGAGAGAGAGAGACGCAAAGATTTGAGGTGAAACGCAGACCTCAGATTCTTTCTCATTAAATTGCGTGGAGCTTTTCAAGTCAGGCTAAATGTTGAAATGTTTGCATTGCTGTATGTGTGTGTATATGTGTGTGTGTGGCGAGCAGGTGTGCCCAAGCTTCACGCCGGCCCGGCAGCGGTGGAACCCAGGTGTCAGAGTGTCACTTCAGTCACAGGGAGAGCGCTGTGCCTGGTGGGGCTGTGTGTGGGGAGAACATGGCCAGATTAAATGACTTTACTTAAATACATCAGGCTGGGCTCTGACCACCACCCAATCCCCATGGGTGGACCGATCTAGTAAAGTCCATTACAAAGCTGCAAAATCGTGCGTCTGAATGTCTTAATTTTTCTTGTGCACAGCGGGTTTTACCGGGAAGAGAACGCATTTTACAGTGAGATAAATGAGTGCAGAGCAACTGACTTGATACAGTCCCATTTCTTTTAACATCTGTCTGTTTCTTGTTTCACACTCCAAAATGACAGTTGTGGTTTGGGACCGGTCTGCTGAGGACAAGACCTGCAAGATCCAGCATTTCTCTACAAATAGAGCACACAGATATGTTACTCTTATTTGCACTTGCTAAAGAAACTATTATTATTGCTCATACGAAGGGTTAGGGATTTGAACTAACCCCTAAGTATTAACTTGTCCCACAATGTTTGGACTTGAATGACAACTTAAATGGTGCGGCTTGTGGAAAAGAGGTGTGCTAATGATTTTTCCCTGGCAGTTAATAAAATGGGCCAAAAAATCTCATTCCTTGCTGATAAAACAGCTTAAACCAGCCTAAGATGGTTTGATGGTCTTAATTGGTCTCCTAGCCTGGTCAGGCATGTTTTGTTTGCTGGTTTAAGAGGGGTTTTGGACACTTGTTAGCAGGTCCAGTCAGACGACCAGCTAAACAAGCTGATTGTATTGGCAGACAATATAACATTAAAAAAAAAAAAACACACCCTGCCATAAAAAAATGCTGAAACCAACATAAGATGGTTTTCTGGTCTTAGATGGTCTCCCAGGCTGTTCAGGCAGGTCTGGTTTGCTGATTTGAGAGGGTTTTGTGGCACTTGTCAGCTGGTCCAGGTGGACGAACAGCTAAACAAGCTGAAAACCAGCTTGGCCTGGCTAGGAGACCAGATAGATTAGCTTTAACCAGCTAAAACCAGCAAACCAGCTTGGAATTGGCAGACAAAAAAAACTGTAAAAAAATAAATCCCATATCCTGCTGAAATGTTTTTTTAACCAGCCAATATGGTTTGCTGGTCTTAGCTGGTCTCATTACCTGATCAGGCAGGTCTGGTTTGCTGGTTTATGTCGGATTTTAGGGACTTATAAGCTGGTCCAGATGGATGACCAGCTAAAGAAAGCTGAAAACAAGCTTTGCCTAAATGGGAGACCAGCTAGACTATCTTAAACCAGCTAGGACTAGCTTAAATTGGCAGAGTCTTGGCAGACAAAAAAAAAAAACATGAAGAAATATAATCCCACATGCTGCTAGAAAAACTGCTTAAACCAGCCAAAGACAGTTTGCTGGTATTAGCTGATCTGCCAATGTGGTCAGGCTGGTCTAGTTTGCTAGTTTTAGAGGTTTTTGTGCCACTTGTCAGCTGATCCGGGCAGATGACCAGCTAAAGAAGCTATAAACCAGCATGACCAGGCTGGAAGACCAGCTAGACTAGCTTGAACCAACTTAGTACAGCAAACCAACTTAGGCTAATTTTTTTTAAACAAGGTAGACTTACATTGAAGGAGGAACATGAGCCAAATCCAGACACCGGAAAGTCATAGAGAGATGGGGGTGTGATAATTTGACTTGGGCCGGTGAGAAACCACCTGGCAACCACCCAGAATACACTAGCAACCACATAACAATGCCCAACGAACCACACAGAAAAATCACATCCCAAGTCTATTACTTCTCTGACCATCCTTTCTTTATAAAATCTAGTTTCCTGTCCTTTCTTCTTGTCCTCTTCTTGTCTACCTTTATCTCACTGACCCAGACCATGGCTATAACGTCCTGGCTCCATGCCTGCACAGCCATTGAGTTAAGTTTGTGTGTGTATGAGTGTGTGAGTGATCTCCCTCCAAAACGCTCCTTTTAGAGAACACTTCATTAAAGTACCATCATAACTCCCATCTGAATCACTCTATGAACTTCACCCACTCCCCACATCTCTGTCTATCTGTCTCTTTCCATCTCTCGCTGTCTCATTCATTAATTGACATTTCTATTCTTTCTGATTGTATCTATTTCTCACACTCCCAAACAGTCCTTCTCTCCATCACTGCCTTTGCTCAAATACTCCTCATCAGTGTGAGAGGAGAGCTTGTGCTTGGGGTTCATGCGCTATAATACAGCTGGACAGAGAAAGAGCTTAAATATCAGGGGAGGAAAGGCAAAACATGAGCACAGAGGTCTCAGAGTAACATTAGGACAATCTAGGCCTCTTAAAACAAAGACAAGAGAAAGATTAGGATGAGATTGAGGTTTAGGAGAGTGCATTGGATTTGAGAATAGTGCTCGCACACAGACACACAGGTTCCACAATAAGAGAATTGAGAAAATGTGTTGGCCGCAACTATTTCTTACTGGCCAATAAACTACATTTTGCATTACATATTAGAAACAATGCAAAACATGGTGACAGGATTCACAAATGGCACTGACAATCTATTATTTATGTTGCAGTTCCTTAAAAAGCTACCATCTATTGGCTTTGTGTTGATTTTGGTATGTACACATAATCATGCGTGAAGTTTCACACACATTCATGAACCTCGCTCACACTTATTTAAATCAGGTGTTGTGGGCTTAGTCTTTCATCTAATTTTACCTACAGAATGCACAAAAACACACTACCCATTATGGCACAAGTGTTGCAATACGGACTCTTTCACACACACACACACACACACACACACACACACACACACACACACATGTTGTGTTTCCATGTTTTATGGGGACTTTCCATAGACATAATGGTTTTTATACTGTACAAACTTTATATTCTATCCCCTAAACCTAACCCTACCCCTAAACCTAACCCTCACAGAAAACTTTCTGCATTTTTACATTTTCAAAAAAACATAATTTAGTATGATTTATAAGCTGTTTTCCTCATGGGGACCGACAAAATGTCCCCACAAGGTCAAAAATTTCGGGTTTTACTATCCTTATGGGGACATTTGGTCCCCACAAAGTGATAAATACACGCTCACACACACACACACACACACACACACACACACACACACACACACACACACACACACACACACACACACACACACACACATTCAGAGGTGCTGAGAAGAAAGACAAGTGACCCACAAACCAGTGGAAGGAGGAAAGAGCCAGAGGGAAGGGTTTGTCCCCATATCAGAGGCTAAAAGGCAACACTTAGTCTCCAAGGCCGGGGTCTGTCATTGTGCTATACACTCACACAAGCACCCTTGTCAAATTGAAGCTTTAACCCCTACAGAGGGGTCTAATCTGTAGTGTGATCTCCTTTCTGTGACCTTTGACCCCAGCTTGTCAAACTAACGGTCCTCCTGCCAGCACTCTCTCTCACCAACTGAAAAAAAAAGCTGTATCTGCCTTCTCTCTGTATTTGTTTCTGTTTCTCCCCCTCCCTCTCATATGAAAGTCAGAATGTGAGAGGATAGACAGAGTTGGAAAACTTAGCATGCACTATTCAGAAATATATGACAAACAATACAATTTAGAGATGTTTTGGTTGCTAAGGTGTTTGGAGTGCCTTTTAGCATTTTGTATGGGGGTTCTGGATGGTCACTCAGTGGTTGCTAAGGTGCTTTGGACTTTATTCTTAATTTATACATGAATATATCAGCTCTGTAGGTCCCTACAATGCAAGTGAATGGTGACCAGAGGAAAAAAACCATATAAGCAATGTATGCAACACATAGGAGCACCATTTTAAAGGGAGCGATGGTGGCACCCCAAGGGGGCTCAATTGGGTAACAGAATTGGGTGAAAACATTCAAGGTGGCCCCCCTTTCCCAGAAGGCAAAAACGGGGGGTGCCAATATATGTATCGCATACATCCTAGAAAATAGGTAGTTGCACCCCTGAAAAATCACAAAGGCAGCAGAAAAGTAATCCATAAGACTCCAGTGGTTTAATCCATGTCTTCAGAAGTGATATGATAGGTGTGGGTGAGAAACAGATCAATATTTATGTCCTTTTTTACTATCAATTTCCACTTTCACTTTCAGGTTCTTCTGAAAGTGAAAGTGGAGGTTTATAGTAAAAAGCTACTGAAATGTTGATCTGTTTCTCTCCCAAAGTGATTGTTTTGCTTCAGAAGACATAGATTTAAGAACTGGAGTATTATGTATTACTTTTATGCTACCTTTATATGCTTTTTAGAGCTTTAAAGTTCAGATCACAACCACTTGCATTGTATTGATCCACAGAGCTGAGATATTTTTCTACAAATCTTCGTTTGTGTTCAGCAGAGGAAATAAAGTCATACACATCTGGGATGGCATCAGATTTAGTAAATGAAAGGGTGAGAATTTCCATTTTTGGCAGACTATCCCTTACCTTAGCAAGTAACACTAATGATCAAGTTGAACAACTGAAGATGATTCAGTGAGTTCAGTTAGAACAAATATATCCTAGAAAGAAACAAGGAGAAGGACAAAACTGAACAGAGAAAGAAGCAAGAAACAGAGCTTCATGGCATCCGCGCACTGGATCCACACTTCTCCCTTGTGTGGTAATAAAGCAGCCCTCCAGCACTATGAATCCGTGCGTCGGGGGTTTTCCTTGCTTGTTGTGTAGCGAGTATTGGTCTTGTGCTCTAATAGGGAGCAGATGGTGTGCTATTTCACAAGTCGCGCCTTGGAAAAACATTCCTGCACATAAATCCAATTACAAATGAGCAGGTTTCTTAACCCTGGCGCGCGCGACTGGCCACAGCTCAGATTGGTATACGCAATTTCCCAGATAAAAATGTTACGGAAACAAAGAGAAGTGGACAGACCACACTTTTGTAACTTGACGTCAGTGTGGACACAGATGAATGGGTTTCACTGTAGCAAAAATAAACTATTGCGTTAAACTAAACAATCTTAAGAGGGCAATTTGCTTATGGTTTTCGGAACTCATGGGTGCTTTGCTGTCATATGGCGCACTTCGCGGTAAACTTTTGTGGTATCTTCACTCTCTTATGTAAGTTTCTCCTTCATTTTCTTAAATGGGTCAAAACAAGTGTTTTTACAAGGGCTGTGTTTGAATCAGATTGGATGTCTGACAATGACAGATCTGTTAAACTAAAATCCTGTCAAGTGACTTCTGTATTGACTATAGACAGTTTTTATTTCTGTGTTCTGGGTTGTGTTTGACAACCCTGTCAGTAACAAAGACTGTAGTAATGAAGCGTAAAGAGAATAAAAAAAATTTACCCAAAAAACCCCATATGACTTTCCTTCTTCCTTGGAACACAAAAGAAGATTTGAGGGGCTCTTTCGGACCAAACACAAAAAATAGCATCTCAAGTTAATGTCCTGCGTGAGACGCAATGGTCAAAAACTTCTGTCAACATAAAAAGGGCACAGATGGACACAAAAACGCATTAAGTATGAACGGCTCTATAGACAAAATATTGGCATCTCCTTTTGTGTTCCATGGAAGAAAGAAAGTCATACGGATTTGAAGACTTGATGACAGATTTATCATTTTTTTAGGTGAACAATCCCTTAAGTCATTTGAGGTAAACCTAAAAACAATACATAATCACAGTAGGGTGGATTTTCTCAGTCCCTTTTGCTTACTGGTTGTCTTCCACTCCCTGGTTTACAGTGTTGAAACAAAGCCCACAGAGCAAATACATATCCTTGGCCTGAGAGAGGGTGGAGGGCTGGAGCCCTGGTGCTAAGGCAGCTGTGCGGTTGTCTGGCACCTCATTGCTTACTAAGTGGCTCCACGTGTGAGGGAACAAGCTCAAATAAATTGCTTTACCCTTCCAGACACTCAGCCACACGGCCACCCCTGCACCCTGCTGAGACCACTCAAGACTGCACTGGGAATGACTGTGGTGCTTAAATGGAGTTATTAGCGAGGAAGAGAGGATGGAGAGGGAGAGTGTAAGCGAGAGAAGAAAGCGGAGACAGGTGTTAATAGATCTCATGCAGGTTTGGGTGATGGTCTTTGGTTTCACAGGCAGCAAATTACCTGGACTGCAGTTTGACCCCCTTGCTTTTGACCCCCATCACCAAACGATTGGAAAGTTTGGTGTGTTCACAGTTAAGTTCACACACATACTCTCAGGAACACACATCCAATGAAAGACATATACAAACATGGGCAAATGTTGGCAGAAATAGACATTAAAGGCTAGTTTCACATGTTTTGTGTCAACATTCCCCAATGTGTTTAATGCCATGGAGAATAAAGCAAAAATGTCAAACGAGTTTTAGTCACTGGATAAATGCCATAGGTGGCTGATAGTATCAATGCTACGCTTAGTAGACTGAAAAATCAAAATGGATATTCATATTTGCATTAATAACCAATCATTATCAGAGGTAAACTTTCAAGCCAATCAGCTTTCGGTATCACTGAAAATGATGACAGCATTACCATTACCAATCGTGTGTATATCTAGATACATTAAGTTACAACAACTCAACAACATGAAACGCATATCACAACAATCCAGAGACAAAGGAACTATGCATAGCAGAAAGTCAGTGTCAATGTGGAACCACACTATTGGCAATTCGTTTCAAATGGAATCCAAAGCTGTGCATGATGCTTGTGTTGAGAGATGCATTGAAGCCCAAGTGAGTCATATGAAAGTGACTTAAAGGGATAGATCACACAAAAATGAAAATTCTCTCATCGTGCCATCCCAGATGTACATATATGGCTTCCTTTCTTCAGCAGAACACATTTAAAGAAAAATATCTCAGCTCAGTAGGTCCTTATAATGGAAGTGGATGGTAACACTCCAAAAAGCACAGACAATCAGCATTAAAGTCATCCATACAACTGCAGTGGTTTAATGAATGTCTTCTAAAGTGATTCAATTGCTTTTTCTGTGAAAACAATCAGTATTTATGTACTTATTAACTCGTCCATTAATCATAAGATTGCGCGTTCACGAGAGGGCTGAGGTCAATCCGTCTTTCCAGCGATCGCATGGCCATGCTCCAAAAAGGTTTGATGTTATAGACGTTGCCGTCATATTGCATTCAGCTATGTTTAGATAGTTTATGAATGATTTGATTTGAGAATGAAAAATAACTTAATTATGGCCTGTTTGTCATACAAACTTACTTTATGCCTTCAGAAGACTTGGAATATGATGCACGTACATGTTCACATACATGTCTCTTATGATACTTTTGGGTGATTTATTAAGCACTGATGTGAGTGTGTACTGCTATTGTAATGAATTCAGTCAACTGGACTGGATTCAATTATCATTAAATTATCTCCTTTTGTGTTCTATAGAGGAAAGAAAGTCAGATTTGAAACAGATTTAACACAACATGAGGGTGAGTAAACAATGACAGAATGTTAAGTAAATAGCCTCTAGCAACAACAAACAGTTTGAAATTTCTTGGTGGCAATCAGTTTGCTTACTCTCCTGGCCCCTGCAGTGACCAATGAGCTAGCTGTTATGAACACGCTGAAGAATTGACTTGCCAACAAATGTGGTCTGGTCCAATCCTCTTTCTGTTTTTCTCAGCAAACACAAAGGCACATATTGCAAATGGTCCAACGCTCGTAGTTGCATATGGTGATTTTTACATTTGCGCAATGCTTCCGTTCTTACTGTCAAAATTAAACATTGCAATATGTGAAAAGGGATCATTTGTAGAATTTCTCACAACTCTTCCATTCAGAAACACTGTTACACAGTCTTCTAACCAGATGCTACACAATAACTTTCCAGTGGCTAGCAATGTGTTCGTCCACATAGAAAGGGACAATGCTGTCAACATGGCAAAATAACAGCTAATCAGAGCATATGCGGTGTTTAATAAACAGTTATGTGTAGTAGGATTTTTGACCATTGAGATTTCACTATGGGCGGGACTACTTAGCTTGACACAGCGGAAATATAGGCCAAATGATCGACTACATGTTGCGGTTGTTTATTGCAGTTGATTTGGAGAAAGATTTCAATGGAATAAATAGCTTTTTTCACTTGTCAGAACTACAGTGATATCCACTGCTATTAGCGAGTTGTTAAGAAGGCAGGGCTGAGTAAGTACCACTTTCTGTTAATTAAGATCTGACCACATAATAATCACATCTGAATTCGGTAACAATAAGTTGAAAGTTTTGCTGCTGAAATCAGTCTGTGCTGAACAATATTCAAACCACTGCCACCCAGTGGCCGGAGTTGGAAGTGTTGTTGAACATATGGGCTCGTGTGAGCTCCAGTTTCCATGTGAAATGACCCCAGAGTCAGTGGTATTGTAGTGGTATTGTCTAGTATTGTACTGTCTGTAGTGCCATGGTATGATAACTCGATGTTAAAAATGTATTTAAATTAACAGGTGTCATTAATATTCCATTTATTAGGCTACTATGAAAACTGATAATACTTTATTATAAATAATAAACTAATTCATAACGCTCAATAAAATGTTAAGCATTGTAGCTAATACGAGTGTAGTAATGTTCACGTTAACATGTTATCTTGTATTAACATATATTAGAAAAATGTTTTGTGTGTACTATTATGTGCTTTTCTTTGTAAAGTGAATTTGTTTTCCTATTCAGAAATATACATTTAAATGTTTTGATATCATGAGAAAAAGGCACCACCAACAGCAGTAAATGGCAACAAAAAAAAGATAATCAAAAAGTAGCAGGGGTGTAATAACATGCAGTACTTTAACAAAGTTTAATTGCGTAAGTAACATTTTTATGTATATATATATATATATATATATATATATATATATATATATATATATATATATATATATACACATATTTACATTTAGCAGGGAAATAAATGTACAATACAAATTATGGTTACTCCAGAGATGCTTGTGCAGACACTGGAAATGTCCCACCCCTTACTGAAGCGGAAAATATTATTGGTTAGCAAATATCCAGTCACATCTGAAATGAAAGTTCTGAATGGTGGATCAGCTTAGTCGGACTGTCTGTCTTGCCAGTGCCATCAGTTGCACTTCCACAGTTCCGTGCGCATTAAGAGAAAATCTCTTTACAATTATATACATACAATTCACTCAATGGTGCTGCAGCATGTTAGTAGATTGAAAAAGTTCCAGGTCAAAAGACTACTCATTGTTCCCGTGGCCATTCGTAACATCAATTATTTCAGGTGGGCATACGTAAAATCCTAAGAAAGATAGGGTAAGCATATGGCTTCTGCCCTAGACTAGCTACTGATCATTTGAGCACACTGAGCATCAGAGTGGTGCCAAAGCAAGTTGTATTTTTTGTTGTAAATGATGTAATTTTGGCTGAATGGGGTCTATTTCAATGTACTCAGCAACATATCGATTTCCTGTGTGATTATGTTATTGTGTATTGTCAGGGGCCAGAATCAATGAGCAACACAGCAAGTCAAATTTTAGCTCCAAAGCACCTCTTTTTCTATAACTGCATACAGTAGCTAGACTTTTGCTGGGGTCAACTTATGGATGATGAAGACCAGCGGATGTTCTTCAGTGGTAATGCTTTGGGAAGTGAACCCTGATAATGGAAACTTGCAATTTGAAGTCAGCTCAGTGATCAGAGCCTCCTAGTGTGTTTTTGAACCACCCTTTCTTGGTTAGATCTGACAGTGGGCTTGAAAAGGCCAAAAAGCATCATAATACCCAGCCAAAATTAGGAAATTTGTTTTCAGACAGATTCCAGACATTATCTTTCCTTATTCTGCTGTGGCTTTATCATTACAGGTCTATCTGGAATCCATTTTATTGGGTTGAACTGGGTTCGCTGAATTCTATGTTGGGTAGAGACCAAAGAAATGCTGACTAATGCTCACAATACACAGACATAAATGCACACACCTGTTTACATGTTGGGTTTCCATTTTTATGGGGACTATCCATAGACATAATGGCTTTTATACTGTACAAACTTTATATTATATCCCCTAACCCTACCCCTAAACCTAACCCTCACAGAAAACTTTCTGCATTTTTACATTTTCAAAAAACATAATTTAGTATGATTTATAAGCTGTTTTCCTCATGGGGACCGACAAATTGTGCCCACAATGTCAAAAATTTCAGGTTTTACTATCCTTATGGGGACATTTGTTCCCCACAAAGTGATAAATACACACACACACACACACACACACACATGTTGTGTTTCCATGTTTTATGGGGACTTTCCATAGACATAATGGTTTTTATACTGTACAAACTTTATATTCTATCCCCTAAACCTAAACCTAACCCTACCCCTAAACCTAACCCTCACAGAAAACTTTCTGCATTTTTACATTTTCAAAAAACATAATTTAGTATGATTTATAAGCTGTTTTCCTCATGGGGACTGACAAAATGTCCCCACAAGGTCAAAAATTTCAGGTTTTACTATCCTTATGGAGACATTTGGTCCCCACAAAGTGATAAATACACGCTCACACACACACACACACACACACACACACACACACACACACACACACACACACACACACACACACACACACACACACACACACACACACACACACACACACAAACAGGCCAAATCCAGTTGCTGGAACACAAAGAGAAGATGCCACTGAGATGCAGAACTTGAATGAAGATAAAAGAGTCCAAGTGCACTTGTGCATCTGTGTGCAGAAATAAACAGCCCTGAGGCAGAGTGACTCTATGGCTGAAACATAAAGCATAGAGCAGCTGCCTTGCATCTAGCTTCATCCAGACAGTTTTAATAGCTCTATTATGCCACAAGATCATTATCACAATCACTGCTTCCTGCTACAAAACATATTGTGTTATTGTGAGTCAAGAAGTTGTGCTGAGAAATGCTGATTCCATTGTCTCCATCCCACACCTGCAGATCCCAAGAGAACAGTTGCTTACACACACACGCATACCGACTTAAACTCTAAGACCATATCTGTCTAAATGTCACTTTACTGTAAACCCAAGTCAAGTCATTTTATTGACTGATGAATTATGATGTAATGTCTGTAATGTCTTAAAGTCCTCATTGATAGTTTAAATGAAAAGCGAGATTCAAAATCATGTCATAAAAACTATTTGTCTTTAGACCGCCAGTGAGCAAGCCAAAGGTGACTGTGGAACTCAACACTCCATACTGGATATACAGCATGAACATAATGCCAATATTAGTTATTTAAGTGTAATACAAGTCATATATTAATTGAGGGAACTTAGCCCTCAATTGTAGATGTTGGTGGGCAATGATTAAAACTAAAGTATATTGAATGAACAGTAAGATGAGTGATAAAGTGTCTTTGAAATCCTGAAATGTCCGTGGAAGTGCACATAGATGCAGTGTCCTTTGTTATTTGGCTGATAAAGGCTATAATTGTCATCAATTTAATAGTCTATGTATTCCATTTTCAGAGAGTAAAGCATCCTATGACCAAGATGTTGCAAGCAGAGGTCAGTGAGGTCTGCCTCGCTGTCTGGCGGGAAGCTTGTAGTAGTTCATTTTAGGTGAAGTCCAACTGAGGTGCATGCAATGGACAGTGAAGAACCCCTTGTTGTACAGCTAGAGTTGGAAGAAGTTAATCATCTTTGAATTCCATCATAATTGACTGAAGCAATGCAAACAGAAATCACTGAAGCACCTCTCGCTGTCTGGTTGGCACAGGCTGCAGTTAGTATTCATCTCTCAGAGACACATAGCAGTGTAAGTGGTACAATGGGCTGGACTAGATCTGGATCTCTGGTAACCTCAGGATATGTATCACGAGGATGAGACAGGGAAACAAATAGAAAAATATTAGAGTATATGCCATTCACTTAATTTTAAAGCAGAGTTAAAGAATAATGATGTGTTTTCGGTTCCGGCAGACCTAATTAATGTAGCCAAACTACGGGTTAAGGGATAAATTAGGTTTATACTTAGCTGAAGAGATGCGCCTTAAACTGAGAGAATGAGTCCCTAACTCATCTGTGAAGAATCTGTGAGGACAGTTGGTTGAGTCTCATGTATGGATCATGTGAGTAACACTCTTTGTGTGGCACAGGTAAGTTGATGTTAAGTTGTTGCCTTTGAAGAACACCTAAAATCAGTTATTTATGAGGTTCCATTTTGTTTAAAATGCTGTTTAGCGAGAAAGTGGCCCACCTAGCTCTTAGAAAGCATGTATGTCTAGTTTCAGTGATGGTTGAAAACTTATTTTCCCTGACTTTCTCTCCCGTTGTCTTTGCAATGGGGTTCAGCCAGACATTACACACATCTGTGAGAATTTATTGTGTTTGGCTGTGCTGCGTGCAGCGTCCAAATCACTTTCACAACAGACAGCTGGACATGAAAGGACATGAAAAGCAAGAGCGCTACCGGACTCCTGTTTTCAGTACGCGTGTCTCAAATGAGTCACAGGTGAGTCACTATGTACAACCACAGAGTTTAGTGGGTCTGTGGAGTTAACAGCGGCTTGGGCAGGCTCCGCATGTGTACATACAATATGTGTGTGTGGGGGGCCATGCATAAAATAAAGCATTCCTTTTACTTGCAATGATCCAAACCCAGAAAATGTGATAACTACAGAGTAAAGACACAGTTCTCAGCACCTGGCACTTTTAAATTCCCAGTAGAGCGCCTGTACCTGACAGCTCATGGGGCAGAAAGTACACAGAACCAATGCAAGCACACAAGTAATACTCAACTGCATTTTTTAATTGTCTGAAGATAATTTGATTGGTGCTTGCTCTTCCAAAAATTGACACCCCAATGCTAGGGTATTGTGAATGGTTACCAAGGCATTGCTAAGCATTTACTAAGGGACTCTAGGTTGTTACTAGGGCATTTCTAGGTAGTTGCTTGAGTGTTCTGGAAGGTTGTTTATTAAACCATGTCAAAAGAACCTGTATGATATTCTGGTCCCTAGATATGTCTCGGGTCCCTACTTCAATGTAAGACTATTGTAATGTACAACCCTTTTATTGTTCACTATAGGCAAAGATTTTATGTTTACTGTATCATTAATGTCCGTAGCATAAGCGGTGTAGGATGAGTCACCCTCTGAAATGTAATGCTTATGGTTAAGGGTTCATTCAAACCTTTTTATTCTAACATTCTTAAAAATAAAGGTTCTTCAGTGGGTCTTTGTAGCACTGTAGGCTCAACAAAGGACCTTCTTCTCATCAAGCACTGATTTTGGCTGTACAGGGTTCATGAACTGGCTTTATGTATTTTTGTAGATTATGTAGAAAAAGTTCAATTGTATCACTGGAGAGTTTTTCTCTGACATCACAGAAAGGTTCTCTTACAACATTATAGGAAGTTAAAAAAATATTCTCTTATGACATCATATAAGATAAAAAAGGTTCTTGTAGTTATGTCTCAATGGTGGTAACTTTTGGCAGTGCGAATGCAACAGGGGAAAAGTCCCGTTCCTCGTAAGTAGAGGTTAGGGTTAGGTTCACTGCTGGCATCACAGGAACTAAAATAGGTTATTTATGGCATTGGAACTCCAAAAGGTTGTCTTATAACATTATTGAAACTTAAAAAAGGTTCTCCTATGGCATCATTTTTTAAATGGTTCTCCTATGGCATCATTAGAAGTTAAAAATGTTATCCTATGACATTATAGGAATTTTATAGGCTCTCTTATGACATCATAGGAAGTTAACAAGGATGTCTATGGCATTGGAACTCAATAAGATTAATTTATGACATCAGAAAAGTTAAAAAGGTTATCTTATGGCATTATGGGACTTTAAAAAATTATTTTGTGACTTCATATGAATTTCACAAAGTTATTTGATGGCATCATAGAACCACAAAAGGTTCTTTTATGGCATTGGAACTCAAAAAAATTGTTTTATGATATCTTAGAAGTTAAAAGGTTCTCCTATTGTCATTATTGTTCCAATCAATGGAACTCAATAAAAATCTTTTCTGACATCACAGGATGTTAGAATGGTTCTCTTACGACATTATAGGAAGATAAAAAGATTATTCTATGGCATCATTGGAAGTTAAAAATATTCTCTTATGGCATCTTAAAAGTTAAAGAAAGGTCTCCTATGTCATCATTGGAACTCAAACTGTTTATTTTCTGAAATCACAGGATGGTAGAATGGTTCTCTTATGACATTATAGGAAGTTAAAAGGGTTCTCCTATGGCATCGTTGGAACTAAAAAGATTATCTTAAGGTTCTCCTATGACATTATAGGAATTTAAAAAGTTATCTTATGACATCATATGAAATTAACAAGATTATCTGATGGCATCATAGAAACTAAAAAAGTTCTTCTTTGACATTTAAATAAAAATTTTGACTTGTGAAAAATGAAATTTACAATTTTTCACCTGGCATCCTTGTTAAAAAGGTTCTCCTATGGCATTATTGTTACAAATTGTCTCATATGCTATCATCAGAAGTTAAAAGTTTCTTTTAAGGTTCTCTGATGGCAGCACAGGATCTAAAACTAGTTATTTTATGGCATTGAAACATTATTGAACATCAAAAAATGTTATCCAATGGTATCATTGGAACTCAATAATATTCTTTTATGACATCATATAATGTTAAAAAGGTTCCCCAATAGTATAGTGCTGTAAAACCCTTTATGTTTCTAATCTGAACCTTTATTTTTTAAGAACATACTGAATGAGAAATTTCAAGAATGAGCTAAGGCTTGAGCATTGAGCTTTATGTGAGCCTCAGCAAGCATCACTTATAAATAATAGTTTTACTTGAATTTAGAGTATCTTACTGTAATAATTAAATGTTTATTGGACATATACACAGGGATTCAACACTCTATGTGTTGCATATGCATTCACTGTTTTTGCACCACTGCAATGGTGTGCTAAAATTTATATAAACATGCCCTGAAACAATAAACTGTTCCACTGACAGAGGAAATGCAGAAACCACTGTCATTCCATGATGTTAATTGCAGTTTTGTTTAAATAAATATATTTCTGAGCCTTAATAATGGAAATAAAGTTGCTTCACATCCAATAATCTGATGAGATCAACACACAAAAAGAGTTTATTCAAAAATAAATTGTATAGCAATCAAGATTAACCCCCTGAAATACAACCACAAAGCCAGAAATACCTCTAGTAAAAGACAAAATAGCAGCCTCATCACAGTCTTGAGGTTTGATCCTTTTCTACTTTATTCTATGTAAGTCAGAAACACTGAATTTCAATATCTCAGCTGGAACAAAGCCCTCAAATTATACATGTTAGTCTTGCATGCTAGTCAGTCAGATTTGGCTGTGACCACTAAGATGTTTTGGACTCTGCAATGCGTCCTTACTTAAAAATGCACATCGAATGTGCAACAGACAGAATGTTTAGAGAGGAAACATACTGTTTAAATACAAACAACTAAACCATGTTTTTGACAAAATCCCTGGAAGGAGAGGACGGCCAGGGTGGCACTTGTGAAATATGTCTAGATGAAATATGTGCATAGAGAGCATGTTTAGTTTTCAGTCCAAACTGTCCAATTTTGTTTATGGGTTCAGGGTTGACGAAGTGACAAGGGAAGTAAAACATAAGGACACGTTCCACTCGAGAGCCACCGTGTCTCCAGTGTGTTGTGAAATAGAGTATTAAACATATTCACACAAATTTGTTGGAAAACCAAACGATTATCCAAGCTATGTTGGAATTAGGACCGGGTTGTCAAGGTCTTTTTTTTTTTTATCAAGATAGGACGGCTCTGATCACATTCCAGTACAAATCTCTCAATATCCAAAGCTAAATTGACAAACTCAAGTTTAGGAATATGGTTTTTCAAAGCAACATGCAACAAAAATGGCATCAGATCCACACAGACCCCTCCTATAATCCAAGAAAGTCACAAATGTAGGGAGGACAAGAGATTGTTCACCGTAAGGTTGGGTTAAAGTCAACACGAAACAACATTTGCAACCCATTTATTTAAGCAATGTGAAATTTCCGAGCGAGACAAGACATTAATGTAAAACAATTTTGACAGGACTTTATTTCATCCATACTCACATTCATGTCGTTTCAAACCCATGTGACTTTTTTCTTCTTCTGCAGAACACAAAATCAGATATTTAAACATTTGTGCTATGTTTGTTTGTGCTAACACCTTTTGTGTTCCCGGTCAAAAATGACCGACCCATAAAGATTGTTAATGAATCTCTCATATTGCATATATTATCCAGAGATATTGCATTCGATCTTTTTGGAATTCTTACTTGAACATATTGAAAATATATATATATTATTATAATTATATTATTATAATGTTTTCAACAAAAGTTGTTTGGTCCCGGTACCAAACAACTTTTCCCATGCCTGCTCTACCTCCTCTATTGTGCAGGACATGATGTGCCAAGTGATTCTGCTTATTTAGCATTTTTTTTGCATTCCTTGCATTTTATAGCATGTTTTATGCACAAAAATAACGCTCTGTCAGCATTAAGGGAAATTTAGACCCTACACAAATATTTAATGTAATTGTTTCATACATTTCGATTTAAAATGATGATCAGTGTATTGAAAATAACTTTTTACATTTTTTTCATTTCCATTATCATGTCATTTTTTGAAACAGATTCATGTTTATTATAGATCAGTGATGTATTTTAAAAGTTGGCATACAGGGGTTAATTATAATGGGGCATAGGTTTTGCAACTCGGTACTCAATACTCACTACTCATGAGTACTTTTAAATGAGCTACTCTTTTACTCTTACTTGAGTAGTTTAGGACAGCTACTTTTTCTTTACTCACACTACATTTTTTGGGAAGTAACAGTACTCTTTCCAACCCTGAAAATGTATAACCCCTTGGACTAAACAAAACAGGTGTCATTTTAAAACTTAGAATCTGGAATTTACAATGCTTATAGCTGATCCAACCAATTCTTAAATAATGCTTTTTTTATTTGGTGACATATTAGAACTGTTTTGTTATCATAATTTACAAATTTGTTATCTCAACAATTATATTCAGAGTTGTATTGAGATAACCATGTGTTATATATCGTTGGAAAGGTCTCATTTAATAAAATGCAATGAGCAGATTTGTTTAGCTCGCAGGCCAAACTGCAGTGAGTATTAGTGTAAAACATTCCCACTGACACACAAAAATATAATAAACAGGAGTGTCACGTTTTTAATTATTTCTTCTCATTCAACGAATGTCATATCGTTACTTACAGCAGACTATCCCGATTCAAACTAGCCCAAACACAAAATAAAATTATAAGTACTGTAGATCTTGAAATATTCCTCAAAGGGTGTACATGGAAAGATGCACAAAAGAGCGCTCAACAAACATTGTGTGTGTGTGTGTGTGTGTGTGTGTGTGTATGTGCACGTCCGAATACTTTGTGTGTGCAAACACACATCCACATCTAAATGACTGGGATGCTCCTGAACACATATTTCTATATTTAGTATTCTAATCAATTTAATTACAAAGGCCTAATTTTATTAAAATTATCTAAAAAATATATATATATATATATATATATATATATATACAAATAATGTGTGTTAAAATGCCCATGTCATGGAATTAAATTCCAACTGGATGCGATACACTAGTTAAAAAAAAAAGAAGTGAATCGGTCATTTTTGACCGGAACACAAAATAAGGGTTAAAGGATGTCCTGTTCCGTTCAATACAGTAGGAGTTGTTATGACTCACTTTAAAAAGCAACCAAAAGTGCCAAGTAGTCCACATCAATATCATCAGACTTCAATGGTTCTTAAGCATCTTTTGACCAAACATTATGATATCCAGTCAATGAGGTTTGATGTAATTAATGTGTTGCTATATTTAGTAATCAATGGTTTGATTTGAGAGATAAATTAACGAGAGATTAACGACATGCATTTTGGTCTGTTCATTATACAAAGATCATATGTCTTCAGCCCTAAAGTGAGTAACTATCAACTGCTATAGCATTAAAATCAGTATATGGAAAATCCTTTAAAATATCTCTTCCATGTCCCACAGAAAAAAGTCAAATAGATTTGTAACAACATGAGGGTGAGTAAATAATGACCAAATTTGTATATTTGAGTGAACTATTCCACAGCTTGTACCTCTTTCTGATTTATCTACCACTTAAAACGGCTCTTTTAACCCTAAACCTTTATTCTCTAACTTTTAAGAAGAAAAATGTCGTTTTTAAATGTCGAGTGCTAGAACTCTGAGTGGACCGAGTACATCTGTATGCAGCTGATTTCACATTCAAGCTCAAGGTGAAACTGCTACTAAGGCCTTCAATGTCATTTCTGAGAGAGAAAATAAAGGCGACTGAGTAAATATGCCAATGAAGCAATAGAATAGCGATGGCAGTGAGATAACATTGTGTGAAAATATCAATGGTTTTCTGTGATTTGCACACCGTGTTATGGTTGGCTCGGCGCAAGTCTTCTCTGATGACAGAAAAATGTCACTGGAGAGAAGAGAAACTGCAGACTCCAACTTCCCTCTGACATGGTGAAAAATGTTTGGCATCGGGACAAATACTAGTAGAAGTAGTTTCGGAAGAGAAGAAAAACAGCACGGTCAAAAGAGTCAAGGCAAAAAACACAGCACTAATCGAAATAATATTAAACCTCATTTTTATTCTGAATATACTTGGACATGAATTGAGACCATTTTAAGATTATGAACAGTAGGCTTTCTTTATAATTTCCATTTTAAAGAATGCTTTTGTACAAATTTACACACAGTTTCAGGCGAATCGAGATTCACACGAATATTATACTTCCAGGTAGCGGTTCTCAACTTGTTGGTCGTGACCCAAAAATTGGTGGCAGGTCTGTTCTGATAGGAAAAAAAACAGTGCTAATGAATAATGAAATGCAACTAACTATATAATCATCCATAGTTAGAATTTCGAAATAAATGGGCTTATAAACGTACAAAAAAAATTATCTTTTGTTGTTGACGACAAAATCTGTGGACTAATCAAAACTCCACAATATTGTGATGCAGATTCTGTCACTTAAAGGGATAGTTCAACCCACAAATAAAAATTGTCTCATCATTTACTCACCCTCATGCCATCCCAGATGTGTATTATTTCTGTCTTCTGCAGAACACAAATGAACATTTTTAGAACAATATCTCAGCTCTGTAGGTCCATACAATATAAGAGAATGGTGACCAGACCTTTCAAGCTCCAAAAATCACATAAAGGCACTATAAAAGTAATTCAAGACTCCATTGTTTAAAAAACAGGTCAGTCCATTTTTACTATAAATCTCCACATTTGCTTTCAAATTTTAAAAAGTGAAAGTAGAGATTTATTGCAAAAAAAACAATAAATAAATAAAAAATGAAAGAAAAGGAAAAAAAACAAGAAAAAATATTTAAATATTGGTCTTTTTCACACTCAAAGTGATTGCATGTAATTTTTGGAGTTTAGAAGGTCTGGTCACCATTCACTTGCATGTATTGACTTACAGAGCTGAGATATTCTTCTAAAATTTTTATTTGTCATCAGCAGAAGAAAAAAGTTATACACACATAGGATGGCATGAGGGTGAATCAATTATGAGGGAATTTCCATGTTTGGGTGAACTTTAAATGTAAAATGTAGCAAATATTTGACATGGACAGGTTGCATGACATACTCTCAGATTTGGAAACTATTAAAAAAAATAAATGAAAGGAAAAATAAACTATGACCCAGCCTAAATTAAATACAGTTTACATTTGGAACAGTGTTGGGTCACCACTTGATGTCCATTGTAAAATCTGGGTCCTGAAGCAAAACCAGTTGAGAACCACAGCATTAAATAGAATGAGGTGGAACTGAAAATAAGATCACAGATATGTCCTCCAAAACCCTGACTGAGGCAGATTGACGGTCAGCCAAGAGGCAAGCGGAGGCAGCAGGAACATGACTGACTACTTTAAACACACTTCACGCTATCTGAGATTTCCAGAGATCAAAACCCACACAGTCCAGAGAGAGAGAAAAGATAACAGAGAGAGAGAGAGAGCACATATACATCTGCACCATGAAACACTTTGAATCACAATTTGTGAATATTCTATTCCTGAGGTGACAGCATCTGAACTTGGAGAGCTGCTCTTAAATATCAACTGGAAGTAAAATTAATTATTTATTTGTATCTCATGTATTTTCTGAGTAACTATATATTCAGAGGGTTCCAAAAGTCTGAGAACACAGAGTGAAAATTCTTCTTTTTGCATTTGCATTAAAGTTTTGAGTATCATCACAGGTAAATACACTGCAAAAAAACAAACAAACAAAAAAAACAAATCTTACTATAATTAGTATTTTTATCTACACAGCCTTAATACAAGACAGGATAAGACAAATAAACATAATTCAAAAATCTATTTTGTATATTTTTGAATTAAGCTCATTTAAATTTATGACATTTTAAGGATGTTTAGATATTTTTACTGTAAAATGACAAGAATACTGATTAAGAGTCCATTCAGGGCAGACGCATTATTGTGCTTAAAAATAGCTTGAAGTAGCATAATAAATAGAACAGAACACAGGTGTCCCAAGAAAAGTTGATAAAAGTTTAAGTAAAAAAGATAAAAGTTGAAGCTAGACACTAAAAAAATAGCAGGATGCATCACAATGGTCAAATACGTCCATCTAGTGCATGTTTACATTTAAAAACAATTGAACAGACGGATACATCAACATTTTCTGTATGAATGGCCCCCCAAAAACAATTTGTGACAGTTTCCTGTTTTTTTTTAAGACAAATATGCAGAAAAACAGAACTCTATGGCACTTTAAGTATAGGTAGACAACAGGTGGAGGAAGTTAAAACATCTTTTTCAGCATAGTGTAGCATTGGTAAACAAAATGATATTAAATTAGCTGGAAATTCAGTGATTGTATTGAGAGTAATTGATCTGCCTTCAAGTTAACGACCTGGAGCTGAGGATATTTTCAGTCATTTCTCATTTTGATGCAGCAAATTAACTGCAGTGTTTGTGGGAAAACACAGATTTAATGCACGTCACTTCTAGAATGCTTATCTAATTACAACAAAGCGATGAACAGTAATGAATAATGGAAAGATTTTTAGAAGGATGTCTTTAAACACAAGCCAAATCCACACAGTCCAATCATGTTGTTTTCAATCGTTTCATGTAAAGAGAGGACATAATGCGTGAAGTAGCAGTGGCATTGCCCACGGGATTCTACATCTCAGGTTAGATGTAATAAGGTTCATTTACTTTTAATTTCCTGTTTTTATAAAGAGCACAGTGATGGTAATTAAAGCTGCACTAAAATCAGTTTGACACAGATCCAAGCTTAATTTTGCACAATTATAAACAAAACAAAAAACTATGCACAAAGATTCTGTGGTTATTAACAACAAGAAATCACGTATCTTTGCACAGCATAGTTTAGATCAGTTCCATTATCGATAATTGGTCTAACTTTAGGTATCCCTCTCTTCTAAAAACAATAATGACCAAGTACTAAAGGCTTAGATGGAAAATCATAATTTTCATACCTCCCTCTGAATTGCATGTCTTTTCCTTTTTGACAAGTAAACATCCATATTAAGGGGCATTCACACTGATACACACACAATACATTTGCAAATGTTGAAAATAACATTAATCAAGATTAACAAATGATGTTTTCAAATATTGTTCACTGTTAGTTCATGATACCTAATCCATTAACAAATGGAAACTTATTTGACAGTTTTTCACAGTCGAAACAGACACTCAAATTTGCAGAACAATTAAATTTTACTGCATAATGAAGCAATGTATTCTTTTCTGATAATGCATTTATTCAAATTAAATACTAATATCAAATCAATAGATGTGTTCTCTATTAAATTCATAATATGTTTAGCTATAGACACACGACTCTACTATTGAATTAACACGTTTATCATAAAAATCCACAGTAAAGACCTTTTTCCACGTGTTCTTATCAAATTTCTCTAAATGTCTAGTTGTCCCTGCTCTTCCTCTTCCAAAGCCATTCCTCCCTCTTCTTCTTTTTCATACTGTGTTACTTGTTTTGAGAGCAGTGATCTGAGTTTGGAGATATGCGTAAAATCGCTCGAGAAAAACTGTAAATTTTTACCTCTTTTGCTAAATCACTTTATTGTTGGATGCTAGAAGGAATAATTGCAAATAACTATCAGTGTGAACACCTCTAGTAATGCTTTAGAGTCATTTTACTGTTTTAAATCTTAAATGTGACCACAAAATCAGGATTAGTGGAGACCAAAATAATATAAAAAAATTTTTTATGATGGTCATTATTCTTGTCAAATATCTCAAAAACTCTCTTTTGATTGTTCTATAAATGTAAGATTTTGACCCAAATGTTTTCAGAATGATCGTGGTCAGATTGTACATAGTAATTTTCCTTGCTGTATTTTTATATAGATCCATTTACATCAAGGCACACTGACAGGAAGAAACGGTTGACAGAGCTGTCATATCAGAGAATGACAAATAAATAAACCCCAAAAAACAGCAAAACCAGAGACCACATTTATAATATAACACCCCCCCCCCACAAAAAGAAAAATCTGTAAACATTACTTAATTTTCTTTCCACTTTTCGAGCTTTTCAGATGATATTTAGTGAAGTGAGGCAAATACACACACACACACACACACACACACACACACACACACACACACACACACACACACACACACGCACATTAAATATAGTACAGAAAACTCATTACATGTACAGCAAAAAATGTAATAAAAATAAAAATAAACCACTAGTTTTAATAACTTAAAGGGATTGTTCATCCAAAAAGGAAAATTCTGTCATCATTCACTCACCCTCTTGTCATTACAAACCTGTATGACATCCATCTTCTGCGGAACACACAAGGAGATGATAGTGTTAGTAAGTCTTTACCTTCATTGTTTGAAAAAGAAAAAGCAAAGAAAGTGAATGCTGACTGACAGATTTTACATTCTCCTTTTGTGTTCCACAGCAGAATAAAAGTCATACGGGTTTGAAACAATATGAAGGTGAGTAAATGATGACAGAATTTTCATTTTTGAGTAAACTCTCCCTTTAAATATTCTAAAATAAACAGGTAATGTGTCAAGAAACAAAACACACACATGCAACGGTGACTTTTCTTTTCGGATTAATGCAGCTATGACTTATATAACCAGAAAAATCGTTGCAAGTTTTTAGGTCAGTGTGAATTGGCTGTAATTTAAAAAGCCCAAAATACATATAGAAGGGCTGTTCAGCCAAACGACCTGCTTGGAATCAAGTGCAAAGTACAGCGAGACCACACACACACACACAGGGCAATGTTTGGCAGCAGTGCACGTTTTGAATTTACTATGGATGAATAAAAATCACTGCATGATAGCGAAAACGAGTACCCACAGACGAATGGAGGGAGGGATTAATCACTCACACAGCGGTGGGAAATGAAATTGATATTCCCGAGGCACAGACGTGGAAACCACTGGGAAAAACAAGAGACTTTTGCCATTGGGTCAGTCACTCATTTGTCCTTTTTTTTTCAGTAATGGGCTACAGACCAAAAACAAGATTTTGACCCAACCATGGGGCTCCATTAAAATATCTCAGCAGGACAAATGTGAGCTGGCCATAAAAGTCACATATAAACAGTTTGTTATACTGAGGAATTAGCCGCTGTAAATATGTTGGAGGACAAAAATATTAAAAAAGGCAACACACTGGTAGAACTTTGGTTGGCAGTGTTGTGTTGGATCATTACGGGACATATATCCCCCATGGCAATGTGTCGATGAACAGCCAAGTTCTGCCCACCTTGGTATGACTGCCCACCTTGTCGCCCATGTGGAGAGAGTTTGACCTCAGAGGTCAAATGTCAAAGGCCGTTGCTCATTTATCATCTCTGACCCGCTCTGACCTCAAAGGCTGTGAGTGATCACGGCATGGGTTTCTACTTCCTGGGTCAGAGCCTCTCACTACATGTGCCGGGTTGAGGCGTGGGAGTTCGGATGAACGTTCAAATGCACAGCTGGATCTGGAAGATGTTTTGGCACTGTCAAGGGGTGTGGCCTCTCTATGTTGAGGTCACGATAGGCAGTGTCCCCGTCCAATCAGAAGCCAGAGCAGCAGGAGCTGGAGGATGGCCAGAGACACGTTAGGCGGAGTCAGACCTGACGCACCACCACAATCCGCATCCAGTTCCTGTTGCCATTCCGACAAGAAAACACCAATGAGTCAGCTGAGGAACTAATGGTGCTTTGAAGTCATGTCGAAATAATGGCATTTGAGACATCCACACTTATCCGTTCAAATTTGTATACGGTAATGGAAAGCATTTTCGATATATTAAATTTTAGTGGAGGAAAAAGCTGTTTTCGAAGCAAATCTTAGCAAAATAAATGCGATTTCAAATGAAAACGTATTAGTGTGCACATGGCCTGAGTAGGTAAAAAAGTACATGCCTTTGTTAAACACGCAAGCTGGACACTAAAACATTATATGGAAGCCCCAATTTCTTCCACTTGACCATTTTGACATAATATACAATCTAGAGCTTTCAATCAATAAAACCTTTTAATCAAATTAATTAAAAGATATGGTGAATAATTAATAGAATTAATTGCAATTAATAACATATATTTAGATATTGCTGAGAAATGCCCTAAAATAAAAATAATTAAATACATAATGATTATTGTGGTAAACGAGTAAAGCATTGATAAGACAGGAAGTGGCTTTAGAAGGCAATATATTGTTTATTTCCATATTATTGAACTTAAGCCTATCATTAGCCAGCAGTCCACTGCAATACATTTTGCAATTACATTTGTCAATCTGTCCGAGATAGATTTATTATAAGGGCTTTCTAAGGATGCATCAATGTACACATGTGGCAGGCGGATGCTTTTGGAGTGTGTCACTTTGGATGCGTTGTGGCATATACAGCGTTTTTAGTCTGCTGTGGTTAAATGTACTTTGAAACTTAGAAAAACATGTCTCGCAACCTCTGCATTAGGAACTGCGCACTGTCCAGCTGAGCTTGAACGCAAGAACGCATTCTTAACATGTGCTGTTGTTAATGTCAAGCGAAGAAACCTGAGTGTGATTTGTTTTCTGAACAGCAGCATGTTTCCTATACAGCTGGAGTTTCGCTTACTGCCCCCTGATGAAAACAGGTGGTACTTCAAGCTTGACTTGCTTAGATGGGAGGCTTGTTCCTCATTACGATATGCGATAGAAAAAATGTCTGAATCCAAGGATGTAAACTGCTCAGTTCCAGTCTCCAAGTTGCCAAGTTGATGATCATTTCGACATGATTTGAACGCACCATAACACACATTTGTAAAAAGTGCAACCTGCAGTTGTTACATAAAGAAGCTATTTCTACCTGATCTTATGCTTAAAATTAGTTTTGTTTGTGTATATTGTGTATTTTTTTACTTGAATTGGTTATTTAGGTATTACCAAAAGAAAATAATTAAAATAATTAAATATCTTGGATGACCTAGTTGGTCATTTATTGACTAGAGTAAAGAGTTGGACATTAGATTTATTTAAGCGCAAGAATTTCATGAGCAGTTTAAGCAGTTTAAGAAGTTTAAAGAAGCACACAGCAAAGCTAATTAGCTTGACCCATGCAAAGTTAAACACAAGAGAAGAATAGACGTAAGAGGCAAGAAAGAAAATAAGAGACAAAAAACATAAATGGAGAAAAGGAAAGAGAGAGATGGACTGACCCGAGATAGGACATGAACACTGGCAGCAGTAACATGAGTAGAGAGGAGAGCAGTGGAGAGCCTGCATTTCTCCAACACACGGCCTCATCCTAACATACATTATACAGCCACATACACAGCAGAAGAGAAAGAGAGAGACGAAGGGAGGGGAGAGAGGAAGAGTCATGCAGAAAAATGTCTGAAAGTCAGCAGTCAGAGGTTTAAGTCAAACGTGAAGTGCTTGAAGCAAAAAGCATTAACAAGTTGAAAGAAGAGGGAATCCAGAAAAGAGGGCATCTAAACAGACGAAAGTAGACTACATGGCCTAAAGTATGTTAGCATCCCCTTCAAATTAATAGGCTTGGGTTAGACCTTAATTCCAGTAAAGACAAATCTTAATGTGACAGCATTCAGTGACATTCAGTCACTCACTATTAGTGCTAATCATTTTTAAATCAAATGCTCAACAAGCACATATGGGTGTGGTGTTTGGGTGTCCACAAACAGTACTTTTGGCCATGTAGTGTATGTTTGTGTAAAATTAGAACATGTCAAATAAGAACAAGCTCTCCTACATCTACCACACAGAGACATATACTGGTTTATTTTAACATATATCATGACTGGAAAGCATAAAAAATACTTGTGTTGTGTCTCAGTGTGTTAGATTTCAGTTAATGATTGAAATGAGTGCAGAACAGCACATGAGATCCAGACACATCATGCATATTGCTTGTTGGTCTCATCTACTGAAGGACATCACAGGAAGAAAGCGTTTGGGTCACTTACACTTGCATTGTTCTCAAAGCATTCTGCTGGACCTTTCCGGTACCGTGGGTTCTGGGCTAATTTACAGGGATCTGGACCCGGAGCTGTAGACTCAAGTTCAGGAAAACTGATCAAATGCATTTCTTTACTCAATCACACATAAAACACATCACACTGCAATTTCAAGAAGTTGAACAGGATTATGTTAAACTACCCTATTGAAAAAGTACATTTAGAAGACAAAAAAATCATAGTATATTTTTGGCACAAAAACATCGAGGATAACAGCATCAAACTTCCAGCGTGGTCCCATGAACATTACGTGACTGTGGCCACATTTTTGCAAACAAAATTACGTGCTTCATTACACGTTTTACTGCAGTTTCCTAGTGAAATGTCCACCAGGGGGCGCCAAAAGTGAGTGAAATTTCGTAATTAGACATGGTTTTTCAGGGGAATATTATTTGAAGGTTTTAATGAGTAAAACTTACCTCCCTAACCTGAAACTTTAACCTAAACCTAACCAAAAGTATTTTAACCGATAGCATTTTAAAATCAAATGCGATATGAAAAGCACATTTTCTGAAGCAGACAACATAATTTAGTGTTGCTTCTTTTACAAATTTATCTCAGTTGTCTTTTTGCATGCTTGACTAGGCTTGAACCACAGTCTTCTGAGTCCAGAGTCCAACAATCTATCAGGAGAGCTACCGTGGAAGTTAATCACGTTGTAATTAATGTGTAAATGTTGGGCAGTCTGTAATACAAGCGTTCAAATGTTTAGTTTTTCAAATTAGAGTAAAAGTGTATCGCTATAATGACATAGCAGTGTGTAAGTAATAGTTAGAAAAAATAAGTGATTATAAAAGCATAATCAATCATCTGTTGAAGTTGTGATTTGTATGAAAGTGAAAAAAAAAACTCAGTTTGTAGTACTGCTAATGTTTATTTCACCAGAAAACTGCAGAAAAACACAGAATTCGGCACGCAAAAGTCAAAACCTACTTTTAGATAATTTCTTCCCAATAGAAACTGTGGCTCTGTGTTATCATCATTGTACAGAATATCCCAGTAGTACATATCAAGTGTGTTTGTATGTGTCTGAAAGATACAAGGCTTCTCTTCCTGGGAGAATCGCTGCTCTTCACACATTTGGCAGCTCTTCTGTGCGTCAGCAACTATAAGCACCAGATTAGTCTTCAGAAGTTTCTCAGCTATGAACTGTCTGAAAAACACAGAAATAAACCCAAAACTCTTAATTTACTTGTGATACAACTAGTGTATTTAGAACAATTAATGTTTTAGTTTACTCTTAAAACTGGCCCCTGTTTTAGTATGTGCTGTACCTGGAGCAGTTCAGACATTCAACAGTACCCTTAAAGCTCATCTCGTTGTTTTCAAAGAAATACTGAGTCTGCTCTTTAATGCAACTCTCCTTAGATGGAATTCTGGACAGATCACCGTCTAGGTCAGCTGTGTGCAAAACACAATCTTAATTCAATGTTGCATGTTCAAAATAAATAATCTCAACAACATTGCTTTGAATTATAATTCTTTCAGTGCTTAACTGACTCAGTATTTTTTATTCAATGACTTAAAACACCTTCTGAACAAAGTCAATGTGCCAATAAAACAAAACAATAAAAGAAAATCACAACTTCCCAAAATACACAAAATATACAAAGTGCATACAGACACCTTCATTTATTTTGCCTTATGCTAAAATGCTTTAAGTTATTTAATTTGCACATCAATCTACACTCCATATCCCATTATGACAGAGCAAAAACAGATTTTTGATAACTCTGCAAATACATTAAAAAGAAAACACTTCACACTGACATAAGTATTCAGACCCCTTAAATCAGTACTTTGTTGAAGCACCATTGGCAGCGATTACAGCCAATGGTGCTTCAACGAAGGGTATGACATGACAAGCATTGCACACCTAATTTGTGGAATTTCTGCCATTCTTCTCTGCAGATCCTCTCAAGCTCTGTCAGGCTGGATGGGGACCATCAGTGGACAGCCATTTTCAGGTCTCTCCAGAGATGTTCGATTGAGTTCAAGTCCAGGTTCTGGCTGGGCCACTCAAGGACATTCACAAAGTTGTCCCAAAGCCACTCTTAAGGTTGTCTTGGCTGTGTACTTAGGGTCATTGTCCTGTTGGAAGGTGAACATTCGGCCAAGTCTGAGGTCTTGAGCGCTCTGGACCAGCTTTTAATTAAGGATATCTCTGTATTTTGTTGCATTCAGCTTTCTTTCAACCCTGACCAGTCCCCAGTCCCTGCCGCTGAAAAACAGCCCCACAACATGATGCACCACCACCATGCTTCGCCGTTGGGATGGTATTGTGCAGGTGATGAGCGGTGCCTGGTTTCCTCCAGACATGACACTTGGAATTGAAGCCAAACAGTTCAATCTTCATTTCATCAGACCAGAGAATCTTGTTTCTCATAGTCTAAGAATCCTTTAGGTGCTTTTTTGCTTTCTTGCACAGAGGAGAGGCTTCCGTCTGGCACTCTGCCATAAAGCCCAGATCGGTGGAGTGTTGCTGTGATCACCGAGGTCACCGAAACTTATCTTTGTGCAAGATTCACCTATCTCCACACATGATCTCTGGAGCTCAACCAGAGTGACCATTGCATTCTTGGTCACCTCTTTTACTAAGGCCCTTCTCCACCGATTGCTCAGTTTGGCTGGGCGGCCAGCTCTAGGAACGAGTCCGGGTTGTTCCAAACTTCTTCCGTTTTAGAATTATGGAGCTCTGTGCTCTTGGGAACCTTCAATACAGCTGAAATTTTTAAATTGGTAGTCTTCCCCAATCTGTGCCTCAACACAATCCTGTCTCTGAGCTCTGCAGGCAGTTCCTTCGACCTCATGGCTTGGTTTTAGCTCTGATATGCATTTTCAGCTGTGAGACCTTATTTAAACAGATGCATGCCTTTCCAAAACATGTCCAATCAATTGAATTTGCCACAGGTGGACTCAAAGTGTAGAAACATCTCAAAGATGATCCAGAGAAATGGGATGCTCCTGAGCTAAATTTCAAGTGTCATAGCAATGGGTCTGAATACTTATGTCAATGTAATATTTCAGTTTTTTCAAAGTCCTAGTTTGTTTTGCTTTGTTATTATGGGGCATGGAGTGTAGGTTGTTAATTTAAAGCATTTTCGCATAAGGCTGAAACATAAAATGTGAAAAAAGAAGGGTTCTGAGTACTTTCTGAATGCACATTAGCAAACAATTACATATTATTCCCATCACATTTATTGTTTTTGACATTTTAAAATAGACCAATGAATATGCGGTCATGCTTTGCACATTAATTCAACATTAGCGCTCAGTTTGACAGTATGACAAATGATAAGACAAATAGGTCCCACTTTATATTAGGTGTCTTTAACTACTTCTAAATGTTCTAACATTAAAATACATACAATACAATGTACTTATTGCATAACTACTGTACATTATGTTTCGCAAATTTCTCACGTGGTTCACATTTGCTGCTAATGTGGTTGAGGTACGGGTAGGTTTAGGGTTAGGGTAGGGTTGGGATTAGGGGGTTAGGGTTAACAGTATAACTAGAGATGTAATTAAGTATTTTTATTTACAAAACATGTATGTACATAATAAGTGCATTGTATTAAATGCTTAAGTACATATTAGTTAAAGACACCTAATATAAAAATGTTTCGACAAATAAATGTCGACCACACAGCAATAGCTTAATGTTTGTTTGATTAATAGTGCCGTGATCGTACCTGCCTCGAGGAAATTAGGAAAAGTGATGCTGACAAAAAACTGCTGCAATATTGACCTGAATAAATCAAAACAAAGGATATTTTACAGATCACTCTGCAGATTGATCCTATTACACACAGTGTAGCAAAAGTTACGTTTATGTAGTACATAGTTTTATGATAAATTCTTCACTCACCAGGCAGCCGCTGAAGCCCACCAACCAACGTTCAGGATGTCAGCTATGGTGGGCTAAATTGGAGAAACAACATTCTGTTAATCCTCAGAGATACACATCAACAAATGTATCGCATCCAAGTAAATCTTTAGTTTTTGGTTTCATCGGTCTACAATGATGTTCCATTGTACATTAGACATCAAATATCTTCTGATTGGATGTGATTGTTTCTAGTGATAGACTGATATATCGCCAAGCCGACATTTGGCTGTTTTGAGATTATCAGCATTTCCGATTACCATGCCCACTTCACTCATTAACAGAAGTGTCCCTACTCTATAATTATCATATCGGCCATTGAACAGCCAAATCAGTTGACCACTAATTGTGTCACATCTTACAGCAGTTTTGCGTGAAGTGTGGACAGACAAATTACATGTTGCTGAAAACATGGTGCCTAGTTGTGAGACAGTGTACAACTCATTATTCTCTCAAACATTCTTCTCTATCTTTGCAAGTTAAATATCCGGAGTAGAGAAGAACCAAAACATCCTGATTTTTATTGGCAGATGCCCTTATTCAAACCTGCCAGACAAAAAGAATACGGTGCCAAACAATACGGGAGATATAAGGCGAAAGCTCAGCAGATGCAAGCATAAATCTACAAACAAGGCTGAGAGAGAGCTCAGGGGACGATTAGCTGCCGCACACGCTGCTCTGATTAGTATGAAAGAGGAAGTGTCTCTTTGTGATGATTTAAGGTTGACTGTGTGTTTTGAAAGAGATTTAGTCATAATGTAAGACAGGGCTGTAATCTTGTAGTCACATAGATCAGAGAGTGTATCGTGAGGCTAACTTATCAGCTTGATATAGAATAATAACACAAGTTCACCACAACACTCTCTCTTTATGCTTGACTAAACTTTATAGTGTGAGGAAAACATGCTATGTAAGCAATTTTTTATTTACAAGTGATATCTTGGCCAAAAAAAATTGTGTGTACAGCAAAACTGTGTGGTAATGTTCAAGACCACCTGAGTTTTGAGACTTTTAATTAATGTCTATTACATTAGCTTTGAGGCCATCTATATGCTAGCGTACGCCTAAAAGTTGACCAAATTAATTTTAACAGATGCATGCACGTGCATGCAAAATTAGTCTTTCTCTTGGAAAATGGACCAAAGTACCATTTTACATGAGACTGTCCATTCCCCAAATACCAACACTTTACAATAAGGTTCCATTTGGTAACATTAGTTAACATGATCTAACAATGAATAGTTGTATTTATATTAACTAACATTAAAAAGGATGAATAAATGCAGTAAAAATATATTGTTCATTGTTAATTAATGATACCTAATGCAATAACTAATGTAAATGAATGGAACCTTATACTAAAGTGATCCCACTTTATAATAACTTTCATTAATTAATCATTAACAAACATGATTAATAGATTGTTAGTTAATGTAAATTCAAATACTTACAAATGTTATGGAACTTACGTTAATGTATGGCCTAGCACATTTGACATCTACAAATTATTTTAACAAGTATTATATAATGATTAAAATAGCATTTGTTATTGTACATTTGAATGCTTACAAATGTAATTAAACCATTCATAAATAATTTATAAATGAGCTCATTCACTTTTAATGCACTTATTTCTGTTTTCAGGAATATTTAGTATTTTTCACCTCTTCACACACTGTTCATGTTTACAAATTATGCATTAATGTCCAGCTAATTAGTAACCGAGGTCTGTAAAAGCCACACATTTGCTGTTTGTTTGTAGTGGTGTGTATGCATATTCATATATCAAATAATAATTACTGAGTTGTAAAGATGTGTGAATAGTGAAAGCCTGCATAAATACCATTGTTACCAAAATGAAGGCAGCGAAGGCAGACGAGGAGAGCGGATCCAAATGCAGGCTTACTTTATTAAATCAACAAACAGGCAAAACACAAAGGAAAAACCCTCAATAGGGAAACAAACATAAAACTAGAAAAGCACGGGTAGGGGAAACACACCAGGCTAACAACATTTCAACGATTGACAAAGACAGAACTAAAAACCAGGGTATAAATACACAAGGACAGGATGATTACAAATGATAAACAGGTGTGAACAATGACACAAAATGGCAGTGATGACGGCAGGTGGATTGTGGGAAATGTAGTTCTAAACAATAGACTGGTGAGACACAGAACACAGGGGCAGACAACAGGGGAACGTGACATAGCCCCCCCTCAAAGGAGCGGCTTCCAGACGCTCCTCAGAAAAAAGGCAAAAAAATCATCCAAGGAGAGAGGGGGGAGCTTGTGGTGGGCAGACAGACCAAGGGGGCAACGAAGGGCAGACAGGCAGTCCAGGGGGCAACGAGGGGCAGATAGGCAGTCTGGAGGGCAAAGAGGGGCAGATAGGCAGTCCGGAGGGCAACGAGGGGCAGACAGGGAGTCCAAAGGGGCACAATGGGCAGGTAGGAAGTCCAAGGGGCACGAAGGGCAGGCAGGAAGTCCAAGGGGGCACAATGGGCAGGCAGGAAGTCCAAGGGGGCACGAAGGGTAGGCAGGAAGTCCAAGGGGGCACGAAGGGCAAGGACATGTTCAGGTGGTCTGGGAGCTGGCCACCGGGCAAGGATAGGTTCAGGAGGCCTGGGAGCTGGCCACAGGGCAGGGCCTGGTTCAGGAGGCCTGGGAGCTGGCCACAGGGCAGGGCCCGGTTCAGGAGGCCTGGGAGATGGCCACAGGGCAAGGACAGGTTCAGGTGGTCTGGGAGCTGGCCACAGGGCAAGGATGGGTTCAGGAGGTCTGGGAGCTGGCCACAGGACGGAAACAGGGTCAGGAGGCCTGGGAGGAGGCCACAGGATGGAAACAGGGTCAGGAGGCCTGGGAGGAGGCCACAGGACGGGAACAGGGTCAGGAGGCCTGGGAGGAGGCCACAGGACGGGAACAGGGTCAGGAGGCCTGGGAGGAGGCCACAGGACGGAAACAGGGTCAGGAGGCCTGGGAGGAGGCCACAGGACGGGAACAGGGTCAGGAGGCCTGGGAGGAGGCCACAGGACAGGGAACAGGGTCAGGAGGCCTGGGAGGAGGCCGCAGGACAGGGACTGGGTCAGGAGGCCTGGGAGGAGGCCACAGGACAGGGGCCGGGTCCGGAGGCCTGGGAGGTATCGACCGGGCAGGGACAGGTTTACATGGCCCGGGGGCTGGCCATTAGGCAAGGGCCGGTTCAGGGGGCCTGGGAGGAGGAGTGGCCACTGGGGAGGCCGGCGGAGCCGCGGGAGGTGGAGCCGAGGTAGGCGGAGCCGTAGGAGGCTTTAGGGGCGGAGACCTGGAAGGCTCGAGAGGCAGAGCCGAAGGAGGCTCGGGAGGTGGAACCACAGAAGGCCTGAGAGGAGGCCACAGGACAGGGACGAGGTCAGGGGCCCTGGGAGGAGGCCACAGGACAGGGGCCGGGTCCGGAGGCCTGGGAGGTATCGACCGGGCAGGGACAGGTTTACATGGCCCGGGGGCTGGCCATAAGGCAAGGGCCGGTTCAGGGGGCCTGGGAGGAGGAGTGGCCACTGGGGAGGCCGGCGGAGCCGAGGTAGGCGGAGCCATAGGAGGCTTTAGGAGCGGAGACCTGGAAGGCTCTGGAGTCTCTGGGGGCAGAGCCGTAGGAGGCTCTGGAGGCGGAGCCGTAAGAGGCTCACGAGGCCCTGGGGGCGGAGCCGTAGGAGGCTCGGGAGGTGGAGCCGAGGAAGGTGGTGCCGTAGGAGGCTCTAGAGGCGGAGGCCTGGAAGGCTGCGGAGGAGGAGTCGTAGGAGGCTCGAGAGGCAGAGCCGAAGGAGGCTCGGGAGGTGGAGCCATAGAAGGCTCGGGAGACGAGAGGCGGGGCCCTGGAAGGCTCGAGAGGCTTGAGAGGCGGAGCCCTGGAAGGCTCGAGAGGTTTGAGAGGCGGAGCCCTGGTAGGCTCGAGAGGCTGGAGGGGCGGCGCCGTAGAAGGCTCAGGAGACTTGAGAGGCGGAGCCCTGGAATGCTCGAGAGGCTTGAGAGGCGGAGCCCTGGAAGGCTCGAGAGGCTTGAGAGGCGGAGCCCTGGAAGGCTCGAGAGGCTTGAGAGGCGGAGCCCTGGGAGGCTCGAGAGGCTTGAGGGGCGGAGCCCTGGGAGGCTCGAGAGGCTTGAGGGGCGGAGCCCTGGGAGGCTCGAGAGGCTTGAGGGGCGGAGCCCTGGGAGGCTCGAGAGGCTTGAGAGGCGGAGCCCTGGGAGGCTCGAGAGGTGAAGCTCTGGGAAGCTTGGAAGGCGGAGCTCTGGAAAGCTCGAGAGGCTGGAGGGGCGGATCCCTGGAAGGCTCGAGAGGCTTGAGAGGCAGAGCCCTGGGAGGCTCGAGAGGCTTGCGGGGCGGAGCCCTGGGAGGCTCGAGAGACTTGCGGGGCGGAGCCCTGGGAAGCTCGAGCGGCTTGCGGGGCGGAGCCCTGGGAGGCTCGAGAGGCTTGCGGGGCGGAGCCCTGGGAGGCTCGAGAGGCTTGCGGGGCGGAGCCCTGGGAGGCTCAAGAGGTGAAGCTCTGGGAAGCTTGGAAGGCGGAGCTCTGGAAAGCTCAAGAGGCTGGAGGGCCGGAGCCCTGGAAGGCTCGAGAGGCTTGAGAGGTGGAGCCCTGGGAGGCTCGAGAGGCTTGAGAGGTGAAGCTCTGGGAAGCTTGGAAGGCGGAGCTCTGGAAAGCTCGGGAGGCTCGGAAGGCGGAGCTCTAGGAAGCACGGACGGCGGAGCTCTGGAAAGCTCGTTAGGCGGAGCTCTGGAAGGCTCGGAAGGCGGAGCTCTAGGAAGCTCGGAAGGCGGAGCTCTAGGAAGCTCGGAAGGCGGAGCTCTGGAAAGCTCGGGAGGCGGAGCTCTGGAAAGCTCGGGAGGTGGAGCTCTGGAAAGCTCGGGAGGCGGAGCTCTGGAAAGCTCGGGAGGCAGAGCTCTGGAAAGCTCGGGAGGCAGAGCTCTGGAAAGCTCGGAAGGCGGAGCTCTGGAAAGCTCGGATACTGGCACTGGCACTGGCTCTTGGACGGTCACGGCTACTGGCACTGGCTCTTGGAAGGTCATGGCTACTGGCACTGGCTCTGGAACGGTTGAAGCTACAGGCGCTGGCTCAGGGACGGTCGAGGCTACAGGCGCTGGCCCACTGACCTCTGGGACGACAGGCACTGGCTCACTGACCTCTGAGGCGACAGGCACTGGCTCACTGACCTCTGGGACGACAGGCACTGGCTCACTGACCTCTGGGACGACAGGCACTGGCTCACTGACCTCTGGGACGACAGGCACTGGCTCACTGACCTCTGGGACGACAGGCACTGGCTCACTGACCTCTGGGACGACAGGCACTGGCTCACTGACCTCTGGGACGACAGGCACTGGCTCACTGACCTCTGGGACGACAGGCATTGGCTCACTGACCTCTGGGACGACAGGCTCGCTCACCGTGACATGCGTGGGCTCTGGCTCCCTCACAGTGACATGCGTGGGCTCTGGCTCGCTCACAGTGACATGCGTGGGCTCTGGTTCGCTCACCGTGACAGGCGTGCGCCGGAAGGCGAAAGCCTGTCTTCTCCTCCTCCTCCAGGCAGACGAAGTGGGCCGTACTGGCTCGCTGGCCGTGGCAGGCATGAAGGGACGAACTACGGGCGAATGGAGTACCAACACTGTGGGAGGAGTGGCAGGGCTCTCCTCGATGACATCCACAGTGTATGGTGAAGCGCAGACCAGCAGAGTCTCCTCAACGAAGTCCTGGAGCTTCCAACCGTACGTCGGTGGCAACCGTTCCTGGAGCGCACAACTCAGGTTGGCCCGGAAAAACGCCACCAGGTCGGAGTCAGGGAAGTCAGTGGCACCCGCAATCAAGAGGAAATCGCGGGTGTAGTCCTCCACCGAACGGTTTCCCTGCTGGAGGCTTAGCAGCTTGCACGTAAAGCCGCTGGATCCATGTGGCGGTCAATCGTTCTGTTACCAAAATGAAGGCAGCGAAGGCAGACGAGGAGAGCAGATCCAAATGCAGGCTTACTTTATTAAATCAACAAACAGGCAAAACACAAAGGAAAAACCCTCATTAGGGAAACAAACATAAAACTAGAAAAGCACGGGTAGGGGAAACACACCAGGCTAACAACATTTCAACGACTGACAAAGACAGAACAAAAAACCAGGGTATAAATACACAAGGACAGGATGATTACAAATGATAAACAGGTGTGAACAATGACACAAAATGGCAGTGATGACGGCAGGTGGATTGTGGGAAATGTAGTTCTAAACAATAGACTGGTGAGACACAGAACACAGGGGCAGACAACAGGGGAACGTGACAACCATAAAAAACAAACAAACAAACAAACAGCAAATGTGTGGCTTATACAAACCTTGGATACTAAATATCTGGATAATAATGAACAATTTGTAAACATGAATAGTGTTTTCAAAGCATTTGAAAATGTTAAAAAAGTGCATTTAGGAAAGGTTTGATGACATTTGTAGTTATTTGAATTTACATTAACAATCTGTTAAGAATTTTGTAATGTTAGTTAAATTCATTAGTAAACACTGACAAGCACATTATATTTCTAAATATTTGAATATACATTAACTAATGTTTGTTAATATTTTATCAATGGAAGTTGTTATAAGGTGTCATGGAGTCTTTAAAGGCTTGAGGATGCACATTCATTTCCATTTTAAGAGCATTACTGACTACTTTTACATGGACACCAGAAAGCGGTTATTGCGAGAAAGCCGGTTATTGCATAAAGCAGTGTTCCGGTTTACATTCACTGCATAAGCCGTGTACTCTTTACCCCTGTATACATGCGGCTCAGTCAGTAAGCAGCTTTATCCACAGCAACGTAATTTCCCCATGACTTGGTATCCGAGGAAGACTTCGCTATTTAATTCTCCGTTGCTTTGCTTTATTTCTATATAAATTGCGCTTCAATAGTGGGGTTTACCTTTACGTAAAACTCTGGGATACTCTCAATGTGCCAGCACATATACGTGAACGCGAGGGACCGTCAATATTTTACAGTGATGTTTATAAATGGGTATAGTTTTTAGTGTATGTGCTTTTCAACTGTACTACCAGAAATATTTTGTTGACTTGTTGTTGGGCTCCATACTATGACGTTGGTTCTCTGGTCTGTTCATGCACATGCACACTCTTCAGAAGCCTGTTAGAACACCGCTTATAAGTTTACATGGCAACATAAGCAGCTTTCACCGGAAAGCCTAAACGGCATAAGGAAATCAGCGTTCTCGTATACATGTTTCAGTACGCTACTTTCTGCAAAAACCCTGGAATAAAGCGCTTTCTTAAGTGCATGTAAAAGGACGAGTCTATAGTAATGGACAGCATGCCACAGATGCTTTAAATTAAAAATAATCGGTTTGTGTATTTTTTTATAAGAAATTGTAATTACATTTATAATTATGAGACTCACCACATAGACTGATCTGAGGCCAGCGGCAGCTTTAGTTTCTCTGGTGGGCTCACAGAGGGCCTGATAGTCGTAGGTTTTGTTGACGGAAAACAGGGATTCGTTCAGCAAATTTCTCATTAGGTCGGGGTCGATCATACCAAAAAACTGCCCGATCTAAAAATACATAAACACATACACACTACATTTTTTAAATACAAATACAGAGCAAAATGGCTTTTATCTGGCACCTTAGCAAAATATAACATTCATTAGTTTAAACAAAGACTATAATCAACCATTGTTTTAAAAAGCGATTCACCAAAGATTCACCAGTGCACAATACAATTTACAAAGCCTATACTTGTTTTCAATTAACATTATTTAAACTCACAATGAGTTGTTTGTTTATCAGCCATTTGGTCTGCAGATGTCCTGAGATGGGCTGCAAGCAATATGAGAAATAAAGCCTAAAATACACATCTGCCTCTGAGGAGTGAACCCATCCACTCTTACTTTTGCCTTCAGTTCAGGGACTATAAGCAGGTATTAGCTATTAGTATCCTGCAGGAAGCTATATGAATTTAGGAGACAACTCTCCTTTGAAAAGGTGATTAACTGTGCAGTTTTACTAATTATCATCACAGTTGTGAATACCTGTGGCCGAATCACAGTCATGCAGATATTTATTACAACAGTACTCTTGCTAGTGTGACATTTCTGAAGGACTGTTCTAAAAACACAGATAATACAAGAAAAAAACAGTAACACATTCCAAAAACATTTTATATATTGTATTTGTATCATTAGTCAACATGATCTCTCAATGATAATGCTTTTACAGCACATATTCACCTTGTTAAATTTAATTTGAACAAATGCTAATGCATTTTAAAAGTTGTATATGTTAACATATTTTAATCCCTTATTAATTAACATGAACTACCAATGAACAATTCTATATATTTCAAAATCTATACGTTCTGGTCACACCTTCCTTTGGACAGCCTAGTGCATTATCATAATTTAAACCAAAGAGAGAGTTGTCTGCAAGTCCAGAAAATCTCAGAGGTGTGATACTGACTTTGAGTGTGTGTAGACAGAGTTCTGGTTACTGTTACGAACACACACAGTTTAGCTTCTAGCATTGTATTAGAAGTAGGAAAGTATGAGTGTGTGCGTTCAAGATTATAAGTCAGTCCAAAGGCAGTATAAATCCTGGAGTGTATAGAACGGCCGCCACTCACATGCAATAACAGTGGTAATGAATGTGCGGCGGGTCCTAGCCGACCCCTGGAGAGTCTGCCCACACAGAGGGGAGGCAGATCGGATTTAGGGCAGGCTCGGACCCCCCTCCCCCCTCGCCAGCTTCAGCCCTGCTGCCAAACACAGAGGCCGTGATTTATCTTGCACACACTCCACTCTGATTGGACTCCCTCACTAAGATTAACTTTAAACATTTACTCTGGTGCGGCTGCCGGAGGTTGGGTGGGCATTCTACAGGGGTCAGAGAAGGGGAATGTAGACTGGAGGTATAATGGAAAGTTCTGATTGGTTGAGAGAGAGACCCACCATACTGATGTACTCGTCCTGATTGGCCATGACGAGAAAGCCTCCGTCGTCTAGTAGAACGCAGTCTAGAAACTTTGAAAGAAAGAGAGCGAGACAGTGATATATAAAATAAATATACTTTGATAATAATAATAACAATAAAAATCTGAATAAACAATTCTTCTGTCAAGTATGTTGCTTGGAAACTGCTAAACAGCCTATAGTAATTTGACACATTAATATACATTAGTATGTGTGTTTATAAGTGTGCATTTATAGTCGGTTCACAACGTCTTCGAACACAGCTCATCCAATCAGAATTTTTTTATGCGTTATTTTTAATAAAATTAATCGCACTGAACTAAGGCAATAAATCGACAGCCCTAATATATATATATATATCATCAGTTTCCTTATGAGACAGCAAAGACACTCTTCTCTTTATATCTAAAGCAAGTAACCACATAAATGTGGTCTTACCATGTCATTCCTTCTGCACCCACAGATTTCACCATCACACTGCATACAGTAGGAAATAAATACAATAGCAACATACAGATGAATAAAAGCACTAAACTATGATTAGGGTTAAGGAAACAAGCTAACAGAATTTACAATTTCTTCTAATCTGGATAATGTTGAGGTTAAGAAAAATACAGATAATCATTGACATTTTGTTGGCTATAGTAACCTTTGATGATAATGTAGCATTCATGAAGCTGTCCATCCAGGTCTGCACGTCCAGTTTTACCCCAACCACTGAAACAGAAAACAAATTTAATTTTTTTTTTATTTTTTTTAGTTTTGCCTTTTAAAAGAAAAGGAATATTAAGGAGTGTTTAACAAGACATGGGGCTCAAAGTTTTAAATCGCTTTATTCAAACATTGATCACTACAAGTGGCCGACTGATATGGGTCGCTCTATCAATAAGTTTAATTGTGAATGCAAACATCTAGAGAGCTGGGTGTTCAATGGACTTGACCTGATATATACAATATATCAGTTATATCAGTACACAGTAAATAATGCTAAAATATACAATATGTGTGAATATACAGTACATTCACCGACCACTTTATTAGGTACAGCTGTACACATCCTTATTCATGCAATTATCTAATTAGCCAATCGTGTAATCAGCCATCAGTGCAATGCATAAAATCATACAGATATGGGTCAGGAACTTCAGCTAATGTTCACAAAACCAATAGAATGTGATCTCAGTGATGCACAACACGTTGAACCTTGAGGCAAAACAGCAGTAGACCAAGTCAGGTTCCACTTCTGTAGTGGGCACAGACTCACCAAAACTGGACAGTTAAAGACTGGAAAAACCTGGTCTGATAAATGTCAATTTCTGTTGAGGTACACAGATGGTAGGCCCACTGCAGCCCCAGCTTTCTGTTCTTGGCTGACAGAAGTGGAACCCAATGTGGTCTTCTGCTGTTGTGGATTCTGAGATGCTTTTCTGCTCACTACAATTGTACAGAGTGGTTATCTGAGATACCATAGCCTTTCTAACATCTCAAACCAGTCTGGCCATTCTATGTTGACCACTCTCATCAACAAGGCGTTTCCGTCCACAGAACTGTCACTCACTGGATGATTTTTGTTTTGCACCATTCTGAATAAACTCTAAAAAACTGTTGTGTATGAAAATCCCAGGAGATCAGCAGTTACAGAAATAACCCGCCCATCTGGCACCAACAATCATATCATGCTCGAAATCACTGAGATCAAATTATTTCGCCATTCTGATGGTTGATGTGAACATCAACTTACGCTCCTGGCCCTTCTCTGCATGATTTATATGAATGTATATAAAAATCAGATATGTAAAAAATGTATGCAATTAAATGAATATTATATTTAAACAATATTTACTTTCAAATCTACTAAAAAAAAAACACAAAAATTTAAATCTGAAAAAATTACTTTTCACTGACAAGGCTTTTGGAATAGCCACATACTGTTAAAAGGCCAATGTCAATAAAATGGCCAAATATTTGCTGATTAATTGGCTAGACCAATATATCAGTTTATCACTAATTACAACAACCATTCTTTCCATCAAAGTGCCTAACTACAATATATTATCCTGATAAATAGTCACATTACAATGGCAGATTCTTACCGGCTGGCTTCAACTTGAATTCATCAATTCTCAGGTCCATCGCTCTGCTCACTAAAACAGACTCTTGAGTGTCTGATAAAGAGAGGGTAGAAAAAGTCCCTTTATCCACAGAAGAACTGTGACACACCTGTATAATAAATCACACACACTTACCATTGGTCATGTATGGTGTTGATGTAAACATGTAAACATCATTGTCCAGACTTCTCTTGTAGAAACTACACTCATATGTTTCTGCCTGTTCGGTCCATTCTGAACCAGTACTGCAGAACACAAACAATTTTAGTCCAAATCCCAAATGCCTGCCTGTTCCTAAAGTGTTCCTAAACGTAAAAATTATTTTTGAACCTTGCAGGATAAACTCTTGTGACACCGCCGTCTGTGGCCACAAACTTTGCCCGGATTCTGTCATTCCTGAAAATAACAAACATACACATTTTGGAAAAAATAAATATAAACATTAACACATTAACAATAAATGACTATAAATATCAATAAATAACTATATACAAAAAATGCATGGGCCCCTGGTTGCTTGGGGGCCCTAAGGGGCTGCATATACCACTTATAGCTAGAAACAGCCCTGAATTAAAGATTCAGAATTAGAATGTAAATTATGGCATAATTTACTCACCCACGTGCTGTTCCAAACCCATATAACTTACTTTCTTCTGTGGAACAAAACAGGAGACGCTAGTCAGACTTTTAGCCTCAGTCACCGTTCAATTTCACTGTACTGAATGCAATGAATGTGACTGGCGACTGAGAATCACATACTGCCCAACATCTCCTTTTTGTGTTTCACAGAATAAAGAAACTTTGGATACTATGAGTAAGGAGGGTGAGTAAATGATGACAGAATGTACACTTTGGGGTGATCTAATCCTTGAAGTTAAGGTTAAATTGTTTTGTCCTTTATTGCGCATCTATATTTCTGTGGAACTCACGGCCCCTGTTTGCTCCAGTGTTTGGCCAGTTCAGCGGTGATGCCAGCATCCAGGAGTAGTCTGTTTGTCAGGTCCATATTACCTGAGAAAGCAGAAACAGCACAGACTCAAATGACTATATGTGAGAGATGATGCTTTGATTTTGTTCTGTTCTGTCTTCAGCCTGGTGCACACTGTACGATTCTTTCCCGTCCTTACGGTGGCTGCTTGTCAGATTGTACAGTAAAATCCCAGATAGAGTACACAACATCAACAGTCAATTACATCTTAGCTAATGCTTTAGACATGATTCACAGCATTGATTGAGAGTTTTTAAGACACCAGTTTGCATCTGTTCTAACAGCGTCATTTACAAGAGTCAGTCTTGGCTGGACAAAAGAAGACTATTCAAGATGAAAGAAGTGCTGAATAAGAAGATATTCATGAGAGTGTCTCAATTAACTTCCTAGTTCAGTAGTTAAGGCAATGACAAGGGAGTAAGCATGTCATAAGATATATCGGCACGTTATTTTATCGATACATTTTTGAGACATCGATATATTAATATAAACCGACAATTAAATTGGAAGCTTTCGAATTCACTGTCTATTTGCCTTCCTTAATGTAGTCTGGCGTAATAATGTTTGGAGAGGGTGATATAACATTTACTTTACTTAATACTGAAGAATGTGTCAATGCAGTGCAGGACAGGACAGGCGGCAGTCTAAAGTTTCAAGAATGAACAAAGTGATGAGTTTGTAGGTTAGTGAATAGTGTAACTGTGCAAACGATTAGAAATGGCGACATCTATCATGCAATTTGTTTGTAGCCTTGAAAGGGTTTCATTCAAGCTGCCAAACCACAGAACAACATACTTTTAACTGAAAATACATTGTGTAGGCTATATGAACACTGAGCACTCAGCTCATTGATGATCTGCGTTTCCATGGGAACGCTGATTGCCTAGCTCATCAACGGACCGACGGCACCTGACCCTCATTATTTACTTCCTTATTTTAACTCCCCTTGTGTTTCTTGTCTTTGCTGAATTATTTTGTTTGTCATTGAGTGTATCGGTTGGTCTATGTCACCTTATTCTGTTTTTAAGGCTACAAGTTTTGTTTGAATTTTTGCCTTGTTTTAATAAAGCTCACTTTTGTTTTCCATCTCTGCTTTTGGGCCCTTCATCTCCGCAACACTACTGTGACATATATACACAATATATCATCCAGAGATTTCCTTTGAAAATGATTTTTAATGGAAAACTATGCTATACTATATGAGTTATGCTCTGCTCTGTGGTGCTGCTGAATGTTTAGCAGCCTCTGGTATCATAGTAGGTGAGTCGTATGTTTGCGTAGAAAATACATTTTTAATGTCAGAACGCGGCATGTCTTCCACTGGAAGTGTCTGGTGTGCAACCCCCTTTACCCTATTGCTCACACTTTACCAAAGTTGTGTTGAGAAATATGTTTGAAGAGACAAAAGACTATTGTGCAACGAGCAGCCCTATTTATATCTGAAAAACAAAATGCTGATATATATATACGCTCATCTGGAAAATGTTCTGATTATCAATGTGTGAAAAAGAATGGATCCCAAGCAGCGGTGAATTCTCAGAGCCAGCAAAGCCTTCTCTGCTGGCCTAACATGCCATAAAAATAAAAAACTTTCACCCTTTCATTCTCAATCACCTTTTTGCCTATGTATTTTTAACCGCATTTCACTCGGTTAAAATTAATCTACAAACAAATAGAGAAAAACTAAAAGTTTATCCAGTCCACGTTTTTCCTTGATGCTTACAAGTGAAGCGTGACAACTGTTTCACAAATCGCATGCCTAAAGCAGTGCGTGAGTTTGAGCTCCACCCCGTCAGACCATCAGAATTTCATCAGAATCCCTCAACGGTGCAAATGAATGAGCAACTAATGTCAGATTGTCAGATTCATCAGCCAATCAGATTGATTTATTTGTTCTTGGTGGGTGTGATCTTTTGGATATGTCCCGTCAAGGCCTTCTAGCTGGCCTTGAGTGATGCAATCACGCATTAAGTGACGTAATTTGAAAGCGAGCGCAAGATATTGCTGACGGGTCGACTGTAGTTACTGCTGCTATCGCCATTGATAAAGAGATCCTTATGGATTTACACGAGATGTTCTGCATGACCGTGTGATTAACTTATTAAACAGGAAAGGAGGACTGATTTTCACTTTGGTAAGTTCTTTTTTTAATTGTTATAACAACATCAGGAGTTTAAATTAGGCTACTTGAGCATTCAGTGTCGGATCAAGTTTTTAAAAGTAGTACTGCTTTCCATTCAACTCGGAAAGTCGGATTTTACAACTGCCTACTAGGAAAAGTGCAATGGAATGCAGAATTGAAGGCTCATGCAAAAATTCTCACGTTTATCATTAAAACTATTATTTATATTGTCAAGCCAGTTCTCGCCTCCTCCTTTCCATTGACTGCTTTACACTGGTGCCGAAATCCGGGAAGGAGGAGGGATACGCCGTAGTAGAGTTCTCGCCACTACTGTCCACCCCAACGGAGCCGCGGACCGCGAGGGGAGAAGGGGCTCCTAACCGACCGCCAGGAGCGGTCAGGGCAGCTGCCAGGGGTGGAGGAGTCCCCTACCAGCCGCTGAAACGCGGCAGGGTCAGAGACTGGCAACCGTGAGCGGGGAGGGGCTCGCTGCCGACTGCCTGGAGCGGGAGAACCGCTGCCAGGGGCGGGGGAGACCCCTTCTGTTCCCCAAGAATGTGGCGGGGCGTTCCGTCCGCCAGGGGCTGGAGGTCTGCCTCCGATCTGCCCGGAGAGGCGCGGCTGTCATCCGTTAGAGGGTGGAGGAGTGGCCGAGGAACAAGCTACGGCATATCGGAGAACCGGCTTGGCAATAATTCATAGTTTTAATGATAAACTTAAAAAGACATAAACACACACATGACGGACATGTCCGTAAACTATCTCTCTTCTTCTAAAGTCAATAGAAGATGAGTGCAAGTGTAACATGAAGTCAAAGCCTTATTTTTCTCTTTAAAAGTGATTTAGTTTGTTATTATATTTCATACCCATTTGTATTTTGTTCTTCATTTATGACATTAATCTTTCACAATAGCAATATTTTTTTAACATCTACTAGGAAAATGCAAGACAGCGTCTTTAATACAGCGATGTTGTTGATTAATACCAGCTGTGTCTTAATGCACGATCTCAAAATCGTGTCGCAAGTAATTTGGGTCAAATGTGTCCCAACGTTCAGTGGATGAAAACTCTTGCCAGTGCCTGTTATTAGCCCATTATTAGTGTTTACGATATACTGATTAACGACCCAGGGAGCTAGGGAGCAAAATGAAATGCACCCTATTTTGCATATCACATAGAGAGCTACAAACATTTCTGAATATTCTTTACAAAGGCAATTAATCAGTTGCTAGTGAGCATGACACACTAAGTGATTAGAGACTGCCGATTTTGACTTAATTTACAAATTGTTTTGAACAGAGAAAACGTAGTAAATCTAGGTTCAAAATCGAATTAACCATCAATAGGCACAAAACAAAGGTTCACGTTAAAATAAGCCTTAACTTAATTAGATAAATACATGAACACCTGTTGGTCATGAGTAAGAACAGGCTCCACATTCTGACCTTTAAGGCAACTGATGCCAAAGTCGTAAAGAAGTAGAACTCCATAAAAAGAGAGAGAGAGAGAGAGAGAGAGAGAGAGAGAGAGAGAGAGAGCGAGAGAGCGAGAGATGCAAAAAATTAGGGAGTGAGACACATCAGGAAAGTAACACGTAGATTAATTTTCCGAGACGTGGAACATGGTTGTATTCTTCGGTTGTATGAAACGGCATTAAGTGTTCAAAGCCCCGCTTTATTTTCTTTCTTTCGGTCCGGGGACGTTCAGAGCACTTTGAATGTTTTATAACATCTCGCAGCAGTTTATTACCGCAAAACCTTAATGACAAAACACACACACTTCAGACAGAGCAGCTGGTGTACAACTTTATTCCGCCCCCTCCTCCGCACGCTGCATGATTTTCATTAGGACCTGATTGAGAGCAGGTCGAGAACACAACTCAACCGATCTGCCAGTGTTTGACAGCGAGGAAATTATGGACTTAAAATACCAGGACCATACAGGCCTCTGTGACAAATCGCCACAAATATGAGTGTTTACAGTGCAATATTCCGCCAGTTACAACATTTTATAGTCCATGATCACAAGGAATTACTACAATAAACACTTGAGCTTTATTCTCTGAATGAAAACAGACAACAACATGTCTGAATGAAACAGAATGCTTGTTTGTTGGCCGATGACAGTTCATTTTCACTCTGATCTTTAGGCTTGTCAGTCTGTTGGACTTAAGGATGTCTGAAACAGTGATCAGATTTTTAAAGACTTTATTTATGTTTTTTAAATTCCCTTGGCCATACCAATACACCATACCATATCTTTTTTCTCTCTCTCTCTTTCTCTGTGACATGTCCTGCTTTTCCTCTCTCACACAGGGTAATTGGTGCAGAACATGGGGGTAGGGGAGGTGGCTCATAGGTATAAAGTATTACAGCCAAACCTACACATTCAACACATGTGCACTGAACCAAGTGATTACCGCAACACCAACTGATCCAGCTGAGATCAAAGTAGCCTGCAAAGTGGAAGGTGTGTGTGTGTGTGTGTGTGCTTGGGGAGGGTCTGTCTATGTGTGGGTGTGTTGGTTTACATGTCATTAACATGGTTAACAAGAGAACAATAAATATAATAAGAAATATATATATATATATATATATATATATATATATATATATATATATATATATATATCCTAATATGTATAAATATTTTGGATATATACAAACTACTTTGGATGCAGAGGTAGGTTGCTATGTTTGACTCAAGTAAAATTAAACAAAATTTTAAAGGGATAGTTCACCAAAAAATGTCTATTCTGTCATCATTTTCTCAACCTGATGTTTTTTAAAATATATGAAACTCATTCTACCATGGAAAATAACAATAGATGTTAGGCAAAATGCTCTGATAACCTCAGTCACCATTCAATTTCATTGTAACTGGATACTGAGACTAAAATACATCCTAACATCTAATATTGTTTTACATGGAAAAAAGAAAGTAAAATGGGTTTTGGGGCAATATGAGAGTGAGTCAGTGGTGGAAGAATTTTTATTTTGTGTAAACAACCCCAAAGTAAAGTTAAAGTAAAGTTGGAACGTCAGAGCTACATGTTTTTATCGAGATTGTAACTCCATAAATTGTAACTCCAAAAAAGATAGCAGTAAATTGGATTTCTGAAAGAACAACTGGATCCGCCTCTCTGAGATTTTCATCAAACAATGGATGTCTATGTCAGAGTTCATCGCAGAAAAAATGTTTAAATGGACTTCTGATCAGATGATCACACCCTTTCACAAACACTTTTGCAAACCTTTCTGATGCACCATCCACATTGACATAAATATATTTGTAGCATTCTCTGATGCAGCATAAACTCTAGCGTGTAGATACCCTTACAACTCAGTTCTGGATTTGAACCAGCATCCCTGACTGGCAGCCCTGACCATGTCCTGGTGAAAATACTGAGCGTTACAGAAGATACTCACATAGCGGGTTGTTGGGGGTTTTCCTGTCGATGTACTCAATGAAGTTGATGAGAAATGCAGTGTTGTTGACAATCTGTGGTTTCAGGTCTTTGCAGTATTCCCTAAAACATGTCAGAACATTTGTCAGAATCATTTGGAAATGAGCATTAAAATCCAGAACATTTGTTCAGTTAATCTACGTTCATCTGTGAAATATACACTTGAATCATTTCCTCACCGTGTATATTTAAACAGAGATAGTTCACAAAAAAAGAATATTCTCAGAAATGTGAAGGTCCAAAGAGCACATAAAGGCAGCAAAAAAGTAAGCCATATGACTCCAGTGGTTTAATATATGTCTTGAAGCATCAACATTGAAGTCCTTTTTTACTATAAATCTCCACTTTCACTTTTACTTTCACATTCTTTCATTTGTGTTTGACGATTCTTTGTGCATATCTCAACCTACTGACCAGGAAGGAGAATTTATAGTAAAAAAGGGCTTAAATATTGATCTATTTCTCACCCAAAGTGATTTCATCACTTCAGAAGACATAGATTTAAACACTAGAGTCATGTTGATTACATTTTTGCTGCCTTTATGTGCTTTTTGGACCTTCAAAGTTCAGGCTACAATTCACTTGCATTGTGAGGGCCAACAGAGCTGATATATTCTTCTAAAAATCTTTGCATGTGTTCAGCAGAAGAAAGAAAGTCACACATATGGACGTAACGGTTTCAAGGATTCACAATATACCTCGGTTTTAAAACGGACAGTTACAATACCATTGAAATCTTCTCATTGATGTTACTGCATGAATAGACAGATTTTTTCCAGAACTTTTCTAAAATCCAAATCAGTTTAATTAAGTCATTATCAACGAAATTTACACAGTTCCAAATAAACTTGGCAAGATTAAATAAATCTTTAAATTGCGCCTTCCTCATGTTACATTCGACTGTCAATCAGTTTTAAAGGTGACATGCAGGTGTCGTGAGCGCAACGGATCACGAGCATATCAGAAGTGCAGCACGAGTGCATCATACAGACATGTCCGAGCCTGAACCTTTATTTCCGCCACCAAAGTGGTTGATGTCTGCTGTTTCTATGTTCTATTTCTATTTGTTCCTCATATAAAGCTATCATATGGCTTTAGAAGCCATGGAATATAGCAAACAAGACATATAGACCACTTTTATGGTGCTTTTTGTGCTTTTAGATCTTGATATTATTGCACATTCTGTAAAACCTCTCCTTTTGTGTTCCATATAAGATAGAATGTCATATGGGTTTGGGACAACATGAGGGTAAGTAAATGATGACAGTTTTCTTTTAGGAAACGGACCTGGGTGCTATGAAGGTATATCCATATTCTTCAAATTTGTCCACCTGCAGGCTTACAGAGACTGAAAGAGATATAAAATAGGAAAATATCATAAATCAGTCAAAAATCAAAGCTTACGTCAGTCAGTTCTGTCATTACTCACAATTACTTACTGCATAAAATGAATAAAATACAGTTAAATGCCAAAAGAAAATAATTGAAATCAAGACGTAAATCAAAATGACCTGACAGTTAAACACAACTCAGATAGCAGGCTGTAGCTTGTAAAAATCTGTCTCCGAGCTTCTGTCTAGTAACACAGATATCTGCTGTGACAGCCTGCTGTTCAGGCACACAATCCCACATAAGGGAGGTCCAGTGAGAGGAAGTTTAAAGTTAGATAGCACAGAGTTTACCCATTATCTCATTAGTTACACAATGCCTAAACGTGTGTCTCACTCACCTGCTGTTTATGTTGTTTTATGAGACCATCATAAATATAGGAGACATGTCACATTAATATGTCATTAATACTACCATGCTCTTTTTAAAGATCATGCTTATTTCATATTTAATGCAATTTATCTCCCATTCCTACCTTTGATTTTCCTCTAAAGGGTGCATTTAAGGATAACATTAATGAAGAATGTCTTTCAAATGTTGCACATTCTACCAAATGTATGAATGAGTGTGTGTGTGTGTGTGTGTGTGTGTGTGTGTGTGTGTGTGTGTGTGTGTGTGTGTGTGTGTGTGTGTTTGAGACTAGATGACAGACTCAAACATGGGTGAGGTCAGACATTCGGGTTCTTACATTAAGGAAAAGACAAAAGGAAAAGAAAACAGTACTTGCCATCTTCTTCTGAAGGGTGAAATGTCGCAAAGAGGGAAAGAGAGGGAGCGATTGATCGAGGAGAGGGGGAAAGAGAGGCAGAGAAACAGGGTAAAACCACAGGGCTCAAAGGTCACCAATATTTTATTCTCAGAACAAGCCTTGAATAAAAATATTGCATTCTGATCTAAGGTTTTTTGCAGAATGTAAATTGAAAGAAAAGCAATTTGGGGTCTTACATGTGGTCTAAAAGTCTGTTCATGATGTTTATGGTATCATTAATGAATTATGCATTCACATGAGCCAGACAGAGGACGGCAGAACTTTATGCGACCAAAGAGGAAAATAATTATAGTTTACACTTTGCATATATTACCAAATCATTGACCCAAATGGTGACCAGTGACTATTTCAGTGTTTGTAAACTAAAGCCTCTTACTTATTGTTTAATACCTTTACCTTAACGACTTGACTGTGTCCTTAAACTATTGATATCATAATTTCATTAACCATAATTGAAGGATATGCATGAAAACGATACAGCGGCCCCTAAAACGTATTTGGACACTTAAGCCACATTAAAACAAGAATGAATGTCAATTGTTTAGATAACAAAATATCAAACCAAGTGGAATCTACAAACAAATGTGACCACCTCCATTATTTTGTGTCCCTCTGAATTTGGAGTTTTATGCACTAAAGTAAAAAGGAAAGTGTCAGATTTCTACCACGGAAAGACTGGTGTGATGAAACAGCGTTACCTGAGAAAACATGCAGAAGCTACTTGAAACCAGATTAAACAGCCCCAATATTGAAAACTACAGTGACGAGGTAAACAAGAAAACATGATACTGACTATACAAACTATTTATATATTTATAATTAAGGCTGATAGGCCTGTTGTAAGGCAGGTCCTGGACCAGACATCACCGGCAACAGACAGGACTGGCATTAAGTGCTCTTCACTGAGGAGTCGCTGTTTTGTCTCACCAGCGGTGATGGTCGGACTCGCGTTTATCATCGAAGGAACGAGCGTTACACCGAGGCCTGTACTCTGAAGCGGGATCGATTTGGAGATGTAGGGTCTGTCATGGTCTGGGGCGATGTGTCACAGCATCATCGGACTGAGCTTGTTGTCATTGCATGCAGTCTCAATGCTGTGCGTTACAGAGAAGACATCCTCCTCCCTCATGTGGTACCCTTCCTGCAGGCTCATCCTGCCATGACCCATTCTGTGCATGATTTCATGCAAGACAGGAATGTCAGTGTTCTGCCATGGCCAGTTAAGAACCCATTGAGCATGTCTGGGACCTGTTGGATAAGAGGGTGAGGGCCATTCCCCACAGAAATGTCTGGGAACTTGCAAGTGCCTTGGTGGAAGAGTGGGTTAACATCTCACAGCAAGAACTGGCAAATCTGTTGCAGTCCATGAGGAGGAGATGCACTGCAGTACATAATGCAGCTGGTGGCCACACCAAATACTGACTGTTACCCCAGCTTTGTTCAGGGACACACTATTCCATTTCTGTTAGTCACAGTCTGTGAAACTTGTTCAGTTTATGTCTTAGTTGTTGAATCTTTTTATGTTCATACAAATATTTACACATGTTAAGTTTTCTGAATATAAAAGTAGTTGAAATTGAGAGGACGTTTCTTATATATACAAAATATCCCTCTCTCTCTCTCTCTCTCTCTCTCTCTCTCTCTCTCTCAGCTAATGCTCTTAATTATAAGGGAATCTTCTAGGCAACCCTCCAGTTCAAAAATATAAATTAGCATTAGTTTTTCATCAAATTGGTCACATTTTAGCTTTTTAAAAATTATATATATATATATATATATATATATATATATATATATATATATATATATATATATATATATATATATAATTTTTATTGTTAACTTGCATAATTTGTACTATTTGCAAGTATTTACAATCATATGTAGAACACGTGCTAAATAGGTACTGTCCCTTTAAGACTAGCGGCATCAGCCAGTAAGCGATTTCTTTACGGCATCATGTGTGATTAGAACTTTTAAAATATTTGCCGTTGTTGTTGTTGCTGTTGTAAAAAAAACAGAAAGGGTATTAAAAGAGAACTGTAACAGTATTTTCAATAAAACTGTGGAAGTTGTAGCCAAGAAAAACACAGATAGCTGTCAGAAACAAGTTGTGGGTATGTAAGTATTTTGGATTGAAAGACTTGCTTGATTGTTGTAGAGATTAAAAACTGTCACTGCAGCGACAATTTATTCATTCCACAAAGCAGTGAGCTGTCATCAGATGATTGATGCTCACATGTATGTGACTTAATTTTTATCTCTAACAATTTAAGTAGGCTACCTTATATTGTTGTGGATGTCCCAATCTGGATTTTGGATTTGCACATTTCAGAGAGCTCAAAATATTCAAATTATATTTTGGTTGCATTTGTGATAATACATGTAGCTGATTGTGTAAAACAGGAACAGAATAGCATAATATCCATCGCAGGCCCCTGAATCGAATCAAAATGAAATCACATCACGGCAGATTTTGAGGTATCAGCAAATATTGGATCGCTGGCTAAGAGAATCGATATAAGATCGCATTGTGATGAAGCTTGTGATTTACACCCCTAGTGATTAATTAACTGTGATGAGGAGGAAAGCAGGGCCGGACTGTGACAATGGACGCCTGGTGCTCATTTGTCCTAATTAGGGTCAGATAATCAGAGAGATAAGGAGGAGCCGGAGACACCAGTGCGAGAGAGGCACGTGGAGGTGTGTGTGTGTGGATATGTGTTTTGTTAAACTGAAAAGCACTTTTATGTTGTGTTTTGTTTTTAAAAGTCATTTTGGTTGAAAACACAGTTCCCGCTTCCTCTTTTCTGATGAACAAGAGGCTTGTCTGCCACAGAAGTGCCGAAACCCAGGACTGGAGAAAGACGCACTGTCAGCTACTTGAGCATTCCCAAGATTGCGGCCGAGTGGACTGATTTGCTTTAAAAGATTCTTTGGTAAAAAGGGACTCAGAATAATGGAGCAGGTCTCAAATGATGCTAGACATTTTCTCAGAACTAAGTTAAATTCTCTGAGCCATTTTTGTGATCACTTTAAACAAAATGATCTCAAGGTTTTTTTGAGTGGATGAAGTGTATGAAGTCAGTTCCCCTCAAGTTTACACCAAGCACAGTAACGTATCGGTTACCTAACGTAACCTCGGTTCTCTCTAGATGAGGGAACGAGTATTGCGTAAGCTAGCTTACGCTACGGGAAAGAGTCATCTTTTCTGAGATATTGAAGCCAAAAAATGATCCTTAATTTTTGTATCCATTGTCAACGCAGTGCGGCAGCTGCAGACCTTGAGCGGGCTAGCTAGCGAGCTCATAGGTTGCTCTGTGGCAACTGCTGCAGCCTATAGACGAGCTTGGGCTAACTCGCATCCAATGAGAGGCGTCCGCGGCTCACTGCATCAAAGCCCGCCAAAATGGGCGTGACTAGAGTGCATATAAGCGTAGTTCGTAGGCTGGAACCCTGGTTTTCATTGACTGAAGCGAAAAGTCGCCGTGGCGCTGAAGCACGGCCGGCTACGCTAATACTCGTTCCTCATCTAGAGAGAACCGAGGTTACGTTAGGTAACCGATACGTTCTCTTCACGAGAGGTTCTCTCGTATATGCGTAAGCTAGCTTACGCTACGGGAACCCATTGTCAACGCCGTGCACGCCAAGCATCCACTGTATGAGCCCCAGGGAATTAAGGGGGGACCCGGGGGAGCCCTTATGAGTGGGAAAATAATATTTGGCCGGCAAGAATGCGGGTCATTGATTGTGTAATACATAAGCACATAGTGGGAAGGGAACGACAGAGCGGCGGTGCCGGTCTGTGTGGAATGTGTCCCATCAGTGCAGCTCACCAGGGGAGCTGTAGCGTATTAAACCGCCAGTAGTTTTGCCTGCAGAGCGGGCACTTCCATATTGTAAAATCTGACAAAGGTGGAGGGGGAAGTCCATCCCGCTGCCACACATATGTCGTGAATGGAAATCCCGCTGGACCATGCCCACGAGGATGCCATGCCTCTAGTGGAGTGAGCCCTAATGCCCAACGGGCATGGCAGGTCTTTTGACGCGTATGCAGCAGCAATAGCGTCCACTATCCATCTAGATAGTGTCTGTTTCGAGGCGGAGAGACCTTTGGTGCGCCCTCCGAACGAAACGAAAAGCTGCTCAGAGCGTCTGAAAGCAGCGGAGCGCAGTATACAATCTCAGTGCTCTGACCGGGCAAAGGAGATTGGCGTCGCGTTCGCTATCGGGTGCTGGCAGCGCAGATAGGGAAATGACCTGTGCTCTGAAAGGAGTACCGATCACCTTGGGAACATAGCCGTGTCTAGGCTTTAAAATGACCTTGGAGTCACTTGGTCCAAACTCAAGACACGTAGCGCTGACAGACAGCGCGTGAAGGTCTCCCACACGTTTGACTGATGACAGGGCAGTCAGAAAACGGTTTTGAGTGAAAGGTATTTCAAATCCACGGATTGAAGTGGTTCGAAAGGGGGGCTTTCATAGTTTCGAGAACTATAGAAAGATCCCAGATAGGAACCGATGGGGGCGCGGGGTTCATCCTTCTAGCTCCCTGAGGAAGCGGATGACCAGCTCGTTTTTACCCCATGACTGGCCGTGCAGGGGTTCAGCTGAACGCCGCAACGGCTGCCACATACACTTTGAGCGTGGATGGGGATCTGCCCTTATCCAGCAGCTCTTGTAGAAATACGAGCAGCGACGACACCCCACATGTCCGCGGGTCCAGGTCTCTGTCGGTGCACCATTTTGAGAACACAGACCATTTTGACGCATAGAGTCTTCTCGTGGAAGGGGCTCTAGCGTGTATGATGGTGTTTATTACTCCTTCTGGCAGAGCGACGGGTAGTCGCTGATCACCCACGCATGCAGCCCCAGCACTCTGGGTGGGGATGCCAGATTGTGCCGCGAGCTTGAGAGAGGAGATCTGCTCTCACTGGGATGGGCCACGGCGCTGTCAGTGACAGCTGCGTAAGCTCCGGGAACCATGTCTGATTCTCCCAACGCGGGGCTATGAGGAGCACCGAGTGACGCGTTTCCTGATCCTCTGCATTACCTGTGGCAATAGCGCAGACGGGAGGGAAGGCGTAACGCGGGCGTCTGGGCCAGTCCTGGGCCAGCGCGCCCTCGCTCGAGAAAAATATTGGGCAGTGAGAGTTCTCTTTGGACGCAAAGAGGTCTATCTCTGCTCTGCCGAATAGGTGCCATAACGTCTGGACTGTTTGAGCGTGCAGGGACCATTCCCCTGGGGGAATATTGTCTCTGGACAGTCTGTCCGGGCCGTCGTTCAGGTGGCCTGGCGCGTGCGTCGCCCTCAGCGAGCTCAGGTGGCACTGGGACCAACTCAGTATGCGTTTCGTCAGATGGAAGAGGTTCCTGGATCTGACACCGCCCTGACGGTTTAGGTAGGATACCACAGATCTGTTGTCCGAACGGACCAGGACGTGGTGACCCTGAATGACCGCGAGAAAGCGCACGAGCGCGTACTCGACCGCTATCATTTCCAAACAATTTATGTGAAGGAGCTTTTCCTGAACTGACCATAGGCCGAAAACCGGAGAGCCCTCACAGACCGCGCCCCAACCCGTGTTGGACGCGTCTGTCGAGATGACTTTTTGGCGAGATACAGCTCCCATTGTCACTCCCCGCTGATACCATTCGGCCACTGTCCAGGGCTGCAGAGCTGATATACAGGTCTGAGTCACCTTGATGGGCTGGCGGCCTGTGGCCCAAGCCCGGCGAGACGCCGGTGTTTAGCCAATGCTGAAGCGGGCGATGTGCAGTAAACCCAGCTGAAGTACTGCTGCGGCTGAGGCCATGTAACCTAGCACTCTCTGGAATTTCTTCAGAGGCATGAGGCTGTTCATCTGAAAAGATGCGGCTAGTCGCTGAACACGGCGTGCGCGCTGTGTAGATAAGCTGAGCCGTCATTGCCACGGAGTCTAGTTCTATTCCCAGGAAGGAAATGGTCTGACTGGGCTGTAGTAAGCTCTTGGTCCAATTGACTGCAAGACCCAAACTGTTCAGATGGCTGAGGAGAACTGCTCTGTGAGACAGAAGCTCCATATGTGACTGAGCCATAATCAGCCAGTCGTCCAAATAGTTCAGAATTCGCAAACCCTGACTCCGCAGGGGTGCGAGCGCCACATCCATGCACTTCGTGAAAGTACGGGTGCTAAGGACAGGCCGAACGGAAGGACGGTGTATTGATAAACCTGGCCGCCGAAGGCTGAATCTCAAGAATGGCCTGTGACGGGATTTATCTGAATCTGAAAGTATGCATCTTTCAGATCGAGAGAAATAAACCAGTCCCCTGGCGCACATGCGCGAGGAGTTTCCTGACTGTAAGCATTTTGAACGGTCTTTTTGCAAGCACCTTGTTCAAAACCCTGAGATCTAATATGGGTCTGAGGCCACCGTCTTTCTTGGGAACAAGAAAATAACGGCTGTAAAGCCCCGACTCGCTCAGAGAGGGTGGCACTTTTTCTATGGCCCTTTTGCACAGAAGGCTTGCTATTTCTGAACGAAGCATGCACGCTGCTTCCGTGTTCACAGTGGTTTCGAGCCGCGCTCTGAAGCGAGGAGGGCGGCGATCGAACTGTAGCAAATAGCCCTGTTGTATTGTGCTTAACACCCACTTGGATATCCCTGGAATAGCTTCCCACGCTTTGAAGCGTAACGCTAGAGGGTGAATGGCCAATTCGCTCTGATTGCCGCACACAGAGCGCTGAACAAAATGTGTGAGCGCGTTTAGTGTGTTCATGCATGATTGCTCGCAGACAGCATGAACAGGCTGTTTTGTGAGTGACTTCCCGATTGGAATTAATGGGGAAAGAGTCACATCTGTTACGTGATGCGCAAGCATAGTCATGGGCACGGGACTTACACACAGAGGAATGGTTGCTGGCCGTGTAACAGAGCGGGCAGAGAATGGGCGCGCGCATGCATTTGTGGGCGCCTTCATTGACTCTGACACTCGAGCGGTTTGTAACCGCTTTATGTGAGCGTGCTCTGGTGGGGACACGAGACATGCAGTGCTTGTGTGCAGTAGTGAACACTGGATTGTGGGCACATTTTCTACACATAGGGCTGGTCGTGTGACAGAGCGGGCAGAGAATGGGCGCCACAGACGCATTTGTGGGCGCCTTCATTGACTCTGACGCCGAGCGGTTCGTGAACCGCTTTATGAGAGCATGCTCTGACAGGGGCGCGGATGTGTTATGCTTGTGTGTAGGGGCGTAACACTGGGTTGTGGGCACTTTTTCTACACATAAGACATTTTTGCTCTTTACAAGATTTATTCGGTCGCCGTGAAAACGGCGTTTGAGTGCAAGCAAGCGGGCAGTGTCACCGGCTTGTTGGCTGCTAAATTCACCACTGTAGTAGCCTGAGAGAAGGGGACTGACAGGGGGCAAAGCTTTGATGGTGGTCCGGCCGCGGCGGACTGAGCCGTCGCTTGTTCAACAAAGTTAGGAAGACTTCGGTTGCTCTGGTTTCAGCGTTACCTTAAATCGAGGCCCGCTGGGGCGGCGGTCTGCGGCGGCTGTCTGAGCGCTGATCGAGGGCGGCCGCCCTGTCGACGCTGAGAAGTCTGAGTTTGTTGAACTGGGTGCTGTGAAGAGGCTCGTGCAGGAGGCTGATCACGTGAGCGGCCTGCAGAGGAGCTAGCGCGACGCCGCAGGAAGAGGTTCATGGCTTGGGTGGCTTTCTGGACTTCTGAGAAGCGGTCAACAATGCCACTCACCGCGGAGCCGAAGAGACCGGTCGGAGAGAGCGGTGCGTTGAGGAACGTGGAGCGCTCTGCTTCTCCCATGTCAGCTAGTGTTAGCCATAAGTGTCTCTCGGTCACAGTCAGCGAGGCCATGCACTTCCCTAGAGCTTGGGCTGCAGCTTTGGTAGCGCGAAGGACGAGGTCTGTCGCGCTTCGTAGATCAGTAACAGCCTCTGGGTGCCTGCCTTTCTCATCCCACTCCCGAAGAAGGTCTGCTTGTAGGATCTGTAAAACGGCCATTGAGTGCAGAGCAGATGCGGCTTGGCCGGCGGCGGAATAGGCGCGGCCAACATAGGCGGAAGTCACTCTGCAGGCCTTAGACGGGAGAACAGGCTTGGAACGCCATCTCGTGGAGGGCGGACAAAGGTGTGCTGCTACCGAGTCCTCGACCGGGGATGGAGGAGTAGCTCTCTCAGTGGCGCCGCCCACCGACGCGAGAGAGGTGGAGACGTGGGAACGGGTCCTGGCTGAAAAGGAGCGCTCCACGACTTTGCAAGCTCCGTATGTAATTCCGGCAGGAAGGGAGCGCCCGGGCCGCGGGTGTAGAGCGGCGATGGCTTTGAAGAAAGCAGCCGTCGAGTCTGTTGGGTGCCTGCTCAGGGGGCGGTGACCACTCGAGCCCGAGGCTGTCGACGGCCTGTGTGAGGAGGCGTGTTAACTCCCCTTCGACTCCGGCGCGGGTCCTGCTGGATTCCTGGGCCGAGGAGGAGGCTTGGGAGCCTGACCACTCCTCGCTGTCCGAAGCCATGATGGAACAGCGGCCCTTATCCTCCGCCTCGTCATCAGAGATGGCAGCAGTGCGGCCCGGGGGGGCGGGGAGGGTGAAAGCGATGCTCGAGGGAGAGGCTCCGGCGAGGCAGTCGCTTCAACCACAGTTTCCGGCAGCCTTTGTGAGCGGCGCTTCTTCCTGCGCGGCTGAAGGTAAGGCGGCGCGGTGGTTTCTGCTTTGAGCGCTTCGAGTCGAGCCCGCAGGGTCGACATCGGTAGCTCCTCGCAGAAAACGCCATCCGCCCTCAGTGAGGGCGAGCTCTGCGTGCCCCAGTCCCAGGCAGAGAGCGCAGATGATGTGGCGGTCTCCTGTGCTGAGAAGGGCGCGACATGAGGCGCAAGTGGAGCGAGGCATCTTGAAAAAGACGCTCGTACTCTTTTGTGAATAGTTCGTGAGAACTAGCTTGCTGAATAAAAGGATACGTCGCCGGATGGCGTAGCTCGCAGGATGGCTGAAGGTGGCTGAGACGGCCGGCTTCTTCTAGCGCTGTCCACGCTTGCTTGATGCCCCTCGAACGGCGACGCGGCTTCCAGGTCAGCGATGCGAAGAGCTTCGCTGAAGAGATGAAAATCAGGGTTCCAGCCTACTGAACTACGCTTATATGCACTCTAGTCACGCCCATTTTGGCGGGCTTTGATGCAGTGAGCGCGCGGACGCCTCTCATTGGATGCGAGTTCGCCCAAGCTCGTCTATAGGCTGCAGCAGTTGCCACAGAGCAACCTATGAGCTCGCTAGCTAGCCCGCTCAAGGTCTGCAGCTGCTGCACTGCGTTGACAATGGATACAAAAATTAAGGATAATTTTTTGGCTTCAATATCTCAGAAAAGATGAATCTTTCCCGTAGCGTAAGCTAGCTTACGCAATACGAGAGAACCTCTCGTAAGAGAACCACAAAAGTAGTTCATCAGATGTTCCACTAACATTTGACAACAAGTGTCCAAATAACAAGTACTTGTCTTAATTTTTAACATACAGTATATCAAAGTATTTCTTGTGAAATGCTTTCTTGAAAATAATGTATAATAATGTATATTAAGTGTGGATTAAAAATAAAATACCTCTTTAGCACCACTGTATTTTCACATGATTGCCATTATTCGGAGTGCAAACTGTGTTATCCAATCTCTGAAGTGGTACCAGGTATAAAAGAAAGGGTAAAAGTGTCAAATATGTTTTAAGGGGCACAAAAATAGTTCGGTGGATGTGTTTTTAAAGAAAAGCAGAGATCTGGTGGCAGACAGGTGATAAGTATAGACTGTTATTGCAGAACAGTAACATTAGAAGCCTCAAAGTTACACCATACTGTTAAAGTTAAAAATGGACACACACACACACCACATTCGCACCTGGACATGCACACATGGACCCAACACACACACAGAGGAGATGTTTTTTGAAGAGCAAGGCCTGTATGTTGTTAAACTGCCCCTTTATGAGGCTTTTAAAACATCCAGATGATTCAAAGAGCGGGAGGGTTTGGATAAAAGAGAACTGGGAGTCACATTCGTGTCCTTTGTGGTTTCACCTTCCAAACCCCAGGAATCCACCCCTAAACATCTCCTGATGCTCTCACACACACACACAAACATTCTGATAAATACAGATCGGTCCCAGCATGGGAAAGTATTATCCACACGCTCTGATTATCATGAAATGCTAACCACTCTCATACCTTTGACAAACACAATAATGCTGCCAGTTGCAAGGAGAAAACAGATATAATCTAACATGCTCAGCTGGGAAACAGACACGCATGCATAACAGACACAAAGCAGAATGAGTGATGTGAATGTGTACATACATTTCTATGGTGACTATGGTGCATTTAACAGGTGTAAAGCAAGTGTGAGTATTAGAGATGTACCGATAATAGGTTTGACCAATATTTGTAACCAAGATTTTCATTTTCCCACTTAATCAGTTATCGTTTTTAAAAAATTGGGATTACCAATAGAGTTACAAATAGTCCTAAACAAGTTGGTGTGAGTATTAGAGATGGACCGATAATCGGTTTGACTGATATTTGTAACCGATATTTTCACTTTTCCACTTAATCGGTTATTGGTTTTTAAAAATCTGGATTACCGATAGAGTTACACAGGGTAAACAGACACTTTACATGAGCAGGTGTGAGTTCTAGAGATGGACAGATAATCGGTTTTACAGATAGCTGTAACCGATATTTTCTCTTTTACACTTAATTGTTTTTTAAAAATTGGGGTTACCGATAGAGATACATATAGCCCTAAACAAGTGTGAGTATTAGAGATGGACCGATAATTGGTTTGTCCGGTATTTGTAACCGATATTTGAACTTTTCCGCTTAATTGGTTATTGGTTTTTAAGAATTGGGGTTACCGATAGAGTTAGACAATGCGCAAAACAAAGATGAACTTAAATAAAAGGAAACAAATTTTATATATGTAAATATCTGCTAGAAACCTTAAGGAGTATACTAGCATATAGTATATAGCTTCAAAGCTAATAGTCATGGACTAAAAGCCACCAAAATCTAGTTTTTATGTCTTTAAGTCTTGAACAAGTGTGCATTGAAAATAAAACAGGTAAAATAGTTTTTTGTTGAAAATGCTAAATGTTGAGTGTAAAGTGGTCGTTCACTTTTAGAGCCAAGTGATGAATGATTTAATTATTATTGACTCTCAAAGCAGAACTAAAACCTTAAACATAAATGTAAACAGTATCGGTCATAAAAACCAATATCGGTATATCTCTAGTGCATACTACAGGACTCTGAAATTAGAAAAGAGTAAGAGAACAGCAGGAAAATACTTGCCGGAATCTATGTAGGGCCTCCAAGCTTTAGACAGACAGGCAAAATATGGAAAAGAGGGAGACAGATGGAGAGAGAGAGAGAGAGAGAGAGAGAGAGAGAGAGAGAGAGAGAGAGAGAGAGAGAGAGAGAGAGAGAATGAAAGGGGTTTGGGGAAGGGGAAATAAGGAAAAAACATAAGGGATTTCACAATATTTTATTCAACACCCAAAAGCTTTGAATAAGAATATTGTATAGAAACCGTGAGGCTTTCTTGAGTGGAGGGGGTCTTTCAATTTCAATTTCCTCTCCCAAAACCCACATAAGAGAGGAGCAGATGGTAAACATGGGTGCAGAGGTGAATTTGGAAGGAAAAAAGGGGTAATACGCATGGGGAGAGACGCATTTGCCATTAAGTGGGTCTTCACCCCGTCTGGTGAACGCTCTCAGAGGTAGATCACAACTTAGAAACCATGTTGCTACAGCTCTGGAGGTGGTGAGGGTGTCAAAAAGAGATGTGGAATGGACGAAGGGGTTGAGTCGAGGGGGCTCAACCTTTATCTGGATAAAAACCAGGAGCTCTCCTTAAGGCATCTCTACTCTGCTCAGTGAGGCTGACATTTCTCTGAGTTTGATAAAGGTGAGTAATGGTCTGATGGGTTACTTACATTTTGCCTGAGTGATGGTGTCTCCTATTGTGGCCTTGATGTAATTTAGACTGTACTCTGGTAGAACTAAAGCAAGGCTATGAAGAGAAGGAAAGAGAAATAAATGGAAAATTGAGCACCCCCTGAAATCACCCTTGGACTTTCGTTGCTTTTAGTCCATGTCTGTTAGCTTTGAAACCATTTATAGGCGAGTGTACTCCTAAAAGTGGACAACAATTGTTTATCATTAATTGTTACACATTAATTACATATTTTTGCCTAATAAAATGCTCTCTAGAATAAGAATGTCCCCTCCCCTTAGACTATACATACCACCTGCCTTCAACTAGCAATACTAGGTGACAAATCGTGGTTTGTCAGTGTGTCTTTGGTTGTGTTAGTGCTTGTATATTTTCCAACCATACATTGGTTGAGAAGGAGGTGGATTGAAATCATTTGTTTTGAAATGGTCTTCCTTGCTTTTATCTACACTACAAGAATTTAGTTGTTAGTGCTGTTAAACCTAATTAAAAGTGATCTCAAGGACAAAAGAGTTAGTCTGATGAAAGCGTTCCTATTGCATCAATTACTACTTTATTTTGTGTCCTTAAGCAAGTGATGTATGTTGATTTGGATCTGTAGAACATCTGTTAAACACTCTTTAGCATGCCTTTGCACAGTGCTCTCTAGTGGTTTTCTCAGGCAACACTACTTCTTCTATCACACCTTCACAACATTAAATGGGGGGGGGGAATACTAACTTCTATATGAGATAATGTGTTTCATTTAAGGGCAAATCTTGGAAAAATTAGTTCCTGTATATTAAGACTTTATAATATTCTCATCTAAGTGTTATCTAAGAGGCTATATACTGTAAAGCTATTTATACTATACTAAAAAAGACTGTTGTACCTGTAGTCCGTTTTATCAACTGGACCCCAAGTGTAGGTTCTGACGCCCCTGTCTATATAACGCTGCAATGACAGTAAAATGAGACAAAAGTTCACAGTTTATTAATCCATTACATTCAGCTATTTTTATTTATTTATTTGAATAAATAATACACTGTTAAAGCATGCATCATTACCTCATCTTGTGACTTTAAAAGAGTGCGGAAAGTCCGATCACCCTTCTTACCGTCTATCATGCTTTTCCTGATCTATAGACAGAAATTAAAACAGACCACAGTGTTTGTGCCCTGTTATGAGGTCTATAGATGTACACTACCAAAAGTCAAAAGTTTGGTCACACTTGACTAAATTGATGCATCTCATGATTTTACAAAATATTTTGAATAATTCCCATACTTGTATTTGTGTTATGTCATCATTTAGATGACTTTTATTATTCTAAAATGTGGAAATTATAATAAAAAGAATGAGTGAGTTCAAAATGTTGGTAGTGTATCATTACTGTAAATATGGTCATTGGTTGATCTATCAAGGAGTCTACCAAATCACAAACACATTCCAACTGTTGATTTCATCAAAACATCACTAATGACCAAATGCTAACACTGTGGAAGACATTTTCCAGACCTTCAATTCTAAAGTGTACTACAGTCTACTATAACCTAATAACCAGTTAATCACTCTCAAAATGATTCATTCTGGTTTTACAGTGCAGGTCCCTGTATGGTGGGAGGAAATTAAGATTTTTATATACAACATTTTGTTATGAAATCATACAGGACTGAGAATCAAGTTCTCTCTGTTTGTTGATGCTTTGATAATTGTTTTGTTTTGATATAAACAGCTGTACAACAGGGCATAAGGGATATTAAAGGGATAGTTCACCAAAAAATTACAATCATGTTTGTAGGCAGAATGTTAGGGACTGACAGCCTCAGGCCAACATTAACATTCTTTCTTTTTTTCATTGTTGTTGCAAAATGTTTCTACATGTTTTTTTTACATGTATCGCTGTAGTTTCAATGTGAAGTGTCCACTGAGGGGTGCTAAAAGCGAGTTTAAAGTTCTCCCCAAAAGATGAGGTTTTTAAGTTTTAAGCTTTATGGCTTTTAAATGAATAAATCCTACCTCACTAACCTAGACCTTTAACAGAAACCTAACCAACAGTGTCATAAAAAGCAAATGTGAGATGATACTGTTTTTGTTTTGTATTTTGAAATGAACAAAACTGACGTCCCTACCCAAACTGTTAAATCTAAACCTAACCGATAGTGTGTTAAAAGCAAATGTGAGTTGAACAAAACAAACATCTCTTACCTAAACTCAACACCTAAAGCTAAGTGATAATGTTGTAAAAGCAAATGTGAGATGAAAAACACAATAGCTGAAGCAGCCACATCACTTAGTAGCACTTCTATGACACTTTGGGCTCACGTGTCAACTTGTGCTTTGTGGTCTCGAGCCCTGGTTTTCCAACCCTCTAAAGGCCCCAATATACTTCGAAGTTCTAATTCGTTCTTTGCTCAGGGGTAAAAAGAATTTCTAAACAGCCGAGCAATGGTATACTTTTCCTGAACATTCAGACACCCGCTACACCGCTGTGGGGCAATTTAGATGGGCATTTAAATATGAGGACACTCAGTAAAACCTAAACTAATGGGACATTAAAATGTGTTATCAATGACTCTATGCCTCATCTATGAGTAGAAATCACATAATGCGCTAACACACTATATGCAGCCTTAATATGTGCCGGTTACAGTCTGTTATTGTAATTTATGATGACACTGAAACTGCTGGAAAGATCAGTGTATTGAATTGTTAATGTGCAGAGTATTTGAGTAATTTTTATTCCTTTTGTAGACTAATTAAACAAAAACCAAAAAAATCGCATGGCATGGTTTCACAATCGAAACCACGCTGGTGGGTTCAAGTTGAATACTGGCTGAAAAAATGTAAACAAAGTAGTAGGTGGAGTTCCAGGTCACACCTACCGATGATGTAGACTGATGGTAGACAGTGTTTAGCAGCTGGTTAGAAGTTTTTCTAAAATTTCGCCCAGGTGAGCTGTTACGAACCACTGAAACTAATGCAAAAGCTCAGTATTTGTTCTAAATGACATCACACATGTTCGTTCTTTGATTAGTACACCTGAGTAAGTTTGTATATGTAGTGAGTTATGTAATGCAAGCATTAAAATATATTGCCTTTCAGATCATGCGTTACAGTAAAAGTGTTTCGATGTTGAGATAGTGTTGTGTTTGTTTTAAATAAGTTACTCCTGATTAAAACTCATTATAGTTGAAGTGCCTCTAGTGCTTATTTCACCAGAAAACTGCAGCGATATGCAAAACGAGGCACGTAAAAGTAATTTCGCAAAAATATAATTAGAGTAACGTTTTTTACTATGAGGCCAAGCTGGAATGGAGGCTGTCAGTTCTTAACATTCTGTCTTTTTTTTTTTTTTTCACAAAAGGTTTGGAGCAACACGTGTAAAGTGTAGACGATATAATTTTCATTTTTGGATGAAACGTCTCTTTAAATGATCAAATTACACCAGATGAAAATTTTAACAGATTGACACACAGCAAAGCTATTTACACCTTAATAGTCTGCAGGAGCCAGACAAAACTACAACAAAGTTTCATGTTTTAGACATTGCTGGAGGTTAGTGCATGTGTAATTGATATATGTTCCATTCTGTTCTGTGCACAATATGTAAATAAAATATATTATGTTACATTATATATACATGCAATACTATTACAATATTTTATAATATCACAAGTTACAAGACAAAATGCAAATACTGCAAATATTACATGTAATTATTCACAGCAGGGTGTAAATAGCATCTCTTAAAATTAAATCTGATCACTGCTGTCATATGCAGGAGCTTAAAGGGAAAGATCAGCCAAAAATGAACAATCTCATCAGTTACTCACCCTCATGCCATCCCAGATGTGTGTAACTTACTTTCTTCTACTGAACACAAACAAAGATTTAAAAAAACAAATCTCAGCTCTTGGTCCATACAATGCAAATGAACGGTGGCCAGAACTTTGAAGGTCCAAAAAACATATAAAGGTATCATAAAAGTAATCCAAATGACTCCAGTGTGTATGGATACAGATCAACCCATTTAAGGATACAGATCGCACATTCAAATATGACTTTCAAGAAGAAGAAAAAAACCTGGGGAAAATAAATGCAGAACGTGTTCATATAGGACACTATTAACATGACTATATGCATGAAACCATTCAGAAAAATGTGGTCCTTTTTTACTATAAATCTCCAATTTCACTTTCACATTCCTCTTTTGTTTTTGGCGATTCACATTCTTTGTGCATATCGCCACCTACTGGGCAGAGAGGATAATTAATAGTACAAAGGACTTAAATATTGAACCTATTTCTCACCCAGACCTATCATATCACTTCTGAACATATTGAGTTATGTGGATTACTTATATGCTGACTTTATATGCGTTTTGGACCTTCAAAGTTTTAGTTACCATTCAATTACATTGTAATTACATTACTTTGTTTTGGTTTCAGCAGAAGAGAGAAAGTCATACACATGTGGGACGGCATGATGGTGAGAAATCATGAGAGAACTGTTGGGTGAACTATAACTTTAAAACTGTTACTGTGACTTCATCACCTTGTTTAACTTTGACTGAATTTGTTCTTACCTCCACTTTCACATCATCCTCTAGTTCTGCATCCAGGAAGTCCAGCGTCACAGGTTCCTGAGACTTCAGATCCTGAAGTATAACAACAACAACTTTCAAGGTACAATAAATCAATACTGGACAGCACACCTTATTTTTGTTTAAAAACATTTATTCGTGAGTCACTTTTTCTTTGAAAAGGTGACCAAGATTTCCAGGGTGGAATATTTCTCAGTATTCCAACTTTGCTCCATATAAAGCACCTACTAATCCCACTGATCAATGACTAAACATTTTTCTAATTTACTGTCATGATATGTTTGGAATAAATGCTCTCTTTGCCGTTTCATCTGTAAACTAAACAGAATGATTGTGTTTGGATTGCACAAATGATTATTATTGCACAGGACAGATGACCTATACGGATGTGGGTGGTTCTGTTATAATACATTTTTTAGCAGAGAGAGAGAGAGAGAGAGAGAGAGAGAGAGAGAGAGAGAGAGAGAGAGAGAGAGCGAGCAGAAATAAACAATGAAAGCTACCTCTGGCTGAAGATTGGGATGAAGCAGCACGTAGCCGTTGGGATCAATGGCGAAGTAATATCCATTTGGGCCAAGCTTAATGGAACAAAATACATGAGTGATTATGATTCCTAATGTCCATTTAAAACGTAAGTCATGTTTTCTAGAACTAAAAACTTTGCATTTAATTTTACACTACCGTTTTACATCTCCTACATGAGGGTAAGTAAATGATGCGTCCCTATCATTTACAGACCTGTGACCCATTTTTGTGTTGTGACCCATCAGTTTAGAAATAAATGGTCTGAGTTGACAGGAGATGGAGCTCTGGGCTATAAAGTATGTCTACATTGAACTGTATTTCAAAAGAGCAAGGGAAACCCTGCTTTCCATGACATGCTCCCTATAAATTTGTTTGCCATTACAAACAGAAAATAGGATTTGCTGAAGAGAAAATAACACCAGCACTGGTATGGAGGAATAACAGATCCCAGTTGTAGGTCCTGCTACAGGGCAGCAACAGGTCAATGCAACGCTTGTGCAAGCTCTCCGATGTTGCAAACCCAACAGTCGTAAATAAAGTAGAACAGATCTCGCCCACACGCTCTCATGCCTTACAGTGAATCGTGGAGTCAGTCTCTTGATATCTTCCAGAGACACGTCTATGGCCATCACCCCCAGAATCAACTGGTTCAGGTCCTTCAATTGATAACAAGGACAGCAAAATGAATTAAAATCACTGCATACAAATTGGCTTCCACTTTCAGCTGACTCACAAGACAAATTATTTCCTTGAGACAAATTCAAGATTGGTTCCCAATTTCAGATTCATTTACAAATGTGTTGTGCATTGACGGTTTTGCAACATGAAATAAAAATTGTATATCTCGATAATAGACCCTTGATAGACACTTTTCCTTTTTAAGTACAAAGTTGAACTACAGTAAATGAGGCAGAAACACAACTAAAAAAAAGTGTCCATTACCTTATTCTTGTCTCGACTGTTCCTGTTGCTGGTTTTGTTGAACACTGGTAGCGTGCCTGTAATCACGAGGCCCAGCTCCTGCAAAACATAGAAATAGAGTCATTCAGTTCTGTAGTTACATCAGGTGTAAATGTACAAGTGCACAAAGATAGAACTGACGTACCAAGGCATCCAAATATACATTAGTCCATTGCACATTTTTGGCTTTCTTGTCTTCTTTCACCATGGGTCTGCCCAACACATCTAGATATTCCTGCAGGTAAAGGAGGACAATTGTTCCAAGCAGTATATCATGAGTATGCTCTCTCATATGTTTGTGGGTGGACCACGCTGAAGTGATGCTGTATATACCTGGGTGTTGATCCTAATAGCACCAATGGAGGGGATCTCATAATAATAACCTGCAGTAAACATGACATAAAACATTCCTACATTACCTCATACATTCACATGTTAATCAAAAAAGTGAATATATAGTGAATTTAAAGTCACAGTTGAAGAGCATGGTTAAGCACGGTAATTAGACATAACAGTCCGTCAATATCACATTCAAGTTTCATTTCAGTCTAGTATACCTTTGTTAGTGCAGGCCATCCATTGAATCGGCCCCTTATCATAGTTATGCTGGCCCACTGAAAAGGTAAAAATGCGAACCTGACAGAAGAGAGAAAACATAGGACATTGGTGTGATTGTAGCAGAAAAGAAGAGCAGGTCTGCGATTGTGTGTGTGTGTGTGTGTGTGTGCATGGTTCATGCTCACTTTTTTATCATGGTTGTAATCATCAAAGATCTCTGATGCTCTCTCCTCTCCTCCATCAGTAAACAGCATGATGATCTTGTTGCAGTTAGCGCTGGACACATTCACCTATGAAATGAACAAGTTATTTTGTATTTTATTGCAAAGTTTCTGCCTAGCATTGCAGTATGTAATTTGATAACCCATAAGAGCAAAATAATATGCAAAAAAAATTTTTTCCCCTCACTTGGACTAATATCTATTTATATTGCTACTAAAAAAGATTATAATTTAAATGTTTATTAGAGAAGTTTTTGTGACGTGTCCCAACAGGTGCCATAAGAGGGCGCAATATACTAATAAAGTCCAATGAGCCGAGACTGTGAAGACAGCTCTGAATCCTGTGTTGTAGCAACTTGTCATATAACAGATACTTATAAACAGCCATTAACAGCGTTCCACAAAATAGACTGTACTCAACATATATCTCTCTATCCTCTGGACCTGATCTATTTATCAGTGAAGTTGCAATCTTTAGCCCATTTCCTTAGCATTTAACCATATGTTTTATCTGCTGTTAAAGGGAGAGTTCACCCAAACAATGTACATTCTCTCATCATTTACTCACCCTCATGCATCTCAGATGCTGATGTCTTTCGTTCTTCTGCTGAACGAAAAACAAATAATTTTAGATGAATATCTCAACTCTTTAGGTCCATACAATGCAAGTGAATGGTGACCAGAACTTTGAGGCTCCAAAATCACCAAATAAAAGTAATCAATACAACTCCAGTGGATTAATCCATATCTTCAAAGAGTTATGATTAGTGTAGTGTCCTTTTTAACCATACATCTCCACTTTCACTTTCACTTTAAAATGTGAAAGAATGTGAAAGAGAAAGTGGAGACATAGAGTAAAAAGGGCTTAAATATTTATCTGTTTCTCATCTACACCTATTATATTGCTTTGAAGATATGGATTAGTGCACTTGAGTCATATGGATTACTTTTATTTGGTGATTTCTGGAGCTTAGAAGGTCTGGTCACTATTCACTTGCATTGTATGGACCTAAAGCTGAACTATTTTTCTTAAAATCTCTGCTTGTGTTCTGCAGAAGAAAGAGGGTCATACACATCTGGGATGGAATGAGGGTGAGTAAATTATGAGAGAATTTTCCTTTGTGGGTACACTAACCCTTTAATGATAGATAGAGAGAGAGAGAGAGAGAGAGAGAGAGAGAGAGAGAGAGAGAGAGAGAGGAGAACAGAACAGAACAGAACAGAACCAGAGTGATTTTTTTTAGAGTTGTGGATCCAATTATCTAGATGTACATGATGAATTGAATATTTTTTAATAAATAATTTGTAGGTGAATATCTTATTTTTGTGTAGTAAAAAATGGTAACTTCATCTTAAAAGTCCCATCAGTGTTTCTTGGCCATTCAGTTCAGTTACATAAATATATTCTTACTGAGGACAGCTGATCAAAAGCCTTCTTGAAACCGATTTTATAGTTCGTTGTGCCGTTTGCTGTGATCTTCTTCACCGCATCCCTCAGAATCTTCTTATTGCGGACGTTGGCCTGGACTAGGTTATCAAAGCAGGCAACTGATTTGGCTGAGCTATTAAACTGAAACCACATATGAGCATTGTTACTAGTTAACTTTCAATAAAAAAGCTATGAAATAAAATGTGAGGAGCAGAATGAGTGAAATAATTAATACATTTGCATCATCATTTCTCTCTCTCTCTCTCTCTCTCTCTCTCTCGCACACATATATAAAGCTGGTTATGAAAGGATTATGCATCATTCTGATTCAAGGTTTTAGTGTGGTCCTTGAAAAGTCTCATGGCTCAGTGCCAGCAATACACTTAGAGCACTGTTGACTAATTGCATTAACATCAAGCTAACAGCTGGAGTGAGGCCATAAAATACACCCGGAAAGCTATTAAGAAAATGGAAAAAGAAAGTTAATTGAAACACACATACAGTATATACATACAGAAAACAACACATTTTCTTGAAACCTGCATACAGGGATTGTGATATTTATTCCTGTCAATAGCATCAAAAACAAAGTGAAATAAGCAATACATTTCATAATTGAATTGCCCAGCATCTAGAGCAGGGATGATGAAAACATCAAAAATTCTTAAAGGGTTAGTTCACCCAAAATTTTTAATTATCCCATCATTTACTCACCCTTAAGCCATCCTAGATGTATATGACTTTCTTCTTTCAGCTAAACACAATCAGAGTTATATTAAATCTGCATCCGTCACTTCTCGCCGGAGGTTACGCTACGTCTACGTCAAACACCGGAACTCGACTCTCTTGTGAACGGGCGGCCGGAAGCCAGTGATAAAGCCAGTTAAAGTTTAGCTAGTTTATAAAGTTATAAATATGGATATTTTTCTTACAAAAGTGCATCGCTTCGCTTTAGAAGGCCTTTATTAACACCCTGGAGCCATATGGATTACTTTTTTGATGGATGGATTTGCTTTTTTGGGCTTCAAAATCTATGGTACAATTCATTCCCATTATAAAGCTTGGAAGAGCCAGGATATTTTTTAATACAACTCTGATTGTGTTTAGTTGAAAGAAGAAAGTCATATACACCTAGAATGGCTAGAGGGTGAGTAAATTATGGGATAATTTTCTTTTTTGGGTGAACTAACCCTTTAACTGACTGAAACCGAGCAAAACCGTGCCACATGGACACTTATTTACCAGATAGGCTTGATACACCTGTTGCCTTTCAGGTTTTAATTCCTACTCAGCAGGAATCCAGATTTTAGAGGAGCCATAATTAATCATTCAAACACTTCGCACCAACACACACACACACCTTTTCATTGCTTTATTTATTATGCTTTATTGCACATTAAGATACCAGACAGAAAGATAATTTCTTTATACTCACAGAGACGATGTTGACGTAATCGTCATCAGAGAGCGTTTCCAGCATCTCACTAACAGAAGTTTGAATGAGCTTCAAAGTCAGACCTGACACACTTCCACTCCTGCAATTACATTTTTATAACATGCCTATTACAAGTTTATAACATGTGTATAAACACTACAGCCCCATTACACTTAACAGCTGGGGTGTCATTAAATGTTTATAAGGATTTCAAGTTTAAAATCCTCTTAAAAAGCAAAATAACATTGGCACTCTTATTAAAAAGCTTTTATACACCACTTTTCCAGCACTCTCTACTTTTGGATATTTTTAAAGTTTTTTTTAATTATCTTAACCACTGTAAATTCAGATATCACAGTACAGGAGCTTAAACATTTTGTGTTGTTGTTAAACGAATATGTTGTTCCAAATACATTTGACTTTCTTTCTTATGCAAAACACAGAAGGGAGAGTTTTTAATGAAGATCCCCTCAGCGTCTTTGCAATACAATGGCAGTTAACAGTTCCTGACTTCAAAACTTAAAAAGGACCTAAAAGTATAAATAAAACGTGTTGTTGCACTATACAAAGCAAGTTTACACATGACCATTATGAACACAGTTTTCTCAAAGCACTCAGGAATGCACAATGGATGTCAATATTTTCGCTAGAAAAATGGGTTGTTTTTCATCAAAACGTATCGCATGTCCTCAAAAGACTTGGAATATTTACATTTACATTTATGCATTTGGCAGACGCTTTTATCCAAAGTGACTTACAGAGCCCTTATTACAGGGACAATCCCCCCGGAGCAACCTGGATTAAGTGTCTTGCTCAAGGACACAATGGTGGTGGCTGTGGGGATCGAACCAGCGACCTTCTGATTACCAGTTATGTGCTTTAGCCCACAACGTCACCACCACTCCATGTAGTCCAAATTGCCTGGACTAATTTTATTATACATTTGGGTCATCAGAAAGTCAGATTCAGATATCACAGTACAGGAGAGTAAAACTTTTTGTGTTGTTGTTAAACAAATAGTTAACCAAAAAAGTCAAATGATGGAATGATATGAGAATGAGAAATTTTTGGGGGGTAAACTCTACTTTACTAATAATCCAAGACAATTAAAGATAGATGGCAAAAGGCTATGGACAGCCCTTCTGGGGAGAGCTAGGGAAAAATAATGCAGAATTACTCATTTTGCAAGGTAGCATTAACCACATTTAGCCTTTTAAAGGCTCCAATACTGATTGCTGGATCAAGTTTTATGGGTTAGTAATCACTTTGTGATTCCACTGAGAGGTGTGTGGGCTTCAGTGTTTAGTCATTAGGCTAAACCGCATTGATTTGCTCTAGCCAAACTGCACTAATGGGCTCAATGCCCAGACAGTATCAGACAACACCACCATCATTATGGTTAAGCAATTTCAAAATAAACTCAAAGCCTATTTCTTATACAATAAGGCTAATTACACACTCAACCTAAAGATGCCACTTAAGTGTGATAAAATAGCAGTCTGTATACTAATGTTGTTTTTTAAATGAATTCTGGACATGTCTAGTGTTAAACGAACCAACATGATAAGTTAATTTGAATGGCAAGTTTGACTATATTGATGCATCTTTATTTTAAATGTAGTATGCCGAATATAAAAATGTAATGTGATGACAAGGTGCGGAGTTACAAATGTTTAAGGTGCAGTATGACAGAAACACTGAGCTCTTTTTTATAATATCTGGCAGACGTTCACTTGAAAGAATCCATTATGCTCAATATTCAGAAAATGCTTCATTTGAACAACAACTTTGGTATATAAAAGCCTGCCAAAGATCTCCATTTTGCTCCAAGTTTAAAAGCAAAAAATTGATTTTTCATATTTATCTCTCATTCCTTGCCTTGGCATGGTGCCACACTGTGTCAGACTTTAATAAGCATCTCTCTCTCTCTCTCTCTCTCTTGCATGCTCAGCATAGTGTGTGAGAGCATAGTGTGAATCAGCATAGCGTGTGAGAGCTGCGTGTGGGAGACTGTTTGCTAAGCTGTTTTTCTTTGAATCTTTGTTTTGTTTTATCTACTTTTTCCTCTTGTATTCTGTGAGCACTTATAAGGTTTTTTTTTAGTTGAGGGTAGTTGTTTTTTGTTTTTTGTATGGCATGTGTTTGTGAGGTAGAATGACGTCAATCCCTTCGGGGGAGCGTCGCGTCTTTCCCTCCGGAAGTGCATTCCGGAGGTGAATGCGTCTATCGAGGATGTTCTCCTTGCTGTTGGAGAATAGGAAAGACATAATAATATTAACTCTGCTTCTCAAATTAATGAAGCTGTTGTGGTGTTTTAAAAAAAAATGTAACTTATAAATTTAAGAAAATAAATTTTTAGGAGTATGAGTAAAAATACCAGTGGCTCTTGTTATAATGAATTTGGGCAGGACAACGAAAATGATTCGAACAAAGTGACGAAATGGATAAAATGTCAGAGGCAACCAAAGAGAGATTCAGAGATGATGACTGGTGTGTAGATGTCGATGTTGTGAACTGTGGAAGTGATTTGTTTACAGCTGAGCAGATTAACTCTTTCTTGGACGAAACAAAGGGCAAAAGTGTTGAACTTGACAAATTTTTTTCCCCAGATTTGGATAAATTCATTGCAAGGCTAGAATGAAGTCTAAAAGTGTAATCCCAGAAGAAAAGGTTTCAACTAAAAAATATATAACTGCGATCAAACAGGGAGTAAAACTGGTCAGGGTCAAATGCCGAACTGTAAAATGTAAACTTAAATAACTGCACAATGGGTATCTGGCTCTTTCTTGTCTCGCTCTTTATACCACTGTTGTTTTTCTACCTTTTCACCCTTTTTAAACATGGATGTCCTTAAATGTTAAATAGGGTAAGGGATAGTAATAATAAATGGGAAGTATTAAAAGAATTCATACATTTGAAAGAGATTAATGTGATGTTTTTACAGGAAACAGATAGCGATGTAAATAGTGAGGTAGATTGGGGTTTGTGGTGGGATGGAGAGTATATAAACTCATTTATCTGCAGGGGTAGCAATTTAGTTTTCTCATAAGTTGAATGTAAATATTTGATCTGTCCGTGAAGTAGAAAAGGGACGTTTTCTTTTAATTAAAGCTAAAATAAAGGATCTAGATTTTATATTTATGAATATTTATGCACCAAATACTGGCAAAGATAGAATCAGGCTTTTTTTAGACTCTTAAAGATACACTAGCTTTCAGGAAAATGTTTTCCTAAACTTAAAGAGAACATTACAAGAGGGAGAATAGGAATTAAATGTTTAAGAGTATACCTAGGAAAAAGTGAATACAAAATTAAGAACTGCAAGGGCTTAGTAGATGGTGTGCGTGTAAAGTTGTCTCAATGGAAATGGTTGCTACCCCAGTTATCATACAGGGGAAGAGACTTGATAGCCAATCATCTTATTGCTTCTACTCTTTGGCATAAATTGATGGTCTTAGAACCCCCAAGAAATTCTATAGAAGATTTCCAAAAGATTCTTGTTAAGTTATTCCGGTCAGGACAGCATTGGCTAAAAGCTGCTGTCCTTTATCTTCCAATCCAGGAGGGAGGACAAGGACTGATTGACATTTACTCCCAGGTAGCTGTTTTTCAGTTACAAGTAGAAAAGAGGCTTTTATATTTTACATGTCAACATCAACAGTGGATGCACGTCTGAGAGGTCAATCCGTGCATCTTATCATGTGACTTGTTGAGCGTGTTTCCGCAGAGACATAGTGTGTGTGCAGGCTTCACGCTATTCTCCTTGGCATCCACGCACAACTCACCACGTGCCCCAACGAGAGTGAACCAGATTATGGTGACCACAAGAGGTTACCCCATGTGACTCTACCCTCCCTAGCAACCGAGCCAATTTGGTTGCTTAGGAGACCTGGCTGGAGTCACTCAGCACGCCCTGGATTTGAACTCGCAACTCCGGGATTGGTAGTCAGCGTCTTTGCTTGCTGAGCTACTCAGGAACCATGACATACCCCATGTTGTGCATGTTTGAAAGAAATATGACAGCACGTTTACGGAGAGGATCAGCAGAAGATTTTCAGCAATTAATAACTTAAATTCTACTCTATCTCACACGAAGCTATTTTATGCCATCGGGGAAATGCATCATCCCTTGGACTACTTTTGTATTTAATTTTGCCATATTTCTGAATAAATTACTGTGATTAAATGTATCTGCCTGTTAGGTTTTTTTTATGTACATATGCAGTGTACAAGCGTACAAGTGTACAAGCGGTACAAATGTTATTTCGGCGAGCTCTACATGAGAGGGAATCAGAGAGAGAGAGTGAGTCGGGGGAAGTTGGTACACCTGTCATCCGCCAATCTGAATCGGCAAGTGTGTCATACCTCAGACTACAAAGAGAGAGATCTCCTCAAAACAGTCAGTAAGTGTGACATCCTCTGCCAAAATCGAATTATTTGAAGTTGGCTAGTGTGACACCAGCTTAAGCTAACAGTTGTGTGTTAGTGTGTGGGTCAGTTTTTGCCTAGAAAGACAGCATAACATGAAAAACTATGAAAGGTTTCTTTGAGGGTTATATTTATGTTGAGGAAAAGGGAATAGAAAATATCATTAGCTCAGTATAAAACCTGAAAAAAATCAGAGAGTCTTTACTCACGCATCCACCAGGATCAACATGTCTTTTGGTGAAGCTGCACCCTGGATATACCTGCAGACACAAACACAAACACCACAGGAATACCATTGTAAAGGTATTCAATGGAGAGGAGGAGGCGAGAACTGGCTTGACGATATAAATAATAGTTTTAATGATAAACTTAAAAGACAACATAAACACACACATGACGGACATGTCCGCTAACGATCTCTCTCTTCCGCACGATCCTCTGCAGTCGACCTTTAAACCTCAGAGGCTTGATTAGCCTAACACGTCACCGGGTGTGTATGATCACGACCCGGCCCCGCCCTCCACCCTGCCACAACCATCAAGCTCTCAGGCATGGTAGATAATCAGTCACAAAACACCTTACAGAGAAAATGAGGACACATAAAGAAGAGGTTTGCTCACCAGGGCCTCCTGCGTACATCATACAGGTCAATCCTTTTTGGTTTTTTCTTCATGTCGACCCAATCAGAAGCTAGAACAGATGGAATTATGAGATTCCAATACAATTATTACCTTCCTAACGTCTACAATTAGCCTACTTGTATATAAAGAAGTATATTTAAACAATCTGTACTATAATGTAAGTACTGTAGGAAGATGGTTTATGGAATTATGGATATCACTCTGTGTTCCCGGTGTGTTTGTATCTGGTTGCATGACCTTGAACACAACAAGTAAAGAGCAACAGAGGGCCGATGACAGAACTGACATCTATACACAATGACCGTATTTACAGCATGTGTGCTTGTGTATCTGTGTGTGTTTATTTACTGCCTGAAAATTTTTGAAAGGAAAGCAGAATTGTATATGTATCCTGTATATGACTAGATAATATATCATGTCAGTGTATATAATGTACTTTAAAGGGGTTACAGGTACTCCGCTTCATGTTGTGCCTGACACCGCCCTACAGCCGTGACAATATTCACAATATAGCATGGCCTCTCGTACCTTACTTCCTTAATGCTATATAATGCGAATGTGTTTTGCCGAGTCTTGTTGTTGTTGAGGATGTCCGTAAGTATTGAAAGCTTTGATAATGCAGTGCCTACGATTGTTACAGTGCTTTACCTGGGAAGTATCGGGCCAAGCCAGTTGCACTGCCGAAGACCTGCCAGAGGAGGGACGGGTCATCTTCTTTGTTCTTTCTGAAGACCTCATCCAAACCCGCAGTCCAGTTGAGCTCATTCAAAATGATCATGGCTGTTTTAAACACATGCACACACAGGGTCAGGCTACATCTAAAGACTTTGATTTTCTGCATGTATTTGTGCAACAACCCACAATCGACAACATCTGCTGATGTCGTCTGATGATTGTGGCTTACTGATATGATTATGAAGCATCTTCAAATCTTTTAAGAGATAAGCTCAGAGCAAAGAGCCTCATTTTTCTGAGTGCTTAGTGCTAACAAACACTAATTCCAAAACAGCACTACATCACAGCTATTCCTCACCAGACTCTCAAAACTACAAAAGCCATCTTGAGTGCTTGAAGTGATAAATCACTTGAAGGAAAGGAAACAGCAAAGTGAGCAGAGGAACTATTACTGTAGCTAATCCAGTTTTAATTTAATTAGAAGGTAATTGAGGCATTTTTTCCACAGAGAATGACAGAAATGGACATCATGTCTGCTGTATGTGACTTATATTTTAAAATGAACATTAAAGGGATAGTTCACCCCAAAATGGTGAAATGGATCTCATCATTTACTCACTATCATGCCATCCCTGATGTGAATGACTATCTTTCTTCTGAAGAACACACTCAAAGAAGATCTTATCATTGTAGGTTTATATACAATGCATGTGAATGGAGACCAAAACTTTGAAGCTCCAAAAAGCAAATAAAGACTGCATAAAAGTAATCCATAAGACTTCAGTGGTTTAATTGATGTCTTCTGGAGTAATCCAATGGACTTTGGGTGAGAACAGACCAAAATATAACTTATTTTGCACTGTACATCATGTCATTACAGTCTCTAGGCACGATCATGATTTCAAATTCAATTACACTTTCTAGTGCTTGATGCATACGCAGAGCGCTAGATGGCGATAGGAAGTGTAATCGAGCTTGAAATCATGATCAACAAGGAGACTGCTGATGTCAAGATTTATAGGAGTTCTATTTGGGTCTGTTCTCAGCTGATTGGATCGCTTAGACATAGATTAAAGCACTTGGGTATTCTGTTTATGCTGCATTTATGTGCTTTTTTGCAGCTTCAAAGTTTTGGTCACCATTCACTTGCACTGTATGGACCTACAGAGCCGAGATATTCTTCTAAATATCTATTCTTCATTATATGGAAATAAAATACAATGAAAGTCATTAGTGACTTAAGTCACCATAAGACTACTTTTATTACCCCCATTGCCACCCACTTCCTCTTTCCATCAACATACTCCTCCCACTGTAGGTGTCAAATCAATACAGACATCCTCTATCATCCAAAGGCAATCCAGACCCTATCAATCATCTTTAAGAGGGTCCATCAGCAGCCCAAAGCAAACTCTAATGACACACCTCAACAACAAGGCCTGTAAACACATTTATCTCTTGCCTCTGAACTGACCCAGGAGATTCACTCAGAACAGAGACAGTGGGTCTGGAGGGGACGCTTGATCACAGGCACAAGCAAGGGGGAGTGAAGTGTGTGTGTCGCACTTTAGGACAACTTTAGGACAACTTTTAGGACAATAAATTTTTTTTGCACTGTAATATTATTATCAGGATATTTAAGCCCATTTACAGATACCTCACCCCCCACTCCAATTTATATAATGTAAATAATGCAATGGCCCCAAAAATAGCCTTCATTTTCTATATGGAAAATCATATTTCTTTTGATTTTGGAGTAAAAGACCAGGACATTTTCTTGACAGGTTTTGTGAGAATCACCAACTAGAACAAATACACACCCAACACAGGAATACTAAGTGGTCACGGGAAGCCATTAATTTACCATCTGCTGTCTCTAACCCTGTTTACACTTGATATTAAGATGCGTCTCGGGTGATCTGATCACATGTGCTCAGGCGAGACACCGCTGTTTACACCTGGTTGCTTAAATGTGTCTTCTGTGTCCACTTGTGTTCAGATTTCAAGGGGAGGGTCTCGTTTTAATGATGACATGCATCAATCACTATGTCAGAGTATTACTACATGATAATAAAATGCAAAAAAGTCATAAAAGACAGAGAAAGCATGAAAGAAACGGTGCGCTGTTTCTCCCAGATGCATTTCAAATTTGATCTCAATTGCACAAATGCAACATTTCCAGCAGAATCCTTTGTTATTTTTAGAGTATTACCTGTTTTAAAGGAGCTTCAGGTTTTCGTGCTTGTCATCTGTGTTGATATCAGACACACTAAAAAGATCAGTGAAGCTCTCGTGATTGTGTGTGTATCCGCTTTTTTAATTTTCCAATTGACTCTTTTTTTTCCCTTTTAAAACTGCTTGTAACCTGCAAAGTTTAAACGCTTGTTTTAGTGCAGCTGTTGATTGACAGGTGAGGGGTGGCGCTTCTCTGCTGTCCAGGACGCATACAGGACGGATTCGCATTTACACCTCAAATGTGGTCACATGCGTTTTTGGCCACATTCATATGTGGTATTTCTGATCCGTTCACAAAACGTTTTAGACACCGTTTAGACCTGTATTTAGCGCTGATCACCCGAAACGCGTTTTAATATCTCATGCAAACCAGTCTCTGAGGCCTTGTACAGACTGCCACAAAAAAATCTAATTTTTTGCATATCCAGATTGTATCCAGATGAGTTTTTGTTAGTCTGGACAGCAAAAAAAACAAAACACATGAAATCAGATTTTCCGTTGGAGGAGTTCTGCGCCACGACTGGACAGGGCGCTTATTTGGAAAGTGAAATGATGCACCTCCATTTTTCCCGCATCTGTTTTGAAAGCATCGTCACGTGGGCATGTCATTACCAAAGCAACCCATGCAGCTAGATTGGTTATGTCTGAATTAGGGATGCTGCACTGAACAGTCTCTCACTCTGTGCTGGTGCTTGGGCAGATAAATACCTGTGCGCAATCCGCGCAAACAAAGGAAAGCGGTCTTATGCGACCGTAGTCAAGGGGATTGTCGCTTCTGGCGTAGTTCAGCTAGATACGCCTCAAGATGTGGTGTAGCAGTGCTAATTCACTGCTGTGGATCGGGGCGCTTTCCTGTAGAATCTCTTGCTGTACTCTGTATATATATATATATATCTTGAAAGTTCTGCTGAAAAAATATCGCAAATGTGATGTCCTTATCAGAAACTTTGAAGAATTTCCACACCGCTGACATGATCGGCCTTTGTTTGATAGCGCCGTGATAAGGGCTAGATCGATCCAGAGTGAAATCAGAGCACTGAGGGGCGGGGCGAGGAGGTATATATTTTCGGCTCATATTTTCGGCCTTTTTTCTCTTTCGGCCGAAAACCGAAAGTGCCATTTTCGGCCAAAAATCTTCGGAGGCCAAAATTTAGTCTGAACACACAAATCTGATTTGATCACTTGCGATTAATAGTGCGGACAGTCTGTCTGAAAAGATCTGATTTGAGAATAAATCAGATTTGCCTGCAGTCTGAACATAGTCCCACTCCCTCTTGCTCTGATAATCTCATCCTGTGACTTTCTCAATTTAACTTAATTTTCCTCTCTTTCTCTTTCTCTCTCATCTTGTCTTAGATTGAAACCCTTATTTATAATTTAAAAAATATGTTTTAGTTGTTTTTATAAAAGGGTGTATCATTTAAAAGTGTATAATTTCTGTGCCACTAGCTGCACCAACTGGAATTGCCATCTGTTTTTATTGTTGTTATTGTGTTAAATTAAGCATTGAGATCACCATTAATTAACAATTTGATATGGAGTCTTTTATTTGGGGTTTTAAATATGTTCAGAGGATGCATTTTGAGTAAAATCAAGTTTTTGTTAACTGAGTATTAATTGATTTTTGCTTTCACATATCCAAGGAAAATCTTTGAACTTTGCAGTTGCTTTAATGTATTTTGTTATTATGTGTACAGTATATAATATTATTATTATGGTCTTTCTTTTCTCTGAGATTAGAAGTATGTGTTATCATCTCTGGTTTTGATTTTGAAAGTTGCCATCATGTTTTTTTGTATAATGTTATAAAGGGCATTTCAAATCTCTCCCTGACTCTACTGTACCTCCTTGTTCTTTACATTTTAATATGTCCAGCTGTCACTGTTCATCTTCTTCTACTTCCATCACTCCTTCCTTCCTCTCCATCCATGTGCCTGAAACACTCACTCAGTGACTACACTAAAAGACCAGTATGGAAAAAGATTTAAAATACTACTCCAAATTTTGCTGGTGGAAATGTGTGTGAGCTGTTTAATGCCCAAAGTCCAAAATTGTGAGGGAACGTACACTCTAATCGTGTTTGTATCGTACATTTGTTTCTCACAGAGACCGACTTTTTACTATATGGGCATAAAGTCTGGTCTAAATCCCTGCTTGTTATGTAAAAGAGCAACCCACTTAGACAGAAGGAGAGCAACTGACTGATTTTTAAGATTTTTAAAGCAACCAACCATGGGCATATTGGTTTTACAAGTTATTTAGGGGTGGGGTTATCTCAAATAGTTGATATGACAATGAATAAACACTTTTTGAAATAATTCCGCCTCAGTGTTTGCTAGTTGTTGTTTTGATCAGGTCAACTGTAGACTTTGTTCAAAATTTGGTCAGTGAATGGACTGTGGGCGGTCTGTGGGCGAGCCGTATGAGGCTGAGACTACTTGCACTCACGCATAGTAAGCCTGATAGTGGTGCTAGAAAAGTGAGCCTGTGAGCTCCTCTCTGCTAAATTGCAGGATCAGTGAAGAATCATGAAAGCCTATAATCATCCCACGAGAAGAGTTCCTTCAAGCACACTCAAATCTCAGACAGTAACTTCAGACATTAGTTTAGAGATCGATTCCATTTTCTTTTCACCTGTATACGCTCTACAGGTCAAAGGTCAACAGTGAAAAGAGCCGTTGTCACATATATCTCTATAAAAATGGCCCATGAAGGCATCATAATTTACTGTTTCCAGAAGGAAGTGCATTAGTGAATGAGAGTGTGTTGTCTACCCCATTCTGCAGGGGTAGACAACACACCACACACCAATCTACACACAGATCTCAAATCTGCACACTCTTTTTATGTCTGTCACATATCTGTTTCCTTCTCTCTTTGAAAATAAGGAAAACTGCAAGATTTCTCACAAGATTTGAATCTCCCCTAATACAAGACCCTATGCCTGTGTCCAAATATGCATACTTCCATGCTACACAGAATGCAAAAAGCGGTCTCAAATGAGTTTGAAGCGAACAACAAATGGATGATGTACTGCATCTGCCAAAATCTTTGAGTGGGCAACTAATACAGACTTTGCTATCCCATTAGGCCATGCTAGCTGTCAGATTTGGAGGAGATCTTGGTAGAGAACTGTGAACTGGGTGGCCCTGTTCATGTGTAAATCCAAAAGAACACTTTGGTTTTAACGTGAACGCATAGCATCTACATACATTAGAAGAATGCTAGCCTTTCAAACTATAATTCGTTTTATTGTGCACATACACAGGCGGTTGACGGATGCGTGCTATGACTGCTATGAGATACTAGACTTTTTCCCTTCAAGAGTTTAGACCCACAAAGATGTCTTTATATTCCTTCAGACTCGAGTTATTCAAATGCAGGTATCTCCTGACCTCTTCATACATGCGTTCTTGACGTGCACACCCATTGTTTTTGTTTCCAGATGTTGTTGTTTACATCTTCTAGTATTTCTTTGTGAAAGCAATGGCTCAGTTGTGAGTGTTGCCACCTTGTGGACCCACTAATTAGTACAAATAATTCCAGGCGCATGAGCATTCTGCACGTTCAAAGTGTCAGCCCACGTGCGTTCAATGCTCAAGCACTCTGCTGATAACAAAATTTGCATAATGCATCCTGTATGCAGGCCTGGTGTTCGCATCTGGCTTAATTGTTGTATGTACTAAGAAAGGTGTTCACTAATTTGACAACACCAGAATAAAATGTTTTCACAGTTGCTGCAAGTACATGATAGGTCAAAGAGCACATGGGTCAAAGGACAATGCCTACAAGCCTAATGTAGTATGTCCGTGTAGAACCCTCACGGGAAGGAGGACAGGAAACGAAGGTTCCAGGGAAAAAGGTAAGGGTTTTAATGTCTGTCTCAAAAATAATTATAACAAAAGCAACACACAATAACATAAGCGCAGTGGGTTGGCTTGTTCTGGTCGAGTCCCTCTGCTCTGCGGCCGCTGGCTTTTCACCGCTCTCCTCACTCTACTGCAATTAGAGACAGGTGTTAGTCATAATTTGGCCCAGGTGTGAGCGCCTTACCGCTTTCTCCCGGACGGGCGCTTGACCACGCCCGCTGCCACATACCCCCACCGCCCGACTCAGGCCGGGCGCCATCCGCCTGCCTACCACTCCCCCATTTCTGGAGAGGAAGTCGGCGGCAGCCATCTGCACCCCGGTCTGTGGATCACCTTGAATTTAAAAGGCTGGAGAGCGAGATACCAACGGGTGATCCGGGCGCTAGTATCCTTCATGCGGTGGAGCCACTGGAGTGGGGCATGATCCGAACAGAGGGTGAAGGCCCGCCCCAGCAGGTAGTAACGGAGGGTGAGGACCGCCCACTTGATGGCCAAACACTCCTTTTCCACGGTGCTGTACTTAGTCTCCCTTAAGGAGAGCTTCCGACTAATGTACAGCACCGGCGCCTCCCTCCACCAGCTGCGCAGAGTACGCCCCCAGCCCTCTGTCTGAAGCGCCCGCCTGCAAAATAAAAGGGAGAGAAAAATCAGGTGCATGTAAAAGCCGCCCCCACAAAGTGCAGCTTTAATCTGCGTGAACGCTTGTTGACACTGCTCCGACCATTGGACCGGATCTGGAGCCCCTTTTAGTGAGATCAGTCAGCGGGCTGGTGACGTCCGAATAATTAGGCACAAATCTTCTGTAATAGCCAGCCAGCCCCAGGAACTGTCTCACCCCTTTTTGGTCTTAGGTCTAGGGCAAGTCGCAATCGCCGCAGTCTTTTCAATTTGGGGACGCACCTGGCCATGACCCAAGTGGAACCCCAGATACCGCACTCCACACGCCCAACCGCGACACTTCTTAGGGTTTGCCGTGAGCCTCGCCGTCGCAGCGATCTCAGGACGCCCTCAGATGATGCATGTGCCGCTGCCAATCATTGCTATAGATGATAATGTCATCCAAATAGGCAGCGGCGTACGCTGTATGCGGTCTGAGGATCCGATCCATGAGTCGCTGGAACGCGGCTGGGGCCCCGAACAAACCGAAAGGAAGCGCCACAAATTGGTGTAATCCAAACGGCGTGGTGAAGGCTGTTTTCTCGCGGACATTGGTGTCAAGGGATCTGCCAATAGCCCTTTGTTAAATCCAGGGTCGAGTAAAATCGAGCAGTACCTAACCGATCGAGCAGTTCATCAACACGGGCATTGGGTACGCGCCAAATTTAGACACCGCGTGACTTTCCTGTAATCCACACAGAACCGAACCGACCCATCACTCTTGGGAACAAGAACAACCGGCTGGACCAATCACTGTGGGATTCCTCTATTACGCTCATATCGAAAGCATTGCATCTAATTCTTCCCGAATCCACTTTCTTTTTATGTTCGGGTAAGCTGATAGGCGGTAACGCACCACCGCGCCCGCTCGGTCTCGATGTGGTGCTGTATGAGGTTCATGACGCCCGGAGAGGGGAAAACACGCCCCAGAACTCTTTTTGTAACTCGAAACCTCTGTGAGCTGTCACGGTGAGAGCTGGTCCCCACAAGTGACCGGAGTGTTAAGATTGTAGTTTTGTTTACCTCCGTCCGAGCTCCGCCCTCCGAACTACCGTGGCCAACGCCACAGAGGCCGCCTCCTCCCTCCACAATTTCAGGAGGTTGAGGTGATATATTTGACGCCGCCTCTATCGGCACGCTTGACTTCATAATCGAGATCCCCTACTGGTCGTGTGACCTCAAACGGTCCTTGCCACTTGGCGAGTAATTTTGAGCTCGATGTTGGGAGTAATACAAGCACTTTATCTCCCGTGCAAATTCTCGTAGCTGAGCACCCCTGTCATACAGCCGGCGCATGCGTTCTTGAGCTTGGAGCAAATGCTCTTGTGTTAATCGCCCCAGTGTGTGGAGCTTTGCTCAAGATCAAGAACGTATTGAATTTCATTTTTGGCATTAGAAGGTCCCTCCTCCCAATTTTCACGGATGACATCGAGGACACCGCTGGGCGCCGCCTGCACAGCAGCTCAAACGGGAGAACCCGGTGGAGGCTTGCGGACCTCTCGCATCGCGAAATAACAGGGGTCTAGCCACTTATCCCAATTTCTAGCGTCATCGCGCACGCAATTTACTGAATCATGTTTTTGAGCTGCTTTATTAAACCGCTCCACTAGGCCATCTGTCTGAGGATGGTAAACGCTAGTGCTAATCGATTTAATGCCCAAGAGCTCGTGAAGTTCGCCGAGCGTCCGTGACATATAAGTTGTGCCTTGATCGGTGAGGATTTCTTTCGAATCCCCACCCGGAGATTATCTTGAAGAGTGCCCCTGCAACACTACGCGCGGAGATGTTGCTCAGAGGCACTGCTTCCGGATATCGCCGCCGTAATCCACTAGGACTAACACGGCTGATGTCCGCGTGCTGACCGCTCTATTGGCCCGACGAGGTCCATCCCAATTCTTTCGAAGGGGACCTCGACATCGGTAGAGGGCGCAAAGGCGCTTTTGGGGTGGCCGGTGGGTTTACCAGCTGACATTCGCGCACGCCGCGACACCACCTGCGGACGCCACCGCCAATGCCCGCCAATAGAAGCGGGCTATTAGACGGAGAAGTGTTTTTCGCTCCCCTAGGTGACCGCCATAGATATAGTGAGCCGCCTGAAAACCATTTCCGACGGCCCGTGGAATCAATAATTGTGTTACTTCCTCCTTTGTTTGGGCGCCCCGCGCCACCCTGTATAGCGTATCTTTAATGTTTAAAAATACGGATATGAGACGGCGACACCCGCCGGAGTTGTTGACCATCGATTACTCTCACTTGGTCAAAGGCGTGCTTAAGGGTATCATCCCGCGACTGCTCCAAGGGGAAGTCCCTCCGGAATTCCCGGAGAGGAGGAGCGCCCACCTCGCCTCTTCCCACGCCACTGAGCAGTCGAGGACGGCCCTGGCTCCGCCTCCCGCCAAAGCATCGCGACATCACACACCCCTTCACTCCAAGCAGGACCCATCCGCACAAACTCCCTCCAATAACTTTCTAAAATTCGCCAATCTGCACTCCAAAATTAGCGGATGGGTGAGGCGGGACTAACCGCTGCCTCTACACTATGTTTTTCTCCCTGAATTTGATCGCCAGAGTCACCACGGGATATTTGTGAATATCCCCTGTACACACCTTACCCTCACCAGTTTAGCTGAGCCCAAAGCCCTGGTTGAACCAAGCGCTGGTGGATGGTGGTCTGGTTACAGCCGGTATCCAACAAAGCTTGGTATGTACCCCCTGGATTCTTACCGAACTGCACGCTCCAGCCCGATCGGGGCAGCCTGTGGAGCATCGGAGACCCGCACCACCGCCTCTATTTCCATCAGCGGGCACTGATCCCGAAGTGGTCCGGTCTCCGCGACCTCCAGCAGACCGCCCAGACGCCGCGGCCGCACCTGCAGCTGGCGGGCTCTCCACCTGAGGAGGAGAGCGGCTGAAGGATGGAGAAGGGCTTGGTGGGCGCTCCCAAGACCGGGAGCTGGGCGCTGAACGCTCCACGCCTGCGGGGGCAGGAACGGACCCTGGGGAGAGAGCAGAGCGAGAGGGAAGAGGGGAGGGAAAAAACAGGGGAAGACACAGGGAAAGGGGAGACAGACAGAGAGGGCTCATCCGCCTCGAATCGCCGCCATGTGGTCCTCCTCATGAGCCGGACGGCTTCCTCCAGCGACGCCGGGCGGTGGCACTGGACCCACTCGGCCGCCTTCCGGGCAAACGCTGGACAAACTGCTCCAGTACCACCTGGTCGACGAGCTCCTCGACGCCGCTGTCCCGCGCAAGCAGCCACCTCCGACACGCATCACGGAGCCGCTGGGCTTAACGCTAACGGGCGGTCGGATTTCTCCAGTTTCAAGGCCCGGAAGAGTTGGCGACTTTCCTCTGGGGACCCACCAACCCGCTGCAGGATGGCTCTTCGCGAGATCGTTGTAAGCCAGGAGGCTTGTTGCCGGCAGTTGTTGGGCCGCGAAGTTGTGCTTCCCCGACAGGAGAGGGACTAATCGGGCTGCCCACTGGTCTTGGGGCCACCCCCAAATCTCCGCCGCCCTCTCGAAGAGGTCGATGAAGGCCTCTGGTCGTCCGCCGCCCCATCTTCTGTAACGCTGGTGGGGGCAATGTGGCGTGGTGTCCGTGGTCGCGGCTGCGGCTGGAGCGGCCTCCTGGCTGAGGAGGCTCCGGATGGCGAGCCGGTCCTCTGCTTGGGCCCGCATGATTTCAAAAAACGACGATCCTGGTCTTGCCGGAGCTCAAGCAGGGATTGTTGGTGGCTCTGGTGGAGTGTCACGAGGGACTGGAGGACTTCAGCCAGCTGGGAGGACTCTATGGGGCTGACTCTGTTCCATTATTATGGTTTTTTTTTTTTTTTAATGTCCCGGTTTCGCACCAGTGTAGAACCCTCACGGAAGGAGGACAGGAAACGAAGGTTCCAGGGAAAAGGTAAGGGTTTTAATGTCTGTCTCAAAAATAATTATAACAAAAGCAACACACAATAACATAAGCGCAGTGGGTTGGCTTGTTCTGGTCGAGTCCCTCTGCTCTGCGGCCGCTGGCTTTTCACCGCTCTCCTCACTCTACTGCAATTAGAGACAGGTGTTAGTCATAATTTGGCCCAGGTGTGAGCGCCCTTACCGCTTCTCTCCCCCGGACGGGCGCTTGACCACGCCCCCGCTGCCACAGTCCGTGAATGTATTTATAATACAAACCTGCTTATCTATAGTAAATGTTAAATGTAGCCAATTAGAATGCTGAAAAGAATAAGATGCTTTATGCTATGACATTATTTGACTGCATACAATATTACAAAAAAGTACCATGGTATTATCAATGGTATAGCTATGGATCTTTAGGCATGGTACCTATATTAATGGTACCTGTATATTAATACCCTGGTTTGTTAGATGTATACCATGTGATATTCATAGTATTCTTTGAAGTTCATTGGAGTGTAAATATAGTGTACTTTATATAAGGGTAAGGGTAAGAAAGTGAAAATACTATTACAAACATAGGTAGAAACTTTCTTCAAGAGTTGCTGCAATATTTGAACTAAGCTGCTTTAATCTGACAGTCTGATTTCAACAGACCAAAATAAATTATAACTCAATTCTCTAAGAGATTCATAGAACAGAGTGAGAGCATGTGAGAGAGAGAGAGGTCATGGATAAAGATTTGTTGATTACAGGCAAACTTTGAGCGGTTTAAATGAATTAAGGTGAATATGCAATAGAACATGAGAAGAAAAAAATCAGTGTGCTATAAGCAAAGTCAGAGGTATCCCAGTACGCACACACAAACACACTATCATGTTCACGCCACATTTCTCACACAAACAGTGAACATGTCTGTGTCCATCTTTATATTGGGGTGACATATGACATGCTGCATTGAGGCAAAAAGCACAGATTAATGTCTTAATAAGAGACACGTATAGCCTACAGACAGCAAAGAGCCGATTTTTCACACAAACACACACACACACACACACACAGGCCACTGGCTCGGCAAACACAAATAAAAACACATACAGGAAACTGATTCAGATGCTTTTATACCACCATTAACATACATATATACTTATTACACATTATTAAAGGTGCACTCAGTATTTTTCTGTTTATGTATGTTTATGTTAGACTTTTACTGTCACCTAGTGGTGTGGATGCACCATCACGCTAAAGTAAACATCTTAAGTCACTAATGCTTTTGAAGAAATCCACTATTACACCATCTCATGTGAGTGTTTATGATTTTAAAGAGATCTGTTAAAAGAACTTCTCGTTCCTTTTTTAAGGAGGAAACATTTCTGAATAAGCGTTTAACGATTCTGAAATAATGGGAACCACTAAATTGGCCAAAAGCTTCACTCAGTGCCATTCCCAAATGTCTCTGTGTGCTTTTAGATGGTCAGAGCAATGGGTAATGGGTAACTGATGTTTCCAGATCAAGACAAAATCAGGCACAAAGCACAAAGTACAGAGAGTAATTTGATGTGAGCAAAGGTAGATAAAGACATACAGAAAGAGAGAAAGAGAGAGATGCGTCATATGAAGACTGCGACTGCTTCAGTCCCCATCTACAACACAAATATCACAAACTCATTTGCCTGTGAAACTCTTGGACAAATGCAACGGTGAGCTCATCACAAAGAAGATCACATTTCTGCCAATGCAGAGAGTATGATAAACGACGACAAAGTCACACTGCTGACACAGTGTTCTAACAAATAAAGTCATTTCAGAGATGGAGCAAGAAAGATCATAAGACAAACATGTTTTTGTTTTTTATAACATGCACCAGTCATGCACAGTAAGACCAGACACATGTATTAAACAGTATGTTGATTATGTCATTCACAATGGTTTATGGGCATAGGCGGTCACTAACCGTAAGCTCTTTTGCTGCATTAATGATGCATTCCATTCAACTCAGACGGTCAGATTTTCCAACTTTCTACAAGGGAAAGTGCAATGGAACACCACTTGAAGTCGGAATTTCAACTTGGAAAGACGTGTGGAAATGTTCAACTCTGATTCCGCCAAGATTCAGGTGCATGACATCACACAAACATATCATATTTGTATAAGATATACAAAATAAGTGATAAACATTCACTTTTATTAAATAATATTGATAAATGAGTCAAAGTCCTACATGATATTAAAGCATGTTTAACAAATGTTAGCAGAGAAAGGTGTTTAAAACATGGTAAATTATACTCTCTTTCATAATCGTACACCTTTAGCACAAATGCTAATGTTGCAGAATTGTTTATGAATTGGGTTACTAGGAGACATCACTCGTGACAGTCAAACACCTGCTAAGCTAACAGGAGCATTAGTTTTGTTTCCTTAAATGTCATCTTTCAAGAATCTTGCAATGGAATGATTTATGATCGGTGATCAGAGATATCAAGTAGGAATATCCCACATTCAACTTGAATGAAATTCAGCATTACCATTTTAATGGTAACAGCGCCCTCTCTGATTGGTGGATCTCTTTTCAGGATTGTGGGTAATGTAGTACTTCACAGGGAAAGTCTGATCACACTGACTTGTGGCTTCTAGAAGCATTTACTTTCGTTCAACAACCACAGAGCTCATGGAAGGTATAAAAAGGTTTATTCATTATCATAAAAAAAATTATTGATGAGATGAAAGGGATATTTTTTTTCTGCTATACTTACAGCTATGTGGAGCACAATTTAGAACTACGAGACCCAAAATTAACTAGTGATCGACCGATATGTTTTTTTTTTTAATGGCCTATACTGATATCCAGAGAGCAGGGTGGCTGATAGTGTAACAAGGACTCAGGTGAGTGGGATCCATGTGCGGTTTGTTAAACACAACAAACTCAAGTACAGACAGGCGTAAATCGAATAATCCAGGAAACAGTAATATCAGAGGCAGGGCAGAAACGTAGTGGGACAGGCAGAGGTTCAGGGCAGGCAGCAAACAACAATGTCAGTAATCCAGGCAAACACAGCAGTAGGCAGGCAGCAATCAGACATAAATGGTAAATATCCAAAGCAGAGTCAAACACAGGTAATAAACAGTGAATGGTAAACGATCAGTAATGTAGATGGGGCAAAACAAGACTTTGCAATGATAGCGAGAGAAAGAGAGACTTAAATAGCTAGAGTAAATCAGGAACAGGTGAGCAGGTAATCAGTGTCAGTACAGGGATTATGGAAAATGGTGTTCAAGGTGGAAAGTCAGTTTTTGGGTGATGGAGACCTCTGGTGGCCGATAGGGGGAATCTTCACCGGTGTTCGTGACAGATAGGCTGATATAGTGCTGCCCCATGTATCACACAATTTAATATAGTAAATATCATAAACATAAAATGGAAAAAATGTATAAACTCTTATTTAGCACTATATTTACTCAATTTCACACTAAACTTTAACTTTGTAAAAAAAAAGAATCTAAAAAATAATACTAAAATAAATATAATTTTAAATAGCAGTTTCATCTGATTTCTGTTTATTAAATTGTATTGCACATGAAGAAATTGTTAATATATTAGGAAGAAGGAAATAATAGCACACACACAGCAGTCCAGCAACGATGGATGGCATGTCCATGTTAGCAATCGTATTTTCTCCAAAAATACTGAATCAAACCAATTGCACATACAGTGCATAGTGAATAAGACATTTACTCGTAGCATACGTGAAGCATTTTTGCTTTGAAGTTGCCCTCACACGCTAGTTCAGATCCATTGCGAGCAGCAATCTCCTGACATTTTAAATGGCCTGGATCGCATGCTTGGATTGTCATGAACTGACCGTCATGATTTGTGAATAAGAGGAACTTTTGATCCTGATCCTGAAGCTTCTGGCTGATGGAATACGCGCTTCAAAGGAAGATATTAGATGAGAAATCAATGGGAAAAATCACTGGATTTTCACAAGGTTCATGAATTACATATTTTTTAATTATATAGCTGCATATTTGCAGACAATATATAATAGAAGTTCTATTGATATTTGCCTTCCCGGTTGCTAGGGAGGGTAGAGTCACATGGGGTAACCTCCTCTTGGTCACTATAATGTGGCTTTCAGTGGTGAGTTGTGCATGGATGCCGTGGAGAATAGCGTGAAGCCTCCACACGTGCTATGTCTCCGCAGTAGCGTGCTCAACAAGCAATGTGATAAGATGTGCGGAGGCAACTGAGATTCGACCTCCACCACCTGGATTGAGGTCACTATGCTACCACAAGGACTTAGAGCGCATTGGGAATTGGGCATTCAAAATTGGGGAGAAAAGGGAAGAAAAAAAACAACAAAAACAAGGTGTTTTCATCCACAAAAAAATGCCACTCACTGGATGTTTTTGTTTGTGGCACCATTCTGAGAAAACGCTAGAGACTGTTGTGCGTGAAAATCCCAGGAGATCAACAGTTACAGAAATACTTTAAAAAGCTTGTCTGGCACCAACAATCACGCAACGGTCAAAATCACTGAAATCGCATTTTTCCCCATTCTGATTGTTGATGTGAACATTAATGGAAGATCCTGACCCATATCTGCATTATATGCATTGCACTGCTGCCACACAATTGGCTAATTAGATAATTTAACGAGTAAGTAGGTGTACAGGTGTACCTAATAAAGTGATCGGTGAGTGTATACATACAGTATATAGACTGATGAGTCAAAACATTATGACCATTCACAGGTGAAGTGAATCTCCTTACAAGGCCACATATCAAGGCCCGGGTAGATTAGATGGTAAGCGAACAATCTGTTCTTGTAGTCAAATTGATGAATGCAGGAGAAATGAGCAGGAGGAAAGACCTGAATGACTTTGACCAGGGACAATTATGGCCAAACGGCTGGGTCAGAGCAGCTCTGAAATGGCAAGGCTTGTGGGGTGTTGTGAGTACGTACCGACAGTGGTCTGAGGAGGAACAAACCACAAACCAGTGAAGGGTGTTGGGCACCCCAGACTCATTGATGTGCGAGGGCACCAAAGGCTAACCCGTCTGGTCTAAACCAACAGAAGGTCTACTGAAGTCACAGAAATGAATGATGGTTACGTGAGGAATGTGTCACAACACACAGTTCATTGCACCCTGTTGCGTATTGGGCTGTGTAGCTGCAGAACAGTCAGAGTGCCCATGATGACCCTGTTCACCATTGAAAGTCCCTACAATGGGAACGCAAGCATCGGAACTGCACCTTGGAGTAATGGAAGAAGTTCGCCTGTTCTGATGAAGTTCTTTTACATCAGTTGGATGGCCGTGTACATGTGCTGTTTACCTGGGGAAGTGATGGCACCAGGATGCACTGTGGGAAGACCTCCAAATTCCCCAGCACATCTGTGGACCAACAAGTCCACTCCACGGTGGCTCCACCTCGAAACAAAGGATATGCTGCTAATTTATTGGTGCCAAATACCACAGGACACCTTCAGAGGTCTTGCAGAATCCATGTCTTGGTGGATTGGCACAGTTTTGGCAGCATGCAGAGGACCAACCGCATTTTAGGCAGGTGGCCATAATTCTTTGGCTCATTGGTGTATATGTCACATATTCTGTACACAAATGTTGATTAATATTGATTAATTCTACATATATTAAACTAGTCATTGCATTCTGAAAACATCTCCTTCTCTATTGACTATCTCCCTCACTTCCTGTCTGTACCAGGAACTTCATTAAGGGACAAGGTGCATTAATTTAAAGTTTTTTGCACACAGGCCTTCATCATGGTCAAGGGAGTCAATTGTCTATTAATTTGTCCTTGATTGTGTTGTTTAATTGGTAGAATTGGAAATGGTGCATTCTAATCGGTCTGTCTTTTAATTTATTGGATTTTGCTATTGCTTGCATTTAAACATTCTCTGCTCATATGCGTTGTCTTCAAATGATCTCTATGCAACTCATGATTTTGCCTCTCCAATGATCCTTCAATATGATCCTCCTTTCTCATGAATTTAGAGCCTACTTAGCTCATGCTTGTGCTTTTGAAAGACCTGCAGGCCGTGTGACTTCACAACAAAGGAAAGCATTCATAAAACAGCATAGCTGGCTGTAGAGCTGTGATCAGGTTTATGCTCACTCAACTCATCCAGGCTTTCAGAGTAGGACACATTGGGCTGAAGAGACTGGACTGAATTAAATGTGTGTGTGTGTGTGTGTGTGTGTGTGTGTGTGTGTGTGTGTGTGTGTGTGTGTGTGTGTGTGTGCATATAGTACAGAAAAGAGAGAGAGAGAGAGAGATTAAGCTATTAAGCTTAAATTAAGCTATTTGACGCAGACAGCCTTGAGAACGTTCACTCTGATGAATGGAAGAGAACCCCTTTGGGATTTGAGCATGCTAACACATGTCAACTGATTCATAACATTGAAACACTTACTAACCTATAACCTTTTTAAGAAAATAAAGTGAGAGAGAGAAAGAGAGAGAGAGAGAGAGAGAGAGAGAGAGAGAGAATTGCAAGAATTATTGAGAACCTGCATTTGTTTACATTTAGCTAGTAAATTATTTAAATTTCGGGGTGAACAATCCCTTTAAGGAAGTGGTGGTTATTTGTAGGGTCATTCAGGGGCCCGGAGTGCTGAATTTAAGCTGGGCTGCTCTCTAAATTTAGTCTGTGGTTTTTCCGCAAGCCTTTGGCTGTCTACACCTGACACACAGTAACAAAGTAATTTGAGCTCTTGCTGAAATATTGTTTTTATAAACTGATAAACTTGCACTGTGCAATGTCGTAAAATGAGAGCTAATGTGAAAATGAGCGAGTTGCCTGTATACAGTATGTGTGTGTTTGTACTCACAGCCTTCGAAGATGTCGGTTGGGATGTGCACTGCTGTCGTGTTGTAGGAAACATCCCTTTTGAATGCAGGATCCTCTTTGAATTCTAGTCTGATCCGGTTGTGGTGGGTCATTGACTCTGTGTCATTATTGTTTCCCTAGGGACATAACAAATAAGCAAAAAACATGTCTTGTCAAAAAACAACCTCTATTTACAGTACGTCTGGTAGCCATGGCTACCTGTTTAGCTTGTATTTATTTTTAAATATAAACTTTCTTACCTTGGCATTGTAGTAGATGGTGTCATTCTCCTGTTCAAAAAAGAGTGGGTGAAGAAGAGGTCAGTGCTTTTATTTATTTGGTCATGTTTATATTTTTCAATAGATTAATTTGAATGCACTGTGTATTTGTATGAGTGTTTTTGTGTTCTTTTGTTGGACTGTGTATACAGTGCATCCGGAAAGTATTCACAGCGCTTCACATTTTCCACATTTTGTTATATTACAGCCTTATTCCAAAATTGATAAAATTTATTATTTTCCTCAAAATTCTACAAACAATACCCCATAATGACAATGTGAAAGAAGTTTATTTGAAATCTTTGCAAATTTATCAAGGAAAATTTATCAAAAACATCAAGGAAAATAATAATAATAATAAAAGAATGCATGGCATGATATGAACATTAATATAAAGTTACTATTTCTCATTCTGCAATAGCTCTTGTAACTCTTTATTCATTCTCTGTATAATTAAGTCTCCGTGAAATGAAAAGGCAAATAGATGAATATACACCATCTTATCCAGTGATGGAAATTTAAAGTGCATCAATACAACAGATGCCAGATCTGAGAGCAAGTCTGACCAAACATTGATCAAACATCTAACAGACACTAATTATATTGTCATCTAAATGTGTGTAAATGTGTCAGGTATTCCAGCATGGATTGATTTTTTTCTCATCCAATTGGTGTAGATAAGGAACAGAAATAAAATATGCAAAAGTTACCAACATTCAAAGATTCAGCAGTTTAAAGGCAAAGTTCACCCAAAAAGGTAAGGTTTGGTTAGGTAAAATGACAGACTCAGTCATTATAAATGTTTATATTTTGAAGAACAAAATAATCAATTTAATGTGAATGGTGACTGGGACGAACATACGTAATGTACATAAGTAAAAAAAGACAGAATGTTTTTATTTTTGGGTGAACTACCCCTTTACTATCTTTAACCTGCATGTGTGTTTCAGTATGCAAACAAAATTTGTGTGTGTGAGGCATTACATCAAGATCATCCTTCCACTGGTGTTCCTTCTGGAGCTTTTCTGCAGTCTCGGCCAGTGACTACAACACAAGGAATAAAGAGAGAATGTTACAGAACGTATATACAAATCATTATTAAACAGCTCAGAATACTTGATTCTGAATGGTCAATCACGGCAATATGACAGCTAAACAGTATAAATGACTGTTGTGCCAATACATTTACATTACATTTACATTTAGTCATTTAGCAGACACTTTTAACCAAAGCAATTTACAAATGAGGAAAATAGTAAGCAATTTTTCATACAACGTTCAACAACATCTGCAGTGTTGTACTAAAGTAGTGTAGGTGCTAGTGCAGAAGAAAGAGACAGAGAAAAAATATTTACTACAGTAAGTGTAAGTTCAATAGTAAGTGCAACTAGTGTGGATTGGTTAAGTGCTCGTGGAACAAATGTGTTTTCAGCTGGTTCTTGAATGCTGAGATGGTATCAGCAGATCGTGTGGAGGTTGGAAGCTCATTTCACTACTGAGGAACAGAGAAAGTGAACGATCGTTAAATAGCTTTGAGCCTCTTTGTAATGGGACCACTAGGCGCGCTCGCTCATAGACCACAGAGCATAGACCTGTAGAAGTGAACTGAAGTAAATGGGTGTGGTTCCATTGGCTGTCCTGAATGCCAGAGTCAAAGCCTTGAATTTGATGCAGGCAGCTACAAGTAGCTAGTGGAGTGAAATCAAGAGTGGAGTGACATGAGCACTTTTTGGTTGATTGAAGGCCAAATGTGCTGCTGCATTCTGGACCATCGACAGTGGCATAATTGTATTAGCTGGGAGCATTACAGTAGTCCAGTCTTGACATGACCAGTGCATGGACTAGGAGTTGTGCAGCATATTCATACAGAAAATGTCTAATTTTCCTGATGTTATGAAGCACAAATCTACACAAGTGGGCGGTGGATGAGATGCGGGTGGTAAAATTAAGCTGGTTATCTACCACCACTCCCAGTTTCCAAGCTGTTCTGTTTGGTGTTAGTGTAGTTGAACTAGATAATTTTGCTGACGATGTAAAATTTACCAATATCGTGAATATTGCAATGATTTTAATGTGCTTTCATTTTGCCATTAAGTTTCATAAAGAGCATATCAGTAGATTCATTTCACGATCCTTCAGGTCTGCACAATTCATCAAAATAACAACAACATGGTGAATTGGTCATATGTGATTATCAATCTACAAAAGGCTGTGATTTAAAGACAGATAAACATGGTATGTGTCTGATTCAGACCAACCCGTGATGCGCTGAACTGTGTGCATGAGCATGGAGGCGCTCTCGGATTAGTTCACGTGCATTGTGAAATCAAAGTATAGGAGGTTAAAGCATTCGCACAATTCCAAATATTAGTAAGCGCTACAATATATTATAAAAATCTACAAACGTGGCACTGTATAACAGAAAAGGAGGAGATTACAGCATTTCAGTAAATGCGGTACATTGTAAACTGTCAAATACACATTGCCTTTTCTGTCCCTGAGTCTCAATCAGCTCCCTAGTTCTTTATGTCATGAATCATATATTGTGACAAATATATTGTGACTCTGATTAAAATGAAATAAACAACACACTTTTGAGTCATTTTAGAGCAAATACATAATTATCAATAGATATATTGAATATCGTCATTTTGCTGAAAAATATCGAGATATAATTTTTTAAGACATATCTCTCAACCCTAAGTTGAACCAAGATATATAAATAGTGAGGTTGTGGTCAACAGATGGGTTGGCTGGGACCACAAGGAGTTCTCTCTTGGCCAGGTTGAGCTGAAGGTGCCGTTTTTCATCCAGTCCGAAAGATCCAAGAGGCAGGCTGAGATATGAGCTGAGGAAGTAGGGTCATCAGGTTGGAATGATAGGTAAAGCTGTGTTTCATCTGTATATCAGTGGTAGGAAAAACCATGTGCTTCAATGATCGGTCCGAGTGATGTTGTGTACATCGAGAAGAGGAGGGGTCCAAGCACTGATCCGTGATGAACACCAGTGGTCAGCATGTGTGACTTCGACACTTCTCTCAAGGAGGCCTTGAAAGTTCTGCTGATGAGGTATGACTCAAACCATCCAAGTGCAGTTCCTGTGATGCCCAAGTAATAAAAGGGTGGACAGGAGTATCTTGTGGTTCACTGTGTCAAAATCAGTAAAGGCAAGTCAAGGAGGAAGAATAGGGCTTCAGCTACTGACAAGAGGGCAGACACCGTTATCCATGATCCAGGTCAACATCAGGTGATCATCCAGTCTCGTTAATTTAACTTTATTGAACTTCTCAAATCTATTTAAAGCTCAGCACATTTGGAAAACAGACTAGCATTTAAGACACTTTACTTCCAAATAAATGCATTTACCATGACAGAAATCGCCAATATAGGCCTATTTAACCAATTATATTTACATGTATTCATGTGGCAAATGCTTTTGTCTAAAGCATTCAATATATACTTTTTATCAATATGTGCATTCCCTCCTTGGAATCAAAAATAGACCACTACACCAGTTACAAGAGGTCGTTAGAATCAAATATTCAGCAAGTTCCAGTAAGTCTACCCTTTAATATCATATAAATCAGATTCAAGATGAAATAACAAGCACATCTTTCTCAGAATGACCTGCATTCAGCCGTTATTCTAGATTCTCCGCCTATGAGAAAACCCCTCAGTGACAGCACACTAAATTTAGACACCAGCTCAGGTCTAACCCAGGCCTCCTCAACTGATTAGGTTAATAACAGTATAATGACACCTTCTTTAATCTGGTATGCACTAGAAACTCACTGTACACCTAATTTCCCCAGGGAACTCTCACATCTCGTTCTCAAAACTTGTCCTGAAGCATTTTTCAAATTAATCTTGATAACCAGGGGACTGAAAGAAAATTAAGAAACTCTCATTTGATGCTTGGCAACACAGATCACACTCTATGAGGTGAGACTTGGAAAAAATAAACTGTGATTGGTTTGTAATTTTGTGGCGGTCTGTAATGTAGGCTGAAACCTGAAATATCTGAGCATTCCAGCATCAGGGTGTTGCATGTTTCAGTCCAGAACAACCATTATGAGCTGATGTAAAAAAAAATATCCTCACAACATGCTAAAGACTCCGCTCCCAGCATAAACTATATCAGAAGAAAATAATGAATGCGACTTCAGCCAGCTAAAGCCAACATAACCACTTATTGAAAAATCTTGAGAGCACTTTGAAGGTTTTTCATGTTGTAGGTACACAATGTAGTGGAACTTGTTTACAATATTTATTATCCCCCTTAAACTAAACGCACATTTCAGGACTTGGAGTCAGTGTCCTGTCCACAATTAACAACTTACAGCTTTAGGCCATGGTTGTGTGCACGCTACACAACTGGGTGTATCAGCTAGACCATTCGTCCCTGACTGAAGCCCTGTTTACACCGGTATTACGTTTTGGGTGATCCAACAGGGCTGGAAAGCGTACTGAAAAATCATACTCAAGAAACATGTGTGTGAGTAGAGTAAAATAAACTGTCCTAAAAAACAGTAAAAGTAAAAGAGTAGCTCATTTAAAAGTGCACATGAGTAGTGAGTTGTGAAATGTATGCCCCCTTATAATAAGCACTGCATGCTGCAATTTAAAAATGTTGCATAATGTACATACTGTAATTCACATTCCATTGTATGGCTGTTAGTCAGAAAGAATGAAAAATATAGGTATCCTCCAACAATTTTCTTTTTCACTGCAACATTTTAAATACATCACTTATCTACATGTATCTAATTCCAAATATAAAAGGGAGATATGATTACAGAGATGAAAAGATGAAAAAGTTATTTTCAGTACACTGATCACCATTTTAAATCATAATTTATGAAACAAATACATAAAAATAAGTTTATGTGTAGGGTCTAAATTGCCCTAAATGCAGACAGAGCAAATTATTGTTGCAAGGAATTATTGTTGCAAGGACTTGGCATGTCACGTCCCCCACAATAGAGGGGGTTTAGAGCTGGGGTGGGCAAAGTTTTTTGATACAGGGGCCACATTGTTGCGCATTGATTCATTTCTTGTATCTTTTATGCACATAAATAGTTGTGTTCTCATTCTAATGCACGATGCACAATTTTCTGAAGAGTATTTGTGACTAGTGGTAAAATGATGCCTGAAGTATTGCCCTAAAAAGGTTAATACTTGTCTATCAGGCATCAGAAAAAAATTATAAAGTCTGAGCATAATCATAAATTATTTTATCATCTTTACTTTCCTGGTAATTTATTCAAATTAACGCTGGTTATTGGAGTAACCGTGGAAGACCACCAGAGACGAAAGGAATATTGAAAGGAGTCATGCGCTCTGTATTCGATATTGAGAATCTTGCATTGTTTTGTCACACTGCAACCCTGACCGATGACATGTCGGAAGTCATACAGTATATGCTTCCGTTCACGTCATTATCTGCCTCTGTAGTCATTCTCATTAGTCCGAGTGACTAGAGACTCTGTCAGTCTTCCACTATTCACAGAACCATGGTTATGTCAGTAACCAGCATTCTATTTCACTGTTCCAGACTGCCAGAGATGTTTTAACATAGTGGAAGATGAAAACAACCAAGTCACAAGGACTATATACACAACCATAAACATTGTCCAGAAGTACAGCAAAGCCAACTAAAGGAATGGAGGACACTTCACAAATGCAGGGACTGGGCGACCTACCAAACGGCCAGGCGTTGCTTGAATAAGGGTGCATCTTTTTGGCAGGCACCAAAGCTAATAAACAACTTATTGGTGGTACGCCGCTGTGGCAGGGCGGAGGGTGGGGCCGGGTCGTGATCATACACACCCGGTCCCTTATCAGGCTAATCAAGCCTCCGAGAGGGATAAATGCCCACAAGGTCCCTATGAGCCTCTATAGTTGCCACATACACCCTTTGCTTGGCTGGGATCACCCAGTGTCCAGTAGGTGTTGCAGAAATGCCAGCTCTGAGCCGATAGGACAGTCAAATGGATTAAGAGCCTGATCAGCTCACCATGAAATGAACAATTTCCACTTACTGGCATTTGTAATCAGTGATGTGTGTAATGTGTTACAAAGTAACAGGTTACAGTAATCCGATTACATTTTGTGGTAATGCATAATCTAATAATCTAATTACAGTTACAGACATTAATAAAATTACATTACTTGAATTAAAACATTCTTGTTAAGACAACAATATGAAATAAGTAGAATGCAGTTTAAAAATGTATTACGTCCCTATGTTGGTACCTTTATGTGTGTTACTGTGTCAGTTAATGAGCATGTGCTCTAACAAACCACCATTTCAAAGAGGACATATATCGAGGCGATGGCAGATGAGTGAGCAGCATTTCTATGGATGCAGCAGAGTGTAGTTGTTTATTCAAATTGAAAACGAAAGGCAACAAATCCTCCTCAAATCTCTGAGTTCTACCCCATCTTCACGCGCCTCCCTCATGTGTCCCGCTGCAGCTGCCGCGGGAGGAGAGGTGATCAGCTTCCGGTGTATATGGAAAACAGCGCACATTCCCATCTGACAGAAGTAGCCTATATATCGCTCAAAACATTTGCAGAACAGCGTCTTCAAAATACATCACTAAGCAAATGGCTCTGTTATGTTCTGTATGTACTGTACACAATAAAACACAAACACAATGCTATAGCCTTACAGATGTGCAAGTGATAACGGATACTCAATTCATCCGAGCAAAAGCAGGGACCACTAGCTGTAAAGTTGTGTAAACACACACATGCTGCATATGTACACACAAACAGACATACATGCACACAGACATGCATGATGCAACACACAAGCAAACCTGTATATGCACACCACAAAGAAACTACAAGCATTCAAATACACAATGGGTTTTCAGAAATGTTTTCAGTTCATTAGTATTAATACAAAAATATTTTCTATAGCACCTTTAAAAGTTGCATCTCAAAGCGATTTACAAGAGAAAAGTAAAAATACATTGAAATTCAAAAAAGAAAACATGCAATCAGAACGGTTTAAAAATAATACAATAATAATGGCATAATAATCACAGAAAAGCAAGCCTAAAAAAGTGAGTTTTAAGAGAAGATTTAAAAATACTAAAAGATTCTGCATGTCTAACCTCAGTTTTAGAGTTCCACAGTTTTGGAGCAAAAGAAGAGAAGGCCCTATCAACCATAGAACATTGACGAGTAGGAGGAACAGTGAAAAAGAAAACAGATTCGGAGGAGCGGAGATCATGCATTGGAGTATTGAGGGGCCAAAACATGCAAAGCCTTGTAGGTAAGCATGAAAATGTTAAAGTCTACACAAAACTTGACTGGGTGGCAGTGCAAGGACTCCAATATAGGAGTGATGTGATCACTTGTCCTGGTCCTAGTCAAGATTCTAGCAGCAGGGTTTTGCACATACTGCAACTTATATAAGGTAGATTTAGAGACCCCAACAAGTAAAGCATTGCAATAATCAATACAAGAAAATACAAACGTATTGATCAGTTTTCAGCCACTGAGAAAGATAACATGGGGTGCAGTCTTGCATTGTTTCTGAGATGGAAGAATGATGTTTTAACAGTATTCTTGACATGAGGATCACATGTTCCTCATGTATTCTTTTTCTGTCTTTCACACCAACACAAACACAGGAAAACAAGCTTACTGTGTACATACATGCCACCGACAGCTAAGAAGATTGTAGACAGAGGGCACACACACACACACACACACACACACACACATACCTGAAGATACTATTTAAGCACATTTAAGATAAGAAAGTTAAGTTGCATTTTTAGAAATGCATTGGATCTCTTTTAAGTTGCTGTCTTTGTTGTATTGCTGTAATTTGGTAAATATTTCAGTCAATATTAAAGTACTAAAATAACTAAAATAACTATCACATTTGTTTTTGTTTCGCAGGTTTGATTGGTTTTAGAAAGTAACTTCAAAGTAAAGTAATTAGTAATCTAATTACTTTCCAGATTAAAAAAAATAAAAAAGTAATTATTAATCAGTAGTTGATTATTTTTTTAATTGACTTACCCAACATATATGTAAAATGCATTGAAGGAGCTCTGGCATTAAAGGAGCTCTGGCATTAATGACAGTATTCCTGACTCCTGCCAAGCATTGTGAGAGAATCTGCTCAACCCCAGAGGCTAGACGCACAACCTAAACCTCTCTGGGAATGGATGCCATAGCGCCCCATTCATCTGGGACAATAGGTCCATCTAAATCTGCAATGATTGCGGTGGAACAGTCGTGAGGCTAACAGGAGACTGAACCAAGGCATTGTTGGCCAGCAGAGGGCTATTAGGATGAGCCTGTGGTGCCTCTCCTGTACACGGTTCAGGACAGCCCAGAGAAGTTGAATGGGAGGAAAACCTTTTAGCAGTAGATCTGGCCACTTGTGAGCCAGGGCATCCTGACATAATGCCCCTTGTTCCTCCTTTGATGCAAACCACAATGGACAATGTGTTGTTGTCCTACTGGCAAAGAGTTCCACTGATGCTGTCCCATATATCTCCCAAACTGACTGAACAACTGCTCTGTGGAGACACCATTCCCCTGGCTTTGGACTAAAGCGGGAGAGTGAATCCATCACTCTGTTGCAGTGGCCGGGAATGTGCATTGCTCTGATTGACAGGAAGTGTCTGTCTGACCACTGCAGACAGCTAGCTGGAGACCTCATCCCCCCTTGGAGATTGATGAGGAACATAGCTGTTGTGTTGTCCGTCCTGCCCTGTATACCCCGATTTTGCCACAGTTCTCCCCATCCTGTGAGAGAAGCATCTGTGGTTACCATCTCACTGCGTGCAGGTGGTGGCCCCATCTGCACACCCTGTCGAAGAAACATTCATTGTCGCCAGAGCACAAGGGAGGCAGAACAGCTGGCTGTAACCCGCAGTGGGGTAAGCTGATTGTGAATTGCTGATAGCCATCTGGCTATTAGCCAATGATGGAATGGGAGTAAGTGCAACAGCCCAAGATGAATGACCATTGAGGCCACAGTGAGTAGTCCAGCCGGTCATAAAAAGTTGATGTGAGGCAGCCTGCGTCAAACATGGAACTTCGCAATGGCCATCAGTACAGTGAGAGTAGCCTTCATTGTTCTGGAGTCCAGGTGCATGCCCAAGAAGCACACAGACTGATGAGGAACAAGGAAACTCTTCTGTCAATGAACTCTCACCCCTAAGGCTGTGACATGTTCTAGTAGGTGCAGCGTGTTTCAGACAGCCTGATATGGTGATCTGTCGCACAGAAGCCACTCATCCAAGGAGCAATGGTTCCAGTGCTACCTGAATGCACTGAATGCAAAAGGGACAGCCCAAATGGAAGAACGCAATACTGGTATATCTTGTTCTGAAATGTAAAGTGAAGAAACTGTCTGTGATTGGGTGCAATGGGGATGTGAAAGTATGTATATCCACAGAGGTGAACCATTTGCCGGGCTCCACAGCATGCAGAACATCTGTGATACACAACATTTGAAAGGGAAAATTAGGCTCTTGTTCAGGGGTTTGAGGTCTAGGATGGGTCTGAAACTTCCATCCTTCTTGTGGACAAGAAATTATTTTGAGTGGAATCCCCCAGGGTGAGCTTGAGGGTCTACTGGTTCTATCGCACATTTCCTCAGTAGCTCCTGGACCTCCACTGGCAGGGCGAAAGCCTGGTGAGTGTCTTGAACTACTATGGGTTAAGTACGCTTGCATAGCAGAGGTCTGTGATATAAATGGCTTCCGGCACGTCATCGGTCAGGGTCACATGTAACAAAACAACGAAAGATTCTCGATATCATGCGCGGGCGCACGACTCCTTTCACTATGTTAAACCATCTCTGGCGGTCTGGAACAGTGAAATAGAACACACTCTGTACATCAGAGGTAAAAATATTTACAATATTATTAAAACAAATTATTATTTAAATTTCACTGTTTCATTAAATTTCATTAACAGTTTTAAAGCTCCTAAAGTTATTCAGTCAAAAGTATTGAGTGGTTTTCTCATTTTCTATGTTTCTAATAAATATTTCATTTATTGCTGTTTGATTAATAGCATTTTAATGACATAACAGACATAACAGACAATGGCAGGTCTATTGCAGGTCTATTACTTACATTTATAATTCCAAGTTGACATTTAGATGCAAATGAACAAACATTCAGTTTAGACATAACTGACTGTGTTTACAATTATAACTTGCCAAAACAGGCATTTTGGCAGAATAATGAAGTGTATTTGACTGTTTAGCACACCCATGTAAAGCGAAGTACAAATACATAAGCCACCTGTCAGTCAAAAAGTGTGCACCTACAGAAGTGAGGGAATAAAAAGTAAATCTTTTAGATTTTACAGAGATCCATCAGTGGCTGTCTTGCTATCATGATTGATGAGCACATCTGGTCTAGATGTAAACATAGGCTAAATATAGAGAATTACTCCAAAGTTTTTTCCTATTTATATCGAGATTGCTTTATCGCACAGCCCTATTGCTAACATTACATAAATGTCTCACAGCAACCCAATAATCACAGTGATAGATAGGTAACTAACAGGCTACATTATAAATACAGAGAATCTAGTAAGCAGAAATATTAAATTTACCTTGATATGTTTATTCAAATTAGAGGCAGAATTAATACCGATATCTCGACTGGCTTGAGCAAGATAAACTCACATGACACGATAATTTATTTGGACTTTACACTGTGAAAAGCCCTTTCAGCTGCAGCCATGGATGTTCAGGTGTTGTTGTTGAGCTACTGCTTGAGTCATCCTCCACATCCATAGCAGTTAACACACCATAGAGCTGCCGTTCAAATTTTCATTGTTATTTAATTGGAGTCACGAGACTCTAGTAACCAATCACGTTGATGGATAAAAATAAAATCAGGAAAGGGAAGTAGCAAACACAGACAGAGGAAAAATAGCACAGTAAACGTACAGTTACAGCACTTAAAATATACTCAAGTAAAAGTATACAATTTTTAAAATTACAATTCCTGGTAAAAAACTGTTTAATTACAGTAATGATAGTATTTGTAATTCATTACTTTACACCCCTGTCCAAACACAAGTAGACCTGGTCATCTCCTTTGACCATTTGTGCTCGGATTTTGAGGGTAGTCTCTGATTTCATGATTTCAACAATCAACATGACAGAACGGCATGTATATTGCATTGATTTGCACAGAACGAAAAAAAGTCTGAAAATAATGATGAGACAGCGGATAGGGAGACGTTGTTGTTGTATTATTTTATTTTATTTCGATTTTTTTTCATACTTCTCAATGCATTACTCTCCTCTTGCTCTCTCTGTGTATTTAATTGTCGGTCTACTGCTCGTCATGACACCTGACGACATCTAGATACCAAGCTTGTTTGAAATCCGTCGTAGCATCTACAACTAGTTAAGTAGAAGTGCACACACTACCCGACCATCATTTGTGGGATTTGAGAGCTTTCGTCGCGAACCACTCTCAGAACTCAAGAAATCAAAGGAGATGAGCTGGAGACATGTGGTGTGTGCTAGGATTTTAAGATTCATATAGTTACTCTGAGATCAGAGGTCCTCATTAAAATAAGAATAATATAATGTCTCTTTAAAATTACTCATTCCTCCAGGGGAAAAAAATGAACAACTGTAACTCATGGTTAGATGATGAAACCTATTGTCCCACTTTAGGTATCCCATAATAACCCATTGACCCCAGGGTTTACTCACTAAGCTGAACACTCAGCCAAACACTCTGATGGGCTGTTGCCATAACGACCCCAGTGGTGTTGTCTCATTAGAGAAGACTGGGGTGAGTGTTTGTCTTTGTGCAGGCCCCTGATGGCACATGATCCAGTAAGGGAGGGTTATCCATGTTTCTCAGGAGCCAATACAATGTCTTTGCATGACAAGAGCATTGATTTTCATCATAAAGCCTGCATAAGCACGCAAATATCTAATTTCATCTCGTCTCTCAAGTACTCAGATGTGACAACAATTATTGATAAACACAGTAGAGTGCAACAGTATCATTTACATTTATGCATTTGGCAGATGCTTTTATCCAATGCGACTTACAGTGCACTTATTACAGGGACAATCCTCCCTGGAGCAACCTGGAGTTAAGTGCCTAGCTCAAGGACACAATGGTGGTGGCTGTGGGGATCGAACCAGCGACCTTCTGATTAACAGTTATGTGCTTTAGCCCTCTACGCTGCCACCACCACTCCTACCACAGTATCATAAAGTCCGGATGTAAAAATCCTATTTCTTATTTCCATAGTGGAATGTATTATTATTAATAACTTAGAAACCTGGGTAGCTGGCGGCCTGGGTAGCTCAGTGGTAAAGACGCTCCATACCAATTATTTCGAAGGACGAAGGAAGTGGGCGCAAAGGCACACTTGGGGTGGCCAGCGAATTCACCAGCTGAAATTCACGGCATGCCAAACACCACTTGCAAACATTGCTGTAAATGCCCGGCAAATAGAAATGGGCCTTTAGACGGTTCAGTGTATTTTCCCGCCCTGAGTGCAGTGCCCTGCTATCGGATTATGATGAGCCATCTGGAATAACATTTCCCGATGGCTCTTTGGTGTCTCTTTTGTCTGAGCGTCCCGCGTCACTCGACACAACTGATTATTTATAATAGAAAAGTACGGGTATGTGAGTGCAGTGTTTGGCCAGAGAAATTGACCATCAATCATTTTCACTTGATCAAATGCGTGCCAAAGGGTCTCGTCTTGCTCCAGAGAGAAATCCCCAGCAGTGAAACCTCTAAGGGCTTGGGAAGCCAGGTCATTACCCTCCCTTGCGTCATCCTGATGCAGAACTGACACAGACAGCCCTGGCTCCACCTCCCCAGTCAGCGAATTGCAAAACACACGAGACACTTTGATGCAAGACCCATCGCACGTAATCTCTGGGTGAGACGAGGACTAACCGCCGCCTCTATACTAAATTTTGCCCCAGAAACTGAATAGCCACAGGCACTAAGGGATATTCGTGCATGTCCCCATGCACACACCTCACCTTCACCCTATGTGCTGTACCCAAAGCCATTCATTGAACCAAGCACAGTTGAATCGAAGTTTGATTACACCCAAATCCACCAAGGCTCACAGGTATGTGGTACATCACTGCTCGGACGGGGTGGTATGCGGCATGTCGGGGAACCGGAACAACACACCCACAACCATCGCCGAAACATTGGTCCTGGAAGTGGCCCGGCTCCCCGCAGCACCAGCACACCGGCCCAGACTTTCCCTCTGCATCTGCGGCTACAGATTCTCCAACCTGGTGGGAAAGGAGACACAGAAGCTGGGGTAGAGGTGCCGGGCCCACGGAGCAGGGTTTTGGGGAATAAAGGGACGGGAACAATCTTGAATAGAAAAATCTTGGTTGTCTCCCGAATACGCAGTCATGTGGTCCTCAGCCAGGCAGACTGCATCCTCCAGCGACGTCGGGTGGTGGCACCGGACCCACTCCGCGGTCCATTAGGGAAGCCTGTCAAGAAACTGTTCCAGCATCACTTGACGATTCCTCTGGTATCGCAGTGCTCCGCTAGCAACCGCCTCCGGCAGGTATCCTGGAGCTGCTGGGCGAAAGAAAATGGCCGGCTGAATTCTCCATAGGTCAAGCCCGAAAATGCTGACGCTGTTGCTTGGGGTTATGTCTGCACCGCTGTAGGATGGCCTGATTTAGATCTGGGTACTCAAGCAGCTCAGTCACCAGCAGTTGTTGGTCCGTGAGCTGAGCCTCCCCCACCAAAACCATCAGCAGGCACACCACCCACTGCGTCTGGGGCCAAGCCAGCCCCACAGCGGCCTGCTCGAAAAGCTCAATGAAAGCTTTGGGGTCATCCTATGGACCCATCTTGGCCAGAGTGAACTGAGGTGGGGGTCCAGCAGCCAGTGTTGCTGCTGGGGTACCACGAGGTAGCAAGAACTGGAACACCCACAGGTCCTCAGCCTGTGCTCGTAGGAGTGCGTCGAAATGTTGCTCCTGTTCTGCTCAAAGCTCCAGGAGGGTCTGGTGTTGAATCTGTTGGATGCCAGTGAGGATCTTGATGATGTCCGCCAATGGCGTGGACACCATGACAACGTATCTCTCCCAATCTCCCCGTATCTCCCCCAAGTGTTATGAGGAAGCATCCTTTTTTGTGAATCACAAAATTTCGAATTTTGTTTATTCATAAAAATTAACACGTTTCCTTAGAGCACAATGGTGAAGCTTCAGTTCACACACTCAAAAGTTGCAACATGGCAGCAGCCAACACATGAGCAGCTTCTCAGCTGTGCTCTCTCACTCTCTCGACTGCCACTGTCTCCTCTCCTTAAAAGCCCCAATCACTCCTCACTGAAACACAAGACAGGTGTTAACACAGGTGTAAATCATTCACCACTCATCTCCCCTGCTTCACTCTCCACAGTGCTCAGCCACGTCTCCACCTCCACAACCAATAAATAAACACATCACGGGAAGCCTTTACACAATAGTATGGGAAAAATATAAATAAACCCCACACAATGTTGTACAGCTTGCAAATCTGTGATATTATACAGCTTTTCAGCCAAATATCTTTTCTGGAATTCTATTAAATAGGACTATAATTAGGGCCCAAGCACTGAAAGTGTGGAGACCCTATTGTTCTTCTAAGGATTATTTTTATTATTTGGGCCCAAGCACTGAAAGTGCGGAGACCCTATTGTCCTTCTAAGGATCTTTATTATTATTATTATTATTCTTTTCAAGGTTTTCTGTACTTTTGGGGTACTTAACCTGTATGAAAATTACAAATTAATGATGCTAAATTATGAACAGATTTTTTATATATTGAACAATGTTACCATGCCGACATGATATAATAATGTCAAAAAATTAGAAAAAGGAAGTGTCTCATATCTTCTGCGTGCATCGTGTTTTACATCAAAATTGAGGCAAATGTTTGGCCTTGTGGGCTGATCACATTAATGTGGCTATTGTGGGTCACGGCTGTAGCGCCACCAACTGGCAGAAGGAAGTAAGGCAATTTTATCAGACTTTGAATTAGCCCTCTTGTATTTACATGAATTGCTTAAAAATTCTTCAGTATAATGTCAAGACACTGCTGAGGTAAAATTTTAAAGGGATAGTTGATATTTTGGTGCTACAGAGATGGCTCTGTAGCACCCCCTTTAAAATTGTTGTTTAATACAGCCTCTATAGTACTCACATTTTCACCTAAAGTCACCAAAATTGGTACATATATAGTTCTCATCAAGCCGAACAACTTTCATAATTATAGTTATTAACTCTGCCCAGCAGGAGGTCAGCCATTTTGGATTGTTTTTTAATATTGAATATCTAAACTTTTGAATACTCCTCCTAGGGGATTCATGAGACTGCCACCACATGTAGATAACATTTTGCCAAGACATTGAAGATGCTAAATTGTGAACAGATTTTTGAAATACCGAATGGTCAAACGGTGTTGACATGGTGAGGCAACAAATGAATGTAAAAATATGAGAAACAGGAAGTGTCTCATATATTCTGTGTGCAATATGTGATTTAGAGCAAAATTGAGATCTAAGTTTTGACTTGGGGCTAATCACATGGATGTGACTATTTTGGGTCACGGTCATAGCATCTCCACCTGGCAGCTGAAAGTGTGGCTCTTAAATACTTATATTTACTCAAATTGCTTAAAAATTGTTTAGCATAATGTCAAACGCCAAATGCACGTGTCCACCTTGCCTTTTTTTCCATGGGTCCTAAAATGGACCCATGGTGCTTGGACCTATCATCTCTGCTTGCAGCTATATTTTCTTAAGATTCTTCCAGTTGCAAGTATATTACATTTACAATCATAATGTACCTGAGAAGTTTCACAAATTATGCTGGCGATGCAGTGCGAACTGAACCAAAAAAGTTTTAAAACTCATGTCAAACCATTTTTATTGACTACTTGAACTGTTTGACTCACAAAAGAGCCTCTGATGACACCAAAAACATACGATGACAGTAAGTCCTCACTTTCTATGAGACACTTTTGTTCTTGCTAAATAAAAATGTTATGTGAATGCACTTCATTCATAGAAGTAATTTCATTACTGTTCTGCATATACACTCACCTAAAGGATTATTAGGAACACCTGTTCAATTTCTCATTAATGCAATTATCTAATCAACCAATCACATGGCAGTTGCTTCAATGCATTTAGGGGTGTGGTCCTGGTCAAGACAATCTCCTGAACTCCAAACTGAATGTCAGAATGGGAAAGAAAGGTGATTTAAGCAATTTTGAGTGTGGCATGGTTGTTGGTGCCAGACAGGCCGGTCTGAGTATTTCACAATCTGCTCAGTTTCTGGGATTTTCACGCACAACCATTTCTAGGGTTTACAAAGAATGGTGTGAAAAGGAAAAACATCCAGTATGCGGCAGTCCTGTGGGCTGAAAATGCCTTGTTGATGCTAGAGGTCAGAGGAGAATGGGCCGACTGATTCAAGCTGATAGAAGAGCAACTTTGCCTGAAATAACCACTCGGTACAACCGAGGTATGCAGCAAAGCATTTGTGAAGCCACAACACGCACAACCTTGAGGCGGATGGGCTACACCAGCAGAAGACCCCACCGGTACCACTCATCTCCACTACAAATAGGAAAAAGAGGCTACAATTTGCAAAAGCTCACCAAAATTGGACAGTTGAAGACTGGAAAAATGTTGCCTGTTCTGATGAGTCTCGATTTCTGTTGAGACATTCAGATGGTAGAGTCAGAATTTGGCGTAAACAGAATGAGAACATGGATCCATCATGCCTTGTTACCACTGTGCAGGCTGGTGGTGGTGGTGTAATGGTGTGGGGGATGTTTTCTTGGCACACTTTAGGCCCCTTAGTGCCAATTGGGCATCGTTTAAATGCCACGGCCTACCTGAGCATTGTTTCTGACCATGTCCATCCCTTTATGGCCACCATGTACCCATCCTCTGATGGCTACTTCCAGCAGGATAATGCACCATGTCACAAAGCTCGAATCATTTCAAATTGGTTTCTTGAACATGACAATGAGTTCACTGTACTAAAATGGCCCCCACAGTCACCAGATCTCAACCCAATAGAGCATCTTTGGGATGTGGTGGAATGGGAGCTTCGTGCCCTAGATGTGCATCCCACAAATCTCCATCAACTGCAAGATGCTATCCTATCAATATGGGCTTTCAGCACCTTGTTGAATCAATGCCACGTAGAATTAAGGCAGTTCTGAAGGCGAAAGGGGGTCAAACACAGTATTAGTATGGTGTTCCTAATAATCCTTTAGGTGAGTGTATGTTAACAGCATTTACTAGCGAATATGATAATTGTGAATGAACGTGCACATGCCACATATTTACGAATGTTAGGAATTCACTAATATACACACATTTTACTGATCTAGGGAGTACGAAGAGTTTAAAGTGGACCTATTATGCAAAATTCACTTTTACATGGTTTGAATATAAATGTGTGTTGGCAGTGTGTTTGTACACAACTACACTATAATGACAAAAATCCACCCAGTTCTTGTTTTTTTAATCCCCATTAATCATAAGCACTGTGTCAGAATAAGCAATTTGCATATTCTGTACAAAGTGATGTCACTTTGGACACATTATTGTGTTTAAAAAAACAACTAGATGGAGCGCAACTGAATAGAACAGAACAAATTAGTGTCTAGGCATGTTTTAAAAGTTTTCATACGTTTCTAACTTGAAATGGCAAGCCTAAAAACCTCATGCTCATGGCATAAGACCATTAAAAATCAGTGAGGTGCGATGTAAAAGCCGAATAAGTCCATCTGATGCACATGTATTTAAACCCCTCCCCTGAGACCAAATTCTTGGTTGATTTATCTGTCAAGTACATGAGCTGACTCTCCTCTGGTGTCTTGAAATATTGAAAGGGGAAAAAGTCATGTCACCTGCCCATACATTCTCTTAGCACAGTGTAAGTTTAAAGGTCAGACTGGTATCAGAATACCATGTAGGCTACTAATATGAAATCAAAGACACATCCCAGCAGGCAGTCCAGCTTACATGAGTGCCAAGAGAGTGACAGTTGGAGAGGAAATTAAAACCAAAATGCAAAACTACTTTGTCAGAAACACACATACACATGTAATGCTTTGGCAGCTAATTAGAAACTCATGCTTGTCAAGCAGCTCTTAGGTAACAACACCTGATGTGCAAAGCATCACTGTACATGCTGAGAACACAAACATCTGCTGATATTGTATATTTACCATTTCGTTCCCCGAATATGTAGAGAAAAAGACATCAAAGAGAGAAAAATATTAAACAGTAACTCACACAAATTCACACATGAATAAAAGCTGGGGCTTATATGTACCCTGTGGCTATACTAATTAAAATGACTAATTATAGAAATAATTAGATAATATATGGGTAGATATCCTTTGATGAGTGTATTTTGACATTAAAGAAGTAACCTTCTATTCAAAACATCTAATCCATTTATTTTCTATGTATTTAAAAGAGTTACCCAGCTTGAGTGTCTCTGCATGAAAAGAAGAGACACAGAAACAACAGCCCTACATCCCCCATTAAAACAGACACGTTTAGTTGGGCATTGACAAGATCTACATACGTCAGCCAATTAGCCTTTGAATCCTGCCACAATGCTGAAGGAAGATGGAGGAAATGGCGTGAAATCCTGCAGGCTGGATTTGTCATCTTTCCCTGCTGTTGCAAAGAAGTGTCATTTAGCCAAGTTAGTTTAAGAAGATCTGAATTCTCTTTTTTTAAGAGTCTAAGTTTAATTCATTATTTTCGTTTCATCGGCTATTGGCTAGGATTCAAAAATAGTTTTAAGATAAATGTGTGTGTTTGTGTACGTGTGTCTTTACCCTACTCTGTATACCAGAACAAAGAAGTGAAGCCAGCATGACAGCTGGGAAACACAAAACAAACACACAAAACCAATACATACAATATTGCTATTATATAACAAAATACATGGAATAAATTTCCCTTGCAAATATATCAGTGGCGTGCTATGGTACTGTTATGGTATCAGATGGTAATACCATGGCACCTTGATATACTGTATGGTACTGAATGATGCATATACTATGGTATTTACATGGTACTCCAAGGTATTTTAAAAGACTCCCCTGGTTTTTCCATCACAAATGTTCAAAACACCACATTTGCATGGAATCATCCATGCTGTACTGTAGAGCAGCACTCTTAAACAAGGTAAGGTGTAATGTGATTACAAAATAATGAGTTACTGTAATCTAATTTGTTTAATTAAAAAAGTAGTGCAATACATTACCTTTTTAATTTGACTTTCAATTAAGGTAATTACTTTTATAAAATACATTTAAAACATGAATTGTGTTCAATCAATATAATTCATTCATAGATTCGGGTTATTCATAAGCCGTTTATGGCATTTATGCCGATAAAGGAACACCGTTTATTGCATTTACATGACCGAAAGTATTGTCGGCTTAATATGCATAGCCTAATCCATGTAAGAACGCGCATGTAAATGTGCTTAAAGACATGCGGCTGTATCAGTGGTTTGAGAACGTTTGACTAGAGATTAGTAACAGTGGTGTCATGAGAAGAGATTAGACACAAGGTACACGAAAGTTGCTCAGAAAAAGTTTCAGTAAGAGTTACGGAGGGAACGAAGAGTGGGCACAATCCCGTGAAGAGGTGGGCACACTGGGCACATTTGCTGCAGTCCGATTCTGAGTGTAATTGTTCCCGGTGCCCCCCGCAGCATTGGTCTGGATTCACACTCACTACCTTCTATCAAACCCCGGTCCATTTGCATTCATCATATGTCATCACAAACAGGCATGATGAACACAACGCGACTCATAATACTATTTGTATTATATGACAACTGCGTATATATGCGCTTCATGGCGTAACCTTTTTAGGAGACCGCTGATTGCAAGGAAATTAATTTGCATCTTTATTTACGCTGCACGCTTACTTAGGCTTGTGTCCAAGGTGAAGTTATTGCCACTGTCATCTCCTATCATTCCCTATATTTATAACCTATAATAGTATTTATATATAGTATTTTTAAGGTGTATAGATAGATAGCGAGACAGACAGTATTTATAGTGTTGATTGTATTTGTGTATGTCAATATGTTGTCACTATTTTTCTGGGACTTTCAGGAATGTGAGGATCCTCGTGTGTTGTTGAAACGAATGATGTCGTTATCGGCTAAAATGCATGCGAGGGTTACTTTACTTCCCGAACGAGTGCGCACCCGAGTCCGAGTTGCTTTCACATTCACGCAAATCGTGTTAGAGTTCCATTGCAACTGAACTCAGACCACCTCCTACAGGTAGTCTCAGGTTCAGTACCGCGTTGTGCACCCCAGTCCGTATGACGGCTTTCATATTACCAATTATTCATGCAAACCTTGCTCTGTTTTGAACTAAACTGCCAGTGTGAAAGCACCCTTAGAGAACCCTGGCACACATGTAACTTATTTAATACAGTATTTATAATTATTAATCATTTTAACCGATTATTGACCAACACTAATGATTCTCGATTCAAAAAAACATATTTCTAGATCGATGTATATGAATCAGCAGGATTAGTAATTAATGCATCGAGAAAATGAGGGAATCGTTACACCCCTACTAACGAGTCATTGTAAGGAAAAAAAACGTGTGGTGGGGTAAATGACATGCTTGCAGCAATAAAAGTGTTAAAAAAATTGTTGATCAGAAGAAAACAAGACTTTTCTGAGAAAATTGTTATAGAAAGTAACTTAAAATTAAAGTAATTAGCCATTTGATTAATTTCCCAACAACATAATGGGTATTGTAATCTGATTAGATTTTTATAAAGGATTACGTTGAGTAACTTACCATCACTGCTCTAAATTCAACAGTAAATACAATTGCTACAAGCAGCATGAGGACGTCAGTTATGTTAATCGAGTAGCTTTCACAATTCGAAGTACAATAGCTCAGTCTGAGTAAATAAAGATTATAAATAAGAGACTGTGATACCTATATTGCTCATCATGTTGAGCCTGGAAAAGGCTAATGGTATCTGGAGCCATGTTGGCTTGAGGCAGGGTAAACTTTACTGGCTTGCCAGAGAGGAAGTAAAGTCCAACAGGAGCCATTTTGGCTCAATTGGCTCCATGTGTAGTGCGGATACACTACTCGTGCCAAGTCCAGCATACTGGCTTCTGCTACCACTCTTCATCATACTGAAGGGCAGCCTGAGGCTGAGTGATCTGCTCCACACCACCATAACATGTGTTTAAACAGATGTCTCTGTGTATGTGCCTGTGTGCATAAATGTTTCTTTGACAGAATTCACTTGTCTTTTATACACATTAGTTTTCAATCAATACGACAAAGGCAAATATTGTTAGCCCTTTCTGGCCCCATTCATCTTTTTAAAGGGCATTTCTGCCATGAGCTTAGAAAGTACAATGAATGACACCAGTGTTGCTTCTATCCCAATTACATACACTAATATCCTGTAGGAAAGACAAATCACAAATGAGATCTTTTTAGTACCTCAGTTGTTTCTCATAGTCAGCATTGAAATTAAATGGAGATCAAATTGCGACTTTTGATTAAAATATAAAAATAAAAATTGACCCAAAATGTACTTTCTTAATACATATTCATGGTGCATGACTCACCCCTATATTTTTCTTGTTGAATGTACTGTTTCACTTGGAAATTCATCACATAATGGAAGTAAAATGGGTTCCAAATTCTGTTTCATGTTGACTTTCTCGCCCGGCCCCTTAGCAGGCTAATCAAGCCTCCGAGAGGGATAAAAGCCGAATGCGGATGGTGGTACGACAGAGAGAGAGAGAGAGAGAGAGTTTTTACGGGCAGCTGTCCGACACCTTTGTGTGTTTGTGTCTTTTCGTTTAAGTCCTTTATTACAAATATTATTTGTATTGTCAAGCCGGTTCTCGCCTCCTCCTTTCCATTAATCCCTTTACACTGGTGCCGAAGCCCGAAGAGGAGGAGGGATACGCCGTTCTTGCCGCTACCATCCACCCCAACGGAGCAGCTGCGGCTATCTGCCGGGGGATGGAGGAGTCCGGCCGACTGGAAGCAGAGGAGTGGCCGCCGACCACGAGGGGAGGAGGGGCTCCCAACCAACTGCCTGGAGTGTTCAGGGCCA